>NW_027438261.1:0-673000 GCF_000715075.1 Nicotiana tabacum
ATTGCCCATGTTCCAACCTTTCATCCTTGAAACCTAAGTGGCATGAACCACCATCATCAACACAATTTTGCCTTGAAAGTTCTACAACAGCTATGTTAGCTAGCCCTGCATGTTCTGAAAACTCAGTCGCTACTTGAGCAGCAGAGGTAGCATCCTTAAATTTCATGTTCCAATTCTGCCTGCCAATAGAAAAATTACCATTACCATCTCCAGGAAATGATTGCCCATGTTCCAACCTTTCATCCTTGAAACCTAGGTGGCATGAACCACCATCATCAACACAATATTGCCTTGAAAGTTCTACAACAGCTCTGGCAGCTTGGCTTGGATGTTCTGCAAACTCAGCCGTTGCTTGAGCAGCAGAGGTAGCGTCCTTAAATTTCATGTTCCAATTCTGCCTACCAATATAAAATTTACCATCTCCAGGAAATGATTGCCCATGTTCCAACCTTTTATCCTGGAAACCTAAGTGACATGAACCACCATCATCAACACAATATTGCCTCGAAAGTGCTACAATAGCTCTGGCAGCTAGGCTTGCATGTTCAGCAAACTCAGCCGCTGCTTGAGTAGCAGAATTAGCATCCTTAAATTTCATGTTCTAATTCTACCTGCCAACAGAAAAATTACCATTACCATCTCCAGGAAATGATTGCCTATGTTCCAACCTTTCATCCTTGAAACCTAAGTGGCATGAACCACCATCATCAACATAATATTGCCTTGAAAGTTCTACAACACCTCTGGCAGCTAGGCTTGCAAGTTCCGCAAACTCAGTCGCTGCTTGAGCAGCAGAGGTAGCATCCTTAAATTTCATGTTCCAATTTTGCTGCCAATAGAAAAATTACCATTACCATCTGCAGGAAATAATTGCCCATGTTCCAACCTTTTATCCTTGAAACCTAAGTGGCATGAACCACCATCATCTACACAATATTGCCTTGAATGTTCTACAATAGCTATGGAAGCTAGGCTTGCATGTTCTGCAAACTCAACTGCTGCTTGAGTAGCAGAGGTAGCATCCTTAAATTTCATGTTCTTATTCTACCTGCCAACAGAAAAATAACCATTACCATCTCCAGGAAATGATTACCCATGTTCCAACCTTTCATCCTTGAAAACTAAGTGGCATGAACCACCATTATCAACACAATATTGCCTTGAAAGTTCTACAACAGCTCTTGCAGTTAGGCTTGGATGTTCTGCAAACTCAGCCGCTGATTGAGCAGCAGAGGTAGCATCCTTAAATTTCATGTTCCAATTCTGCCTGCCAATAGAAATATTACCATTACCATCTCCAGTAAATGATTGCCCATGTTCCAACCTTTCATCCTTGAAATCTTAGTGGAATGAACCACCATCATAAATACAATATTGCCTTGAAAGTTCTACAACAGCTCTGGCAGCTAGGCTTGCATGTTCTCCAAACTCAGCCGCTGCTTGAGCAACAGAGGTAACATTCTTAAATTTTATGTTCCAATTCTGCCTGCCAATAGAAAAATTACCATTACCATCTCCAGGAAATGATTGCCCATGTTCCAACCTTTTATCCTTGAAACCTAAGTGGCATGAACCACCATCATCAACACAATATTGCCTTCAAAGTTCTACAATAGCTGTGGCAGCTAGGCTTGCATGTTCTGCAAACTCAGCCACTGCTTGAGTAGCAGAGGTAGCATCCTTAAATTTCATGCTCTAATTCTACCTGCCAACAAAAAAATTACCATTACCATCTCCAGGAAATGATTGCCCATGTTCCAACCTTTCATCGTTGAAACCTAAGTGGCATGAACACCATCATCAACACAATATTGCCTTGAAAGTTCTACAATAGCTCTGGCAGCTAGGCTTACATGTTCTGCAAACTCAGCCGCTGCTTGAGTAGCAGAGGTAACATCCTTAAATTTCATGTCCTAATTCTACCTGCCAATACAAAAATTACCAGTACCATCTCCAGGAAATGATTGCCCATGTTCCAACCTTTCATCCTTGAAACCTAAGTGGCATGAACCACCATCATCAACACAATATTGCCTTGAAAGTTCTACAATAGCTGTGGCAGCTAGGCTTGCATGTTCTGCAAACTCAGCCACTGCTTGAGTAGCAGAGGTAGCATCCTTAAATTTCATGCTCTAATTCTACCTGCCAACAAACAAATTACCATTACCATCTCCAGGAAATGATTGCCCATGTTCCAACCTTTCATCGTTGAAACCTAAGTGGCATGAACACCATCATCAACACAATATTGCCTTGAAAGTTCTACAATAGCTCTGGCAGCTAGGCTTACATGTTCTGCAAACTCAGCCGCTGCTTGAGTAGCAGAGGTAACATCCTTAAATTTCATGTCCTAATTCTACCTGCCAATACAAAAATTACCAGTACCATCTCCAGGAAATGATTGCCCATGTTCCAACCTTTCATCCTTGAAACCTAAGTGGCATGAACCACCATCATCAACACAATATTGCCTTGAAAGTTCTACAACAGCTATGTTAGCTAGCCCTGCATGTTCTGAAAACTCAGTCGCTACTTGAGCAGCAGAGGTAGCATCCTTAAATTTCATGTTCCAATTCTGCCTGCCAATAGAAAAATTACCATTACCATCTCCAGGAAATGATTGCCCATGTTCCAACCTTTCATCCTTGAAACCTAGGTGGCATGAACCACCATCATCAACACAATATTGCCTTGAAAGTTCTACAACAGCTCTGGCAGCTTGGCTTGGATGTTCTGCAAACTCAGCCGTTGCTTGAGCAGCAGAGGTAGCGTCCTTAAATTTCATGTTCCAATTCTGCCTACCAATATAAAATTTACCATCTCCAGGAAATGATTGCCCATGTTCCAACCTTTTATCCTGGAAACCTAAGTGACATGAACCACCATCATCAACACAATATTGCCTCGAAAGTGCTACAATAGCTCTGGCAGCTAGGCTTGCATGTTCAGCAAACTCAGCCGCTGCTTGAGTAGCAGAATTAGCATCCTTAAATTTCATGTTCTAATTCTACCTGCCAACAGAAAAATTACCATTACCATCTCCAGGAAATGATTGCCTATGTTCCAACCTTTCATCCTTGAAACCTAAGTGGCATGAACCACCATCATCAACATAATATTGCCTTGAAAGTTCTACAACAGCTCTGGCAGCTAGGCTTGCAAGTTCCGCAAACTCAGTCGCTGCTTGAGCAGCAGAGGTAGCATCCTTAAATTTCATGTTCCAATTTTGCTGCCAATAGAAAAATTACCATTACCATCTGCAGGAAATAATTGCCCATGTTCCAACCTTTTATCCTTGAAACCTAAGTGGCATGAACCACCATCATCTACACAATATTGCCTTGAATGTTCTACAATAGCTATGGAAGCTAGGCTTGCATGTTCTGCAAACTCAACTGCTGCTTGAGTAGCAGAGGTAGCATCCTTAAATTTCATGTTCTTATTCTACCTGCCAACAGAAAAATAACCATTACCATCTCCAGGAAATGATTACCCATGTTCCAACCTTTCATCCTTGAAAACTAAGTGGCATGAACCACCATTATCAACACAATATTGCCTTGAAAGTTCTACAACAGCTCTTGCAGTTAGGCTTGGATGTTCTGCAAACTCAGCCGCTGATTGAGCAGCAGAGGTAGCATCCTTAAATTTCATGTTCCAATTCTGCCTGCCAATAGAAATATTACCATTACCATCTCCAGTAAATGATTGCCCATGTTCCAACCTTTCATCCTTGAAATCTTAGTGGAATGAACCACCATCATAAATACAATATTGCCTTGAAAGTTCTACAACAGCTCTGGCAGCTAGGCTTGCATGTTCTCCAAACTCAGCCGCTGCTTGAGCAACAGAGGTAACATTCTTAAATTTTATGTTCCAATTCTGCCTGCCAATAGAAAAATTACCATTACCATCTCCAGGAAATGATTGCCCATGTTCCAACCTTTTATCCTTGAAACCTAAGTGGCATGAACCACCATCATCAACACAATATTGCCTTCAAAGTTCTACAATAGCTGTGGCAGCTAGGCTTGCATGTTCTGCAAACTCAGCCACTGCTTGAGTAGCAGAGGTAGCATCCTTAAATTTCATGCTCTAATTCTACCTGCCAACAAAAAAATTACCATTACCATCTCCAGGAAATGATTGCCCATGTTCCAACCTTTCATCGTTGAAACCTAAGTGGCATGAACACCATCATCAACACAATATTGCCTTGAAAGTTCTACAATAGCTCTGGCAGCTAGGCTTACATGTTCTGCAAACTCAGCCGCTGCTTGAGTAGCAGAGGTAACATCCTTAAATTTCATGTCCTAATTCTACCTGCCAATACAAAAATTACCAGTACCATCTCCAGGAAATGATTGCCCATGTTCCAACCTTTCATCCTTGAAACCTAAGTGGCATGAACCACCATCATCAACACAATATTGCCTTCAAAGTTCTACAATAGCTGTGGCAGCTAGGCTTGCATGTTCTGCAAACTCAGCCACTGCTTGAGTAGCAGAGGTAGCATCCTTAAATTTCATGCTCTAATTCTACCTGCCAACAAACAAATTACCATTACCATCTCCAGGAAATGATTGCCCATGTTCCAACCTTTCATCGTTGAAACCTAAGTGGCATGAACACCATCATCAACACAATATTGCCTTGAAAGTTCTACAATAGCTCTGGCAGCTAGGCTTACATGTTCTGCAAACTCAGCCGCTGCTTGAGTAGCAGAGGTAACATCCTTAAATTTCATGTCCTAATTCTACCTGCCAATACAAAAATTACCAGTACCATCTCCAGGAAATGATTGCCCATGTTCCAACCTTTCATCCTTGAAACCTAAGTGGCATGAACCACCATCATCAACACAATATTGCCTTGAAAGTTCTACAACAGCTCTGTTAGCTAGCCCTGCATGTTCTGAAAACTCAGTCGCTACTTGAGCAGCAGAGGTAGCATCCTTAAATTTCATGTTCCAATTCTGCCTGCCAATAGAAAAATTACCATTACCATCTCCAGGAAATGATTGCCCATGTTCCAACCTTTCATCCTTGAAACCTAGGTGGCATGAACCACCATCATCAACACAATATTGCCTTGAAAGTTCTACAACAGCTCTGGCAGCTTGGCTTGGATGTTCTGCAAACTCAGCCGTTGCTTGAGCAGCAGAGGTAGCGTCCTTAAATTTCATGTTCCAATTCTGCCTACCAATATAAAATTTACCATCTCCAGGAAATGATTGCCCATGTTCCAACCTTTTATCCTGGAAACCTAAGTGACATGAACCACCATCATCAACACAATATTGCCTCGAAAGTGCTACAATAGCTCTGGCAGCTAGGCTTGCATGTTCAGCAAACTCAGCCGCTGCTTGAGTAGCAGAATTAGCATCCTTAAATTTCATGTTCTAATTCTACCTGCCAACAGAAAAATTACCATTACCATCTCCAGGAAATGATTGCCTATGTTCCAACCTTTCATCCTTGAAACCTAAGTGGCATGAACCACCATCATCAACATAATATTGCCTTGAAAGTTCTACAACAGCTCTGGCAGCTAGGCTTGCATGTTCCGCAAACTCAGTCGCTGCTTGAGCAGCAGAGGTAGCATCCTTAAATCTCATGTTCCAATTTTGCTGCCAATAGATAAATTACCATTACCATCTGCAGGAAATGATTGCCCATGTTCCAACCTTTTATCCTTGAAACCTAAGTGGCATGAACCACCATCATCTACACAATATTGCCTTGAATGTTCTACAATAGCTATGGAAGCTAGGCTTGCATGTTCTGCAAACTCAGCTGCTGCTTGAGTAGCAGAGGTAGCATCCTTAAATTTCATGTTCTTATTCTACCTGCCAACAGAAAAATAACCATTACCATCTCCAGGAAATGATTACCCATGTTCCAACCTTTCATCCTTGAAAACTAAGTGGCATGAACCACCATTATCAACACAATATTGCCTTGAAAGTTCTACAACAGCTCTTGCAGTTAGGCTTGGATGTTCTGCAAACTCAGCCGCTGATTGAGCAGCAGAGGTAGCATCCTTAAATTTCATGTTCCAATTCTGCCTGCCAATAGAAATATTACCATTACCATCTCCAGTAAATGATTGCCCATGTTCCAACCTTTCATCCTTGAAACCTTAGTGGAATGAACCACCATCATCAATACAATATTGCCTTGAAAGTTCTACAACAGCTCTGGCAGCTAGGCTTGCATGTTCTCCAAACTCAGCCGCTGCTTGAGCAACAGAGGTAACATTCTTAAATTTTATGTTCCAATTCTGCCTGCCAATAGAAAAATTACCATTACCATCTCCAGGAAATGATTGCCCATGTTCCAACCTTTTATCCTTGAAACCTAAGTGGCATGAACCACCATCATCAACACAATATTGCCTTCAAAGTTCTACAATAGCTGTGGCAGCTAGGCTTGCATGTTCTGCAAACTCAGCCACTGCTTGAGTAGCAGAGGTAGCATCCTTAAATTTCATGCTCTAATTCTACCTGCCAACAAAAAAATTACCATTACCATCTCCAGGAAATGATTGCCCATGTTCCAACCTTTCATCGTTGAAACCTAAGTGGCATGAACACCATCATCAACACAATATTGCCTTGAAAGTTCTACAATAGCTCTGGCAGCTAGGCTTACATGTTCTGCAAACTCAGCCGCTGCTTGAGTAGCAGAGGTAACATCCTTAAATTTCATGTCCTAATTCTACCTGCCAATACAAAAATTACCAGTACCATCTCCAGGAAATGATTGCCCATGTTCCAACCTTTCATCCTTGAAACCTAAGTGGCATGAACCACCATCATCAACACAATATTGCCTTGAAAGTTCAACAACAGCTCTGTTAGCTAGCCTTGCATGTTCTGAAAACTCAGTCGCTACTTGAGCAGCAGAGGTAGCATCCTTAAATTTCATGTTCCAATTCTGCCTGCCAATAGAAAAATTACCATTACCATCTCCAGGAAATGATTGCCCATGTTCCAACCTTTCATCCTTGAAACCTAGGTGGCATGAACCACCATCATCAACACAATATTGCCTTGAAAGTTCTACAACAGCTCTGGCAGCTTGGCTTGGATGTTCTGCAAACTCAGCCGTTGCTTGAGCAGCAGAGGTAGCGTCCTTAAATTTCATGTTCCAATTCTGCCTACCAATATAAAATTTACCATCTCCAGGAAATGATTGCCCATGTTCCAACCTTTTATCCTGGAAACCTAAGTGACATGAACCACCATCATCAACACAATATTGCCTCGAAAGTGCTACAATAGCTCTGGCAGCTAGGCTTGCATGTTCAGCAAACTCAGCCGCTGCTTGAGTAGCAGAGGTAGCATCCTTAAATTTCATGTTCTAATTCTACCTGCCAACAGAAAAATTACCATTACCATCTCCAGGAAATGATTGCCCATGTTCCAACCTTTCATCCTTGAAACCTAAGTGGCATGAACCACCATCATCAACATAATATTGCCTTGAAAGTTCTACAACAGCTCTGGCAGCTAGGCTTGCATGTTCCGCAAACTCAGTCACTGCTTGAGCAGCAGAGGTAGCATCCTTAAATTTCATGTTCCTATTTTGTTGCCAATAGAAAAATTACCATTACCATCTCCAGGAAATGATTGCCCATGTTCCAACCTTTTATCCTTGAAACCTAAGTGGCATGAACCACCATCATCTACACAATATTGCCTTGAATGTTCTACAATAGCTATGGAAGCTAGGCTTGCATGTTCTGCAAACTCAGCTGCTGCTTGAGTAGCAGAGGTAGCATCCTTAAATTTCATGTTCTTATTCTACCTGCCAACAGAAAAATAACCATTACCATCTCCAGGAAATGATTACCCATGTTCCAACCTTTCATCCTTGAAACCTAAGTGGCATGAACCACCATCATCAACACAATATTGTCTTGAAAGTTCCACAACAGCTCTGGCAGCTAGGCTTGCATGTTCTGCAAAATTAGCCGCTGCTTGAGCAGCAGAGGTAGCATCCTTAAATTTCATGTCCTAATTCTACCTGCCAATACAAAAATTACCAGTACCATCTCCAGGAAATGATTGCCCATGTTCCAACCTTTCATCCTTGAAACCTAAGTGGCATGAACCACCATCATCAACACAATATTGCCTTGAAAGTTCTACAACAGCTCTGTTAGCTAGCCTTGCATGTTCTGAAAACTCAGTCGCTACTTGAGCAGCAGAGGTAGTATCCTTAAATTTCATGTTCCAATTCTGCCTGCCAATAGAAAAATTACCATTACCATCTCCAGGAAATGATTGCCCATGTTCCAACCTTTCATCCTTGAAACCTAGGTGGCATGAACCACCATCATCAACACAATATTGCCTTGAAAGTTCTACAACAGCTCTGGCAGCTTGGCTTGGATGTTCTGCAAACTCAGCCGTTGCTTGAGCAGCAGAGGTAGCGTCCTTAAATTTCATGTTCCAATTCTGCCTACCAATATAAAATTTACAATCTCCAGGAAATGATTGCCCATGTTCCAACCTTTTATCCTTGAAACCTAAGTGGCATGAACCACCATCATCAACACAATATTGCCTTGAAAGTTCTACAATAGCTATGGAAGCTAGGCTTGCATGTTCTGCAAACTCAGCCGCTGCTTGAGTAGCAGAGGTAGCATCCTTAAATTTAATGTTCTTATTCTACCTGCCAACAGAAAAATAACCACTACCATCTCCAGGAAATGATTGCCCATGTTCCAACCTTTTATCCTTGAAACCTAAGTGGCATGAACCACCATCATCAACACAATATTGCCTTGAAAGTTCCACAACAGCTCTGGCAGCTAGGCTTGCATGTTCTGCAAACTCAGCTGCTGCTTGAGTAGCAGAGGTAGCATCCTTAAATTTCATGTTCCAATTCAACCTGCAAATAGAAAAATTACCATTACCATCTCCAGGAAATGATTGCCCATGTTCCAACCTTTCATCCTTGAAACCTAAGTGGTATGAAACACCATCATCAACACAATATTGCCTTGAAAGTTCTACAATAGCTCTGGCAGCTAGGCTTGCATGTTCTGCAAACTCAGCCGCTGCTTGAGTAGCAGAGGTAACATCCTTAAATTTCATGTCCTAATTCTACCTGCCAATACAAAAATTACCATTACCATCTCCAGGAAATGATTGCCCATGTTCCAACCTTTCATCCTTGAAACCTAAGTGGCATGAACCACCATCATCAACACAAAATTGCCTTGAAAGTTCTACAACAGCTCTGTTAGCTAGCCTTGCATGTTCTGAAAACTCAGTCGCTACTTGAGCAGCAGAGGTAGCATCCTTAAATTTCATGTTCCAATTCTGCCTGCCAATAGAAAAATTGCCATTACCATCTCCAGGAAATGATTGCCCATGTTCCAACCGTTCATCCTTGAAACCTAGGTGGCATGAACCACCATCATCAACACAATATTGCCTTGAAAGTTCTACAATAGATCTGGCAGCTTGGCTTGGATGTTCTACAAACTCAGCTGTTGCTTGAGCAGCAGAGGTAGCATCCTTAAATTTCATGTTCCAATTCTGCCTACCAATAGAAAATTTACCATCTCCAGGAAATGATTGCCCATGTTCCAACCTTTTATCCTTGAAACCTAAGTGACATGAAGCACCATCATCAACACAATATTGCCTCGAAAGTTCTACAATAGCTCTGGCAGCTAGGCTTGCATGTTCTGCAAACTCAGCCGCTGCTTGAGTAGCAGAGTTAGCATCCTTAAATTTCATGTTCTAATTCTACCTGCCAACAGAAAAATTACCATTACCATCTCCAGGAAATGATTACCCATGTTCCAACGTTTCATCCTTGAAACCTAAGTGGCATGAACCACCATCATCAACATAATATTGCCTTGAAAGTTCTACAACAGCTCTGACAGCTAGGCTTGCATATTCCGCAAACTCAGTCGCTGCTTGAGCAGCAGAGGTAGCATCCTTAAATTTCATATTCCAATACTGCTGCCAATAGAAAAATTACCATTACCATCTCCAGGAAATGATTGCCCATGTTCCAACCTTTTATCCTTGAAACCTAAGTGGCATGAACCACCATCATCAACACAATATTGCCTTGAAAGTTCTACAATAGCTATGGAAGCTAGGCTTGCATGTTCTGCAAACACAGCCGCTGCTTGAGTAGCAGAGGTAGCATCCTTAAATTTAATGTTCTTATTCTACCTGCCAACAGAAAAATAACCATTACCATCTCCAGGAAATGATTACCCATTTTCCAACCTTTCATCCTTGAAACCTAAGTGGCATGAACCACCATCATCAACATAATATTGCCTTGAAAGTTCTACAACAGCTCTGATAGCTAGGCTTGCATATTCCGCAAACTCAGTCGCTGCTTGAGCAGCAGAGGTAGCATCCTTAAATTTCATATTCCAATACTGCTGCCAATAGAAAAATTACCATTACCATCTCCAGGAAATGATTGCCCATGTTCCAACCTTTTATCCTTGAAACCTAAGTGGCATGAACCACCATCATCAACACAATATTGCCTTGAAAGTTCTACAACAGCTCTGGCAGCTTGGCTTGGATGTTCTGCAAACTCAGCCGTTGCTTGAGCAGCAGAGGTAGCGTCCTTAAATTTCATGTTCCAATTCTGCCTACCAATATAAAATTTACCATCTCCAGGAAATGATTGCCCATGTTCCAACCTTTTATCCTGGAAACCTAAGTGACATGAACCACCATCATCAACACAATATTGCCTTGAAAGTTCCACAACAGCTCTGGCAGCTAGGCTTGCATGTTCTGCAAAATTAGCCGCTGCTTGAGCAGCAGAGGTAGCATCCTTAAATTTCATGTTCCAATTCTGCCTGCCAACAGAAAAATTACCATTACCATCTTAAGGAAATGATTGCCCATGTTCCAACCTTTCATCTTTGAAAGCTAAGTGGCATGAACCACCATAATCAACACAATATTGCCTTGAAAGTTCTACGACAGCTCTGGCAGCTAGGCCTGCATGTTCTGCAAACTCAGTCGCTACTTGAGAAACAGAGGTAGCATCCTTAAATTTCATGTTCCAATTCTACCTGCAAATAGAAAAATTACCATTACCATCTCCAGGAAATGATTGCCCATGTTCCAACCTTTCATCCTTGAAACCTAAGTGGCATGAAACACCATCATCAACACAATATTGCCTTGAAAGTTCTACAATAGCTCTGGCAGCTAGGCTTGCATGTTCTGCAAACTAAGCCGCTGCTTGAGTAGCAGAGGTAACATCCTTAAATTTCATGTCCTAATTCTACCTGCCAATACAAAAATTACCATTACCATCTCCAGGAAATGATTGCCCATGTTCCAACCTTTCATCCTTGAAACCTAAGTGGCATGAACCACCATCATCAACACAATATTGCCTTGAAAGTTCTACAACAGCTCTGTTAGCTAGCCTTGCATGTTCTGAAAACTCAGTCGCTACTTGAGCAGCAGAGGTAGCATCCTTAAATTTCATGTTCCAATTCTGCCTGCCAATAGAAAAATTACCATTATCATCTCCAGGAAATGATTGCCCATGTTCCAACCTTTCATCCTTGAAACCTAGGTGGCATGAACCACCATCATCAATACAATATTGCCTTGAAAGTTCTACAACAGCTCTGGCAGCTTGGCTTGGATGTTCTGCAAACTCAGCCGTTGCTTGCGCAGCAGAGGTAGCATCCTTAAATTTAATGTTCCAATTCTGCCTACCAATAGAAAATTTACCATGTCCAGGAAATGATTGCCCATGTTCCAACCTTTTATCCTTGAAACCTAAGTGACATGAACCACCATCATCAACACAATATTGCCTCGAAAGTGCTATAATAGCTCTGGCAGCTAGGCTTGCATGTTCTGCAAACTCAGCCGCTGCTTGTGTAGTAGAGGTAGCATCCTTAAATTTCATGTTCTAATTCTACCTGCCAACTGAAAAATTACCATACCATCTCAAGGAAATGATTTCCTATGTCCCAACCTTTCATCCTGGAAAACTAAATGGCTTGAACCACCATCATCAACACAATATTGCCTTGAAAGTTCTACAACAGCTCTGGCAGCTAGGCTTGCATGTTCTGCAAACTCAGTCGCTACTTGAGCAGCAGAGGTAGCATCCTTAAATTTCATGTTGTTCCAACCTTTCATCCTTGAAAACTAAGTGGCATGAACCACCATCATCAACACAATATTGCCTTGAAAGTTCTACAATAGCTATGGAAGCTAGCATTGCATGTTCTGCAAACTCAGTCGCTACTTGAGCAACAGAGGTAGCATCCTAAAATTTCATGTTCCAATTCTGCCTGCTAATAGAAAAATTACCATTACCATCTCCAGGAAATGATTGCCCGTGTTCCAACCTTTCATCCTTGAAACATAAGTGGCATGAACCACCATCATCAACAAAATATTGCCTTGAAAGTTCCACAACAGCTCTGGCAGCTAGGCTTGCATGTTCTGCAAAATCAGCCGCTGCTTGAGCAGCAGAGGTAGCATCCTTAAATTTCATGTTCCAATTCTGCCTGCCAATAGAAAAATTACCATTACCATCTCAAGGAAATGATTGCCCATGTTCCAACCTTTCTTACTTGAAAGCTAAGGGGCATGAACCACCATAATCAACACAATATTGCCTTGAAAGTTCTACGACAGCTCTGGCAGCTAGGCCTGCATGTTCTGCAAACTCAGTCGCTACTTGAGCAACAGAGGTAGCATCCTTAAATTTCATGTTCTAATTCTACCTGCCAACAGAAAAATTACCATTACCATCTCCAGGAAATGATTGCCCATGTTCCAACCTTTCATCCTTGAAACCTAAGTGGCATGAACCACCATCATCAACACAATATTACCTTGAAAGTTCTACAACAGCTCTGGCACCTAGGCTTGCATGTTCTGCAAACTCAGTCGCTGCTTGAGCAGCAGAGGTAGCATCCTTAAATTTCATGTTCCAATTCAGACTGCCAATAGAAAAATTACCATTACCATCTCCAGGAAATGATTGCCCATGTTCCAACCTTTTATCCTTGAAACCTAAGTGGCATGAACCACCATCATCAACACAATATTGCCTTGAAAGTTCAACAATAGCTCTGGCAGCTAGGCTTGCATGTTCTGCAAACTCAGCCGCTGCTTGAGTAGCAGAGGTAGCATCCTTAAATTTCATGCTCTAATTCTACCTGCCAACAGAAAAATTACCATTACCATCTCCAGGAAATGATTGCCCATGTTCCAACCTTTCATCGTTGAAACCTAAGTGGCATGAACATTTGCTGATTGAGCAGTAGAGGTAGCATCCTTAAATTTCATGTTCCAATTCTACCTGCCAACAAAAAGATTATCATTACCATCTCCAGGAAATGATTGCCCATATACCAACCTTTCATCCTTGAAACCTTAGTGGCATGAACCTCCATCATCAATACAATATTGCCTTGAAAGTTCTACAACAGCTCTGGCAGCTAGGCTTGCATGTTCTGCAAACTCAGTCGTTACTTGAGCAGCAGAGGTAGCATCCTTAAATTTCATGTTCCATTGCTGCCTGCCAAAAGAAAAATTACCATTACCATCTCATAGAAATTATTGCCCATGTTCCAACCTTTCATCCTTGAAAACTAAGTGGCATGAACCACCATCATCAACAAAATATTGCCTTGAAAGTTCCACAACAGCTCTGGCATCTAGGCTTGCATGTTCTGCAAAATTAGCCGCTGCTTGAGTAGTAGAGGTAGCATCCTTAAATTTCATTTTCCAATTCTGCCTGCGAATAGAAAAATTTCCATTACCATCTCCAGGAAATGCTTGCCCATGTTCCAACCTTTCATCCTTAAAACCCAATTGGCATGAACCACCATCATCAACACCATATTGCCTTGAAAGTTCTCCAACAGCTCTGGCAGTTAGGCTTGCGTGTTCTCCAAACATAGCAGCTGCTTGAACAGTAGAGGTAGCATGCTTGAATTTCATGTTCGAATACTGTCTGCCAATAGAAAAATTACCATTATAATCTCAAGGAAATGATTGCCCATGTTCCAACCTTTCATCCTTGAAAACTAAGTGGCATGAACCACCATTATCAACACAATATTGCCTTGAAAGTTCTACAACAGCTCTTGCAGTTAGGGTTGGATGTTCTGCAAACTCAGCCGCTGATTGAGCAGCAGAGGCAGCATCCTTAAATTTCATGTTCCAATTCTGCCTGCCAATAGAAAAATTACCATTACCATCTCCAGGAAATGATTGCCCATGTTCCAACCTTTCATCCTTGAAACCTTAGTGGAATGAACCACCATCATCAATACAATATTGCCTTGAAAGTTCTACAACAGCTCTGGCAGCTAGGCTTGCATGTTCTCCAAACTCAGCCGCTGCTTGAGCAACAGAGGTAGCATTCTTAAATTTTATGTTCCAATTCTGCCTGCCAATAGAAAAATTACCATTACCATCTCCAGGAAATGATTGCCCATGTTCCAACCTTTTATCCTTGAAACCCAAGTGGCATGAACCACCATCATCAACACAATATTGCCTTGAAAGTTCTACAATAGCTCTGGCAGCTAGGCTTGCATGTTCTGCAAACTCAGCCGCTGCTTGTGTAGCAGAGGTAGCATCCTTAAATTTCATGCTCTAATTCTACCTGCCAACAGAAAAATTACCATTACCATCTCCAAGAAATGATTGCCCATGTTCCAACCTTTCATCGTTGAAACCTAAGTGGCATGAACCACCATCATCAACACAATATTGCCTTGAAAGTTCTACAACAGCTCTGGTAGTTAGGCTTGGATGTTCTGCAAACTCAGCCGCTGATTGAGCAGTAGAGGTAGCATCCTTAAATTTCATGTTCCAATTCTACCTGCCAACAAAAAGATTATCATTACCATCTCCAGGAAATGATTGCCCATGTTCCAACCTTTCATCCTTGAAACCTTAGTGGCATGAACCACCATCATCAATACAATATTGCCTTGAAAGTTCTACAACAGCTCTGGCAGCTAGGCTTGCATGTTCTGCAAACTCAGTCGCTACTTGAGCAGCAGAGGTAGCATCCTTAAATTTCATATTCCATTTCTGCCTGCCAACAGAAAAATTACCATTACTATCTCATAGAAATTATTGCCCATGTTCCAACCTTTCATCCTTGAAAACTAAGTGGCATGAACCACCATCATCAACACAATATTGCCTTGAAAGTTCCACAACAGCTCTGGCAGCTAGGCTTGCATGTTCTGCAAAATTAGCCGCTGCTTGAGCAGTAGAGGTAGCATCCTTAAATTTCATGTTCCAATTCTGCCTACGAATAGAAAAATTACCATTACCATCTCCAGGAAATGCTTGCCCATGTTCCAACCTTTCATCCTTAAAACCTAATTGGCATGAACCACCATCATCAACACCATATTGCCTTGAAAGTTCTCCAACAGCTCTGGCAGTTAGGCTTGCATGTTCTCCAAACTCAGCCGCTGCTTGAACAGTAGAGGTAGCATGCTTGAATTTCATGTTCCAATACTGCCTGCCAACAGAAAAATTACCATTACCATCTCTAGGAAATGATTACCCTTGTTCCAACCTTTCATCCTTGAAAACTAAGTGGCATGAACCACCATTATCAACACAATATTGCCTTGAAAGTTCTACAACAGCTCTTGCAGTTAGGCTTGGATGTTCTGCAAACTCAGCCGCTGATTGAGCAGCAGAGGTAGCATCCTTAAATTTCATGTTCCAATTCTGCCTGCCAATAGAAAAATTACCATTACCATCTCCAGGAAATGATTGCCCATGTTCCAACCTTTCATCCTTGAAAACTAAGTGGCATGAACCACCATCATCAACACAATATTGCCTTGAAAGTTCCACAACAGCTCTGGCAGCTAGGCTTGCATGTTCTGCAAAATTAGCCGCTGCTTGAGCAGTAGAGGTAGCATCCTTAAATTTCATGTTCCAATTCTGCCTGCGAAGAGAAAAATTACCAATACCATCGCCAGGAAATGCTTGCCCATGTTCCAACCTTTCATCCTTAAAACCTAATTGGCATGAACCACCATCATCAACACCATATTGCCTTGAAAGTTCTCCAACAGCTCTGGGAGTTAGGCTTGCATGTTCTCAAAACTCAGCCGCTGCTTGAACAGTAGAGGTAGCATGCTTGAATTTCATATTCCAATACTGCCTGCCAACAGAATAATTACCATTACCATCTCAAGGAAATGATTGCCCATGTTCCAACCTTTCATCCTTGAAAACTAAGTGGCATGAACCACCATTATCAACACAATATTGCCTTGAAAGTTCTACAACAGCTCTTGCAGTTAGGCTTGGATGTTCTGCAAACTCAGCCGCTGATTGAGCAGCAGAGGTAGCATCCTTAAATTTCATGTTCCAATTCTGCCTGCCAATAGAAATATTACCATTACCATCTCCAGTAAATGATTGCCCATGTTCCAACCTTTCATCCTTGAAACCTTAGTGGAATGAACCACCATCATCAATACAATATTGCCTTGAAAGTTCTACAACAGCTCTGGCAGCTAGGCTTGCATGTTCTCCAAACTCAGCCGCTGCTTGAGCAACAGAGGTAGCATTCTTAAATTTTATGTTCCAATTCTGCCTGCCAATAGAAAAATTACCATTACCATCTCCAGGAAATGATTGCTCATGTTCCAACCTTTTATCCTTGAAACCTAAGTGGCATGAACCACCATCATCAACACAATATTGCCTTCAAAGTTCTACAATAGCTGTGGCAGCTAGGCTTGCATGTTCTGCAAACTCAGCCACTGCTTGAGTAGCAGAGGTAGCATCCTTAAATTTCATGCTCTAATTCTACCTGCCAACAAAAAAATTACCATTACCATCTCCAGGAAATGATTGCCCATGTTCCAACCTTTCATCGTTGAAACCTAAGTGGCATGAACACCATCATCAACACAATATTGCCTTGAAAGTTCTACAATATCTCTGGCAGCTAGGCTTACATGTTCTGCAAACTCAGCCGCTGCTTGAGTAGCAGAGGTAACATCCTTAAATTTCATGTCCTAATTCTACCTGCCAATACAAAAATTACCAGTACCTTCTCCATGAAATGATTGCCCATGTTCCAACCTTTCATCCTTGAAACCTAAGTGGCATGAACCACCATCATCAACACAATATTGCCTTGAAAGTTCTACAACAGCTCTGTTAGCTAGCCTTGCATGTTCTAAAAACTCAGTCGCTACTTGAGCAGCAGAGGTAGCATCCTTAAATTTCATGTTCCAATTCTGCCTGCCAATAGAAAAATTACCATTACCATCTCTAGGAAATGATTGCCCATGTTCCAACCTTTCATCCTTGAAACCTAGGTGGCATGAACCACCATCATCAACATAATATTGCCTTGAAAGTTCTACAACAGCTCTGGCAGCTTGGCTTGGATGTTCTGCAAACTCAGCCGTTGCTTGAGCAGCAGAGGTAGCGTCCTTAAATTTCATGTTCCAATTCTGCCTACCAATATAAAATTTACCATCTCCAGGAAATGATTGCCAATGTTCCAACCTTTTATCCTGGAAACCTAAGTGACATGAACCACCATCAACAACACAATATTGCCTCGAAAGTGCTACAATAGCTCTGGCAGCTAGGCTTGCATGTTCAGCAAACTCAGCCGCTGCTTGAGTAGCAGAATTAGCATCCTTAAATTTCATGTTCTAATTCTACCTGCCAACAGAAAAATTACCATTACCATCTCCAGGAAATGATTGCCCATGTTCCAACCTTTCATCCTTGAAACATAAGTGGCATGAACCACCATCATCAACAAAATATTGCCTTGAAAGTTCTACAACATCTCTGGCAGCTTGGCTTGGATGTTCTACAAACTCAGCCGTTGCTTGAGCAGCAGAGGTAGCATCCTTAAATTTCATGTTCCAATTCTGCCTGCCAATAGAAAAATTACCATTACCATCTCCAGGAAATGATTGCCCATTTTCCAACCTTTCATCCTTGAAACCTTAGTGGAATGAACCACCATCATCAATACAATATTGCCTTGAAAGTTCTACAATAGCTCTGGCAGCTAGGCTTGCATGTTCTCCAAACTCAGCCGCTGCTTGAGCAACAGAGGTAGCATCCTTAAATTTCATGTTCTAATTCTACCTGCCAACAGAAAAATTACCATTACCATCTCCAGGAAATGATTGCCCATGTTCCAACCTTTCATCCTTGAAACCTAAGTGGCATGAACCACCATCATCAACACAATATTACCTTGAAAGTTCTACAACAGCTCTGGCACCTAGGCTTGCATGTTCTGCAAACTCAGTCGCTGCTTGAGCAGCAGAGGTAGCATCCTTAAATTTCATGTTCCAATTCAGACTGCCAATAGAAAAATTACCATTACCATCTCCAGGAAATGATTGCCCATGTTCCAACCTTTTATCCTTGAAACCTAAGTGGCATGAACCACCATCATCAACACAATATTGCCTTGAAAGTTCTACAATAGCTCTGGCAGCTAGGCTTGCATGTTCTGCAAACTCAGCCGCTGCTTGAGTAGCAGAGGTAGCATCCTTAAATTTCATGCTCTAATTCTACCTGCCAACAGAAAAATTACCATTACCATCTCCAGGAAATGATTGCCCATGTTCCAACCTTTCATCGTTGAAACCTAAGTGGCATGAACCACCATCATCAACACAATATTGCCTTGAAAGTTCTACAACAGCTCTGGCAGTTAGGCTTGGATGTTCTGCAAACTCAGTCGCCGATTAAGCAGCAGAGGTAGCATCCTTAAATTTCATGTTCCAATTCTACCTGCCAACAAAAAGATTATCAATACCATCTCCAGGAAATGATTGCCCATATTCCAACCTTTCATCCTTGAAACCTTAGTGGCATGAACCACCATCATCAATACAATATTGCCATGAAAGTTCTACAACAGCTCTGGCAACTAGGCTTGCATGTTCTGCAAACTCAGTCGTTACTTGAGCAGCAGAGGTAGCATCCTTAAATTTCATGTTCCATTTCTGCCTGCCAAAAGAAAAATTACCATTACCATCTCATCGAAATTATTGCCCATGTTCCAACCTTTCATCCTTGAAAACTAAGTGGCATGAACCACCATCATCAACAAAATATTGCCTTGAAAGTTCCACAACAGTTCTGGCATCTAGGCTTGCATGTTCTGCAAAATTAGCTGCTGCTTGAGCAGTAGAGGTAGCATCCTTAAATTTCATTTTCCAATTCTGCCTGCGAATAGAAAAATTTCCATTACCATCTCCAGGAAATGCTTGCCCATGTTCCAACCTTTCATCCTTAAAACCCAATTGGCATGAACCACCATCATCAACACCATATTGCCTTGAAAGTTCTCCAACAGCTCTGGCAGTTAGGCTTGCGTGTTCTCCAAACATAGCAGCTGCTTGAACAGTAGAGGTAGCATGCTTGAATTTCATGTTCGAATACTGCCTGCCAATAGAAAAATTACCATTATAATCTCAAGGAAATGATTGCCCATGTTCCAACCTTTCATCCTTGAAAACTAAGTGGCATGAACCACCATTATCAACACAATATTGCCTTGAAAGTTCTACAACAGCTCTTGCAGTTAGGGTTGGATGTTCTGCAAACTCAGCCGCTGGATTGAGCAGCAGAGGCAGCATCCTTAAATTTCATGTTCCAATTCTGCCTGCCAATAGAAAAATTACCATTACCATCTCCAGGAAATGATTGCCCATGTTCCAACCTTTCATCCTTGAAACCTTAGTGGAATGAACCACCATCATCAATACAATATTGCCTTGAAAGTTCTACAACAGCTCTGGCAGCTAGGCTTGCATGTTCTCCAAACTCAGCCGCTGCTTGAGCAACAGAGGTAGCATTCTTAAATTTTATGTTCCAATTCTGCCTGCCAATAGAAAAATTACCATTACCATCTCCAGGAAATGATTGCCCATGTTCCAACCTTTTATCCTTGAAACCTAAGTGGCATGAACCACCATCATCAACACAATATTGCCTTGAAAGTTCTACAATAGCTCTGGCAGCTAGGCTTGCATGTTCTGCAAACTCAGCCGCTGCTTGTGTAGCAGAGGTAGCATCCTTAAATTTCATGCTCTAATTCTACCTGCCAACAGAAAAATTACCATTACCATCTCCAAGAAATGATTGCCCATGTTCCAACCTTTCATCGTTGAAACCTAAGTGGCATGAACCACCATCATCAACACAATATTGCCTTGAAAGTTCTACAACAGCTCTGGTAGTTAGGCTTGGATGTTCTGCAAACTCAGCCGCTGATTGAGCAGTAGAGGTAGCATCCTTAAATTTCATGTTCCAATTCTACCTGCCAACAAAAAGATTATCATTACCATCTCCAGGAAATGATTGCCCATGTTCCAACCTTTCATCCTTGAAACCTTAGTGGCATGAACCACCATCATCAATACAATATTGCCTTGAAAGTTCTACAACAGCTCTGGCAGCTAGGCTTGCATGTTCTGCAAACTCAGTCGCTACTTGAGCAGCAGAGGTAGCATCCTTAAATTTCATATTCCATTTCTGCCTGCCAACAGAAAAATTACCATTACCATCTCATAGAAATTATTGCCCATGTTCCAACCTTTCATCCTTGAAAACTAAGTGGCATGAACCACCATCATCAACACAATATTGCCTTGAAAGTTCCACAACAGCTCTGGCAGCTAGGCTTGCATGTTCTGCAAAATTATCCGCTGCTTGAGCAGTAGAGGTAGCATCCTTAAATTTCATGTTCCAATTCTGCCTACGAATAGAAAAATTACCATTACCATCTCCAGGAAATGCTTGCCCATGTTCCAACCTTTCATCCTTAAAACCTAATTGGCATGAACCACCATCATCAACACCATATTGCCTTGAAAGTTCTCCAACAGCTCTTGCAGTTAGGCTTGCATGTTCTCCAAACTCAGCCGCTGCTTGAACAGTAGAGGTAGCATGCTTGAATTTCATGTTCCAATACTGCCTGCCAACAGAAAAATTACCATTACCATCTCTAGGAAATGATTACCCTTGTTCCAACCTTTCATCCTTGAAAACTAAGTGGCATGAACCACCATTATCAACACAATATTGCCTTGAAAGTTCTACAACAGCTCTTGCAGTTAGGCTTGGATGTTCTGCAAACTCAGCCGCTGATTGAGCAGCAGAGGTAGCATCCTTAAATTTCATGTTCCAATTCTGCCTGCCAATAGAAAAATTACCATTACCATCTCCAGGAAATGATTGCCCATGTTCCAACCTTTCATCCTTGAAAACTAAGTGGCATGAACCACCATCATCAACACAATATTGCCTTGAAAGTTCCACAACAGCTCTGGCAGCTAGGCTTGCATGTTCTGCAAAATTAGCCGCTGCTTGAGCAGTAGAGGTAGCATCCTTAAATTTCATGTTCCAATTCTGCCTGCGAAGAGAAAAATTACCAATACCATCGCCAGGAAATGCTTGCCCATGTTCCAACCTTTCATCCTTAAAACCTAATTGGCATGAACCACCATCATCAACACCATATTGCCTTGAAAGTTCTCCAACAGCTCTGGCAGTTAGGCTTGCATGTTCTCAAAACTCAGCCGCTGCTTGAACAGTAGAGGTAGCATGCTTGAATTTCATGTTCCAATACTGCCTGCCAACAGAAAAGTTACCATTACCATCTCAAGGAAATGATTGCCCATGTTCCAACCTTTCATCCTTGAAAACTAAGTGGCATGAACCACCATTATCAACACAATATTGCCTTGAAAGTTCTACAACAGCTCTTGCAGTTAGGCTTGGATGTTCTGCAAACTCAGCCGCTGATTGAGCAGCAGAGGTAGCATCCTTAAATTTCATGTTCCAATTCTGCCTGCCAATAGAAATATTACCATTACCATCTCCAGTAAATGATTGCCCATGTTCCAACCTTTCATCCTTGAAACCTTAGTGGAATGAACCACCATCATCAATACAATATTGCCTTGAAAGTTCTACAATAGCTCTGGCAGCTAGGCTTGCATGTTCTCCAAACTCAGCCGCTGCTTGAGCAACAAAGGTAGCATTCTTAAATTTTATGTTCCAATTCTGCCTGCCAATAGAAAAATTACCATTACCATCTCCAGGAAATGATTGCCCATGTTCCAACCTTTTATCCTTGAAACCTAAGTGGCATGAACCACCATCATCAACACAATATTGCCTTCAAAGTTCTACAATAGCTGTGGCAGCTAGGCTTGCATGTTCTGCAAACTCAGCCACTGCTTGAGTAGCAGAGGTAGCATCCTTAAATTTCATGCTCTAATTCTACCTGCCAACAAAAAAATTACCATTACCATCTCCAGGAAATGATTGCCCATGTTCCAACCTTTCATCGTTGAAACCTAAGTGGCATGAACACCATCATCAACACAATATTGCCTTGAAAGTTCTACAATAGCTCTGGCAGCTAGGCTTACATGTTCTGCAAACTCAGCCGCTGCTTGAGTAGCAGAGGTAACATCCTTAAATTTCATGTCATAATTCTACCTGCCAATACAAAAATTACCAGTACCATCTCCAGGAAATGATTGCCCATGTTCCAACCTTTCATCCTTGAAACCTAAGTGGCATGAACCACCATCATCAACACAATATTCCCTTGAAAGTTCTACAACAGCTCTGTTAGCTAGCCTTGCATGTTCTGAAAACTCAGTCGCTACTTGAGCAGCAGAGGTAGCATCCTTAAATTTCATGTTCCAATTCTGCCTGCCAATAGAAAAATTACCATTACCATCTCCAGGAAATGATTGCCCATGTTCCAACCTTTCATCCTTGAAACCTAGGTGGCATGAACCACCATCATCAACACAATATTGCCTTGAAAGTCCTACAACAGCTCTGGCAGCTTGGCTTGGATGTTCTACAAACTCAGCCGTTGCTTGAGCAGCAGAGGTAGCGTCCTTAAATTTCATGTTCCAATTCTGCCTACCAATATAAAATTTACCATCTCCAGGAAATGATTGCCCATGTTCCAACCTTTTATCCTGGAAACCTAAGTGACATGAACCACCATCATCAACACAATATTGCCTCGAAAGTGCTACAATAGCTCTGGCAGCTAGGCTTGCATGTTCAGCAAACTCAGCCGCTGCTTGAGTAGCAGAATTAGCATCCTTAAATTTCATGTTCTAATTCTACCTGCCAACAGAAAAATTACCATTACCATCTCCAGGAAATGATTGCCCATGTTCCAACCTTTCATCCTTGAAACCTAAGTGGCATGAACCACCATCATCAACATAATATTGCCTTGAAAGTTCTACAACAGCTCTGGCAGCTAGGCTTGCATGTTCCGCAAACTCAGTCGCTGCTTGAGCAGCAGAGGTAGCATCCTTAAATTTCATGTTCCAATTTTGTTGCCAATAGAAAAATTACCATTACCATCTCCAGGAAATGATTGCCCATGTTCCAACCTTTTATCCTTGAAACCTAAGTGGCATGAACCACCATCATCTACACAATATTGCCTTGAATGTTCTACAATAGCTATGGAAGCTAGGCTTGCATGTTCTGCAAACTCAGCTACTGCTTGAGTAGCAGAGGTAGCATCCTTAAATTTCATGTTCTTATTCTACCTGCCAACAGAAAAATAACCATTACCATCTCCAGGAAATGATTACCCATGTTCCAACCTTTCATCCTTGAAAACTAAGTGGCATGAACCACCATTATCAACACAATATTGCCTTGAAAGTTCTACAACAGCTCTTGCAGTTAGGCTTAGATGTTCTGCAAACTCAGCCGCTGATTGAGCAGCAGAGGTAGCATCCTTAAATTTCATGTTCCAATTATGCCTGCCAATAGAAATATTACCATTACCATCTCCAGTAAATGATTGCCCATGTTCCAACCTTTCATCCTTGAAACCTTAGTGGAATGAACCACCATCATCAATACAATATTGCCTTGAAAGTTCTACAACAGCTCTGGCAGCTAGGCTTGCATGTTCTCCAAACTCAGCCGCTGCTTGAGCAACAGAGGTAGCATTCTTAAATTTTATGTTCCAATTCTGCCTGCCAATTGAAAAATTACCATTACCATCTCCAGGAAATGATTGCCCATGTTCCAACCTTTTATCCTTGAAACCTAAGTGGCATGAACCGCCATCATCAACACAATATTGCCTTCAAAGTTCTACAATAGCTGTGGCAGCTAGGCTTGCATGTTCTGCAAACTCAGCCACTGCTTGAGTAGCAGAGGTAGCATCCTTAAATTTCATGCTCTAATTCTACCTGCCAACAAAAAAATTACCATTACCATCTCCAGGAAATGATTGCCCATGTTCCAACCTTTCATCGTTGAAACCTAAGTGGCATGAACACCATCATCAACACAATATTGCCTTGAAAGTTCTACAATAGCTCTGGCAGCTAGGCTTACATGTTCTGCAAACTCAGCCGCTGCTTGAGTAGCAGAGGTAACATCCTTAAATTTCATGTCCTAATTCTACCTGCCAATACAAAAATTACCAGTACCATCTCCAGGAAATGATTGCCCATGTTCCAACCTTTCATCCTTGAAACCTAAGTGGCATGAACCACCATCATCAACACAATATTCCCTTGAAAGTTCTACAACAGCTCTGTTAGCTAGCCTTACATGTTCTGAAAACTCAGTCGCTACTTGAGCAGCAGAGGTAGCATCCTTAAATTTCATGTTCCAATTCTGCCTGCCAATAGAAAAATTACCATTACCATCTCCAGGAAATGATTGCCCATGTTCCAACCTTTCATCCTTGAAACCTAGGTGGCATGAACCACCATCATCAACACAATATTGCCTTGAAAGTCCTACAACAGCTCTGGCAGCTTGGCTTGGATGTTCTACAAACTCAGCCGTTGCTTGAGCAGCAGAGGTAGCGTCCTTAAATTTCATGTTCCAATTCTGCCTACCAATATAAAATTTACCATCTCCAGGAAATGATTGCCCATGTTCCAACCTTTTATCCTGGAAACCTAAGTGACATGAACCACCATCATCAACACAATATTGCCTCGAAAGTGCTACAATAGCTCTGGCAGCTAGGCTTGCATGTTCAGCAAACTCAGCCGCTGCTTGAGTAGCAGAATTAGCATCCTTAAATTTCATGTTCTAATTCTACCTGCCAACAGAAAAATTACCATTACCATCTCCAGGAAATGATTGCCCATGTTCCAACCTTTCATCCTTGAAACCTAAGTGGCATGAACCACCATCATCAACATAATATTGCCTTGAAAGTTCTACAACAGCTCTGGCAGCTAGGCTTGCATGTTCTGCAAACTCAGTCGCTGCTTGAGCAGCAGAGGTAGCATCCTTAAATTTCATGTTCCAATTCTGCCTGCCAACAGAAAAATTACCATTACCATCTCAAGGAAATGATTGCCCATGTTCCAACCTTTTATCCTTGAAACCTAAGTGGCATGAACCACCATCATCAACACAATATTTCCTTGAAAGTTCTAAAATAGCTCTGGCAGCTAGGTTTGCATGTTCTCCAAACTCAGCCGCTTCTTGAACAGCAGAGGTAGCATCCTTAAATTTCATGTTCCAATACTGCCTGCCAATAGAAAAATTACCATTACCATCTCCAGGAAATGATTACCCATGTTCCAACCTTTCATCCTTGAAACCCAAGTGGCATGAACCACCATCATCAACACAATATTGTCTTGAAAGTTCCACAACAGCTCTGGCAGCTAGGCTTGCATGTTCTGCAAAATTAGCCGCTGCTTGAGCAGTAGAGGTAGCATCCTTAAATTTCATGTCCTAATTCTACCTGCCAATACAAAAATTACCAGTACCATCTCCAGGAAATGATTGCCCATGTTCCAACCTTTCATCCTTGAAACCTAAGTGGCATGAACCACCATCATCAACACAATATTGCCTTGAAAGTTCTACAACAGCTCTGTTAGCTAGCCTTGCATGTTCTGAAAACTCAGTCGCTACTTGAGCAGCAGAGGTAGCATCCTTAAATTTCATGTTCCAATTCTGCCTGCCAATAGAAAAATTACCATTACCATCTCCAGGAAATGATTGCCCATGTTCCAACCTTTCATCCTTGAAACCTAGGTGGCATGAACCACCATCATCAACACAATATTGCCTTGAAAGTTCTACAACAGCTCTGGCAGCTTGGCTTGGATGTTCTGCAAACTCAGCCGTTGCTTGAGCAGCAGAGGTAGCGTCCTTAAATTTCATGTTCCAATTCTGCCTACCAATATAAAATTTACCATCTCCAGGAAATGATTGCCCATGTTCCAACCTTTTATCCTTGAAACCTAAGTGGCATGAACCACCATCATCAACACAATATTGCCTTGAAAGTTCTACAATAGCTATGGAAGCTAGGCTTGCATGTTCTGCAAACTCAGCCGCTGCTTGAGTAGCAGAGGTAGCATCCTTAAATTTCATGTTCCAATTCTTCCTGCCAACAGAAAAATTACCACTACCATCTCCAGGAAATGATTGCCCATGTTCCAACCTTTTATCCTTGAAACCTAAGTGGCATGAACCACAATCATCAACACAATATTGCCTTGAAAGTTCCACAACAGCTCTGGCAGCTAGGCTTGCATGTTCTGCAAACTCAGCTGCTGCTTGAGTAGCAGAGGTAGCATCCTTAAATTTCATGTTCCAATTCAACCTGCAAATAGAAAAATTACCATTACCATCTCCAGGAAATGATTGCCCATGTTCCAACCTTTCGTCCTTGAAACCTAAGTGGCATGAAACACCATCATCAACACAATATTGCCTTGAAAGTTCTACAATAGCTCTGGCAGCTAGGCTTGCATGTTCTGCAAACTCAGCCGCTGCTTGAGTAGCAGAGGTAACATCCTTAAATTTCATGTCCTAATTCTACCTGCCAATACAAAAATTACCATTACCATCTCCAGGAAATGATTGCCCATGTTCCAACCTTTCATCCTTGAAACCTAAGTGGCATGAACCACCATCATCAACACAATATTGCCTTGAAAGTTCTACAACAGCTCTGTTAGCTAGCCTTGCATGTTCTGCAAACTAAGTCGCTACTTGAGTAGCAGAGGTAGCATCCTTAAATTTAATGTTCTTATTCTACCTGCCAATAGAAAAATAACCATTACCATCTCGAGGAAATGATTACCCATGTTCCAACCTTTCATCCTTGAAACCTAAGTGGCATGAACCACCATCATCAACACAATATTTCCTTGAAAGATCCACAACAGTTCTGGCAGCTAGGCTTGCATGTTCTGCAAAATTAGCCGCTGCTTGAGCAGCAGAGGTAGCATCCTTAAATTTCATGTTCCAATTCTGCCTGCCAACAGAAAAATTACCATTACCATCTCAAGGAAATGATTGCCCATGTTCCAACCTTTCTTACTTGAAAGCTAAGGGGCATGAACCACCATAATCAACACAATATTGCCTTGAAAGTTCTACGACAGCTCTGGCAGCTAGGCCTGCATGTTCTGCAAACTCAGTCGCTACTTGAGAAACAGAGGTAGCATCCTTAAATTTCATGTTCCAATTCTACCTGCAAATAGAAAAATTACCATTACCATCTCCAGGAAATGATTGCCCATGTTCCAACCTTTCATCCTTGAAACCTAAGTGGCATGAAACACCATCATCCACACAATATTGCCTTGAAAGTTCTACAATAGCTCTGGCAGCTAGGCTTGCATGTTCTGCAAACTCAGCCGCTGCTTGAGTAGCATAGGTAACATCCTTAAATTTCATGTCCTAATTCTACCTGCCAATACAAAAATTACCATTACCATCTCCAGGAAATGATTGCCCATGTTCCAACCTTTCATCCTTGAAACCTAAGTGGCATGAACCATCATCATCAACACAATATTGCCTTGAAAGTTCTACAACAGCTCTGTTAGCTAGCCTTGCATGTTCTAAAAACTCAGTCGCTACTTGAGCAGCAGAGGTAGCATCCTTAAATTTCATGTTCCAATTCTGCCTGCCAATAGAAAAATTACCATTACCATCTCCAGGAAATGATTGCCCATGTTCCAACCTTTCATCCTTGAAACCTAGGTGGCATGAACCACCATCATCAACATAATATTGCCTTGAAAGTTCTACAACAGCTCTGGCAGCTTGGCTTGGATGTTCTGTAAACTCAGCCGTTGCTTGCGCAGCAGAGGTACCATCCTTAAATTTCATGTTCCAATTCTGCCTACCAATAGAAAATTTACCATCTCCAGGAAATGATTGCCCATGTTCCAACTTTTTATCATTGAAACCTAAGTGACATGAACCACCATCATCAACACAATATTGCCTCGAAAGTGCTACAATAGCTCTGGCAGCTAGGCTTGCATGTTCTGCAAACTCAGCCGCTGCTTGAGTAGCAGAGGTAGCATCCTTAAATTTCATGTTCTAATTCTACCTGCCAACAGAAAAATTACCATTACCATCTCCAGGAAATGATTGCCCATGTTCCAACCTTTCATCCTTGAAACCTAAGTGGCACGAACCACCATAATCAACACAATATTGCCTTGAAAGTTCTACGATAGCTCTGGCAGCTAGGCCTGCATGTTCTGCAAACTCAGTCGCTACTTGAGAAACAGAGGTAGCATCCTTTAATTTCATGTTCCAATTCTACCTGCAAATAGAAAAATTACCATTACCATCTCCAGGAAATGATTGCCCATGTTCTAACCTTTCATCCTTGAAACCTAAGTGGCATGAAACACCATCATCAACACAATATTGCCTTGATAGTTCTACAATAGCTCTGGCAGCTAGGCTTGCATGTTCTGCAAACTCAGCCGCTGCTTGAGTAGAAGAGGTAGCATCCTTAAATTTCATGTCCTAATTCTACCTGCCAATACAAAAATTACCATTACCATCTCCAGGAAATGATTGCCCATGTTCCAACCTTTCATCCTTGAAACCTAAGTGGCATGAACCATCATCATCAACACAATATTGCCTTGAAAGTTCTACAACAGCTCTGTTAGCTAGCCTTGCATGTTCTGAAAACTCAGTCGCTACTTGAGCAGCAGAGGTAGCATCCTTAAATTGCATGTTCCAATTCTGCCTGCCAATAGAAAAATTACCATTACCATCTCCAGGTAATGATTGCCCATGTTCCAACCTTTCATCCTTGAAACCTAGGTGGCATGAACCACCATCATCAACATAATATTGCCTTGAAAGTTCTACAACAGCTCTGGCAGCTTGGCTTGGATGTTCTGTAAACTCAGCCGTTGCTTGCGCAACAGAGGTAGCATCCTTAAATTTCATGTTCCAATTCTGCCTACCAATAGAAAATTTACCATCTCCAGGAAATGATTGCCCATGTTCCAACTTTTTATCCTTGAAACCTAAGTGACATGAACCACCATCATCAACACAATATTGCCTCGAAAGTGCTACAATAGCTCTGGCAGCTAGGCTTGCATGTTCTGCACACTCAGCCGCTGCTTGAGTAGCAGAGGTTGCATCCTTAAATTTCATGTTCTAATTCTACCTGCCAACAGAAAAATTACCATTACCATCTCCAGGAAATGATTGCCTATGTTCCAACCTTTCATCCTTGAAACCTAAGTGGCACGAACCACCATCATCAACATAATATTGCCTTGAAAGTTCTACAACAGCTCTGGCAGCTAGGCTTGCATGTTCCGCAAACTCAGTCGCTGCTTGAGCAGCAGAGGTAGCATCCTTAAATTTCATGTTCCAATTCTGCTGCCAATAGAAAAATTACCATTACCATCTCCAGGAAATGATTGCCCATGTTTCAACCTTTTTTCCTTGAAACCTAAGTGGCATGAACCACCATCATCAACACAATATTGCCTTGAAAGTTCTACAATAGCTATGGAAGCTAGGCTTGCATGTTCTGCAAACTCAGCCGCTGCTTGAGTAGCAGAGGTAGCATCCTTAAATTTAATGTTCTTATTCTACCTGCCAACAGAAAAATAACCATTACCATCTCCAGGAAATGATTACCCATGTTCCAACCTTTCATCCTTGAAACCTAAGTGGCATGAACCACCATCATCAACACAATATTGCCTTGAAAGTTCCAGAACAGCTATGGCAGCTAGGCTTGCATGTTCTGCAAAATTAGCCGCTGCTTGAGCAGCTGAGGTAGCATCCTTAAATTTCATGTTCCAATTCTGCCTGCCAACAGAAAAATTACCATTACCATCTCAAGGAAATGATTGCCCATGTTCCAACCTTTCATCCTTGAAAGCTAAGTGGCATGAACCACCATAATCAACACAATATTGCCTTGAAAGTTCTACGACAGCTCTGGCAGCTAGGCCTGCATGTTCTGCAAACTCAGTCGCTACTTGAGAAACAGAGGTAGCATCCTTTAATTTCATGTTCCAATTCTACCTGCAAATAGAAAAATTACCATTACCATCTCCAGGAAATGATTGCCCATGTTCTAACCTTACATCCTTGAAACCTAAGTGGCATGAAACACCATCATCAACACAATATTGCCTTGAAAGTTCTACAATAGCTCTGGCAGCTAGGCTTGCATGTTCTGCAAACTCAGCCGCTGCTTGAGTAGCAGAGGTAGCATCCTTAAATTTCATGTTCTTATTCTACCTGCCAACAGAAAAATTACCATTACCATCTCCAGGAAATGATTACCCATGTTCCAACCTTTCATCGTTGTAACCTAAGTGGCATGAACCACCATCATCAACACAATATTGCCTTGAAAGTTCTACAACAGCTCTAGCAGCTAGGCTTGCATGTTCTGCAAACCCAGTCGCTACTTGAGCAGCAGAGGTAGCATCCTTAAATTTCATGTTCCAATTCTGCCTGCCAATAGAAAAATTACCATTACCATCTCCAGGAAATGATTGCCCATGATCCAACCTTTCATACTTAAAACCTAATAGGCATGAACCACCATCATCAACACAATATTGCCTTGAAAGTTCTCCAACAGCTCTGGCAGCTAGGCTTGCATGTTCTCCAAACTCGGCCGCTGCTTGAACAGCAGAGGTAGCATCCTTAAATTTCATGTTCCGATTCTGCTTGCCAACAGAAAAATTACCATTACCATCTCCAGGAAATGCTTGCCCATGTTCTAACCTTTCAAACTTAAAACTTAATAGGCATGAACCACCATCATCAACACAATATTGCCTTGAAAGTTCTCCAACAGCTCTGGCAGCTAGGCTTGCATGTTCTCCAAACTCAGCCGCTGCTTGAACAGTAGAGGTAGCATGCTTGAATTTCATGTTCCAATACTGCCTGCCAACAGAAAAATTAACATTACCATCTCAAGGAAATTATTGCCCATTTTCCAACCTTTCATCCTTGAAACCTAAGTGGCATGAAACACCATCATCAACACAATATTGCCTTGAAAGTTCTACAATAGCTCTGGAAGCTAGGCTTGCATGTTCTGCAAACTCAGCCGCTGCTTGAGTAGCAGAGGTAGCATCCTTAAATTTCATGTTCTTATTCTACATGCCAACAGAAAAATTACCATTACCATCTCCAGGAAATGATTGCCCATGTTCCAACCTTTTGTCCTTGAAACCTAAGTGGCATAAACCACTATCATCAACACAATATTGCCTTGAAAGTTCTACAACAGCTCTGGCAGCTAGGCTTGCATGTTCTGCAAACTCAGTCGCTGCTTGAGTAGCAGAGGTAACATCCTTAAATTTCATGTCCTAATTCTACCTGCCAATACAAAAATTACCATTACCATCTCCAGGAAATGATTGCCCATGTTCCAAGCATTTCATCCTTGAAACCTAAGTGGCCTGAACCACTATCATCAACACAATATTGCCTTGATAGTTCTACAACAGCTCTGTTAGCTAGCCTTGCATGTTCTGCAAACTCAATCACTACTTGAGCAGCAGAGGTAGCATCCTTAAATTTCATGTTCCAATTCTGCCTGCCAATAGAAAAATTACCATTACCATCTCGAGGAAATGATTGCCCATGTTCCGACTTTTCATCCTTGAATCCTAGGTGGCATGAACCACCATTATCAACACAATATGAATTGAAAGTTCTACAACAGCTCTGGCAGCTTGGCTTGGATGTTCTGCAAACTCAGCCGTTGCTTGAGCAGCAGAGGTAGCATCCTTAAATTTCATGTTCCAATTCTGCCTAACAATAGAAAATTTACCATCTCCCATCTCTAGGAAATGATTGCCCATGTTCCAACCTTTCATCCTTGAAACCTAGGTGGCATGAACCACCATCATCAACATAATATTGCCTTGAAAGTTCTACAACAGCTCTGGCAGCTTGGCTTGGATGTTCTGTAAACTCAGCCGTTGCTTGCGCAGCAGAGGTACCATCCTTAAATTTCATGTTCCAATTCTGCCTACCAATAGAAAATTTACCATCTCCAGGAAATGATTGCCCATGTTCCAACTTTTTATCATTGAAACCTAAGTGACATGAACCACCATCATCAACACAATATTGCCTCGAAAGTGCTACAATAGCTCTGGCAGCTAGGCTTGCATGTTCTGCAAACTCAGCCGCTGCTTGAGTAGCAGAGGTAGCATCCTTAAATTTCATGTTCTAATTCTACCTGCCAACAGAAAAATTACCATTACCATCTCCAGGAAATGATTGCCCATGTTCCAACCTTTCATCCTTGAAACCTAAGTGGCACGAACCACCATAATCAACACAATATTGCCTTGAAAGTTCTACGATAGCTCTGGCAGCTAGGCCTGCATGTTCTGCAAACTCAGTCGCTACTTGAGAAACAGAGGTAGCATCCTTTAATTTCATGTTCCAATTCTACCTGCAAATAGAAAAATTACCATTACCATCTCCAGGAAATGATTGCCCATGTTCTAACCTTTCATCCTTGAAACCTAAGTGGCATGAAACACCATCATCAACACAATATTGCCTTGATAGTTCTACAATAGCTCTGGCAGCTAGGCTTGCATGTTCTGCAAACTCAGCCGCTGCTTGAGTAGAAGAGGTAGCATCCTTAAATTTCATGTCCTAATTCTACCTGCCAATACAAAAATTACCATTACCATCTCCAGGAAATGATTGCCCATGTTCCAACCTTTCATCCTTGAAACCTAAGTGGCATGAACCATCATCATCAACACAATATTGCCTTGAAAGTTCTACAACAGCTCTGTTAGCTAGCCTTGCATGTTCTGAAAACTCAGTCGCTACTTGAGCAGCAGAGGTAGCATCCTTAAATTGCATGTTCCAATTCTGCCTGCCAATAGAAAAATTTCCATTACCATCTCCAGGTAATGATTGCCCATGTTCCAACCTTTCATCCTTGAAACCTAGGTGGCATGAACCACCATCATCAACATAATATTGCCTTGAAAGTTCTACAACAGCTCTGGCAGCTTGGCTTGGATGTTCTGTAAACTCAGCCGTTGCTTGCGCAACAGAGGTAGCATCCTTAAATTTCATGTTCCAATTCTGCCTACCAATAGAAAATTTACCATCTCCAGGAAATGATTGCCCATGTTCCAACTTTTTATCCTTGAAACCTAAGTGACATGAACCACCATCATCAACACAATATTGCCTCGAAAGTGCTACAATAGCTCTGGCAGCTAGGCTTGCATGTTCTGCACACTCAGCCGCTGCTTGAGTAGCAGAGGTTGCATCCTTAAATTTCATGTTCTAATTCTACCTGCCAACAGAAAAATTACCATTACCATCTCCAGGAAATGATTGCCTATGTTCCAACCTTTCATCCTTGAAACCTAAGTGGCACGAACCACCATCATCAACATAATATTGCCTTGAAAGTTCTACAACAGCTCTGGCAGCTAGGCTTGCATGTTCCGCAAACTCAGTCGCTGCTTGAGCAGCAGAGGTAGCATCCTTAAATTTCATGTTCCAATTCTGCTGCCAATAGAAAAATTACCATTACCATCTCCAGGAAATGATTGCCCATGTTTCAACCTTTTTTCCTTGAAACCTAAGTGGCATGAACCACCATCATCAACACAATATTGCCTTGAAAGTTCTACAATAGCTATGGAAGCTAGGCTTGCATGTTCTGCAAACTCAGCCGCTGCTTGAGTAGCAGAGGTAGCATCCTTAAATTTAATGTTCTTATTCTACCTGCCAACAGAAAAATAACCATTACCATCTCCAGGAAATGATTACCCATGTTCCAACCTTTCATCCTTGAAACCTAAGTGGCATGAACCACCATCATCAACACAATATTGCCTTGAAAGTTCCAGAACAGCTATGGCAGCTAGGCTTGCATGTTCTGCAAAATTAGCCGCTGCTTGAGCAGCTGAGGTAGCATCCTTAAATTTCATGTTCCAATTCTGCCTGCCAACAGAAAAATTACCATTACCATCTCAAGGAAATGATTGCCCATGTTCCAACCTTTCATCCTTGAAAGCTAAGTGGCATGAACCACCATAATCAACACAATATTGCCTTGAAAGTTCTACGACAGCTCTGGCAGCTAGGCCTGCATGTTCTGCAAACTCAGTCGCTACTTGAGAAACAGAGGTAGCATCCTTTAATTTCATGTTCCAATTCTACCTGCAAATAGAAAAATTACCATTACCATCTCCAGGAAATGATTGCCCATGTTCTAACCTTACATCCTTGAAACCTAAGTGGCATGAAACACCATCATCAACACAATATTGCCTTGAAAGTTCTACAATAGCTCTGGCAGCTAGGCTTGCATGTTCTGCAAACTCAGCCGCTGCTTGAGTAGCAGAGGTAGCATCCTTAAATTTCATGTTCTTATTCTACCTGCCAACAGAAAAATTACCATTACCATCTCCAGGAAATGATTACCCATGTTCCAACCTTTCATCGTTGTAACCTAAGTGGCATGAACCACCATCATCAACACAATATTGCCTTGAAAGTTCTACAACAGCTCTAGCAGCTAGGCTTGCATGTTCTGCAAACCCAGTCGCTACTTGAGCAGCAGAGGTAGCATCCTTAAATTTCATGTTCCAATTCTGCCTGCCAATAGAAAAATTACCATTACCATCTCCAGGAAATGATTGCCCATGATCCAACCTTTCATACTTAAAACCTAATAGGCATGAACCACCATCATCAACACAATATTGCCTTGAAAGTTCTCCAACAGCTCTGGCAGCTAGGCTTGCATGTTCTCCAAACTCGGCCGCTGCTTGAACAGCAGAGGTAGCATCCTTAAATTTCATGTTCCGATTCTGCTTGCCAACAGAAAAATTACCATTACCATCTCCAGGAAATGCTTGCCCATGTTCTAACCTTTCAAACTTAAAACTTAATAGGCATGAACCACCATCATCAACACAATATTGCCTTGAAAGTTCTCCAACAGCTCTGGCAGCTAGGCTTGCATGTTCTCCAAACTCAGCCGCTGCTTGAACAGTAGAGGTAGCATGCTTGAATTTCATGTTCCAATACTGCCTGCCAACAGAAAAATTAACATTACCATCTCAAGGAAATTATTGCCCATTTTCCAACCTTTCATCCTTGAAACCTAAGTGGCATGAAACACCATCATCAACACAATATTGCCTTGAAAGTTCTACAATAGCTCTGGAAGCTAGGCTTGCATGTTCTGCAAACTCAGCCGCTGCTTGAGTAGCAGAGGTAGCATCCTTAAATTTCATGTTCTTATTCTACATGCCAACAGAAAAATTACCATTACCATCTCCAGGAAATGATTGCCCATGTTCCAACCTTTTGTCCTTGAAACCTAAGTGGCATAAACCACTATCATCAACACAATATTGCCTTGAAAGTTCTACAACAGCTCTGGCAGCTAGGCTTGCATGTTCTGCAAACTCAGTCGCTGCTTGAGTAGCAGAGGTAACATCCTTAAATTTCATGTCCTAATTCTACCTGCCAATACAAAAATTACCATTACCATCTCCAGGAAATGATTGCCCATGTTCCAGCATTTCATCCTTGAAACCTAAGTGGCCTGAACCACTATCATCAACACAATATTGCCTTGATAGTTCTACAACAGCTCTGTTAGCTAGCCTTGCATGTTCTGCAAACTCAATCACTACTTGAGCAGCAGAGGTAGCATCCTTAAATTTCATGTTCCAATTCTGCCTGCCAATAGAAAAATTACCATTACCATCTCGAGGAAATGATTGCCCATGTTCCGACTTTTCATCCTTGAATCCTAGGTGGCATGAACCACCATTATCAACACAATATGAATTGAAAGTTCTACAACAGCTCTGGCAGCTTGGCTTGGATGTTCTGCAAACTCAGCCGTTGCTTGAGCAGCAGAGGTAGCATCCTTAAATTTCATGTTCCAATTCTGCCTAACAATAGAAAATTTACCATCTCCAGGAAATGATTGCCCATGTTCCAACCTTTTATCCTTGAAACCTAAGTGACATGAACCACTATCATCAACACAATATTGCCTCGAAAGTGCTACAATAGCTCTGGCAGCTAGGCTTGCATGTTCTGCAAACTCAGCCGCTGCTTGAGTAGCAGAGGTAGCATCCATAAATTTCATGTTCTAATTCTACCTGCCAACAGAAAAATTACCATTACCATCTCCAGGAAATGATTGCCCATGTTCCAACCTTTCATCCTTGAAACCTAAGTGGCATGAACCACCATCATCAACATAATATTGCCTTGAAAGTTCTCCAATAGCTCTGGCAGCTAGGCTTGCATGTTGTGCAAACTCAGTCACTGCTTGAACAGCAGAGGTAGCATCCTTAAATTTCATCTTCCAATTCTGCCTGCCAATAGAAAAATTACCATTACCATCTCCAGGAAATGATTACCCATGTTCTAACCTTTCATACTTAAAACCTAAGTGGCATGAACCACCATCATCAACACAATATTGCCTTGAAAGTTCTCCAACAGCTCTGGCAGCTAGGCTTGCATGTTCTCCAAACTCAGCCGCTGCTTGAACAGTAGAGGTAGCATGCTTGAATTTCATGTTCCAATACTGCCTGCCAACAGAAAAATTAACATTACCATCTCAAGGAAATTATTGCCCATGTTCCAACCTTTCAACCTTGAAACCTAAGTGGCATGAAACACCATCATCAACACAATATTGCCTTGAAAGTTCTACAATAGCTCTGGCAGCTAGGCTTGCATGTTCTGCAAACTCAGCCGCTGCTTGAGTAGCAGAGGTAGCATCCTTAAATTTCATGTTCTTATTCTACCTGCCAGCAGAAAAATTACCATTACCATCTCCAGGAAATGATTACCCACGTTCCAACCATTCATCGTTGTAACCTAAGTGGCATGAACCACCACCATCAACACAATATTGCCTTGAAAGTTCTACAACAGCTCTGGCAGCTAGGCTTGTATGTTCTCCAAACTCAGCCGTTGCTTGAGCAACAGAGGTAGCATTGTTAAATTTTATGTTCCAATTCTGCCTGCCAACAGGAAAATTAACATTACCATCTCCACGAAATGATTGACCATGTTCCAACCTTTCATCCTTGAAAACTAAGTGGCATGAACCACCATAATTAACACAATATTGCCTTGAAAGTTCTTCAACAGCTCTGGCAGATAGGCTTGCATGTTCTGCAAACTCAGCCGCTGCTTGAGCAGTAGATGTAGCATCCTTAAATTTCATGTTCCAATTATGCCTGCCAATAGAAAATTTACCATCTCCAGGAAATGATTGCCCATGTTCCAACCTTTTATCCTTGAAACCTAAGTGGCATGAACCACCATCATCAACACAATATTGTCTCGAAAGTTCTCCAACAGCTCTGGAAGCTAGGCTTGCATTTTCTGCAAACTCAGTCACTACTTGAGCAGCAGAGGTAGCATCCTTAAATTTCATGTTTCAATTCAGCCTGCCAATATTAAAATTACCATTACCATCTCAAGGAAATGATTGCCCATGTTCCAACGTTTTATCCTTGAAACCTAAGTGGCATGAACCACCATCATCAACACAATATTGCCTTGAAAGTTCGACAATAGCTCTGGCAGCTAGGCTTGCATGTTCTGCAAACTAAGCCGCTGCTTGAGTAGCAGAGGTAACATCCTTAAATTTCATGTCCTAATTCTACCTGCCAATACAAAAATTACCATTTCCAGGAAATGATTGCCCATGTTCCAACCTTTTATCCTTGACACCTAAGTGGCATGAACCACCATCATCAACACAATATTGCCTCGAAAGTTCTACAATAGCTCTGGCAGTTAGGCTTGCATGTTCTGCAAACTCAGCCGCTGCTTGAGCAGCAGTGGTAGCATCCTTAAATTTAATGTTCCAATTCTGCCTGCCTATAGAAAAATTACCATTACCATCTCCAGGAAATGATTGCCCATGTTCCAACCTTTCATCCTTGAAACCTAAGTGGCATGAACCACCATTATCAACACAATATTGCCTTGAAAGTTCCACAACAGCTCTGGCAGCTAGGCTTGCATCTTCTGCAAAACTAGCCATTGCTTGGGCAGTAGAGGTAGCATCCTTAAATTACATGTTCCAATTCTGCTTGCCAACAAAACAATTACCATTACCATCTCTAGGAAATGCTTTCCCATGTTCCAACCTTTCATCCTTGAAAACTAAGTGGCATGAACCACCATCATCAACACAATATTGCCTTGAAAGTACTCCAACAGCTCTGGCAGCTAGGCTTGCATGTTCTCCAAACTCAGCCGCTGCTTGAGCAGTATAGGTAGCATCCTTAAATTTCATGTTCCAATACTGCCTGCCAACAAAAATAATTACCAATAAAATCTCAAGGAAATGATTTCCCATGTTCCAACCTTTCATCCTTGAAAACTAAGTGGCATGAACCACCATCATCAACACAATATTGCCTTGAAAGTTCTCCAACAGCTCTGGCAGCTAGGCTTGCATGTTCTCCAAACTCAGCCGCTGCTTGAATAGTAGAGGTAGCATGCTTGAATTTCATGTTCCAATACTGCCTGCCAACAGAAAAATTAACATTACCATCTCAAGGAAATTATTGCCCATGTTCTAACCTTGCATCCTTGAAAACTAAGTGGCATGAACCACCATCATTAACACAGTATTGCCTTGAAAGTTCTACAATAGCTCTGGAAGCTAGGCTTGCATGTTCTGCAAACTCAGCCGCTGCTTGAGTAGCAGAGGTAGCATCCTTAAATTTCATGTTCTTATTCTACATGCCAACAGAAAAATTACCATTACCATCTCCAGGAAATGATTGCCCATGTTCCAACCTTTTGTCCTTGAAACCTAAGTGGCATAAACCACTATCATCAACACAATATTGCCTTGAAAGTTCTACAACAGCTCTGGCAGCTAGGCTTGCATGTTCTGCAAACTCAGTCGCTGCTTGAGTAGCAGAGGTAACATCCTTAAATTTCATGTCCTAATTCTACCTGCCAATACAAAAATTAACATTACCATCTCCAGGAAATGATTGCCCATGTTCCAACATTTCATCCTTGAAACCTAAGTGGCCTGAACCACTATCATCAACACAATATTGCCTTGATAGTTCTACAACAGCTCTGTTAGCTAGCCTTGCATGTTCTGCAAACTCAATCACTACTTGAGCAGCAGAGGTAGCATCCTTAAATTTCATGTTCCAATTCTGCCTGCCAATAGAAAAATTACCATTACCATCTCGAGGAAATGATTGCCCATGTTCCGACTTTTCATCCTTGAATCCTAGGTGGCATGAACCACCATTATCAACACAATATGAATTGAAAGTTCTACAACAGCTCTGGCAGCTTGGCTTGGATGTTCTGCAAACTCAGCCGTTGCTTGAGCAGCAGAGGTAGCATCCTTAAATTTCATGTTCCAATTCTGCCTAACAATAGAAAATTTACCATCTCCAGGAAATGATTGCCCATGTTCCAACCTTTTATCCTTGAAACCTAAGTGACATGAACCACCATCATCAACACAATATTGCCTCGAAAGTGCTACAATAGCTCTGGCAGCTAGGCTTGCATGTTCTGCAAACTCAGCCGCTGCTTGAGTAGCAGAGGTAGCATCCATAAATTTCATGTTCTAATTCTACCTGCCAACAGAAAAATTACCATTACCATCTCCAGGAAATGATTGCCCATGTTCCAACCTTTCATCCTTGAAACCTAAGTGGCATGAACCACCATCATCAACATAATATTGCCTTGAAAGTTCTCCAATAGCTCTGGCAGCTAGGCTTGCATGTTGTGCAAACTCAGTCACTGCTTGAACAGCAGAGGTAGCATCCTTAAATTTCATCTTCCAATTCTGCCTGCCAATAGAAAAATTACCATTACCATCTCCAGGAAATGATTACCCATGTTCTAACCTTTCATACTTAAAACCTAAGTGGCATGAACCACCATCATCAACACAATATTGCCTTGAAAGTTCTCCAACAGCTCTGGCAGCTAGGCTTGCATGTTCTCCAAACTCAGCCGCTGCTTGAACAGTAGAGGTAGCATGCTTGAATTTCATGTTCCAATACTGCCTGCCAACAGAAAAATTAACATTACCATCTCAAGGAAATTATTGCCCATGTTCCAACCTTTCAACCTTGAAACCTAAGTGGCATGAAACACCATCATCAACACAATATTGCCTTGAAAGTTCTACAATAGCTCTGGCAGCTAGGCTTGCATGTTCTGCAAACTCAGCCGCTGCTTGAGTAGCAGAGGTAGCATCCTTAAATTTCATGTTCTTATTCTACCTGCCAGCAGAAAAATTACCATTACCATCTCCAGGAAATGATTACCCACGTTCCAACCATTCATCGTTGTAACCTAAGTGGCATGAACCACCACCATCAACACAATATTGCCTTGAAAGTTCTACAACAGCTCTGGCAGCTAGGCTTGTATGTTCTCCAAACTCAGCCGTTGCTTGAGCAACAGAGGTAGCATTGTTAAATTTTATGTTCCAATTCTGCCTGCCAACAGGAAAATTAACATTACCATCTCCACGAAATGATTGACCATGTTCCAACCTTTCATCCTTGAAAACTAAGTGGCATGAACCACCATAATTAACACAATATTGCCTTGAAAGTTCTTCAACAGCTCTGGCAGCTAGGCTTGCATGTTCTGCAAACTCAGCCGCTGCTTGAGCAGTAGATGTAGCATCCTTAAATTTCATGTTCCAATTATGCCTGCCAATAGAAAATTTACCATCTCCAGGAAATGATTGCCCATGTTCCAACCTTTTATCCTTGAAACCTAAGTGGCATGAACCACCATCATCAACACAATATTGTCTCGAAAGTTCTCCAACAGCTCTGGAAGCTAGGCTTGCATTTTCTGCAAACTCAGTCGCTACTTGAGCAGCAGAGGTAGCATCCTTAAATTTCATGTTTTAATTCAGCCTGCCAATATTAAAATTACCATTACCATCTCAAGGAAATGATTGCCCATGTTCCAACGTTTTATCCTTGAAACCTAAGTGGCATGAACCACCATCATCAACACAATATTGCCTTGAAAGTTCTACAATAGCTCTGGCAGCTAGGCTTGCATGTTCTGCAAACTAAGCCGCTGCTTGAGTAGCAGAGGTAACATCCTTAAATTTCATGTCCTAATTCTACCTGCCAATACAAAAATTACCATTTCCAGGAAATGATTGCCCATGTTCCAACCTTTTATCCTTGACACCTAAGTGGCATGAACCACCATCATCAACACAATATTGCCTCGAAAGTTCTACAATAGCTCTGGCAGTTAGGCTTGCATGTTCTGCAAACTCAGCCGCTGCTTGAGCAGCAGTGGTAGCATCCTTAAATTTAATGTTCCAATTCTGCCTGCCTATAGAAAAATTACCATTACCATCTCCAGGAAATGATTGCCCATGTTCCAACCTTTCATCCTTGAAACCTAAGTGGCATGAACCACCATTATCAACACAATATTGCCTTGAAAGTTCCACAACAGCTCTGGCAGCTAGGCTTGCATCTTCTGCAAAACTAGCCATTGCTTGGGCAGTAGAGGTAGCATCCTTAAATTACATGTTCCAATTCTGCTTGCCAACAAAACAATTACCATTACCATCTCTAGGAAATGCTTTCCCATGTTCCAACCTTTCATCCTTGAAAACTAAGTGGCATGAACCACCATCATCAACACAATATTGCCTTGAAAGTACTCCAACAGCTCTGGCAGCTAGGCTTGCATGTTCTCCAAACTCAGCCGCTGCTTGAGCAGTATAGGTAGCATCCTTAAATTTCATGTTCCAATACTGCCTGCCAACAAAAATAATTACCAATAAAATCTCAAGGAAATGATTTCCCATGTTCCAACCTTTCATCCTTGAAAACTAAGTGGCATGAACCACCATCATCAACACAATATTGCCTTGAAAGTTCTCCAACAGCTCTGGCAGCTAGGCTTGCATGTTCTCCAAACTCAGCCGCTGCTTGAACAGTAGAGGTAGCATGCTTGAATTTCATGTTCCAATACTGCCTGCCAACAGAAAAATTAACATTACCATCTCAAGGAAATTATTGCCCATGTTCTAACCTTGCATCCTTGAAAACTAAGTGGCATGAACCACCATCATTAACACAGTATTACCTTGAAAGTTCTACAACAGCTCTAGCAGCTAGGCCTGCATGTTCTGCAAACTCAGCCGCTACTTGAGCAGTAGAGGTAGTCTCCTTAAATTTCATGTTCCAATTCTGCCTGCCAATAGAAAATTTACCATCTCCAGGAAATGATTGCCCGTGTTCCAACCTTTTATCCTTGAAACCTAAGTGGCATGAACCACCATCATCAACACAATATTGCCTCGAAAGTTCTCCAAACAGCTCTGGAAGCTAGGCTTGCATTTTCTGCAAACTCAGTCGCTACTTGAGCAGCAGAGGTAGCATCCTTAAATTTCATGTTTCAATTCAGCCTGCCAATATAAAAATTACCATTACCATCTCAAGGAAATAATTTCCCATGTTCCAACCTTTTATCCTTGAAACCTAAGTGGCATGAACCACCATCATCAACACAATATTGCCTTGAAAGTTCTACAATAGCGCTGGCAGCTAGGCTTGCATATTCTGCAAACTCAGCCGCTGATTGAGCAGCAGAGGTAGCATCCTTAAATTTCATGTTCCAATTTTGCCTGCCAATAGAAAATTTACCATCTCCAGGAAATGATTGCCCATGTTCCAACCTTTTATCCTTGAAACCTAAGTGGCATGAACCACCATCATCAACACAATATTGCCTTGAAAGTTCTACAATAGCTCTGGCAGTTAGGCTTGCATGTTCTGCAAACTCAGCCGCTGCTTGAGCAGCAGAGGTAGCATCCTTAAATTTAATGTTCCAATTCTACCTGCCAATAGAAAAATTACCATTACCATCTCCAGGAAATGATTGCCCATGTTCCAACCTTTCATCCTTGAAACCTAAGTGGCATGAACCACCAGCATCAACATAATATTGCCTTGAAAGTTCCACAACTGCTCTGGCACCTAGGCTTGCATGTTCTGCAAAACTAGCCATTGCTTGGGCAGTAGAGGTAGCATCCTTAAATTACATGTTCCAATTCTGCTTGCCAACAAAAAAATTACCATTACCATCTCTAGGAAATGCTTTCCCATGTTCCAACCTTTCATCCTTGAAAACTAAGTGGCATGAACCACCATCATCAACACAATATTGCCTTGAAAGTACTCCAACAGCTCTGGCAGCTAGGCTTGCATGTTCTCCAAACTCAGCCGCTGCTTGAGCAGCATAGGTAGCATCCTTAAATTTCATGTTCCAATACTGCCCGCCAACAAAAATAATTAACAATAACATCTCAAGGAAATGATTTCCCATGTTCCAAAATTTCATCCTTGAAAACTAAGTGGCATGAACCACCATCATCAACACAATATTGCCTTGAAAGTTCTACAACAGCTTTGGCAGCTAGGCTTGCAAGTTCTGCAAACTCAGACGCTACTTGAGCAGCAGAGGTCGCATCCTTAAATTTCATGTTCCAATTCTGCCAACCAACTGAACAATTACCATTACCATCTCAAGGAAATGATTGCCCATGTTCCAACCTTTCATCCTTGAAAGCTAAGTGGCATGAACCACCATAATCAACACAATATTGCCTTGAAAGTTCTACGACAGCTCTGGCAGCTAGGCCTGCATGTTCTGCAAACTCAGTCGCTACTTGAGAAACAGAGGTAGCATCCTTAAATTTCATGTTCCAATTCTGCCTGCCAATAGAAAAATTACCATTACCATCTCCAGGAAATGATTGCCCAAGTTCCAACCTTTCATCCTTGAAACCTAAGTGGCATGAACCACCATCATCAACACAATATTGCCTTGAAAGTTCTACAACAGCTCTGGCAGCTTGGCTTGGATGTTCTGCAAACTTACCCGTTGCTTGAGCAGCAGAGGTAGCATCCTTAAATTTCATGTTCCAATTCTACCTGCCAACAGAAAAATTACCATTACCATCTCAAGGAAATGATTGCCCATGTTCCAACCTTTCATCCTTGAAAACTAAGTGGCATGAACCACCATTATCAACACAATATTGCCCTGAAAGTTCTACAACAGCTCTGGCAGCTAGGCTTGCATGTTCTGCAAATTCAGTCGCTAATTGAGCAGCAGAGGTAGCATCCTTAAATTCAATGTTCCAATTATGCCTGCCAACAGAAAAATTACCACTACCCTCTCCAGGAAATGACTGCCCATGTTCCAACCTTTCATCCTTGAAACCTAAGTGGCATGAACCACCATCATCAACACAATATTGCCTTGAAATTTCTACAACAGCTCAGGCAGCTAGGCTTGCATGTTCTGCAAATTCAGTCGCTAATTGAGTAGCAGAGGTAGCATCCTTAAATTTCATGTTCCAATTCTACTTGCCAAAAGAAAAATGACCATTACCATCTCAAGGAAATGATTGCCCATGTTCCAACCTTTCATTCTTGAAAACTATATGCCATGAGCCACCATCATCAACACAGTATTGCCTTGAAAGTTCTACAACAGCTCTGGCAGCTAGGCTTGCATGTTCTGCAAACTTAGCCGCTGCTTGAGCAGCAGAGGTAGCATCCTTAAATTATATGTTCCAATTCTTCCTGCCAACAGAAAAATTACCACTACCCTCTCCAGGAAATGATTGCCCATGTTCCAACCTTTCATCCTTGAAACCTAAGTGGCATGAGCCACCATCATCAACACAGTACTGCCTTGAAATTTCTACAACAGCTCTGGCAGCTAGGCCTGCATGTTCTGCAAACTTAGCCGCTGCTTGAGCAGCAGAGGTAGCATCCTTAAATTACATGTTCCAATTCTTCCTGCCAACAGAAAAATTACCACTACCCTCTCCAGGAAATGATTGCCCATGTTCCATCCTTTCATCCTTGAAACCTAAGTGGCATGAACCAGCATCATCAACATAATATTTCCTTGAAAGTTCTACAACAGCTCTGGCAGCTAGGCTTGCATGTTCTGCAAACTTAGCCGCTGCTTGAGCAGCATAGGTAGCATCCTTAAATTTCATGTTCCAATTCTGCTTGCCAACGGGAAAACTACCATTACCATCTCAAGGAAATGATTGCCCATATTCGAGCCTTTCATCCTTGAAACCTAAGTGGCATGAACCACCATCATCAACACAATATTGCTTAGAAAGTCCTACAACAGCTCAGGCAGCTAGGCTTGCATGTTCTGCAAACTCAACCGCTGCTTGAGCAGCATCGGTAGAATCCTTCAATTTCATGTTCCAATTCTGCCACCCAACAGAAAAATTACCATTCCCATCTCCAGGAAATGATTGCCCATGTTCCAACCTTTCATCCTTGAAACCTAAGTGGCATGAACCACCATCATCAACACAATATTGCCTTGAAAGTTCTACAACAGCTCTGGCAGCTAGGCTTGCATGTTTTGCAAACTCAATCGCTACTTGAGCAGCAGAGGTAGCATCGTTAAATTTCATGTTCCAATTCTGCCTGCCAATAGAAAAATTACAGTTACCATCTCCAAGAAATGATTGCCCATGTTCCAACGTTTCATCCTTGAAACCTAAGTGGCATGAACCACCATCATCAACATAATATTGCCTTGAAAGGTCTACAACAGCTCTGGCAGCTAGGCTTGCATGTTCTGCAAACTCAGCCACTGCTTGAGCAGCATAGGTAGCATCCTTAAATTTCATGTTCCAATTCTGCTTGCCAACGGAAAAACTACCATTACCATCTGCAGGAAATGATTGCCCATGTTCCAACCTTTCATCTTTGAAAACTAGGTGGCATGAACCACCATCATCAACACAATATTGCCTTGAAAGTTCCACAACAGCTCTGGCAGCTAGGCTTGCATGTTCTGCAAAATTAGCCGCTGCTTGAGCAGCAGAGGTAGCATCCTTAAATTTCATGTTCCATTTCTGCCTGCCAACAGAAATATTACCATTACCATCTCGAGGAAATGATTGCCCATGTTCCAACCTTTCATCCTTGAAAACTAAGTGGCATGAACCACCATTATCAACACAATATTGCCTTGTAAGTTCTACAACACCTCTGGTAGCTAGGCTTGCATGTTCTGCAAACTCAGTCGCTACTTGAACAGCAGAGATAGCATCCTTAAATTTCATGTTCCAATTCTGCCTGCCAATAGAAAAATTACCATTACCATCTCCAGGAAATGCTTGCCCATGTTCCAACCTTTCATCCTTGAAACCTAAGTGGCATGTACCACCATCATCAACACAATATTGCCTTGAAAGTTCTCCAAATGCTCTGGCAGCTAGGCTTGCATGTTCTCCAAACTCAGCCGCTGCTTGTGCAGCAGAGGTAGCATCCTTAAATTTCATGTTCCAATTCTACCTGCCAACAGAAAAATTACCACTACCCTCTCCAGGAAATGATTGCCCATGTTCCAACCTTTCATCCTTGAAACCTAAGTGGCATGAACCACCATCATCAACATAATATTGCCTTGAAAGTTCTACAACAGCTCTGGCAGCTAGGCTTGCATGTTCTGCAAACTCAGCCGCTGCTTGAGCAGCATAGGTAGCATCCTTAAATTTCATGTTCCAATTCTGATTGCCAACGGAAAAACTACCATTACCATCTCCAGGAAATGCTTGCCCATGTCCCAAACATTCATCCTTGAAACCTAAGTGGCATGAACCACCAGCATCAACACAATATTTCCTTGAAAGTCCTCCAACAGCTCTGGCAGCTAGGCTTGCACGTTCTCTAAACTCAGCCGCTGCTTGAGCAGCGGAGGTAGCATCCTTAAATTTCATGTTCCAATACTACCTGCCAACAGAAAAATTTCCATTACCATCTCAAGGAAATGATTTCTCATGTTCCAACCTTTCATCCTTGAAAACTAAGTGGCATGAACCCCCATCATCAACACAATATTGCCTTGTAAGTTCTACAACAGCTCTGGCAGCTAGGCTTGCATGTTTTGCAAACTCAATCGCTACTTGAGCAGCAGAGGTTGCATCGTCAAATTTCATGTTCCAATTCTGCCTGCCAATAGAAAAATTACCTTTACCATCTCCAAGAAATGATTACCCATGTTCCAACCTTTCAACCTTGAAACCTAAGTGGCATGAACCACCATCATCAACATAATATTGCCTTGAAAGTTCTACAACAGCTCTGGCAGCTAGGCTTGCATGTTCTGCAAACTCAGCCGCTGCTTGAGCAGCATAGGTAGCATCCTTAAATTTCATGTTCCAATTCTGATTGCCAACGGAAAAACTACCATTACCATCTCAAGGAAATGATTGCCCATGTTCCAACCTTTCATCCTTGAAAACTAAGTGGCATGAACCACCATTATCAACACAATATTGCCTTGAAAGTTCTACAACACCTATGGTAGCTAGGCTTGCATGTTCTCCAAACTCAGCCGCTGCTTGTGCAGCAGAGGTAGTATCCTTAAATTTCATGTTCCAATTCTACCTGCCTATAGAAAAATTACCATTACCATCTCCAGGAAATGATTGCCCATGTTCCAACCTTTCATCCTTGAAACCTAAGTGGCATGAACCACCATCATCAACACAATATTGCCTTGAAAGTTCTACAACAGCTCTGGGAGCTAGGCTTGCATGTTCTACAAACTCAATCGCTACTTGAGCAGCAGAGGTAGCATCGTTAAATTTCATGTTCCAATTCTGCCTGCCAATAGAAAAATTACCATTACCATCTCCAAGAAATGATTGCCCATGTTCCAACCTTTCATCCTTGAAACCTAAGTGGCATGAACCACCATCACCAACACAATATTGCCTTGAAAGTTCCACAACAGCTCTGGCAGCTAGGCTTGCTTGTTCTGCAAAATTAGCCGCTGATTGAGCAGCAGAAGTAGCATCCTTAAATTTCATGTTCCAATTTTGCTTGACAACAGAAATATTACCATTACCATCTCAAGGAAATGATTGCCCATGTTCCAACCTTTCATCCTTGAAAACTAAGTGGCATGAACCACCATTATCAACACAATATTGCCTTGAAAGTTCTACAACACCTCTGGTAGCTAGGCTTGCATGTTCTGCAAACTCAGTCGCTACTTTAGCAACAGAGGTAGCATCCTTAAATTTCATGTTCCAATTCTGCCTGCCAATAGAAAAATTACCATTACCATCTCCAGGAAATGCTTGCCCATGTTCCAACCTTACATCCTTGAAACCTAAGTGGCATGTACCACCATCATCAACATAATATTGCCTTGAAAGTTCTACGACAGCTCTGGCAGCTAGGCTTGCATGTTCTGCAAACTCAGCCGCTGCTTGAGCAGCATAGGTAGCATCCTTATATTTCATTTTCCAATTCTGCTTGCCAACGGAAAAACTACCATTACCATCTCCAGGAAATGCTTGCCCATGTTCCAACCTTTTATCCTTGAAACCTAAGTGGCATGAACCACCAGCATCAACACAATATTTCCTTGAAAGTTCTCTAACAGCTCTGGCAGCTAGGCTTGCACGTTCTCAAAACTCAGCCGCTGCTTGAGCAGCGGAGGTAGCATCCTTAAATTTCATGTTCCAATACTGCCTGCCAACAGAAAAATTTCCATTACCATCTCAAGGAAATGATTTCCCATGTTCCAACCTTTCATCCTTGAAAACTAAGTGGCATGAACCCCCATCATCAACACAATATTGCCTTGAAAGTTCTACAACAGCTCTGGCAGCTAGGCTTGCATGTTTTGCAAACTCAATCGCTACTTGAGCAGCGGAGGTAGCATCGTTAAATTTCATGTTCCAATTCTACTTGCTAATAGAAAAATTACCATTACCATCTCTAGGAAATGATTTCCCATGTTCCTACCTTTCATCCTTGAAACCTAAGTGGCATGAACCACCACCATCAACACAATATTGCCTTGAAAGTTCCACAATAGCTCTGGCAGCTAGGCTTGCATGTTCTGCAAAATTAGCCGCTACTTGAGCAGCAGAGGTAGCATCCATAAATTTCATGTTCCAATTATACCTGCCAATAGAAATATTACCATTACCATCTCCAGGAAATGATTGCGCATGTTCCAACCTTTTATCCTTGAACCTAAGTGGCATGAACCACCATCATCAACATAGTATTACCTTGAAAGTTCTACATCAGCTCTGGCAGCTAGGCTTGCATGTTCTGCAAACTCAGTCGCTACTTGAGCAGCAGAGGTAGCATCCTTAAATTTCCTGTTCCAATTCTGCCTGCCAATAGAAAAATTACCATTACCATCTCCAGGAAATGCTTGCCCATGTTCCAACCTTTCATCCTTGAAACCTAAGTGGCATGAACCACCATCATCAACACAATATTGCCTTGAAAGTTCCACAACAGCTCTGGCAGCTAGGCTTGCTTGTTCTGCAAAATTAGCCGCTGATTGAGCAGCAGAGGTAGCATCCTTAAATTTCATGTTCCAATTTTGCTTGACAACAGAAATATTACCATTACCATCTCAGGGAAATGATTGCCCATGTTCCAACCTTTCATCCTTGAAAACTAAGTGGCATGAACAACCATTATCAACACAATATTGCCTTGAAAGTTCTACAACACCTCTGGCAGCTAGGCTTGCATGTTCTGCAAATTCAGTCGCTAATTGAGCAGCAGAGGTAGCATCCTTAAATTCAATGTTCCAATTATGCCTGCCAACAGAAAAATTACCACTACCCTCTCCAGGAAATGACTGCCCATGTTCCAACCTTTCATCCTTGAAACCTAAGTGGCATGAACCACCATCATCAACACAATATTGCCTCGAAAGTTCTCCAAACAGCTCTGGAAGCTAGGCTTGCATTTTCTGCAAACTCAGTCGCTACTTGAGCAGCAGAGGTAGCATCCTTAAATTTCATGTTTCAATTCAGCCTGCCAATATAAAAATTACCATTACCATCTCAAGGAAATAATTTCCCATGTTCCAACCTTTTATCCTTGAAACCTAAGTGGCATGAACCACCATCATCAACACAATATTGCCTTGAAAGTTCTACAATAGCGCTGGCAGCTAGGCTTGCATATTCTGCAAACTCAGCCGCTGATTGAGCAGCAGAGGTAGCATCCTTAAATTTCATGTTCCAATTTTGCCTGCCAATAGAAAATTTACCATCTCCAGGAAATGATTGCCCATGTTCCAACCTTTATCCTTGAAACCTAAGTGGCATGAACCACCATCATCAACACAATATTGCCTTGAAAGTTCTACAATAGCTCTGGCAGTTAGGCTTGCATGTTCTGCAAACTCAGCCGCTGCTTGAGCAGCAGAGGTAGCATCCTTAAATTTAATGTTCCAATTCTACCTGCCAATAGAAAAATTACCATTACCATCTCCAGGAAATGATTGCCCATGTTCCAACCTTTCATCCTTGAAACCTAAGTGGCATGAACCACCAGCATCAACATAATATTGCCTTGAAAGTTCCACAACTGCTCTGGCACCTAGGCTTGCATGTTCTGCAAAACTAGCCATTGCTTGGGCAGTAGAGGTAGCATCCTTAAATTACATGTTCCAATTCTGCTTGCCAACAAAAAAATTACCATTACCATCTCTAGGAAATGCTTTCCCATGTTCCAACCTTTCATCCTTGAAAACTAAGTGGCATGAACCACCATCATCAACACAATATTGCCTTGAAAGTACTCCAACAGCTCTGGCAGCTAGGCTTGCATGTTCTCCAAACTCAGCCGCTGCTTGAGCAGCATAGGTAGCATCCTTAAATTTCATGTTCCAATACTGCCCGCCAACAAAAATAATTAACAATAACATCTCAAGGAAATGATTTCCCATGTTCCAAAATTTCATCCTTGAAAACTAAGTGGCATGAACCACCATCATCAACACAATATTGCCTTGAAAGTTCTACAACAGCTTTGGCAGCTAGGCTTGCAAGTTCTGCAAACTCAGACGCTACTTGAGCAGCAGAGGTCGCATCCTTAAATTTCATGTTCCAATTCTGCCAACCAACTGAACAATTACCATTACCATCTCAAGGAAATGATTGCCCATGTTCCAACCTTTCATCCTTGAAAGCTAAGTGGCATGAACCACCATAATCAACACAATATTGCCTTGAAAGTTCTACGACAGCTCTGGCAGCTAGGCCTGCATGTTCTGCAAACTCAGTCGCTACTTGAGAAACAGAGGTAGCATCCTTAAATTTCATGTTCCAATTCTGCCTGCCAATAGAAAAATTACCATTACCATCTCCAGGAAATGATTGCCCAAGTTCCAACCTTTCATCCTTGAAACCTAAGTGGCATGAACCACCATCATCAACACAATATTGCCTTGAAAGTTCTACAACAGCTCTGGCAGCTTGGCTTGGATGTTCTGCAAACTTACCCGTTGCTTGAGCAGCAGAGGTAGCATCCTTAAATTTCATGTTCCAATTCTACCTGCCAACAGAAAAATTACCATTACCATCTCAAGGAAATGATTGCCCATGTTCCAACCTTTCATCCTTGAAAACTAAGTGGCATGAACCACCATTATCAACACAATATTGCCCTGAAAGTTCTACAACAGCTCTGGCAGCTAGGCTTGCATGTTCTGCAAATTCAGTCGCTAATTGAGCAGCAGAGGTAGCATCCTTAAATTCAATGTTCCAATTATGCCTGCCAACAGAAAAATTACCACTACCCTCTCCAGGAAATGACTGCCCATGTTCCAACCTTTCATCCTTGAAACCTAAGTGGCATGAACCACCATCATCAACACAATATTGCCTTGAAATTTCTACAACAGCTCAGGCAGCTAGGCTTGCATGTTCTGCAAATTCAGTCGCTAATTGAGTAGCAGAGGTAGCATCCTTAAATTTCATGTTCCAATTCTACTTGCCAAAAGAAAAATGACCATTACCATCTCAAGGAAATGATTGCCCATGTTCCAACCTTTCATTCTTGAAAACTATATGCCATGAGCCACCATCATCAACACAGTATTGCCTTGAAAGTTCTACAACAGCTCTGGCAGCTAGGCTTGCATGTTCTGCAAACTTAGCCGCTGCTTGAGCAGCAGAGGTAGCATCCTTAAATTATATGTTCCAATTCTTCCTGCCAACAGAAAAATTACCACTACCCTCTCCAGGAAATGATTGCCCATGTTCCAACCTTTCATCCTTGAAACCTAAGTGGCATGAGCCACCATCATCAACACAGTACTGCCTTGAAATTTCTACAACAGCTCTGGCAGCTAGGCCTGCATGTTCTGCAAACTTAGCCGCTGCTTGAGCAGCAGAGGTAGCATCCTTAAATTACATGTTCCAATTCTTCCTGCCAACAGAAAAATTACCACTACCCTCTCCAGGAAATGATTGCCCATGTTCCATCCTTTCATCCTTGAAACCTAAGTGGCATGAACCAGCATCATCAACATAATATTTCCTTGAAAGTTCTACAACAGCTCTGGCAGCTAGGCTTGCATGTTCTGCAAACTTAGCCGCTGCTTGAGCAGCATAGGTAGCATCCTTAAATTTCATGTTCCAATTCTGCTTGCCAACGGGAAAACTACCATTACCATCTCAAGGAAATGATTGCCCATATTCGAGCCTTTCATCCTTGAAACCTAAGTGGCATGAACCACCATCATCAACACAATATTGCTTAGAAAGTCCTACAACAGCTCAGGCAGCTAGGCTTGCATGTTCTGCAAACTCAACCGCTGCTTGAGCAGCATCGGTAGAATCCTTCAATTTCATGTTCCAATTCTGCCACCCAACAGAAAAATTACCATTCCCATCTCCAGGAAATGATTGCCCATGTTCCAACCTTTCATCCTTGAAACCTAAGTGGCATGAACCACCATCATCAACACAATATTGCCTTGAAAGTTCTACAACAGCTCTGGCAGCTAGGCTTGCATGTTTTGCAAACTCAATCGCTACTTGAGCAGCAGAGGTAGCATCGTTAAATTTCATGTTCCAATTCTGCCTACCAATAGAAAAATTACAGTTACCATCTCCAAGAAATGATTGCCCATGTTCCAACGTTTCATCCTTGAAACCTAAGTGGCATGAACCACCATCATCAACATAATATTGCCTTGAAAGGTCTACAACAGCTCTGGCAGCTAGGCTTGCATGTTCTGCAAACTCAGCCACTGCTTGAGCAGCATAGGTAGCATCCTTAAATTTCATGTTCCAATTCTGCTTGCCAACGGAAAAACTACCATTACCATCTGCAGGAAATGATTGCCCATGTTCCAACCTTTCATCTTTGAAAACTAGGTGGCATGAACCACCATCATCAACACAATATTGCCTTGAAAGTTCCACAACAGCTCTGGCAGCTAGGCTTGCATGTTCTGCAAAATTAGCCGCTGCTTGAGCAGCAGAGGTAGCATCCTTAAATTTCATGTTCCATTTCTGCCTGCCAACAGAAATATTACCATTACCATCTCGAGGAAATGATTGCCCATGTTCCAACCTTTCATCCTTGAAAACTAAGTGGCATGAACCACCATTATCAACACAATATTGCCTTGTAAGTTCTACAACACCTCTGGTAGCTAGGCTTGCATGTTCTGCAAACTCAGTCGCTACTTGAACAGCAGAGATAGCATCCTTAAATTTCATGTTCCAATTCTGCCTGCCAATAGAAAAATTACCATTACCATCTCCAGGAAATGCTTGCCCATGTTCCAACCTTTCATCCTTGAAACCTAAGTGGCATGTACCACCATCATCAACACAATATTGCCTTGAAAGTTCTCCAAATGCTCTGGCAGCTAGGCTTGCATGTTCTCCAAACTCAGCCGCTGCTTGTGCAGCAGAGGTAGCATCCTTAAATTTCATGTTCCAATTCTACCTGCCAACAGAAAAATTACCACTACCCTCTCCAGGAAATGATTGCCCATGTTCCAACCTTTCATCCTTGAAACCTAAGTGGCATGAACCACCATCATCAACATAATATTGCCTTGAAAGTTCTACAACAGCTCTGGCAGCTAGGCTTGCATGTTCTGCAAACTCAGCCGCTGCTTGAGCAGCATAGGTAGCATCCTTAAATTTCATGTTCCAATTCTGATTGCCAACGGAAAAACTACCATTACCATCTCCAGGAAATGCTTGCCCATGTCCCAAACATTCATCCTTGAAACCTAAGTGGCATGAACCACCAGCATCAACACAATATTTCCTTGAAAGTCCTCCAACAGCTCTGGCAGCTAGGCTTGCACGTTCTCTAAACTCAGCCGCTGCTTGAGCAGCGGAGGTAGCATCCTTAAATTTCATGTTCCAATACTACCTGCCAACAGAAAAATTTCCATTACCATCTCAAGGAAATGATTTCTCATGTTCCAACCTTTCATCCTTGAAAACTAAGTGGCATGAACCCCCATCATCAACACAATATTGCCTTGTAAGTTCTACAACAGCTCTGGCAGCTAGGCTTGCATGTTTTGCAAACTCAATCGCTACTTGAGCAGCAGAGGTTGCATCGTCAAATTTCATGTTCCAATTCTGCCTGCCAATAGAAAAATTACCTTTACCATCTCCAAGAAATGATTACCCATGTTCCAACCTTTCAACCTTGAAACCTAAGTGGCATGAACCACCATCATCAACATAATATTGCCTTGAAAGTTCTACAACAGCTCTGGCAGCTAGGCTTGCATGTTCTGCAAACTCAGCCGCTGCTTGAGCAGCATAGGTAGCATCCTTAAATTTCATGTTCCAATTCTGATTGCCAACGGAAAAACTACCATTACCATCTCAAGGAAATGATTGCCCATGTTCCAACCTTTCATCCTTGAAAACTAAGTGGCATGAACCACCATTATCAACACAATATTGCCTTGAAAGTTCTACAACACCTATGGTAGCTAGGCTTGCATGTTCTCCAAACTCAGCCGCTGCTTGTGCAGCAGAGGTAGTATCCTTAAATTTCATGTTCCAATTCTACCTGCCTATAGAAAAATTACCATTACCATCTCCAGGAAATGATTGCCCATGTTCCAACCTTTCATCCTTGAAACCTAAGTGGCATGAACCACCATCATCAACACAATATTGCCTTGAAAGTTCTACAACAGCTCTGGGAGCTAGGCTTGCATGTTCTACAAACTCAATCGCTACTTGAGCAGCAGAGGTAGCATCGTTAAATTTCATGTTCCAATTCTGCCTGCCAATAGAAAAATTACCATTACCATCTCCAAGAAATGATTGCCCATGTTCCAACCTTTCATCCTTGAAACCTAAGTGGCATGAACCACCATCACCAACACAATATTGCCTTGAAAGTTCCACAACAGCTCTGGCAGCTAGGCTTGCTTGTTCTGCAAAATTAGCCGCTGATTGAGCAGCAGAAGTAGCATCCTTAAATTTCATGTTCCAATTTTGCTTGACAACAGAAATATTACCATTACCATCTCAAGGAAATGATTGCCCATGTTCCAACCTTTCATCCTTGAAAACTAAGTGGCATGAACCACCATTATCAACACAATATTGCCTTGAAAGTTCTACAACACCTCTGGTAGCTAGGCTTGCATGTTCTGCAAACTCAGTCGCTACTTTAGCAACAGAGGTAGCATCCTTAAATTTCATGTTCCAATTCTGCCTGCCAATAGAAAAATTACCATTACCATCTCCAGGAAATGCTTGCCCATGTTCCAACCTTACATCCTTGAAACCTAAGTGGCATGTACCACCATCATCAACATAATATTGCCTTGAAAGTTCTACGACAGCTCTGGCAGCTAGGCTTGCATGTTCTGCAAACTCAGCCGCTGCTTGAGCAGCATAGGTAGCATCCTTATATTTCATTTTCCAATTCTGCTTGCCAACGGAAAAACTACCATTACCATCTCCAGGAAATGCTTGCCCATGTTCCAACCTTTTATCCTTGAAACCTAAGTGGCATGAACCACCAGCATCAACACAATATTTCCTTGAAAGTTCTCTAACAGCTCTGGCAGCTAGGCTTGCACGTTCTCAAAACTCAGCCGCTGCTTGAGCAGCGGAGGTAGCATCCTTAAATTTCATGTTCCAATACTGCCTGCCAACAGAAAAATTTCCATTACCATCTCAAGGAAATGATTTCCCATGTTCCAACCTTTCATCCTTGAAAACTAAGTGGCATGAACCCCCATCATCAACACAATATTGCCTTGAAAGTTCTACAACAGCTCTGGCAGCTAGGCTTGCATGTTTTGCAAACTCAATCGCTACTTGAGCAGCAGAGGTAGCATCGTTAAATTTCATGTTCCAATTCTACTTGCTAATAGAAAAATTACCATTACCATCTCTAGGAAATGATTTCCCATGTTCCTACCTTTCATCCTTGAAACCTAAGTGGCATGAACCACCACCATCAACACAATATTGCCTTGAAAGTTCCACAATAGCTCTGGCAGCTAGGCTTGCATGTTCTGCAAAATTAGCCGCTACTTGAGCAGCAGAGGTAGCATCCATAAATTTCATGTTCCAATTATACCTGCCAATAGAAATATTACCATTACCATCTCCAGGAAATGATTGCGCATGTTCCAACCTTTTATCCTTGAACCTAAGTGGCATGAACCACCATCATCAACATAGTATTACCTTGAAAGTTCTACATCAGCTCTGGCAGCTAGGCTTGCATGTTCTGCAAACTCAGTCGCTACTTGAGCAGCAGAGGTAGCATCCTTAAATTTCCTGTTCCAATTCTGCCTGCCAATAGAAAAATTACCATTACCATCTCCAGGAAATGCTTGCCCATGTTCCAACCTTTCATCCTTGAAACCTAAGTGGCATGAACCACCATCATCAACACAATATTGCCTTGAAAGTTCCACAACAGCTCTGGCAGCTAGGCTTGCTTGTTCTGCAAAATTAGCCGCTGATTGAGCAGCAGAGGTAGCATCCTTAAATTTCATGTTCCAATTTTGCTTGACAACAGAAATATTACCATTACCATCTCAGGGAAATGATTGCCCATGTTCCAACCTTTCATCCTTGAAAACTAAGTGGCATGAACAACCATTATCAACACAATATTGCCTTGAAAGTTCTACAACACCTCTGGTAGCTAGGCTTGCATGTTCTGCAAACTCAGTCGCTACTTTAGCAACAGAGGTAGCATCCTTAAAGTTCATGTTCCAATTCTGCCTGCCAATAGAAAAATTACCATTACCATCTCCAGGAAATGCTTGCCCATGTTCCAACCTTTCATCCTTGAAACCTAAGTGGCATGTACCACCATCATCAACATAATATTGCCTTGAAAGTTCTACAACAGCTCTGGCAGCTAGGCTTGCATGTTCTGCAAACTCAGCCGCTGCTTGAGCAGCATAGGTAGCATCCTTAAATTTCATGTTCCAATTCTGCTTGCCAACGGAAAAACTACCATTACCATCTCCAGGAAATGCTTGCCCATGTTCCAACCTTTTATCCTTGAAATCTAAGTGGCATGAACCACCAGCATCAACACAATATTGCCTTGAAAGTTCCACAATAGCTCTGGCAGCTAGGCTTGCATGTTCTGCAAAATTAGCCGTTGGTTGAGCAGCAGAGGTAGCATCCTTAAATTTCATGTTCCAATTCCGCCTGACAACAGAAATATTGCAGAACTTTCAAGGCAATATTGTGTTGATGATGGTGGTACATGCCACATAGGTTTCAAGGATGCAAGGTTGGAACATGGGTAAGCATTTCCTGGAGATGGTAATGGTAATTTTTCTATTGCAGGCAGAATTGGAACATGAAATTTAAGGATGCTACCTCTGCTGCTCTAGTAGTGACAGAGTTTGTAGAACATGCAAGCCTAGCTACCAGAGGTGTTGTAGAACTTTCAAGGCAATATTTTTTTGATAATGGTGGTTCATGCCACTTTGTTTTCAAGGATGAAAGGTTGGAACATGGGCAATCATTTCCTTGAGATGGTAATGGGTAATATTTCTGTTGTCAGGCAGAATTGGAACATGAAATTTAAGGATGCTACCTGTGCTGCACAAGCAGCGGCTGATTTTGCAGAACCTTCCAATAGCAAATTTACCATTACCATCTCCAGGAAATGATTGCCCATGTTCCAACCTTTCATCCTTGAAACCTAAGTGGCATGAACCACCATCATCAACATAATATTGCCTTGAAAGTTCCACAACAGCTCTGGCAGCTAGGCTTGCATGTTCTACAAAATTAGCCGCCGCTTGAGCAGCAGAGGTAGCATCCTTAAATTTCATGTTCCAATTCTGCCTGCCAACAGAAATATTACCATTACCATCTCAAGGAAATGATTGCCCATGTTCCAACCTTTCATCCTTGAAAACAAAGTGGCATGAACCACCATTATCAACACAATATTGCCTTGAAAGTTCTACAACACCTCTGGTAGCTAGGCTTGCATGTTCTGCTAACTCAGTCGCTATTTGAGCAGCAGAGATAGCATCCTTAAATTTCATGTTCTAATTCTACCTGCCAATAGAAAAATTACCATTACCATCTCCAGGAAATGGTTGCCCATGTTCCAACCTTACATCCTTGAAACCTAAGTGGCATGTACCACCATCATCAACACAATATTACCTTTAAAGTTCTACAACAGCTCTGGCAGCTAGGCTTGCATGTTCTGCAATCTCAGCCGCTGCTTGAGCAGCATAGGTAGTATCCTTAAATTTCATGTTCCAATTCTGCTTGCCAACGGAAAAACTACCATTACCATCTCCAGGAAATGCTTGCCCATGTTCCAACCTTTCATCCTTGAAACCTAAGTGGAATGAACCACCAGCATCAACACAATATTGCCTTGAAAGTTCTCTAACAGCTCTGGCAGCTAGGCTTGCACGTTCTCCAAACTTACCCGCTGCTTGAGCAGCGGAGGTAGCATCCTTAAATTTCATGTTCCAATACTGCCTCCTAACAGAAAAATTTCCATTACCATCTCAAGGAAATGATTTCCCATGTTCCAACCTTTCATCCTTGAAAACTAAGTGGCATGAACCCCCATCATCAACACAATATTGCCTTGAAAGTTCTACAACAGCTCTGGCAGCTAGGCTTGCATGTTTTGCAAACTCAATCACTACTTGAGCAGCAGAGGTAGCATTGTTAAATTTCATGTTCCAATTCTACCTGCCAATAGAAAAATTACCATTACCATCTCCAGGAAATGATTGCCCATGTTCCAACCTTTCATCCTTGAAACCTAAGTAGCATGTACCACCATCATCAACACAATATTGCCTTGAAAGTTCTCAAACAGCTCTGGCAGCTAGGCTTGCATGTTCTCAAAACTCAATCGCTGCTTGTGCAGCAGAGGTCGCTTCCTTAAATTTCATGTTCCAATACTGCCTGCCAACAGAAAAATTACCATTACCCTCTCCAGGAAATGATTGCCCGTGTTCCAACCTATCATCCTTAAAAACTAAGTGGCATGAACCACCATCATCAACACAATATTGCCTTGAAAGTTCTACAACAGCTCTGGGAGCTAGGCTTGCATGTTCTGCAAACTGAATCGCTACTTGAGCAGCAGAGGTAGCATCATTAAATTTCATGTTCCAATTCTGCCTGCCAATAGAAAAATTACCACTACCCTCTCCGGGAAATGATTGCCCATGTTCCAACCTTTCATCCTTGAAACCTAAGTGGCATGAACCACCATCATCAACACAATATTGCCTTGAAAGTTCTACAACAGCTCTGGCCGCTAGGCTTGCATGTTCTGCAAAATTAGCCACTGATTGAGCAGCAGAGGTAGCATCCTTAAATTTGATGTTCCAATTCTGCCTGACAACAGAAATATTACCCATTACCATCTCAAGGAAATGATTGCCCATGTTCCAACCTTTCATCCTTGAAAACTAAGTGGCATGAACCACCATTATCAAAAAAATATTGCCTTGAAAGTTCTACAACACCTCTGGGAGCTAGGCTTGCATGTTCTGTAAACTCAATCGCTACTTGAGCAGCAGAGGTAGCATCGTTAAATTTCATGTTCCAATTCTGCCTGCTAATAGAAAAATTACCATTACCATCTCCAGGAAATGATTGCCCATGTTCCAACCTTTCATCCTTGAAACCTAAGTGGCATGAACCACCATCATCAACACAATATTGCCTTGAAAGTTCCACAACAGCTCTGGCAGCTAGGCTTGCATGTTCTGCAAAATTAGCCGCTGATTGAGCAGCAGAGGTAGCATCCTTAAATTTCATGTTCCAATTCTGCCTGACAACAGAAATATTACCATTACCATCTCAAGGAAATGATTGCCCATGTTCCAACCTTTCATCCTTGAAAACTAAGTGGCATGAACCACCATTATCAACACAATATTGCCTTGAAAGTTCTACAACACCTCTGGTAGCTAGGCTTGCATGTTCTGCAAACTCAGTCGCTACTTGAGCAGCAGAGGTAGCATCCTTAAATTTCATGTTCCAATTCTGCCTGCCAATAGAAAAATTACCATTACCATCTCCAGGAAATGCTTGCCCATGTTCCAACCTTACATCCTTAAAACCTAAGTGGCATGTTCCACCATCATCAACACAATATTGCCTTGAAAGTTCCACAATAGCTCTGGCAGCTAGGCTTGCATGTTCTGCAAAATTAGCCGCTGATTGAGCAGCAGAGGTAGCATCCTTAAATTTCATGTTCCAATTCTGCCTAACAACAGAAATATTACCCATTACCATCTCAAGGAAATGATTGCCCATGTTCCAACCTTTCATCCTTGAAAACTAAGTGGCGTGAACCACCATTATCAACACAATATTGCCTTGAAAGTTCTACAACACCTCTGGTAGCTAGGCTTGCATGTTCTGCAAACTCAGTGGCTACTTGAGCAGCAGAGGTAGCATCCTTAAATTTCATGTTCCAATTCTGCCTGCCAATAGAAAAATTACCATTACCATCTCCAGGAAATGATTGCCCATATTCCAACCTTTCATCCTTGAAACCTAAGTGGCATGAACCACCATCATCAACACAATATTGCTTTGAAAGTTCCACAACAGCTCTGGCAGCTAGGCTTGCATGTTCTGCAAAATTAGCCGCTGATTGAGCAGCAGAGGTAGCATCCTTAAATTTCATGTTCCAATTCTGCCTGACAACAGAAATATTACCATTACCATCTCAAGGAAATGATTGCCCATGTTCCAACCTTTCATCCTTGAAAACTAAGTGGCATGAACCACCATTATCAACACAATATTGCCTTGAAAGTTCTACAACACCTCTGGTAGCTAGGCTTGCATGTTCTGCAAACTCAGTCGCTACTTGAGCAGCAGAGGTAGCATCCTTAAATTTCATGTTCCAATTCTGCCTGCCAATAGGACAATTACCATTACCATCTCCAGGAAATGCTTGCCCATGTTCCAACCTTACATCCTTGAAACCTAAGTGGCATGTACCACCATTATCAACACAATATTGCCTTGAAAGTTCCATAATAGCTCTGGCAGCTAGGCTTGCATGTTCTGCAAAATTAGCCGCTGATTGAGCAGTAGAGGTAGCATCCTTAAATTTCATGTTCCAATTCTGCCTGACAACAGAAATATTAAACATTACCATCTCAAGTAAATGATTGCCCATGTTCCAACCTTTCATCCTTGAAAACTAAGTGGCGTGAACCACCATTATCAACACAATATTGCCTTGAAAGTTCTACAACACCTCTGGTAGCTAGGCTTGCATGTTCTGCAAACTCAGTCACTACTTGAGCAGCAGAGGTAGCATCGTTAAATTTCATGTTCCAATTCTGCCTGCCAATAGAAAAATTACCATTACCATCTCCAGGAAATGATTGCCCATGTTCCAACCTTTCATCCTTGAAACCTAAGTGGCATGAACCACCATCATCAACACAATATTGCCTTGAAAGTTCTACAACAGCTCTGGCAGCTAGGCTTGCATGTTTTGCAAACTCAGCCGCTGCTTGAGCAGCAGAGGTAGCATCGTTAAATTTCATGTTCAATTCTGCCAGCCAATAGAAAATTTAACATCTCCAGGAAATGATACCCATGTTCCAACCTTTTATCCTTGAAACCTAAGTGGCATGAACCACCATCATCAACACAATATTGCCTTGAAAGTTCTACAACAGCTCTAGCAGCTAGGCTTGCATGTTCTGCAAACTCAGCTGCTGCTTGAGTAGCAGAGGTAGCATCCTTAAATTTCATGTTCCAATTCTACCTGCCAACAGAAAAATAACCATTACCATCTCCAGGAAATGATTGCTCATGTTCCAACCTTTCATCCTTGAAAACTAAGTGGCATGAACCACCATCATCAACACAATATAGCCTTGAAAGTTCTACAACAGCTCTGGCAGCTAGGCTTACATGTTCTGCAAACTCAGCCGCTACTTGAACAGCAGAGGTAGCATCCTTAAATTTCATGTTCCAATTCTGCCTGCCAATAGAAAAATTACCATTACCATCTCCAGGAAATGCTTGCCCATGTTCTAACCTTTCATCCTTGAAACCTAAGTGGCATGTACTACCATCATCAATACAATATTGCCTTGAAAGTTCTCAAATAGCTCTGGCAGCTAGGCTTGCATGTTCTCCAAACTCACCCGCTGCTTGTGCAGCAGAGGTAGCATCCTTAAATTTCATGTTCCAATACTGCCTGCCAACAGAAAAATTACCATTACCATCTCAAGGAAATGATTGCCCATGTTCCAACCTTTCATCCTTGAAAACTAAGTGGCATGAACCACCATCATCAACCCAATATTGCCTTGAAAGATTTACACCAGCTCTGGGAGCTAGGCTTGCATGTTCTGCAAACTCAATCGCTACTTGAGCAGAAGAGGTAGCATCGTTAAATTTCATGTTCCAATTCTGCCTGCCAATAGAAAAATTACCATTACCATCTCCAAGAAATGATTGCCCATGTTCCAACCTTACATCCTTGAAACCTAAGTGGCATGTACCACCATTATCAACACAATATTGCCTTGAAAGTTCCATAACAGCTCTGGCAGCTAGGCTTGCATGTTTTGCAAAATTAGCCGCGGATTGAGCAGCAGAGGTAGCATCCTTAAATTTCATGTTCCAATTCCGCCTGACAACAGAAATATTACCATTTCCATCTCAAGGAAATGATTGCCCATGTTCCAACCTTTCATCCTTGAAAACTAAGTGGCATGAACCACCATTATCAACACAATATTGCCTTGAAAGTTCTACAACACCTCTGGTTGCTAGGCTTGCATGTTCTGCAAACTCAGTCGCTACTTGAGCAGCAGAGGTAGCATCCTTAAATTTCATGTTCCAATTCTGCCTGCCAATAGAAAAATTACCACTACCCTCTCCAGGAAATGATTGCCCATGTTCCAACCTTTCATCCTTGAAACCTAAGTGGCATGAACCACCATCATCAACATAATATTGCCTTTAAAGTTCTACAATAGCCCTGGCAGCTAGGCTTGCATGATTTGCAAACTCAGCCGCTGCTTGAGCAACATAGGTAGCATCCTTAAATTTCATGTTCCAATTCTGCTTTCCAACGGAAAAACTACCATTACCATCTCCAGGAAATGCTTGCCCATGTTCCAACCTTTCATCCTTGAAACCTAAGTGGCATGAACCACCAGCATCAACAAAATATTGCCTTGAAAGTTCTCCAACAGCTCTGGCAGCTAGGCTTGCACGTTCACCAAACTCAGTCGCTGCTTGAGCAGCGGAGGTAGCATCCTTAAATTTCATGTTCCAATACTGGCTGCCAATAGAAAAATTTCCATTACCATCTCAAGGAAATGATTTCCCATGTTCCAACCTTTCATCCTTGAAAAGTAAGTGGCATGAACCCCCATCATCAACACAATATTGCCTTGAAAGTTCTACAACAGCTCTGGCAGCTAGGCTTGCATGTTTTGCAATTTCAATCGCTACTTGAGCAGCAGTGGTAGCATCGTTAAATTTCATGTTCCAATTCTGCCTGCCAATAGAAAAATTACCATTACCATCTCCAGGAAATGATTGCCCATTTTCCAACCTTTCATCCTTGAAACCTAAGTGGCATGAACCACCATCATCAACACAATATTGCCTTGAAAGTTCCACGACAGCTCTGGTAGCTAGGCTTGCATGTTCTGCAAAATTAGCCGCTGATTGAGCAGCAGAGGTAGCATCCTTAAATTTCATGTTCTAATTCCGCCTGACAACAGAAATATTACCATTACCATCTCAAGGAAATGATTGCTCATGTTCCAACCTTTCATCCTTGAAAACTAAGTGGCATGAACCACCATTATCAACACAATATTGCCTTGAAAGTTCTACAACACCTCTGGTTGCTAGGCTTGCATGTTCTGCAAACTCAGTCACTATTTGAGCAGCAGAGGTAGCATCCTTAAATTTCATGTTCCAATTCTGCCTGCCAATCGAAAAATTACCACTACCCTCTCCAGGAAATGATTGCCCATGTTCCAACCTTTCATTCTTGAAACCTAAGTGGCATGAACCACCATCATCAACATAATATTGCCTTGAAAGTTCTACAACAGCCCTGGCAGCTAGGCTTGCATGTTCTCCAAACTCACCCGCTGCTTGTGCAGCAGAGGTAGCATCCTTAAATTTCATGTTCCAATATTGCCTGCCAACAGAAAAATTACCATTACCATCTCAAGGAAATGATTGCCCATGTTCCAACTTTTCATCCTTGAAAACTAAGTGGTATGAACCACCATCATCAACCCAAAATTGCCTTGAAAGTTTTACAACAGCTCTGGGAGCTAGGCTTGCATGTTCTGCAAACTCAATCGCTACTTGAGCAGAAGAGGTAGCATCGTTAAATTTCATGTTCCAATTCTGCCTGCCAATAGAAAAATTACCATTACCATCTCCAAGAAATGATTGCCCATGTTCCAACCTTTCATCCTTGAAACCTAAGTGGCATGAACCACCAGCATCAACAAAATATTGCCTTGAAAGTTCTCCAACAGCTCTGGCAGCTAGGCTTGCACGTTCACCAAACTCAGTCGCTGCTTGAGCAGCGGAGGTAGCATCCTTAAATTTCATGTTCCAATACTGGCTGCCAATAGAAAAATTTCCATTACCATCTCAAGGAAATGATTTCCCATGTTCCAACCTTTCATCCTTGAAAAGTAAGTGGCATGAACCCCCATCATCAACACAATATTGCCTTGAAAGTTCTACAACAGCTCTGGCAGCTAGGCTTGCATGTTTTGCAATTTCAATCGCTACTTGAGCAGCAGAGGTAGCATCGTTAAATTTCATGTTCCAATTCTGCCTGCCAATAGAAAAATTACCATTACCATCTCCAGGAAATGATTGCCCATTTTCCAACCTTTCATCCTTGAAACCTAAGTGGCATGAACCACCATCATCAACACAATATTGCCTTGAAAGTTCCACGACAGCTCTGGTAGCTAGGCTTGCATGTTCTGCAAAATTAGCCGCTGATTGAGCAGCAGAGGTAGCATCCTTAAATTTCATGTTCTAATTCCGCCTGACAACAGAAATATTACCATTACCATCTCAAGGAAATGATTGCTCATGTTCCAACCTTTCATCCTTGAAAACTAAGTGGCATGAACCACCATTATCAACACAATATTGCCTTGAAAGTTCTACAACACCTCTGGTTGCTAGGCTTGCATGTTCTGCAAACTCAGTCACTATTTGAGCAGCAGAGGTAGCATCCTTAAATTTCATGTTCCAATTCTGCCTGCCAATCGAAAAATTACCACTACCCTCTCCAGGAAATGATTGCCCATGTTCCAACCTTTCATTCTTGAAACCTAAGTGGCATGAACCACCATCATCAACATAATATTGCCTTGAAAGTTCTACAACAGCCCTGGCAGCTAGGCTTGCATGTTCTCCAAACTCACCCGCTGCTTGTGCAGCAGAGGTAGCATCCTTAAATTTCATGTTCCAATATTGCCTGCCAACAGAAAAATTACCATTACCATCTCAAGGAAATGATTGCCCATGTTCCAACTTTTCATCCTTGAAAACTAAGTGGTATGAACCACCATCATCAACCCAAAATTGCCTTGAAAGTTTTACAACAGCTCTGGGAGCTAGGCTTGCATGTTCTGCAAACTCAATCGCTACTTGAGCAGAAGAGGTAGCATCGTTAAATTTCATGTTCCTATTCTGCCTGCCAATAGAATAATTACCATTACCATCTCCAAGAAATGATTGCCCATGTTCCAACCTTTCATCCTTGAAACCTAAGTGGCATGAACCACCATCATCAACACAATATTGCCTTGAATGTTCCACAACAGGTCTGGCAGCTAGGCTTGGATATTCTGCAAAATTAGCCGCTGATTGAGCAGCAGAGGTAGCATCCTTAAATTTCATGTTCCAATTCTGCCTGACAATAGAAATATTACCCATTACCATCTCAAGGAAATGATTGCCCATGTTCCAACCTTTCATCCTTGAAAACTAAGTGGCATGAACCACCATTATCAACACAATATTGCCTTGAAAGTTCTACAACACCTCTGGTAGCTAGGCTTGCATGTTCTGCAAACTTAGTGGCTACTTGAGCAGCAGAGGTAGCATCCTTAAATTTCATGTTCCAATTCTGCCTGCCAATAGAAAAATTACCATTACCATCTCCAGGAAATGCTTGCCCATGTTCCAACCTTACATCCTTGAAACCTAAGTGGCATGTACCACCATCATCAACACAATATTGCCTTGAAAGTTCTACAACAGCTGTGGCAGCTAGGCTTGCATGTTCTGCAAACTCAGCCGCTGCTTGAGCAGCATAGGTAGCATCCTTAAATTTCATGTTCCAAATCTGCTTGCCAATAGAAAAATTACCACTACCCTCTCCAGGAAATGATTGCCCATGTTCCAACCTTTCATCCTTGAAATCTAAGTGGCATGAACCACCATCATCAACACAATATTGCCTTGAAAGTTCTACAACAGCCCTAGCAACTAGGCTTGCATGTTTTGCAAACTCAGCCGCTGCTTGAGCAACATAGGTAGTATCCTTAAATTTTATATTCCAATTCTGCTTTCCAACGGAAAAATAACCATTACCATCTCCAGGAAATGCTTGCCCACGTTCCAACCTTTCATCCTTGAAACATAAGTGGCATGAACCACCAGAATCAACACAATATTGCCTTGAAAGTTCTCCAACGGCTCTGGCAGCTAGGCTTGCACGTTCTCCAAACTCAGTCGCTGCTTGAGCAGCGGAGGTAGCATCCTTAAATTTCATGTTCCAATACTGGCTGCCAACAGAAAAATTACCATTACCATCTCAAGGAAATGATTTCCCATGTTCCAACCTTTCATCCTTGAAAACTAAGTGGCATGAACCCCCATCATCAACACAATATTGCCTTGAAAGTTCTACAACAGCTCTGGCAGCTAGGCTTGCATGTTTTGCAAACTCAATCGCTACTTGAGCAGCAGAGGTAGCATCGTTAAATTTCATGTTCCAATTCTGCCTGCCAATAGAAAAATTACCATTACCATCTCCAGGAAATGATTGCCCATGTTCCAACCTTTCATCCTTGAAACCTAAGTGGCATGAACCACCATCATCAACACAATATTGCCTTGAAAGTTCTACAACAGCTCTGGCAGCTAGGCTTGCATGTTCTGCAAAATTAGCCGCTGCTTGAGCAGCAGAGGTAGCATCCTTAAATTTCATGTTCCAATTCTGCCTGCCAACAGAAATATTACCATTACCATCTCAAGGAAATGATTGCCCATGTTCCAACCTTTCATCCTTGAAAACTAAGTGGCATGAACCACCATTATCAACACAATATTGCCTTGAAAGTTCTACAACACCTCTGGTAGCTAGGCTTGCATGTTCTGCAAACTCAATCGCTACTTGAGCAGCAGAGGTAGCATCGTTAAATTTCATGTTCCAATTCTGCCTGCCAATAGAAATATTACCATTACCATCTCCAGGAAATGATTGCCCATGTTCCAACCTTTCATCCTTGAAACCTAAGTGGCGTGAACCACCATCATCAACACAATATTGCCTTGAAAGTTCCACAACAGCTCTGACAGCTAGGCTTGCATGTTCTGCAAAATTAGCCGCTGATTGAGCAGCAGAGGTAGCATCCTTAAATTTCATGTTCCAATTCTGCCTGACAATAGAAATATTACCATTACCATCTCAAGAAAATGATTGCCCATGTTCCAACCTTTCATCCTTGAAAACTAAGTGGCATGAACCACTATTATCAACACAATATTGCCTTGAAAGTTCTACAACACCTCTAGTAGCTAGGCTTGCATGTTCTGCCAACTCAGTCGCAACTTGAGCTGCAGAGGTAGCATCCTTAAATTTCATGTTCCAATTCTGCCTGCCAATAGAAAAATTACCATTACCATCTCCAGGAAATGCTTGCCCATGTTCCAACCTTTCATCCTTGAAACCTAAGTGGCATGTACCACCATCATCAACACAATATTGCCTTGATAGTTCTCAAACAGCTCTGGCAGCTAGGCTTGCATGTTCTCCAAACTCAGCCGCTGCTTGTGCAGTAGAGGTAGCATCCTTAAATTTCATTTTCCAATACTGCCTGCCAACAGAAAAATTACCATTACCATCTCAAGGAAATGATTGCCCATGTTCCAACCTTTCATCCTTGAAAACTAAGTGGCATGAACCACCATCATCAACACAATATTGCCTTGAAAGTTCTAAAACAGCTCTGGGAGCTAGGCTTGCATGTTCTGCAAACTCAATCGCTACTTGAGCAGTAGAGGTAGCATCGTTAAATTTCATGTTCCAATTCTGCCTGCCAATAGAAAAATTACCATTACCATCTCCAGGAAATAATTGCCCATGTTCCAACCTTTCATCCTTGAAACCTAAGTGGCATGAACCACCATCATCAACACAATATTGCCTTGAAAGTTCCACAACAGCTCTGGCAGCTAGGCTTGCATGTTCTGCAAAATTAGCCGCTGATTGAGCAGTAGAGGTAGCATCCTTAAATTTCATGTTTCAATTCTGCCTGACAACAGAAATATTACCATTACCATCTCAAGAAAATGATTGCCCATGTTCCAACCTTTCATCCTTGAAAACTAAGTGGCATGAACCACCATTATCAACACAATATTTCCTTGAAAGTTCTACAACACCTCTAGTAGATAGGCTTGCATGTTCTGCAAACTCAGTCGCAACTTGAGCTGCAGAGGTAGCATCCTTAAATTTCATGTTCCAATTCAGACTGCTAATAGAAAAATTACCATTACCATCTCCAGAAAATGATTGCCCATGTTCCAACCTTTCATCCTTGAAACCTAAGTGGCATGTACCACCATCATCAACACAATATTGCCTTGAAAGTTCTCAAACAGCTCTGGCAGCTAGGCTTGCATGTTCTCCAAACTAAGCCGCTGCTTGTGCAGTAGAGGTAGCATCCTTAAATTTCATGTTCCAATACTGCCTGCCAACAGAAAAATTACCATTACCATCTCAAGGAAATGATTGCCCATGTTCCAACCTTTCATCCTTGAAAACTAAGTGGCATGAACCACCATCATCAACACAATATTGCCTTGAAAGTTCTACAACAGCTCTGGGAGCTAGGCTTGCATGTTCTGCAAACTCAATCGCTACTTGAGTAGCAGAGGTAGCATCATTAAATTTCATGTTCCAATTCTGCCTGCTAATAGAAAAATTACCATTACCATCTCCAGGAAATGATTGCCCATGTTCCAACCTTTCATCCTTGAAACCTAAGTTGCATGAACCACCGTCATCAACACAATATTGCCTTGAAAGTTCCACAATAGCTCTGGCAGCTAGGCTTGAATGTTCTGCAAAATTAGCCGCTGATTGAGCAGCCGAGGTAGCATCCTTAAATTTCATGTTCCAATTCTGCCTGACAACAGAAATCTTACCATTACCATCTCAAGGAAATGATTGCTCATGTTCCAACCTTTCATCCTTGAAAACTAAGTGGCATGAACCCCCATTATCAACACAATATTGCCTTGAAAGTTCTACAACACCTCTGGTAGCTAGGTTTGCATGTTCTGCATATTCAGTCGCTACTTGAGCAGCAGAGGTAGCATCCTTAAATTTCATGTTCCAATTCTGCCTACCAATAGAAAAATTACCATTACCATCTCCAGGAAATGCTTGCCCATGTTCCAACCTTGCATCCTTGAAACCTAAGTGGCATGTACCACCATCATCAACACAATATTCCCTTGAAAGTTATCAAACAGCTCTGGCAGCTAGGCTTGTATGTTCTCCAAACTCAGCCGCTGCTTGTGCAGCAGAGGTAGCATCCTTAAATTTCATATTCCAATTCTGCCTGACAACAGAAATATTACCATTACAATCTCAAGGAAATGATTGCCCATGTTCCAACCTTTCATCCTTGAAAACTAAGTGGCATGAACCACCATTATCAACACAATATTGCCTTGAAAGTTCTACAACACCTCTGGTAGCTAGGTTTGCATGTTCTGCAAACTCAGTCGCTACTTGAGCAGCAGAGCTAGCATCCTTAAATTTTATGTTCCAATTCTGCCTGCCAATAGAAAAATTACCATTACCATCTCCAGGAAATGCTTGCCCATGTTCTTACCTTACATCCTTGAAACCTAAGTGGCATATACCACCATCATCAACACAATATTGCCTTGAAAGTTCTCAAACAGCTCTGGCAGCTAGGCTTGCATGTTCTCCAAACTCAGCCGCGGCTTGTGCAGTAGAGGTAGCAACTTAAATTTCATGTTCCAATACTGCCTGCCAACAGAAAAATTACCATTACCATCTCAAGGAAATGATTGCCCATGTTCCAACATTTCATCCTTGAAAATTAAGTGGCATGAACCACCATTATAAACACAATATTGCCTTGAAAGTTCTACAACACCTCTGATAGCTAGGCTTGCATGTTCTGTAAACTCAGTCGCTACTTGAGCAGCAGAGGTAGCATCCTTAAATTTCATGTTCCAATTCTACTTGCCAATAGAAAAATTACCATTACCATCTCCAGGAAATGTTTGCCCATGTTCCAACCTTTCATCCTTGAAACCTTAGTGGCATGTACCACCATCATCAACACAATATTGCCTTGAAAGTTCTCAAACAGCTCTGGTAGCTAGGCTTGCATGTTCTCCAAACTTAGCCGCAGCTTGTGCAGCAGAGGTAGCATCCTTAAATTTCATGTTCCAATTCTGCCTGACAACAGAAATATTACCATTACCATATCAAGGAAATGATTGCCCATGTTCCAACTTTTCATCCTTGAATACTAAGTGGCATGAACCACCATTATCAACACAATATTGCCTTGAAAGTTCTACAACACCTCTGGTAGCTAGGCTTGCATAATCTGCAAACTCAGTCGCTACTTGAGCAGCAGAGGTAGCATCCTTAAATTTTCGGTTCCAATTCTGCCTGCCAATAGAAAAATTACCATTACCTTCTCCAGGAAATGCTTGCCCATTTTCCAACCTTACATCCTTGAAACCTAAGTGGCATGTACCACCATCATCAACACAATAATGCCTTAAAAGTCCTCAAACAGCTCTGGCAGCTAGTCTTGCATGTTCTCCAAACTCAGCCGCTGCTTGTGCAGTAGAGGTAGCATCCTTAAATTTCATGTTCCAATACTGCATGCCAACAGAAAAATTACCATTACAATCTCAAGAAAATGATTGCCCATGTTCGAACCTTTCATCCTTGAAAACTAAGTGGCATGAACCAGCATTATTAACATAATATTGCCTTGAAAGTTCTACAACACCTCTGGTAGCTAGACTTCCATGTTCTGCAACCTCAGTCGTTACTTGAGCAGCAGAGGTAGCATCCTTAAATTTCATGTTCCAATTCTGCCTGCCAATAGAAAAATTACCATTACCATCTCCAGGAAATGCTTGCCCATGTTCCAACCTTTCATCCTTGAAACCTAAGTGGCATGTACCACCATCATCAACACAATATTGCCTTGAAAGTTCTACAACACCTCTGGTAGCTAGGCTTGCATGTTCTGCAAACTTAGTCGCTGCTTGAGCAGCAGATGTAGCATCCTTAAATTTCATGTTCCAATTCTGCCTGCCAATAGAAAAATTACCATTACCATCTCTAGGAAATGCTTGCCCATGTTCCAACCTTTCATCCTTGAAACCTAAGTGGCATGTACCACCATCATCAACACAAAATTGCCTTGAAAGTTCTCAAACAGCTCTGCCAGCTAGGCTTGCATGTTCTCCAAACTCAGCCGCTGCTTGTGCAGCAGAGGTAGCATCCTTAAATTTCATGTTCCAATACTGCCTGCCAACAGAAAAATTACCATTACCATCTCAAGGAAATGATTGCCCATGTTCCAACCTTTCATCCTTGAAAACTAAGTGGCATGAACCACCATCATCAACACAATATTGCCTTGAAAGTTCTACAACAGCTCTGGGAGCTAGGCTTGCATGTTCTGCAAACTCAATCGCTACTTGAGCAGCAGAGGTAGCATCGGTAAATTTCATGTTCCAATTCTGCCTGCCAATAGAAAAATTACCATTACCATCTCCTGGAAATAATTGCCCATGTTCCAACCTTTCATCCTTGAAACCTAAGTGGCATGAACCACCATCATCAACACATTATTGCTTTGAAAGTTCCACAACAGCTCTGGCAGCTAGGCTTGCATGTCCTGCAAAATTAGCCGTTGATTGAGCAGCGGAGGTAGCATCCTTAAATATCATGTTCCAATTCTGCCTGACAACAGAAATATTACCATTACCATCTCAAGGAAATGATTGCCCATGTTCCAACCTTTCATCCTTGAAAACTAAGTGGCATGAACCACCATTATCAACACAATATTGCCTTGAAAGTTCTACAACATCTCTAGTATCTAGGCTTGCATGTTCTGCAAACTCAGTCGCAACTTGAGCTGCAGAGGTAGCATCCTTAAATTTCATGTTCCAATTCTGCCTGCCAACAGAAAAATTAACATTACCATCTCCAGGAAATGATTGCCCATGTTCCAACCTTTCATCCTTGAAACCTAAGTGGCATGTACCACCATCATCAACACAATATTGCCTTGAAAGTTCTACAATAGCTCTGGGAGCTAGGCTTGCATGTTCTGCAAACTCAATCGCTACTTGAGCAGCAGAGGTAGCATCGTTAAATTTCATGTTCCAATTCTGCCTGCTAACAGAAAAATTAATATTACTATCTCCAGGAAATGATTGCCCATGTTCCAACCTTTCATCCTTGAAACCTAAGTGGCATGAACCACCATCATCAACACAATATTGCCTTGAAAGTTCCACAACAGCTCTGGCAGCTAGGCTTGCATGTTCTGCAAAATTAGCTGCTGATTGAGCAGTAGAGGTAGCATCCTTAAATTTCATGTTTCAATTCTGCCTGACAACAGAAATATTACCATTACCATCTCAAGGAAATGATTGCCCATGTTCCAACCTTTCATTCTTGAAAACTAAGTGGCATGAACCACCATTATCAACACAATATTGCCTTGAAAGTTCTACAACACCTCTGGTAGCTAGGTTTGCATGTTCTGCATACTCAGTCGCTACTTGAGCAGCAGAGGTAGCATCCTTAAATTTCATGTTCCAATTCTGCCTACCAATAGAAAAATTACCATTACCATCTCCAGGAAATGCTTGCCCATGTTCCAATCTTACATCCTTGAAACTTAAGTGGCATGTACCACCATCATCAAAACAATATTGCCTTGAAATTTCTCAAACAGCTCTGGCAGCTAGGCTTGCATGTTCTCCAAACTCAACCACTGCTTGTGCAGTAGAGGTAGCATCCTTAAATTTCATGTTCCAATACTGCCTGCTAATAGAAAAATTACCATTACCATCTCAAGGAAATGATTGCCCATGTTCCAACCTTTCATCCTTGAAAACTAAGTGGCATGAACCACCATTATCAACACAATATTGCCTTGAAAGTTCTACAACACCTCTGGTAGCTAGGCTTGCATGTTCTGCAAACTCAGTCGCTACTTGAGAAGCAATGGTAGCATCCTTAAATTTAATGTTCCAATTCTACCTACCAATAGAAAAATTACCATTACCATCTCCAGGAAATGCTTGCCCATGTTCCAACCTTTCATCCTTGAAACCTAAGTGGCATGTCCCTTGAAAGTTCTCAAACAGCTCTTGGAGCTAGGCTTGCATGTTCTCCAAACTCAGCCACTGCTTGTGCAACAGAGGTAGCATCCTTAAATTTCATGTTCCAATTCTGCCTGCCAACAGAAATATTACCATTACCATCTCAAGGAAATGATTGCCCATGTTCCAACCTTCCATCCTTGAAACCTAAGTGGCATGAACCACCATTATCAACACAATATTGCGTTGAAAGTTCTACAACACCTCTGGCAGCTAGGCTTGCATGTTCTGTAAACTCAATCGCTACTTAAGCAGCAGAGGTAGCATCGTTAAATTTCATGTTTCAATTCTGCCTGCTAATAGAAAAATTACCATTACCATCTCCATGAAATGATTGCCCATGTTCCAACCTTTCATTCTTGAAAACTAAGTGGCATGAACCACCATTATCAACACAATATTGCCTTGAAAGTTCTACAACACCTCTGGTAGCTAGGTTTGCATGTTCTGCATACTCAGTCGCTACTTGAACAGCAGAGGTAGCATCCTTAAATTTCATGTTCCAATTCTGCCTACCAATAGAAAAATTACCATTACCATCTCCAGGAAATGCTTGCCCATGTTCCAACCTTACATCCTTGAAACCTAAGTGGCATGTACCACCATCATCAACACAATATTGCCTTGAAAGTTCTCAAACAGCTCTGGCAGCTAGGCTTGCATGTTCTCCAAACTCAGCCGCTGCTTGTGCAGTAGAGGTAGCATCCTTAAATTTCATGATCCAATACTGCCTGCCAATAGAAAAATTACCATTACCATCTCAAGGAAATGATTGCCCATGTTCCAACCTTTCATCCTTGAAAACTAAGTGGCATGTACCACCATTATCAACACAATATTGCCTTGAAAGTTCTACAACACCTCTGGTAGCTAGGCTTGCATGTTCTGCAAACTCAGTCGCTACTTGAGAAGCAATGGGAGCATCCTTAAATTTAATGTTCCAATTCTACCTACCAATAGAAAAATTACCATTACCATCTCCAGGAAATGCTTGCCCATGTTCCAACCTTTCATCCTTGAAACCTAAGTGGCATGTCCCTTGAAAGTTCTCAAACAGCTCTGGCAGCTAGGCTTGCATGTTCTCCAAACTCAGCCACTGCTTGTGCAGCAGAGGTAGCATCCTTAAATTTCATGTTCCAATTCTGCCTGACAACAGAAATATTACCATTACCATCTCAAGGAAATGATTGCTCATGTTCCAACCTTTCATCCTTGAAAACTAAGTGGCATGAACCACCATTATCAACACAATATTGCGTTGAAAGTTCTACAACACCTCTGGTAGCTAGGTTTGCATGTTCTGTAAACTCAGTCGCTACTTGAGCAGCAGAGGTAGCATCGTTAAATTTCATGTTCCAATTCTGCCTGCTAATAGAAAAATTACCGTTACCATCTCCAGGAAATGATTGCCCATGTTCCAACCATTCATCCTTGAAACCTAAGTGGCATGAACCACCATCATCAACACAATATTGCCTTGAAAGTTCCACAACAGCTCTGGCAGCTAGGCTTGCATGTTCTGCAAAATTATCCGCTGATTGAGCAGTAGAGGTAGCATCCTTAAATTTTATGTTTCAATTCTGCCTGACAACAGAAATATTACCATTACCATCTCAAGGAAATGATTGCCCATGTTCCAACCTTTCATTCTTGAAAACTAAGTGGCATGAACCACCATTATCAACACAATATTGCCTTGAAAGTTCTACAACACCTCTGGTAGCTAGGTTTGCATGTTCTGCATACTCAGTCGCTACTTGAGCAGCAGAGGTAGCATCCTTAAATTTCATGTTCCAATTCTGCCTACCAATAGAAAAATTACCATTACCATCTCCAGGAAATGCTTGCCCATGTTCCAACCTTACATCCTTGAAACCTAAGTGGCATGTACCACCATCATCAACACAATATTGCCTTGAAAGTTCTCAAACAGCTCTGGCAGCTAGGCTTGCATGTTCTCCAAACTCAGCCGCTGCTTGTGCAGTAGAGGTAGCATCCTTAAATTTCATGTTCCAATACTGCCTGCCAACAGAAAAATTACCATTACCGTCTCAAGGAAATGATTGCCCATGTTCCAACCTTTCATCCTTGAAAACTAACTGGCATGAACCACCATTATCAACACAATATTGCCTTGAAAGTTCTACAACACCTCTGGTAGCTAGGCTTGCATGTTCTGCAAACTCAGTCGCTACTTGAGAAGCAATGGTAGCATCCTTAAATTTAATGTTCCAATTCTACCTACCAATAGAAAAAATACCATTACCATCTCCAGGAAATGCTTGCCCATGTTCCAACCTTTCATCCTTGAAACCTAAGTGGCATGTCCCTTGAAAGTTCTCAAACAGCTCTGGCAGCTAGGCTTGCATGTTCTCCAAACTCAGCCGCTGCTTGTGCAGCAGAGGAAGCATCCTTAAATTTCATGTTCCAATTCTGCCTGACAACAGAAATATTACCATTACCATCTCAAGGAAATGATTGCCCATGTTCCAACCTTTCATCCTTGAAAACTAAGTGGCATGAACCACCATTATCAACACAATATTGCATTGAAAGTTCTACAACACCTCTGGTAGCTAGGTTTGCATGTTCTGTAAACTCAGTCGCCACTTGAGCAGCAGAGCTAGCATCCTTAAATTTCATGTTCCAATTCTGCCTGCCAATAGAAAAATTACCATTACCATCTCCAGGAAATGATTGCCCATGTTCTAACCTTACATCCTTGAAACCTAAGTGGCATGTACCACCATCATCAACACACTATTGCCTTGAAAGTTCTCAAACAGCTCTGGCAGCTAGGCTTGCATGTTCTCCAAACTCAGCCGCTGCTTGTGCAGTAGAGGTAGCATCCTTAAATTTCATGTTCCAATACTGCCTGCCAATAGAAAAATTACCATTACCATCTCAAGGAAATGATTGCCCATGTTCCAACCTTTCATCCTTGAAAACTAAGTGGCATGTACCACCATTATCAACACAATATTGCCTTGAAAGTTCTACAACACCTCTGGTAGCTAGGCTTGCATGTTCTGCAAACTCAGTCGCTACTTGAGAAGCAATGGGAGCATCCTTAAATTTAATGTTCCAATTCTACCTACCAATAGAAAAATTACCATTACCATCTCCAGGAAATGCTTGCCCATGTTCCAACCTTTCATCCTTGAAACCTAAGTGGCATGTCCCTTGAAAGTTCTCAAACAGCTCTGGCAGCTAGGCTTGCATGTTCTCCAAACTCAGCCACTACTTGTGCAGCAGAGGTAGCATCCTTAAATTTCATGTTCCAATTCTGCCTGACAACAGAAATATTACCATTACCATCTCAAGGAAATGATTGCTCATGTTCCAACCTTTCATCCTTGAAAACTAAGTGGCATGAACCACCATTATCAACACAATATTGCGTTGAAAGTTCTACAACACCTCTGGTAGCTAGGTTTGCATGTTCTGTAAACTCAGTCGCTACTTGAGCAGCAGAGGTAGCATCGTTAAATTTCATGTTCCAATTCTGCCTGCTAATAGAAAAATTACCATTACCATCTCCAGGAAATGATTGCCCATGTTCCAACCTTTCATCCTTGAAACCTAAGTGGCATGAACCACCATCATCAACACAATATTGCCTTGAAAGTTCCACAACAGCTCTGGCAGCTAGGCTTGCATGTTCTGCAAAATTAGCCGCTGATTGAGCAGTAGAGGTAGCATCCTTAAATTTCATGTTTCAATTCTGCCTGACAACAGAAATATTACCATTACCATCTCAAGGAAATGATTGCCCATGTTCCAACCTTTCATTCTTGAAAACTAAGTGGCATGAACCACCATTATCAACACAATATTGCCTTGAAAGTTCTACAACACCTCTGGTAGCTAGGTTTGCATGTTCTGCATACTCAGTCGCTACTTGAGCAGCAGAGGTAGCATCCTTAAATTTCATGTTCCAATTCTGCCTACCAATAGAAAAATTACCATTACCATCTCCAGGAAATGCTTGCCCATGTTCCAACCTTTCATCCTTGAAAACTAAGTGGCATGAACCACCATTATCAACACAATATTGCGTTGAAAGTTCTACAACACCTCTGGTAGCTAGGTTTGCATGTTCTGTAAACTCAGTCGCTACTTGAGCAGCAGAGCTAGCATCCTTAAATTTCATGTTCCAATTCTGCCTGCCAATAGAAAAATTACCATTACCATCTCCAGGAAATGATTGCCCATGTTCTAACCTTACATCCTTGAAACCTAACTGGCATGTACCACCATCATCAACACACTATTGCCTTGAAAGTTCTCAAACAGCTCTGGCAGCTAGGCTTGCATGTTCTCCAAACTCAGCCGCTGCTTGTGCAGTAGAGGTAGCATCCTTAAATTTCATGTTCCAATACTGCCTGCCAACAGAAAAATTACCATTACCGTCTCAAGGAAATGATTGCCCATCTTCCAACATTTTATCCTTGAAAACTAAGTGGCATGAACCACCATCATCAACACAATATTGCCTTGAAAGTTTTACAACAGCTCTGGGAGCTAGGCTTGCATGTTCTGCAAACTCAATCGCTACTTGAGCAGTAGAGGTAGCATCATTAAATTTAATGTTCCAATTCTGCCTGCCAATAGAAAAATTACCATTACCATCTCCAGGAAATGATTGCCCATGTTCTAACCTTACATCCTTGAAACCTAAGTGGCATGTACCACCATCATCAACACACTATTGCCTTGAAAGTTCTCAAACAGCTCTGGCAGCTAGGCTTGCATGTTCTCCAAACTCAGCCGCTGCTTGTGCAGTAGAGGTAGCATCCTTAAATTTCATGTTCCAATACTGCCTGCCAATAGAAAAATTACCATTACCATCTCAAGGAAATGATTGCCCATGTTCCAACCTTTCATCCTTGAAAACTAAGTGGCATGTACCACCATTATCAACACAATATTGCCTTGAAAGTTCTACAACACCTCTGGTAGCTAGGCTTGCATGTTCTGCAAACTCAGTCGCTACTTGAGAAGCAATGGGAGCATCCTTAAATTTAATGTTCCAATTCTACCTACCAATAGAAAAATTACCATTACCATCTCCAGGAAATGCTTGCCCATGTTCCAACCTTTCATCCTTGAAACCTAAGTGGCATGTCCCTTGAAAGTTCTCAAACAGCTCTGGCAGCTAGGCTTGCATGTTCTCCAAACTCAGCCACTACTTGTGCAGCAGAGGTAGCATCCTTAAATTTCATGTTCCAATTCTGCCTGACAACAGAAATATTACCATTACCATCTCAAGGAAATGATTGCTCATGTTCCAACCTTTCATCCTTGAAAACTAAGTGGCATGAACCACCATTATCAACACAATATTGCGTTGAAAGTTCTACAACACCTCTGGTAGCTAGGTTTGCATGTTCTGTAAACTCAGTCGCTACTTGAGCAGCAGAGGTAGCATCGTTAAATTTCATGTTCCAATTCTGCCTGCTAATAGAAAAATTACCATTACCATCTCCAGGAAATGATTGCCCATGTTCCAACCTTTCATCCTTGAAACCTAAGTGGCATGAACCACCATCATCAACACAATATTGCCTTGAAAGTTCCACAACAGCTCTGGCAGCTAGGCTTGCATGTTCTGCAAAATTAGCCGCTGATTGAGCAGTAGAGGTAGCATCCTTAAATTTCATGTTTCAATTCTGCCTGACAACAGAAATATTACCATTACCATCTCAAGGAAATGATTGCCCATGTTCCAACCTTTCATTCTTGAAAACTAAGTGGCATGAACCACCATTATCAACACAATATTGCCTTGAAAGTTCTACAACACCTCTGGTAGCTAGGTTTGCATGTTCTGCATACTCAGTCGCTACTTGAGCAGCAGAGGTAGCATCCTTAAATTTCATGTTCCAATTCTGCCTACCAATAGAAAAATTACCATTACCATCTCCAGGAAATGCTTGCCCATGTTCCAACCTTTCATCCTTGAAAACTAAGTGGCATGAACCACCATTATCAACACAATATTGCGTTGAAAGTTCTACAACACCTCTGGTAGCTAGGTTTGCATGTTCTGTAAACTCAGTCGCTACTTGAGCAGCAGAGCTAGCATCCTTAAATTTCATGTTCCAATTCTGCCTGCCAATAGAAAAATTACCATTACCATCTCCAGGAAATGATTGCCCATGTTCTAACCTTACATCCTTGAAACCTAACTGGCATGTACCACCATCATCAACACACTATTGCCTTGAAAGTTCTCAAACAGCTCTGGCAGCTAGGCTTGCATGTTCTCCAAACTCAGCCGCTGCTTGTGCAGTAGAGGTAGCATCCTTAAATTTCATGTTCCAATACTGCCTGCCAACAGAAAAATTACCATTACCGTCTCAAGGAAATGATTGCCCATCTTCCAACATTTTATCCTTGAAAACTAAGTGGCATGAACCACCATCATCAACACAATATTGCCTTGAAAGTTTTACAACAGCTCTGGGAGCTAGGCTTGCATGTTCTGCAAACTCAATCGCTACTTGAGCAGTAGAGGTAGCATCATTAAATTTAATGTTCCAATTCTGCCTGCCAATAGAAAAATTACCATTACCATCTCCAGGAAATGATTGCCCATGTTCCAAACTTTCATCTTTGAAACCTAAGTGGCATGAACCACCATCATCTACACAATATTGCCTTGAAAGTTTTACAACAGCTCTGGCAGCTAGGCTTGCATGTTCTGCAAACTCAGCCGCTGCTTGAGCAGCAGAGGTAGCATCCTTAAATTTCATGTTCCAATTCTGCCTACTAATATAAAAATTACCATCTCCAGGAAATGATTGCCCATGTTCTAACCTTTCATCCTTGAAACCTAAGTGGCATGAACCACCATCATCAACACAATATTGCTTTGAAAGTTCTACAACAGCTCAGGCAGCTAGGCTTGCATGTTCTGCAAACTCAGCCGCTGCTTGAGTAGCAGAGGTAGCATCCTTAAATTTCATGTTCCAATACTACCTGCCAACAGAAAAATTACCATTACCATCTCCAGGAAATGATTGCCCATGCTCCAACCTTTCATCCCTGAAACCTAAGTGGCATGAACCACCATCATCAACACAATATTGCCTTGAAAGTTCTACAATAGCTCTGGCAGCTAGGGTTGCATGTTCTGCAAAGTCAGCCGCTGCTTGAGAAGCATAGGTAGCATCTTTAAATTTCATGTTCAATTCTGCCAGCCAATAGAAAATTTACCATCTCCAGGAAATGATTACCCATGTTCCAACCTTTTATCCTTGAAACCTAAGTGGTATGAACCACCATCATCAACACAATATTGCCTTGAATGATCTACAACAGCTCTGGCAGCTAGGCTTGCATGTTCTGCAAACTCAGCCGCTGCTTGAGTAGCAGAGGTAGCATCCTTAAATTTCATGTTCCAATTCTACCTACCAACAGAAAAATTACCATTACCATCTCCAGGAAATGATTGCGCATGTTCCAACCTTTCATCCTTGAAACCTAAGTGGGATGAACCACCATCATCAGCACAATATTGGCTTGAAAGTTCTACAACAGCTCTGGCAGCAAGGCTTGCATGTTCTGCAAACTCAGCCGCTGCTTGAGCAGAAGAGGTAGCATCCTTAAATTTCATGTTCCAATTCTACCTGCCAACAGAAAAATTACCATTACCATCTCCAGGAAATGATTGCCCATGCTCCAACCTTCCATCCCTGAAACCTAAGTGGCATGAACCACCACCATCAACACAATATTGCCTTGAAAGTTCTACAACAGCTCTGGCAACAAGGGTTGCATGTTCTGCAAAGTCAGCCGCTGCTTGAGAAGCAGAGGTAGCATCTTTAAATTTCATGTTCAATTCTGCCAGCCAATAGAAAATTTACCATCTCCAGGAAATGATTACCATGTTCCAACCTTTCATCCTTGAAACCTTAGTGGCATGAACCACCATCATCAACACAATATTGCCTTGAAAGTTCTACAACAGCTCTATTAGCTAGGCTTGCATGTTCTGCAAACTCAGCCGCTGCTTGAGCAGCAGAGGTAGCATCCTTAAATTTCATGTTCCAATTCTGCCTACCAATATAAAAATTACCATCTCCAGGAAATGATTGCCCATGTTCTAACCTTTCATCCTTGAAACCTAAGTGGCATGAACCACCATCATCAACACAAATATTGCTTTGAAAGTTCTACAACAGCTCTGGCAGCTAGGCTTGCATGTTCTGCAAACTCAGCCGCTGCTTGAGTAGCAGAGGTAGCATCCTTAAATTTCATGTTCCAATTCTACCTACCAACAGAAAGATTACCATTACCATCTCCAGGAAATGATTGCCCATGCTCCAACCTTTCATCCCTGAAACCTAAGTGGCATGAACCACCATCATAAACATAATATTGCCTTGAAAGTTCTACAATAGCTCTGGCAACTAGGGTTGCATGTTCTGCAAAGTCAGCCGCTACTTGAGAAGCATAGGTAGCATCTTTAAATTTCATGTTCAATTCTGCCAGCCAATAGAAAATTTACCATCTCCAGGAAATGATTACCCATGTTCCAACCTTTTATCCTTGAAACCTAAGTGGCATGAACCACCATCATCAACACAATATTGCCTTGAAAGATCTACAACAGCTCTGGCAGCTAGGCTTGCATGTTCTGCAAACTCAGCCGCTGCTTGAGTAGCAGAGGTAGCATCCTTAAATTTCATGTTCCAATTCTACCTGCCAATAGAAAAATTACCATTACCATCTCCAGGAAATGATTGCCCATGTTCCAACCTTTCATCCTTGAGACCTAAGTGGAATGAACCACTATCATCAGCACAATATTGGCTTGAAAGTTCTACAACAGCTCTGGCAGCTAGGCTTGCATGTTCTGCAAACTCAGCCGCTGCTTGAGCAGAAGAGGTAGCATCCTTAAATTTCATGTTCTAATTCTACCTGCCAACAGAAAAATTACCATTACCATCTCCAGGAAATGATTGCCCATGCTCCAACCTTCCATCCCTGAAACCTAAGTGGCATGAACCACCACCATCAACACAATATTGCCTTGAAAGTTCTACAACAGCTCTGGCAACAAGGGTTGCATGTTCTGCAAAGTCAGTCGCTGCTTGAGAAGCAGAGGTAGCATCTTTAAATTTCATGTTCAATTCTGCCAGCCAATAGAAAATTTACCATCTCCAGGAAATGATTACCCATGTTCCAACCTTTCATCCTTGAAACCTAAGTGGCATGAAACACCATCATCAACACAATATTGCCTTGAAAGTTCTACAACAGCTCTGGCAGCTAGTCTTGCATGTTCAGCAAACTCAGCCGCTGCTTGAGCAGCAGAGGTAGCATCCATAAAATTCATGTTCCAATTCTACCTGCCAACAGAAAAATTACCATCTCCAGGAAATGATAGCCCATGTTCCAACCTTTCATCCTTGAAACCTAAGTGGCATGAACCACCATCATCAACACAATTTTTCCTTGAAAGTTCAACAATAGCTCTGGAAGCTAGGCTTGCATGTTCTGCAAACGCAGCCGCTACTTGAGCAGAAGAGGTAGCATCCTTTAATTTCATGTTCCAATTCTGCCTGCCAACAGAAAAATTACCATTACCATCTCTAGGAAATGATTGCCCATGTTCCAACCTTTCATCCTTGAAACCTTAGTGGCATGAACTACCATCATCAACACAATATTGTCTTGAAAGTTCTACAACAGCTCTGACCGCTAGGCTTGCATGTTCTGCAATGTCAGCCGCTGCTTGTGCAGCAGAGGTAGCATCCTTAAATTTCATGTTCCAATTGTGCCTGCCAATAGAAATTTACCATCTCCAAGAAATGATTGCCCATGTTCCAACCTTTTATCCTTGAAACCTAATTGGCATGAACCACCATCATCAACACAATATTGCCTTGAATGTTCTACAACAGCTCTGGCAGCTAGGCTTGCATGTTCTACAAACTCAGCCGCTGCTTGAGCAGCAGAGGTAGCATCCTTAAATTTCATGTTCCAATTCTGCCTACCAATATAAAAAGTACCATTTCCAGGAAATGATTGCCCATGTTTTAACCTTTCATCCTTGAAACCTAAGTGGCATGAACCACCATCATCAACACAATATTGCTTTGAAAGTTCTACAACAGCTCTGGCAGCTAGGCTTGCATGTTCTGCAAACTCAGCCGCTGCTTGAGTAGCAGAGGTAGCATCCTTAAATTTCATGTTCCAATTCTACCTGCCAACAGAAAAATTACCATTACCATCTCCAGGAAATGATTGCCCATGTTCCAACCATTCATTCTTGAAACCTAAGTGGCATGAACCACCATCATCATCATAATATTACCTTGAAAGTTATCCAACAACCCTGGCAGCTAGGCTTGCATGTTCTGCAAACTCAGCCGGTGCTTGAGCAGCAGAGGCAACATCCTTTATTTCATCTTCCAATTCTGCATGCCAACGAAAAAATTACCATCTCCAGGAAATGATAGCCCATGTTCCAACCTTTCATCCTTGAAACCTAAGTGGCATGAACCACTATCATCAACACAATTTTGCCTTGAAAGTTCAACAACAGCTCTAGAAGCTAGTGTTGCATGTTCTGCAAACTCAGCCGCTGCTTGAGCAGCATCCTTAATTTCATGTTCTAATTCTACCTGCCAACAAAAAAATTACCATCTCCAGGAAATGATTTCCCATGTTCCAACCATTCATCATTGAAACCTAAGTGGAATGAACCACCGTCATCAACACAATATTACCTTGAAAGTTCTACAACATCTCTGGAAGTTAGGCTTGCATCTTCTGCAAACTAAGCCGCTGCTTGAGTAGCAGAGGTAGCATCATCAACTTTCATGGTCCAAATCTGCCTGCCAACATAAAAATTACCATTACCATCTCAAGGAAATGATTGCCCATGTTCTAACCTTTCATCCTTGAAATCTAAGTGGCTTGAACCACCATAATCAACACAATATTGCCTTGAAAGTTCTACAACATCTCTGTCAGCTAGGCTTGCATGTTCTACAAACTCAGCCGCTGCTTGAGTAGAAGAGGTAGCATCCTTAAATTTCATGTTCCAATTCTACCTGCCAATAGAAAAATTACCATTACCATCTCCAGGAAATGATTGCCCATGTTCTAACCTTTCATCCTTGAAATCTAAGTGGCATGAACCACCATCATCAACACAATATTGCCTTGAAAGTTCTACAATTGCTCTGGCAACTAGGGTTGCATGTTCTGCAAAGTCAGCCGCTGCTTGAGAAGCATATGTAGCATCTTTAAATTTCATGTTCAATTCTGCCAGCCAATAGAAAATTTACCATCTCCAGGAAATGATTACCCATGTTCTAACCTTTTATCCTTGAAACCTAAGTGGCATGAACCACCATTATCAACACAATATTGCCTTGAAAGTTCTACAACAGCTCTGGCAGCTAGGCTTGCATGTTCTGCAAACTCAGCCGATGCTTGAGTAGCAGAGGTAGCATCATTAAATTTCATGTTCCAATTCTGCCTGCCAACAGAAAAATTACCATTACCATCTCCAGGAAATGATTGCCCATGTTCCAACCTTTCATCCTTGAAACCTAAGTGGGATGAACCACCATCATCAGCACAATATTGGCTTGAAAGTTCTGCAACAGCTCTGGCAGCTAGGCTTGCATGTTCTACAAACTCAGCTGCTGCTTGAGCAGAAGAGGTAGCGTCCTTAAATTTCATGTTCCAATTCTACCTGCCAACAGAAAAATTACCATTACCATCTCCAAGAAATGATTGCCCATGCTCCAACCTTTCATCCCTGAAACCTAAGTGGCATGAACCACCATCATCAACACAATATTGCCTTGAAAGTTCTATAACAACTTTGGCAACTAGGGTTGCATGTTCTGCAAAGTCAGCCGCTGCTTGAGAAGCAGAGGTAGCATCTTTAAATTTCATGTTCAATTCTGCCAGCCAATAGAAAATTTACCATCTCCAGGAAATGATTACCCATGTTCCAACCTTTCATCCTTGAAACCTAAGTGGCATGAACCACCATCATCAACACAATATTGCCTTGAAAGTTCTACAACAGCTCTGGTAGCTAGGCTTGCATGTTCTGCAAACTCAGGCGCTGCTTGTGCAGCAGAGGTAGCATCCTTAAATTTCATGTTCCAATTCTGCCTACCAATATAAAAATTACCATCTCCAGGAAATGATTGCCCATGTTCTAACCTTTCATCCTTGAAACCTATGTGGCATGAACCACCATCATCAACACAATATTGCTTTGAAAGTTCTACAACAGCTCTGGCAGCTAGGCTTGCATGTTCTGCAAACTCAGCCGCTGCTTGAGTAGCAGAGGTAGCATCCTTAAATTTCATGTTCCAATTCTACCTGCCAATAGAATAATTACCATTACCATCTCCATGAAATGATTGCCCATGTTCCAACCATTCATTCTTGAAACCTAAGTGGCATGAACCACTATCATAAACATAATATTACCTTGAAAGTTCTCCAACAGCCCTGGCAGCTAGGCTTGCATGTTCTGCAAACTCAGCCGGTGCTTGAGCAGCAGAGGCAGCATCCTTTATTTCATGTTCCAATTCTGCCGGCCAACAGAAAAATTACCATCTCCAGGAAATGATAGCCCATGTTCCAACCTTTCATCCTTGAAACCTAAGTGGCATGAACCACCATCATCAACACAATTTTTCCTTGAAAGTTCAACAATAGCTCTGGAAGCTAGGCTTGCATGTTCTGCAAACGCAGCCGCTACTTGAGCAGAAGAGGTAGCATCCTTTAATTTCATATTCCAATTCTGCCTGCCAACAGAAAAATTACCATTACCATCTCTAGGAAATGATTGCCCATGTTCCAACCTTTCATCCTTGAAACCTTAGTGGCATGAACTACCATCATCAACACAATATTGTCTTGAAAGTTCTACAACAGCTCTGACCGCTAGGCTTGCATGTTCTGCAATGTCAGCCGCTGCTTGTGCAGCAGAGGTAGCATCCTTAAATTTCATGTTCCAATTGTGCCTGCCAATAGAAATTTACCATCTCCAAGAAATGATTGCCCATGTTCCAACCTTTTATCCTTGAAACCTAAGTGGCATGAACCGCTATCATCAACACAATATTGCCTTGAAAGTTCTACAATAGCTCTAGAAGCTAGTCTTGCATGTTCTGAAAACTCAGCCACTGCTTGAGCAGCAGTGGTAGAATCCTTAAATTTCATGTTCCAATTCTGTCTGCCAACAGAAAAATTACCATTACCATCTCCAGGAAATGATTGCCCATATTCCAACCATTTATTCTTGAAACCTAAGTGGCATGAACCACCATCATCAACACAATATTGCCTTGAAAGTTATCCAACAGCCCTGGTAGCTAGGCTTGCATGTTCTGCAAACTTAGCCGCTGCTTGAGTAGCAGAGGTAGCATCCTCAACTTTTATGTTCCAATTTTGCCTGCCAACAGAAAAATTACCATTACCATCTCAAGGAAATGATTGCCCATGTTCCAACCTTTCATCCTTGAAATCTAAGTGGCATGAACCACCATCATCAACACAATATTGCCTTGAAAGTTCTACAAAAGCTCTGGCAAACTAGGGTTGCATGTTCTACAAAGTCAGCTGCTACTTGAGAAGCATAGGTAGTATCTTTAAATTTCATGTTCAATTCTGCCAGCCAATATAAAATTTACCATCTCCAGGATATTATTATCCATGTTCCAACCTTTTATCCTTGAAACCTAAGTGGCATGAACCACCATAATCAACACAATATTGCCTTGAAAGTTCTACAACATCTCTGTCAGCTAGGCTTGCATGTTCTGCAAACTCAGCCGCTGCTTGAGTAGAAGAGGTAGCATCCTTAAATTTCATGTTCCAATTCTACCTGCCAATAGAAAAATTACCATTACCATCTCCAGGAAATGATTGCCCATGTTCTAACCTTTCATCCTTGAAACCTAAGTGGGATGAACCACCATCATCAACACAATATTGGCTCGAAAGTTCTACAACAGCTCTAGCAGCTAGGCTTGCATGTTCTGCAAACTCAGCCGCTGCTTGAGCAGAAGAGGTAGCGTCCTTAAATTTCATGTTCCAATTCTACCTGCCAACAGAAAAATTACCATTACCATCTCCAGGAAATGATTGCCCATGCTCCAACCTTTTATCCCTGAAACCTAAGTGGCATGAACCACCATCATCAACACAATATTGCCTTGAAAGTTCTATAACAGCTTTGGCAACTAGGGTTGCATGTTCTGCATAGTCAGCCGCTGCTTGAGAAGCAGAGGTAGCATCTTTAAATTTCATGTTCAATTCTGCCAGCCAATAGAAAATTTACCATCTCCAGGAAATGATTACCCATGTTCCAACCTTTCATCCTTGAAACCTAAGTGGCATGAACCACCATCATCAACACAATATTGCCTTGAAAGTTCTACAACAGCTCTGGCAGCTAGGCTTGCATGTTCTGCAAACTCAGCCGCTGCTTGAGCAGCAGAGGTAGCATCCTTAAATTTCATGTTCCAATTCTGCCTACCAATATAAAAATTACCATCTCCAGGAAATGATTGCCCATGTTCTAACCTTTCATCCTTGAAACCTAAGTGGCATGAACCACCATCATCAACACAATATTGCTTTGAAAGTTCTACAACAGCTCTGGCAGCTAGGCTTGCATGTTCTGCAAACTCAGCCGCTACTTGAGTAGCAGAGGTAGCATCCGGAAATTTCATGTTCCAATTCTACCGGCCAACAGAATAATTACCATTACCATCTCCAGGAAATGATTGCCCATGTTCCAACCATTCATTCTTGAAACCTAAGTGGCATGAACCACCATCATCAACATAATATTACCTTGAAAGTTCTCCAACAGCCCTGGCAGCTAGGCTTGCATGTTCTGCAAACTCAGCCGGTGCTTGAGCAGCAGAGGTAGCATCTTTTATTTCATGTTCCAATTCTGCCTGCCAACAGAAAAATTACCATCTCCAGGAAATGATAGCCCATGTTCCAACCTTTCATCCTTGAAACCTAAGTGGCATGAACCACCATCATCAACACAATTTTTCCTTGAAAGTTCGACTATAGCTCTGGAAGCTGGGCTTGCATGTTCTGCAAACGCAGCCGCTACTTGAGCAGAAGAGGTAGCATCCTTTAATTTCATGTTCCAATTCTGCCTGCCAATAGAAAAATTACCATCTTTAGGAAATGATTGCCCATATTCCAACCTTTCATCCTTGAAACCTAAGTGGCATGAACCACCATTATCAACACAATATTGCCTTGAAAGTTCTACAGCAGCTCTGACAACTAGGCTTGCATGTTCTGCAAACGCAACCGCTGCTTGAGCAGCAGAGGTAGCATCCTTAAATTTCATGTTCTAATTGTGCCTGCCAATAGAAAATTTACCATCTCCATGGAAATGATTGCCCATGTTCCAACCTTTCATCCTTGAAACCTAAGTGGCATGAACCACCATCATCAACATAATATTTCCTTGAAAGTTCTACAACAGCTCTGGCAGCTAGGCTTGCATGTTCTGCAAACTCAGCCGCTGCTTGAGCAGCAGCGGTAGCATCCTTAAATTTCATTTTCCAATGCTGCCTGCCAATAGGAAAATTACCATTACCACCTCAAGGAAATGATTGCCCATGTTCCAACCTTTCATCCTTGAAAACTAAGTGGAATGAACCATCATCATCAACACAATATTGCCTTGAAAGTTTGACAATAGCTCTGGCAACTAGGGTTGCATATTCTGCAAAGTCAGCCGCTACTTGATAAATAGAGGTAGCAAATTTAAATTTCATGTTCAATTCTGCCAGCTAATAGAAAATTTACCATCTCCAGGAAATGATTACCCATGTTCCAACCTTTTATCCTTGAAACCTAAGTGGCATGATACACCATCATCAACACAATATTGCCTTGAAAGTTCTACAACACCTCTGGCAGCTAAGCTTGCATGTTCTGCAAACTCAGCCGCTGCTTGAGTAGCAGAGGTAGCATCCTTAAATTTCATGTTCCAATTCTACCTGCCAACAGAAAAATTACCATTACCATCTCCAGGAAATGATTGCCCATGTTCCAACCATTCATCCTTGAAACCTAAGTGGCAAGAACCACCATCATCAAAACAATATTGCCTTGAAAGTTCTCCAACAGCCATGGCAGCTAGGCTTGCATGTTCTGCAAACTCAGCCGCTGCTTGAGCAGCAGAGGCAACATCCTTAATTTCATGTTCCAATTCTGCCTGCCAACAGAAAAATTACCATCTCCAGGAAATGATTTCCCATGTTCCAACCATTCATCCTTGAAACCTAAGTGGAATGAACCACCATCATCAACACAATATTGCCTTGAAAGTTCTACAACAGCTCTAGCATCTAGGCTTGCATGTTCTGTAAACTAAGCCGCTGCTTGAGTAGCAGAGGTAGCATCCTTAAATTTCATGTTCCAATTCTACCAGCCAACAGAAAAATTACCATTACCATCTCCAGGAAATGATTGCCCATGTTCCAACCTTTCATTATTCAAACCTAAGTGGCATGAACCACCATCATCAACACAATATTACCTTGAAAGTTCTACATCAGCTCTTGCGGCTAGGCTTGCATGTTCTGCAAACTCAGTCGTTGCTTGAGCAGCAGAGGCAACATCCTTAATTTCATGTTCCAATTCTGCCTGCCAACAGAAAAATTACCATCTCCAGGAAATGATTTCCCATGTTCCAACCATTCATCCTTGAAACCTAAGTGGAATGAACCACCATCATCAACACAATATTGCCTTGAAAGTTCTACAACAGCTCTAGCATCTAGGCTTGCATGTTCTGTAAACTAAGCCGCTGCTTGAGTAGCAGAGGTAGCATCCTTAAATTTCATGTTCCAATTCTACCAGCCAACAGAAAAATTACCATTACCATCTCCAGGAAATGATTGCCCATGTTCCAACCTTTCATTATTCAAACCTAAGTGGCATGAACCACCATCATCAACACAATATTACCTTGAAAGTTCTACATCAGCTCTTGCGGCTAGGCTTGCATGTTCTGCAAACTCAGTCGTTGCTTGAGCAGAAAAGGTTGCATCATTAAATTTCATGTTCCAATTCTTCCTGCCAACAGAAAAATTACCATTACCATCTCTAAGAAATGATTGCTCATGTTCCAACCTTTCATCCCTGTAACCTAAGTGGCATGAACCACCATAATCAACACAATATCGCCTTAAAAGTTCTACAACAGCTCTGACAGCTAGGCTTGCATGTTCTGCAAACACAACCGATGCTTGAGCAGCGGATGTAGCATCCTTAAATTTCATGTTTCAATTGTTCCTGCCAATAGAAAATTTAACATCTCTAGGAAATGATTGCCCATGTTCCAACCTTTCATCCTTGAAAATTAAGTGGCATGAACCACCATCATCAACACAATATTGCCTTGAAAGTTCTACAACAGCTCTGGCAACTAGGGTTGCATGTTCATCAAAGTAAGCCGCTACTTGAGAAATAGAGGTAGCAACTTTAAATTTCATGTTCAATTCTGCCAACCAATAGAAAATTTACCATCTCCAGGAAATGATTACCCATGTTCCAACCTTTTATCCTTGAAACCTAAGTGGCATGAACCACCATCATCAACACAATATTGCCTTGAAAGTTCTACAACAGCTCTGACAGCTAGGCTTGCATGTTCTGCAAACTCAACCGTTGCTTGAGCAGCAGAGGTAGCATCCTTAAATTTCATGTTCCAATTGTGCTTGCCAATAGAAAATTTACCATCTCCAGGAAATGATTGCCCATGTTCCAACCTTTTATCCTTGAAACCTAAGTGGCATGAACCATCAGCATCAACACATTATTGGCTTGAAAGTTCTACAACAGCTCTGGCAGCTAGGCTTGCATGTTCTGCAAACTTAGCCGCTGCTTGAGCAGAAGAGTTAGCTTCCTTAAATTTCATGTTCCAATTCTGCCTGCCAACATAAAAATTACCATTACCATCTCCAGGAAATGATTGCCCATGTTCCAACCTTTCATCCCTGAAACCTAAGTGGCATGAACCACCATCATCAACAAAATATTGCCTTGAAAGTTCTACAACAGCTTTGGCGACTAGGGTTGCATGTTCTGCAAAGTCAGCCGCTGCTTGAGAAGAAGAGGTAGCATCTTTAAATTTCATTATCAATTCTGCCAGCCAATAGAAAATTTACCATCTCCAGGAAATGATTGCCTATGTTCCAACCTTTTATCCTTGAAACCTAAGTGGCATGAACCACCATCATCAACACAATATTGTCTTGAAAGTTCTACAACAGCTCTGGCAGCTATGCTTGCATGTTCTGCAAACTCAGTCGCTGCTTGAGCAGAAGAGGTTGCATCCTTAAATTTCATGTTCCAATTCTGCTTGCCAACATACAAATTACCATTACTATCTCCAGGAAATGATTGCCCATGTTCCAAACTTTCATCCTTGAAACCTAAGTGGCATGAACCACCATCATCAACACAATATTGCCTTGAAAGTTCTACAATAGCTCTGGTAGCTAGGCTTGCATGTTCTGCAAACTCAGTCGCTGCTCGAGCAGAAGAGGTTGCATCCTTAAATTTCATGTTCCAATTTTGCCTGCCAACAGAAAAATTCCCATTACCATCTCCAAGAAATTATTGCCCATGTTCCAACCTTTCATCCCTGAAACCTATGTGGCATGAACCACCATCATCAACACAATATTGCCTATAAAGTTCTACAACAGCTCTGGCAACTAGGGTTGCATGTTCTGTATAGTCAGCCGCTGCTTGAGAAGTAGAGGTAGCATCTTTAAATTTCATGTTCAATTCTGCCATCGAATAGAAAAATTACCATCTCCAGGAAATGATTGCCCATATTCCAACCTTTCATCCTTGAAACTGAAGTGTCTTGAACCACTATCATCAACACAATATTGCCTTGAAAGTTCTACAACAGCTTTGACAGCTAGGCTTGCATGTTCTGCAAACTGAACCGCTGCTTGAGCAGCAGAGGTAGCATCCTTAAATTTCATGTTCCAATTGTGCCTGCCAATAGAAAATTTATCATCTCCAGGAAATGATTTCCCATGTTCCAACCTTTCATCCTTGTAACTAAGTGGAATGAATCACCATCATCAACACAATATTTCCTTGAAAGTTCTACAACAGCTCTGGCAGCTAGGCTTGCATGTTCTGCAAACTCAGTCGCTGCTTGAGTATCAGAGGTAGCATCCTTAAATTTCATGTTCCAATTCTGCATGCAAACAGAAAAATTACCATTACCATCTCAAGGAAATGATTGCCCATGTTCCAACCTTTCATCCTTCAAACCTAAGTGGCATGAACCACCATCATCAACACAATATTACCTTGAAAGTTCTACAACAGCTCTGGCAGCTAGGCTTGCATGTTCTGCAAACTCAGTCGCTGCTTGAGCAGAAAAGGTTGCATCATTAAATTTCATGTTCCAATTCTTCCTGCCAACAGAAAAATTACCATTACCATCTCCAAGAAATGATTGCCCATATTCCTACCTTTCATCCCTGAAACCTAAGTGGCATGAACCACCATCATCAACACAATATTGCCTTGAAAGTTCTATAACAACTTTGGCAACTAGGGTTGCATGTTCTGCAAAGTTTGCCGCTGCTTGAGAAGCAGAGGTAGCATCTTTAAATTTCATGTTGAATTCTGCCTTCCAATAGAAAAATTACAATCTCCAGGAAATGATTGCCCATATTCCAACCTTTCATCCTTGAAACCTAAGTGGCATGAACCACCATTATCAACACAATATTGCCTTGAAAGTTCTACAACAGCTCTAACAGCTAGGCTTGCATGTTCTGCAAACTCAACCGCTGCTTGAGCAGCAGAGGTAGCATCCTTAAATTTAATGTACCAATTGTGCCTGCCAATAGAAAATTTACCATCTCCAGAAAAATGATTGCCCATGTTCCAACCTTTTATCCTTGAAACCTAAGTGGCATGAACCATCATCATCAACACAATATTGGCTTGAAAGTTCTACAACAGCTCTGGCAGCTAGGCTTGCATGTTCTGCAAACTTAGCCGCTGCTTGAGCAGAAGAGTTAGCTTCCTTAAATTTCATGTTCCAATTCTGCCTGCCAACATAAAAATTACCATTACCATATCTAGGAAATGATTGCCCATGTTCCAACCTTTCATCCTTGAAACCTAAGTGGCATGAACCACCATCATCAACACAATATTGCCTTGAAAGTTCTACAATAGCTTTGGCAACTAGGGTTGCATGTTGTGCAAAGTCAGCCGCTGCTTGAGAAAAAGAGGTAGCATCTTTAAATTTCATTATCAATTCTGCCAGCCAATAGAAAATTTACCATCTTCAGCAAATGATTGCCTATGTTCCAACCTTTTATCCTTGAAACCTAAGTGGCATGAACCACCATCATCAACACAATATTGCCTTGAAAGTTCTACAATAGCTCTGGCAGCTATGCTTGCATCTTCTGCAAACTCAGTCGCTGCTTGAGCAGAAGAGGTTGCATCCTTAAATTTCATGTTCCAATTCTGCCTGCCAACAGACAAATTACCATTACTATCTCCAGGAAATGATTGCTCATGTTCCAACCTTTCATCCTTGAAACCTAAGTGGCATGAACCACCATCATCAACACAATATTGCCTTGAAAGTTCTACAACAGCTCTGGCAGCTCGGCTTGCATGTTCTGGAAACTCAGCCGCTGCTTGTGCAGCAGCGGTAGCATCCTTAAATTTCATGTTCCAATTCTGCCTGCCAACAGAAAAATTACCATTACCAACTCCAGGAAATGATTGCCCATGTTACTACCATTCATTCTTGAAACCTAAGTGGCATGAACCACCATCATCAACCCAATATTGCCTTGAAAGTTCTCTAACAGCCCTGGCAGCTAGGCTTACATGTTCTGCAAACTCAGCCACTGCTTGAGCAGCAGAGGCAACATCCTTAATTTCATGTCCCAATTATGCCTGCCAACAGAAAAATTACCATCTCCGGGAAATGATTGCCCTTGTTCCAACCTTTCATCCTTGAAAATTAAGTGGCATGAACCCCCATCATCAACACAATATTGCCTTGAAAGTTCTACAACAGCTCTGGCAACTAGGGTTGCATGTTCTGCAAAGTAAGCCGCTACTTGAGAAATAGAGGTAGCAACTTTAAATTTCATGTTCAATTCTGCCAACCAATAGAAAATTTACCATCTCCAGGAAATGATTGCCCATGTTCCAACCTTCTATCCTTTGAAACCTAAGTGGCATGAACCATCATCATCAACACAATATTGCCTTGAAAGTTCCACAACAGCTCTGGCAGCTAGGCTTGCATGTTCTGCAAACTTAGCCGCTGCTTGAGCAGAAGAGTTAGCTTCCTTAAATTTCATGTTCCAATTCTGCCTGCCAACATAAAAATTACCATTACCATCTCCAGGAAATGATTGCCCATGTTCCAACATTTCATCCCTGAAACCTAAGTGGCAAGAACCACCATCATCAACACAATATTGCCTTGAAAGTTCTACAACAGCTTTAGCAACTAGGGTTGCATGTTCTGCAAAGTCAGCCGCTACTTGAGAAGAAGAGGTAACATCTTTAAATTTCATTATCAATTCTGCCAGCCAATAGAAAATTTACCATCTCCAGGAAATGATTGCCTATGTTCCAACCTTTTATCCTTGAAACCTAAGTGGCATGAACCACCATCATCAACACAATATTGCCTTGAAAGTTCTACAACAGCTCTGGCAGCTATGCTTGCATGTTCTGCAAACTCAGCCGCTGCTTGAGCAGAAGAGGTTGCATCCTTAAATTTCATGTTCTAATTTTGCCTGCCAACAGAAAAATTACCATTACCATCTCCAAGAAATGATTGCCCATGTTCCAACCTTTCATCCCTGAAACCTATATGGCATGAACCACCATCATCAACACAATATTGCCTATAAAGTTCTACAACAGCTCTGGCAACTAGGGTTGCATGTTCTGCATAGTCAGCCGCTGCTTGAGAAGCAGAGGTAGCATCTTTAAATTTCATGTTCAATTCTGCCTGCCAATAGAAAAATTACCATCTGCAGGAAATGATTGCCCATATTCCAACCTTTCATCCTTGAAACTTAAGTGTCTTGAACCACTATCATCAACACAATATTGCCTTGAAAGTTCTACAACAGCTCTGACAGCTAGGCTTGCATGTTCTGCAAACTCAACCGCTGCTTGAGCAGCAGAGGTAGCATCCTTAAATTTCATGTTCCAATTGTGCCTGCCAATAGAAAATTTATCATCTCCAGGAAATGATTTCCCATGTTCAAACCTTTCATCCTTGTAACTAAGTGGAATGAATCACCATCATCAACACAATATTTCCTTGAAAGTTCTACAACTGCTCTGGCAGCTAGGCTTGCATGTTCTGCAAACTCAGCCGCAGCTTGAGTATCAGAGGTAGCATCCTTAAATTTCATGTTCCAATTCTGCATGCAAACAGAAAAATTACCATTACCATCTCAAGGAAATGATTGCCCATGTTCCAACCTTTCATCCTTGAAATCTAAGTGGAATTAACCACCATCATCAACACAATATTGCCTTGAAAGTTCTACAACAGCTCTGGCAACTATGGTGGCATGTTCTGCAAAGTCAGCCGCTACTTGAGAAGCATAGGTAGCATCTTTAAATTTCAAGTTCAATTCTGCCAGCCAATAGAAAATTTAACATCTCCAGGAAATGACTACCCATGTTCCAACCTTTTATCCTTGAAACCTAAGTGGCATGAACCACCATCATCAACACAATATTGCCTTGAAAGTTCTACAACAGCTCTAGCAGCTAGGCTTGCATGTTCTGCAAACTCAGCTGCTACTTGAGTAGCAGAGGTAGCATCCTTAAATTTCATGTTCCAATTCTACCTGCCAACAGAAAAATAACCATTACCATCTCCAGGAAATGATTGCCCATGTTCCAACCTTTCATCCTTGAAACCTAAGTGACATGAACCACCATCATCAACACAATATTGGCTTGAAAGTTATACAACAGCTCTGGCAGCTAGGCTTGCATGTTCTGTAAACTCAGCCGCGACTTGAGCAGAAGTGGTAGCATCCTTAAATTTCATGTTCCAATTCTGCTTGCCAATAGAAAAATTACCATTACCATCTCTAGGAAATGATTGCCCATGCTCCAACCTTTAATCCCTGAAACCTAAGTGGCATGAACCACCATCACCAACACAATATTGCATTGAAAGTTCTCCAACATCTCTGGCAGCTAGGCTTGCATGTTCTAAAAATTCAGTCGTTGCTTGAGCAGCAGAGGTTGCATCCTTAAATTTCATGTTCCAATTCTGCCTGCCAACAGACAAATTACCATTACTATCTCCAGGAAATGATTGCCCATGTTCCAACCTTTCATCCTTGAAACCTAAGTGGCATGAACCACCATCATCAACACAATATTGCCTTGAAAGTTCTACAACAGCCTTGGCAGCTAGGCTTGCATGTTCTGCAAACTCAGTCGCTGCTTGAGCAGAAGAGGTTGCATCCTTAAATTTCGTGTTCCAATTCTGCCTGCCAACAGACAAATTACCATTACTATCTCCAGGAAATGATTGCCCATGTTCCAACCTTTCATCCTTGAAACCTAAGTGGCATGAACCACCATCATCAACACAATATTGCCTTGAAAGTTCTACAACAGCCTTGGCAGCTAGGCTTGCATGTTCTGCAAACTCAGCCGCTGCTTGAGCAGAAGAGGTTGCATCCTTAAATTTCATGTTCCAATTTTGCCTGCCAACAGAAAAATTACCATTACCATCTCCAAGAAATGATTGCCCATGTTCCAACCTTTCATCCCTGAAACCTATATGGCATGAACCACCATCATCAACACAATATTGCCTATAAAGTTCTACAACAGCTCTGGCAACTAGGGTTGCATGTTCTGCATAGTCAGCCGCTGCTTGAGAAGCAGAGGTAGCATCTTTAAATTTCATGTTCAATTCTGCCTGTCAATAGAAAAATTACCATCTGCAGGAAATGATTGCCCATATTCCAACCTTTCATCCTTGAAACTTAAGTGTCTTGAACCACTATCATCAACACAATATTGCCTTGAAAGTTCTACAACAGCTCTGACAGCTAGGCTTGCATGTTCTGCAAACTCAACCGCTGCTTGAGCAGCAGAGGTAGCATCCTTAAATTTCATGTTCCAATTGTGCCTGCCAATAGAAAATTTATCATCTCCAGGAAATGATTTCCCATGTTCAAACCTTTCATCCTTGTAACTAAGTGGAATGAATCACCATCATCAACACAATATTTCCTTGAAAGTTCTACAACTGCTCTGGCAGCTAGGCTTGCATGTTCTGCAAACTCAGCCGCTGCTTGAGTATCAGAGGTAGCATCCTTAAATTTCATGTTCCAATTCTGCATGCAAACAGAAAAATTACCATTACCATCTCAAGGAAATGATTGCCCATGTTCCAACCTTTCATCCTTGAAATCTAAACGGAATTAACCACCATCATCAAAACAATATTGCCTTGAAAGTTCTACAACAGCTCTGGCAACTAGGGTGGCATATTCTGCAAAGTCAGCCGCTACTTGAGAAGAATAGGTAGCATCTTTAAATTTCATGTTCAATTCTGCCAGCCAATAGAAAATTTAACATCTCCAGGAAAATGACTACCCATGTTCTAACCTTTTATCCTTGAAACCTAAGTGGCATGAACCACCATCATCAACACAATATTGCCTTGAAAGTTCTACAACAGCTCTAGCAGCTAGGCTTGCATGTTCTGCAAACTCAGCTGCTGCTTGAGTAGCAGAGGTAGCATCCTTAAATTTCATGTTCCAATTCTACCTGCCAACAGAAAAATAACCATTACCATCTCCAGGAAATGATTGCCCATGTTCCAACCTTTCATCCTTGAAACCTAAGTGGCATGAACCACCATCATCAACACAATATTGGCTTGAAAGTTATACAACAGCTCTGGCAGCTAGGCTTGCATGTTCTGCAAACTCAGCCGCGACTTGAGCAGAAGTGGTAGCATCCTTAAATTTCATGTTCCAATTCTGCTTGCCAATAGAAAAATTACCATTACCATCTCTAGGAAATGATTGCCCATGCGCCAACCTTTAATCCCTGAAACCTAAGTGGCATGAACCACCATCACCAACACAATATTGCCTTGAAAGTTCTCTAACATCTCTGGCAGCTTGGCTTGCATGTTCTAAAAATTCAGCCGTTGCTTGAGCAGCAGAGGTATCATCCCTAAATTTCATGTTCCAATTCTGTCTGCCAACAGACAAATTACCATTACTATCTCCAGGAAATGATTGCCCATGTTCCAACCTTTCATCCTTGAAACCTAAGTGGCATGAACCACCATCATCAACACAATATTGCCTTGAAAGTTCTACAACAGCCTTGGCAGCTAGGCTTGAATGTTCTGCAAACTCAGCCGCTGCTTGAGCAGAAGAGGTTGCATCCTTAAATTTCATGTTCCAATTTTGCCTGCCAACAGAAAAATTACCATTACCATCTCCCAGAAATGATTGCCCATGTTCCAACCTTTCATCCCGTAAACCTATATGGCATGAATCACCATCATCAACACAATATTGCCTATAAAGTTTTACAACAGCTCTGGCAAATAGGGTTGCATGTTCTGCATAGTCAGCCGCTGCTTGAGAAGCAGAGGTAGCATCTTTAAATTTCATGTTCAATTCTGCCTGCCAATAGAAAAATTACCATCTCCAGGAAATGATTGCCCATATTCCAACCTTTCATCCTTGAAACTTAAGTGTCTTGAACCACTATCATCAACACAATATTGCCTTGAAAGTTCTACAACAGCTCTGACAGCTAGGCTTGCATGTTCTGCAAACTCAACCGCTGCTTGGGCAGCAGAGGTAGCATCCTTAAATTTCATGTTCCAATTGTGCCTGCCAATAGAAAATTTATCATCTCCAGGAAATGATTTCCCATGTTCCAACCTTTCATCCTTGTAACTAAGTGGAATGAATCACCATCATCAACACAATATTTCCTTGAAAGTTCTCCAACATCTCTGGCAGCTAGGCTTGCATGTTCTAAAAATTCAGCCGTTGCTTGAGCAGCAGAGGTTGCATCCTTAAATTTCATGTTCCAATTCTGCATGCAAACAGAAAAATTACCATTACCATCTCAAGGAAATGATTGCCCATGTTCCAACCTTTCATCCTTGATATCAAAGTGGAATTAACCACCATCATCAACATAATATTGCCTTGAAAGTTCTACAACAGCTCTGGCAGCTAGTCTTGCATGTTCAGAAAACTCAGCCGCTGCTTGAGCAGCAGCGGTAGAATCCTTAAATTTCAAGTTCCAATTCTGCCTGCCAACAGAAACATTACCATTACCATCTCTAGGAAATGATTGCCCATGTTCCAACCTTTTATCCTTGAAACCTAAGTGGCATGAACCACCATCATCAACATAATATTGCCTTGAAAGTTCTACAACAGCTCTGGCAGCTAGTCTTGCATGTTCAGAAAACTCAGCCGCTGCTTGAGCAGCAGCGGTAGAATCCTTAAATTTCAAGTTCCAATTCTGCCTGCCAACAGAAACATTACCATTACCATCTCTAGGAAATGATTGCCCATGTTCCAACCATTCATTCTTGAAACCTAAGTGGCATGAACCACCATCATCAACATAATATTGCCTTGAATGTTCTCCAACAGCCCTAGCAGCTAGGCTTGCATGTTATGCAAACTCAGCCGCTGCTTGAGCAGCAGAGGCAGCATCCTTAAATTTCATGTTCAATTCTGCCAGCCAATAGAAAATTTACCATCTCCAGGAAGTGATTATCCATGTTCCAACATTTTATCCTTGAAACCTAAGTGGCATGAACCACCATCATCAACACAATATTGCCTTGAAAGTTCTACAACAGCTCTAGCAGCTAGGCTTGCATGTTTTGCAAACTCAGCCACTACTTGAGCAGAAGAGGTTGTATCCTTAAACTTCATGTTCCAATTCTGCCTGCCAACAGACAAATTACCATTACTATCTCCAGGAAATGATTGCCCATGTTCCAACCTTTCATCCTTGAAACCTAAGTGGCATGAACCACGATCATCAACATAATATTGCCTTGAAAGTTCTACAACAGCTCTGGCAGCTAGGCTTGCATGTTCTGCAAACTCAGCCGCTGCTTGAGCAGAAGAGGTTGCATCCTTAAATTTCATGTTCCAATTTTGCCTGCCAACAGAAAAATTACCATTACCATCTCCAAGAAATGATTGCCCATGTTCCAACCTTTCATCCCTGAAACCTATATGGCATGAACCACCATCATCAACACAATATTGCCTATAAAGTTCTACAACAGCTCTGGCAACTAGGGTTGCATGTTCTACATAGTCAGCCGCTGCTAGAGAAGCAGAGGTAGCATCTTTAAATTTTATGTTCAACTCTGCCTGCCAATAGAAAAATTACCATCTCCAGGAAATGATTGCCCATATTCCAACCTTTCATCCTTCAAACTTAAGTGTCTTGAACCACTATCATCAACACAATATTGCCTTGAAAGTTCTACAACAGCTCTGACAGCTAGGCTTGCATGTTCTTCAAACTCAACTTCTGCTTGAGCAGCAGAGGTAGCATCCTTAAATTTCATGTTCCAATTGTGCTTGCCAATAGAAAATTTACCATCTCCAGGAAATGATTGCCCATGTTTTAACCTTTTATCCTTGAAACCTAAGTGGCATGAACCACCATCATCAACACAATATTGCCTTGAAAGTTCTAGAACAGCTCTGGCAGCTAGGCATGCATGTTTTGCAAACTCAGCCGCAGCTTGAGCCGCAGCGGTAGCATCCTTAAATTTCATGTTCCAATTCTGCCTGCCAACAGAAAAATTACCATTACCATCTCCAGGAAATGATTGCCCATGTTACAACCTTTTATCTTTGAAACCTAAGTGGCAAGAACCACCATCATCAACACAATATTGCCTTGAAAGTTCTCCAAAAGCCCTGGAAGCTAGGCTTGTATGTTCTGCAAACTCAGCCGCTGCTTGAGCAGCAGAGGCAGCATCCTTAATTTCATGTTCCAATTATGCCTGCCAACAGAAAAATTACCATCTCCAGGAAATGATTGTCCGTGTTCCAACCTTTTATCCTTGAAACCTAAGTCGCATGAACCACCATAATCAACACAATATTGCCTTGAAAGTTCTACAACAGCTCTGACAGCTAGGCTTGCATGTTCTGCAAACTCAATCGCTGCTTGAGCAGCAGAGGCAGCATCCTTAAATTTCATGTTCCAATTGTGCCTGCCAATAGAAAATTTACCATCTCCAGGAAATGATTGCCCATGTTCCAACCTTTTATCCTTGAAACCTAAGTGGCATGAACCACCATCATCAACACAATATTGCCTTGAAAGTTCTACAACAGCTCCGGCAGCTAGGCTTGCATGTTTTGCAAACTCAGCCGCTGCTTGTGCAGCAGCGGTAGCATCCTTAAATTTCATGTTCCAATTCTGCCTGCCAATAGAAACATTACCATCACCATCTCCAGGAAATGATGGCCCATGTTTTAACCTTTTATCCTTGAAACCTAAGTGGCATGAACCACCATCATCAACACAATATTGCCTTGAAAGTTCTAGAACAGCTCTGGCAGTTAGGCTTGCTTGTTCTGCAAACTCAGCCACTGCTTGAGCAACAGCGGTAGCATCCTTAAATTTCATGTTCCAATTCTGCCTGCCAACAGAAAAATTACCATTACCATCTCCAGGAAATGATTGCCCATGTTACAACCTTTTATCTTTGAAACCTAAGTGGCAAGAACCACCATCATCAACACAATATTGCCTTGAAAGTTCTCCAAAAGCCCTGGAAGCTAGGCTTGTATGTTCTGCAAACTCAACCGCTGCTTGAGCAGCAGAGGCAGCATCCTTAATTTCATGTTCCAATTATGCCTGCCAACAGAAAAATTACCATCTCCAGGAAATGATTGTCCGTGTTCCAACCTTTTATCCTTGAAACCTAAGTCGCATGAACCACCATAATCAACACAATATTGCCTTGAAAGTTCTACAACAGCTCTGACAGCTAGGCTTGCATGTTCTGCAAACTCAATCGCTGCTTGAGCAGCAGAGGTAGCATCCTTAAATTTCATGTTCCAATTGTGCCTGCCAATAGAAAATTTACCATCTCCAGGAAATGATTGCCCATGTTCCAACCTTTTATCCTTGAAACCTAAGTGGCATGAACCACCATTATCAACACAATATTGGCTTGAAAGTTCTACAACAGCTCTGGCAGCTAGGCTTGCATGTTCTGCAAACTCAGCCGCTGCTTGAGCAGCAGTGGTAGTATCCATAAATTTCATGTTCCAATTCTGCCTGCCAATAGAAACATTACCATCACCATCTCCAGGAAATGATTGCCCATGTTTTAACCTTTTATCCTTGAAACCTAAGTGGCACGAACCACCATCATCAACACAATATTGCCTTGAAAGTTCTAGAACAGCTCTGGATGCTAGGCTTGCTTGTTCTGCAAACTCAGCCACTGCTTGAGCAGCAGCGGTAGCATCCTTAAATTTCATGTTCCAATTCTGCCTGCCAACAGAAAAATTACCATTACCATCTCCCGGAAATGATTGCCCATGTTCCAACCTTTTATCCTTGAAACCTAAGTGGCATGAACCACCATCATCAACACAATATTGCCTTGAAAGTTCTATAACAGCCCAGGCAGCTAGGCTTGCATGTTCTGCAAACTCAGCCGCTGCTTGAACAGAAGAGGTTGCATCCTTAAATTTCATGTTCCAATTCTGCCTGCAAACAGAAATATTACCATTACCATCTCAAGAAAATGATTGCCCATGTTCCAACCTTTCATCCTTGAAACCTAAGTGGCATGAACCACCATCATCAACATAATATTGCCTTCAAAGCTGTACAACAACTATGGAAACTAGGGTTGCATGTTCTGCAAAGTCAGCCGCTGCTTGAGAAGCAGAGGTAGCATCTTTAAATTTCATGTTCAATTCTGCCTGCCAATAGAAAAATTACCATCTCTAGGAAATGATTGCCCATATTCCAAACTTTTATCCTTGAAACCTAAGTGGCATGAACCACCATCATCAACACAATATTGCCTTGAAAGTTCTACAACAGCTCTGACAGCTAGGCTTGCATGTTCTGCAAAGTCAACCGCTGCTTGAGCAGCAGAGGTAGCATCCTTAAATTAAATGTTCCAATTGTGCCTGCCAATAGAAAATTTACCATCTCCAGGAAATGATTGACCATGTTCCAACCTTTTATCCTTGAAACCTAAGTGGCATGAACCACCACCATCAACACAATATTGCCTTGAAAGTTCTACAACAGCTCCGGCAGCTAGGCTTGCATGTTTTGCAAACTCAGCCGCTGCTTGAGCAGCAGCGGTAGCATCCTTAAATTTCATGTTCCAATTCTGCCTGCCAATAGAAAAATTACCATTACCATCTCCAGGAAAAAATTGCCCATGTTACAACCTTTCATTCTTGAAACCTAAGTGGCATGAACCACCATCATCAACACAATATTGCCTTGAAAGTTCTCCAACACCCCTGGCAGCTAGGCTTGCATGTTCTGCAAACTCAGCCGCTGTTTGAGCAGCCGAGGCAACATCCTTAATTTCATGTTCCAATTCTGCCTGCCAACAGATAATTTACCATCTCCAGGAAATGATTGCCCGTGTTCTAACCTTTTATCCTTGAAACCTAAGAGGCATGAACCACCATCATCAACCAAATATAACCTTGAATGTTCTACAACAGCTCTAGTAGCTAGGCTTGCATGTTCTGCAAACTCAGCCGCTGCTTGAGCAGCAGCGGTAGCATCCTTAAATTTCATTATCCAATTCTGCCTGCCAACAGAAAAATTACCATTACCATCTCCAGGAAATGATTGCCCATGTTCCAACCATTCATTCTTGAAACCTAAGTGGCATGAACCACCATCATCAACACAATATTGCCTTGAAAGTTCTCCAACAGCTCCGGCAGCTAGGCTTGCATGTTCTGCAAACTCAGCCGTTGCTTGAGCAGTAGAGATAGCATCCTTAAATTTCATGTTCCAATTCTGCCTGCCAACAGAACAATTACTATTACCATCTCAAGGAAATGATTGCCCATGTTCCAACATTTCATCCTTGAATACTAAGTGGCATGAACCACCATCATCAACACAATATTGCCTTGAAAGTTCTACAATAGCTCTGGCAACTAGGGTTGCATGTTTTGCAAAGTAAGCCGCTACTTGAGAAGCAGAGGTAGCATCTTTAAATTTCATGTTCAATTCTACCAGCCAATAGAAAATTTACCATCTCCAGGAAATGATTACCCATGTTCCAACCTTTTATCCTTGAAACCTAAGTGACATGAACCACCATGATCAACACAATATTGCCTTCAAAGTTCTACAATAGCTCTGGCAGCTAGGCTTGCATATTCTGCAAACTCAGCCACTGCTTGGGTAGCAGAGGTAGCAACCTTAAATTTCATGTTCGAATTCTACCTGCCAACAGAAAAATTACCATTACCATCTCCATGAAATAATTGCCCATGTTCCAACCTTTAATCCTTCAAACCTAAGTGGCATGAACCACCATCATCAACACTATATTGCCTTGAAAGTTCCACAACAGCTCTGGCAACTAGGCTTGCATGTTCTGCAAAATCAGCCGCTCCTTGAGCAGCAGAGGTAGCATCCTTAAATTTCATGTTCCAATTATGCCTGCCAACAGAACAATTACCATTACCATCTCCATGAAATGATTACCCATGTTCCAACCTTTCATCATTGAAACCAAAGTGGCATGAACCACCATCAACAATACAATATTGCCTTGAAAGTTCTACAACAGCTCTGGTAGCTAGGCTTGCATGTTCTGCAAACTCAGTCACTACTTGAGCAACAACGGTAGCATCCTTTAATTTCATGTTCCAATTCTGCATGCCAACAGAAAAATTACCATTACCATCTCTAGGAAATGATTGCCGATGTTCCAACCATTCATTCTTGATTCCTAAGTGGCATGAACCACCATCATCAACACAATATTGCCTTGAAAGTTCTACAACAGCTCTGGCAGCTAGGCTTGCATGTTTTGCAAATTCAATTGCTACTTGAGCAGCAGAGGTAGCATCGTTAAATTTCATGTTCCAATTCGGCCTGCCAATAGAAAAATTACCATTACCATCTCCAGGAAATGATTGCCCATGTTCCAAACTTTCATCATTGAAACCAAAGTGGCATGAACCACCATCATCAATAAAATATTGCCTTGAAAGTTGTACAACAGCTCTGGAAACTAGGGTTGCATGTTCTGCAAAGTCCGCCGCTGCTTGAGAAGCAGAGGTAGCATCTTTAGATTTCATGTTCAATTCTGCCTGCCAATATAAGAATTACCATCTCCAGGAAATGATTATCAATATTCCAAACTTTTCATCCTTGAAACCTAAGTGGCATGAACCACCATCATCAACACAATATTGCCTTGAAAGTTCTACAACAGCTCTAATAGCTAGGCTTGCATGTACTTCAAACTCAACCGCTGCTTGAGCAGCAGAGGTAGCATCGTTAAATTTCATGTTCCAATTGTGCCTGCCAATAGAAAATTTACCATCTCCAGGAAATGATTGCCCATGTTCCAACCTTTTATCCTTGAAACCTAAGTGGCATGAACCAACATCATCAACACAATATTGCCTTGAAAGTTCTACAACAGCTCTGGCAGCTAGGTTTGCTTGTTCTGCAAACTCAGCCGCTGCTTGAGCAGCAGAGGCAGCATCCTTAATTTCATGTTCCAATTCTGCCTGCCAATAGAAAAATTACCATCTCCAGGAAATGATTGCCCGTGTTCCAGCCTTTCTCCCTTGAAAACTAAGTGGCATGAACCACCATCATCAACACAATATTGCCTTGAGAGTTCTACAACAGCTCTGGCAACTAGGGTTGCATGTTCTGCAAAGTCAGCCGCTACTTGAGAAGCAGAGGTAGCATCTTTAAATTTCATGTTTAATTCTGCCAGCCAATAGAAAATTTACCATCTCCAAGAAATGATTACCCATGTTCCAACCTTTTATCCTTGAAACCTAAGTGGCATGAACCACCATGATCAACACAATATTGCCTTCAAAGTTTTACAACAGCTCTGCAGCTAGGCTTGCATGTTCTTCAAACTCAACCACTGCTTGAGCAGCAGAGGTAGCATCCTTAAATTTCATGTTCCAATTGTGCCTGCCAATAGAAAATTTACCATCTCCAGGAAATGATTGCCCATGTTCGAACATTTTATCCTTGAAACCTAAGTGGCATGAACCACCATCATCAACACAATATTGCCTTGAAAGTTCTACAACAGCTCTGGCAGCTAGGCATGCATGTTTTGCAAACTCAGCCGCAGCTTGAGCCGCAGCGGTAGCATCCTTAAATTTCATGTTCCAATTATGCCTGCCAACAGAAAAATTACCATTACCATCTCCATGAAATGATTGCCCATGTTCCAACCTTTCATCCTTGAAACCTAAGTGGCATGAACCACCATCATCAACACAATATTGCCTTGAAAGTTCTATAATAGCTCTGGCAGCTAGGCTTGCATGTTCTGCAAACTCAACAGCTGCTTGAGCAGCAGAGGTAGCATCCTTAAATTTCATGTTCCAATTATGCCTGCCAACAGAAAAATTACCATTACCATCTCCAGCAAATGATTACCCATGTTCCAACCTTTCATCCTTGAAATCAAAGTGGCATGAACCACCATCATCAACACAATATTGCCTTGAAAGTTGTACAACAACTCTGGAAACTAGGGTTGCATGTTCTGCAAAGTTAGCCGCTGCTTGAGAAGCAGAGGTAGCATCTTTAAATTTCATGTTCAATTCTGCCTGCCAATAGAAAAATTACCATCTCCAGGAAATGATTGCCCATATTCTAAACTTTCATCCTTGAAACCTAAGTGGCATGAACCACCATCATCAACACAATATTGCCTTGAAAGTTCAACAACAACTCTGACAGCTAGGCTTGCATGTTCCGCAAACTCAGCCGCTGCTTGAGCAGTAGAGGTAGCATCCTTAAATTTCATGTTCCAATTCTGCCTTCTATAAGACAAATTACCATTACCATCACCCAGAAATGATTGCCCATATTCCCAACCTTTCATCCTTGAAACATAAGTGGCATGAACCACCATCATCAACACAATATTGCCTTGAAAGTTGTACAACAACTCTGGAAACTAGGGTTGCATGTTCTGCAAAGTTAGCCGCTGCTTGAGAAGTAGAGGTAGCATCTTTAAATTTCATGTTCAATTCTGCCTGCCAATAGAAAAATTACCATCTCCAGGAAATGATTGCCCATATTCTAAACTTTCATCCTTGAAACCTAAGTGGCATGAACCACCATCATCAACACAATATTGCCTTGAAAGTTCAACAACAACTCTGACAGCTAGGCTTGCATGTTCTGCAAAGTCAACCGCTGCTTGAGCAGCAGAGGTAGCATCCTTAAATTAAATGTTCCAATTGTGCCTGCCAATAGAAAATTTACCATCTCCAGGAAATGATTGACCATGTTCCAACCTTTTATCCTTGAAACCTAAGTGGCATGAACCACCACCATCAACACAATATTGCCTTGAAAGTTCTACAACAGCTCTGGCAGCTAGGCTTGCATGTTCTGCAAACTCATCCGCTGCTTGAGCAGAAGAGGTAGCATCCTTAAATTTCATGTTCCAATTATGCCTGCCAATAGAAAAATTACCATTGCCATCTCCAAGAAATGATTGCCAATGTTCCAACCTTTTATCCTTGAAACCTAAGTGGCATGAACCACCACCATCAACACAATATTGCCATGAAAGTTCTACAACAGCTCTAGCAACTAGGCTTGCATGTTTTGCAAACTCAGCCGCTGCTTGAGCAGCAGCGGTAGCATCCTTAAATTTCATGATCCAATTCTGCCTGCCAACAGAAAAATTACCATTATCATCTCCAGGAAATGATTGCCCATGTTCCAACCATTCATTCTTGAAACCTAAGTGGCATGAACCACCATCATCAACACAATATTGCCTTGAAAGTTCTCCAACAGCTCTAGCAGCTAGGCTTGCATGTTCTGCACACTCAGCCACTGCTTGAGTAGCAGAGGTAGCATCCTTAAATTTCATGTTCCAATTCTACCTGCCAATAGAAAAATTACCATTACCATCTCCAGGAAATGATTGCCCATGTTCCAACCTTTCATCCTTGAAACCTAAGTGGCATGAACCACAATCATCAACATATTATTGCCTTGAAAGTTCTACAACAGCTCTGGCAGCTTGGCTTGCATGTTCTGCAAACTCAGTCGTTGCTTGAGCAGCAGCGGTAACATCCTTAGATTTCATGTTCCAATTTTGCGTGCCAACAGAAAAATTACCATTGCCATCTCCATAAAATGATTGCCCATGTTCCAACCTTTCATCCTTGAAACCTAAGTGGCATGAACCACCATCATCAACACAATATTGCCTTCAAAGCTGTACAACAACTATGGAAACTAGGGTTGCATGTTCTGCAAAGTCAGCCGCTGCTTGAGAAGCAGAGGTAGCATCTTTAAATTTCATGTTCAATTCTGCCTGCCAATAGAAAAATTACCATCTCCAGGAAATGATTGCCCATATTCCAAACTTTTATCCTTGAAACCTAAGTGGCATGAACCGCCATCATCAACACAATATTGCCTTGAAAGTTCTACAACAGCTCTGACAGCTAGGCTTGCATGTTCTGCAAACTCAACCGCTGCTTGAGCAGCAGAGGTAGCATCCTTAAATTTCATGTTCCAATTCTGCCTGCCAACAGAAAAATTACCATTACCATCTCCAGGAAATGATTGCCCATGTTCCAATCTTTCATCCCTGAAACCTAAGTGGAATGAACCACCATCATCAACACAATTTTGCCTTGAAAGTTCTACAACAGCTCTAGCAACTAGAGTTGCATGTTCTTAAAAGTCAGCCGCTGCTTGAGAAGCAGAGGTAGCATCTTTAATTTCATGTTCAATTCTGCCTACCAATAGAAAAATTACCATCTCCAGGAAATGATTGCCCATATTCCAATCTTTTATCCTTGAAACCTAAGTGGCATGAACCACCATCATCAACACAATATTGCCTTAAAAGTTCTACAACAGCTCTGACAGCTAGGCTTGCATGTTCTGCAAACTCAACCGCTGCTTGAGCAGGAGAGGTAGCATCCTTAAATTTCATGTTCCAATTCTGCCTGCCAATAGAAAATTTACCATCTCCAGGAAATGATTGCCATATTCCAACCTTTCATCCTTGAAAACTAAGTGGCATGAACCACCATTATCAACACAATAATGCCTTGAAAGTTCTACAACAGCTTTGGCAGCTAGGTTTGAATGTTCTTCAAACTTAGCCGCTTCTTGAGCAGCAGAGGTAGCATCCTTAAATTTCATGTTTCAATTCCGTCTGCCAACAGAAACATTACCATCACCATCTCCAGGAAATGATTGCCCATGTTCCAACCTTTCATCCTTGAAACCTAAGTGGCATGAACCCCCATCATCAACACAATATTGCCTTGAAAGTTCTAAAACAGCTCTGGCGGCTAGGCCTGCATGTTCTGCAAACTCAGCCGCTGCTTGAGCAGCAGAGGTAGCATCTTTAAATTTCATGTTCTAATTCTACCTGCCAACAGAAAAATTACCATCTCCAAGAAATGGTTGCCTATATTCCAACGTTTCATCCTTGAAACCTAAGTGGCATGAACCACAATCATCAATGCAATATTTCCTTAATAGTTCTACAACAGCTCTGGCATCTAGGCTTGCATGTTCTGCAAACTCAGCCGCTGCTTGAGCAGCAGAGGTAGCATCCTTAAATTTCACGTTCCAACCTTTCATCCTTGAAACCTAAGTGGCATGAACCCCTATCATCAACACAATAATGCCTTAAAAGTTCTACAACACCTCTGGCAGCTAGGCTTGCATGTTCTGCAAACTCAGCCGCTGCTTGAGCAGTAGAGGTAGCATTCTTAAATTTCATGTTCCAATTCTGCCTGCCAACAGAAAAATTAGCATTAGCATCTCCAGGAAATGATTGTCGAGGTTACAACCTTTCATCCTTAAAACCTAAGTGGCATGAACCACCATCATCAACACAATATTGCCTTGAAAGTTCTACAACAGCACTGGCACCTAGGCTTGCATGCTCTGCAAAGTCAGTCGCTGCTTGAGCAGCAGAGGTAGCATCCTTAAATTTCATGTTCCAATTATGCCTACCAACAATAAAATTACCATTACCATCTCCAGGAAATGATTGCCCATGTTCCAGCCTTTAATCCTTGAAACCTAAGTGGCATGAACCACCATTATCAACAAAATATTGCCTTGAAAGTTCTACAACAGCTCTGGCAGCTAGGCTTGCATGCTCTGCAAACTCAGCCGCTGCTTGAGCAGTAGAGGTTGCATCCTTAAATTTCATGTTCTAATTCTGCCTGCAAATAGAAAAATTACCATTGCCACCTCTAGGAAATGATTGCCCATGTTCCAACCTTTCATCCTTGAAACCTAAGTGGCATGAACCACCATCATCAACACAATATTGCCTTGAAAGTTCTAAAACAGCTCTGGTAGCTAGGCCTGCATGTTCTGCAAACTCAGCCGCTGCTTGAGCAGCAGAGGTAGCATCTTTTAATTTCATGTTCCAATTCTACCTGCCAACAGAAAAATTACCATCTCCAAGAAATCATTGCCTATGTTCAAACCTTTCTTCCTTGAAACCTAAGTGGCATGAACCACCATCATCAACACAATATTTCCTTAAAAGTTCTACAACAGCTCTGGCATCTAGGCTTGCATGTTCTGCAAACTCAGCCGCTGCTTGAGCGGCAGAGGTAGCATCCTTAAATTTCATGTTCCAATTCTGCTTGCCAACAGAAAAATTACCATCTCCAGGAAATGATTGCCCATGTTCCAACCTTTCTTCCTTGAAACCTAAGTGGCATGAACCACCATCATCAACACAATATTGCCTTGAAAGTTCTACAATAACTCTGGCAGCTAGGCTTGCATGTTCTGCAAACTCAGCCGCTGCTTGAGCAACAGAGGTAGCATCCTTAAATTTTATGTTCCAATTCTACTTGCCAAAAGAAAAATTACCATTACCATCTCCAGGAAATGATTGCCCATGTTCCAACCTTTCATCCTTGAAACCTAAGTGGCATGATCCACCATCATCAACACAATATTGCCTTGAAAGTTCTACAACATCACTGGCACCTAGACTTGCATGCTCTGCAAAGTCAGTCGCTACTTGAGCAGCAGAGGTAGCATCCTTAAATTTCATGTTCCAATTATGCCTACCAACAGAAAAATTACCATTACCATCTCTAGGAAATGATTTCCCATGTTCCAGCCTTTAATCCTTGAAACCTAAGTGGCATGAACCACCATCATCAACAAAATATTGCCTTGAAAGTTCTACAACAGCTCTGGCAGCTAGGCTTGCATGCTCTGCAAACTCAGCCACTGCTTGAGCAGCAGAGGTTGCATCCTTAAATTTCATGTTCTAATTCTGCCTACAAATAGAAAAATTACCATTACCACCTCTAGGAAATGATTGCCCATGTTCCAACCTTTCATCCTTGAAACCTAAGTGGCATGAACCACCATCATCAACACAATATTGCCTTGAAAGATCTAAAACAGCTCTGTTAGCTAGGCCTGCATGTTCTGCAAACTCAACCGCTGCTTGAGCAGCAGAGGTAGCATCTTTTAATTTCATGTTCCAATTCTACCTGCCAACAGAAAAATTACCATCTCCAAGAAATGATTGCCGATGTTCCAACCCTTCTTCCTTGAAACCTAAGTGGCATGAACCACCATCATCAACACAATATTGCCTTGAAAGTTCAAAAACAGCTCTTGTAGCTAGGCCTGCATGTTCTGCAAACTCAGCCGCTGCTTGCGCAGCAAAGGTAGCATCCTTCAATTTCATGTTCCAATTCTACCTGCCAACAGAAAAATTACCATCTCCAGGAAATGATTGCCCATGTTCCAACCTTTCTTCCTTGAAACCTAAGTGGCACGAACCACCATCATCAACACAATATTGCCTTGAAAGTTCTACAATAACTCTGGCAGCTAGGCTTGCATATTCTGCAAACTCAGCCGCTGCTTGAGCAGCAGAGGTAGCATCCTTAAATTTTATGTTCCAATTCTACTTGCCAACAAAAAAATTACCATTACCATCTCCAGGAAATGATTGCCCATGTTCCAACCTTTCATCCTTGAAACCTAAGTGGCATGAACCACCATCATCAACATAATATTGCCTTGAAAGTTCTAAAACAGCTCTGGCAGCTAGGCCTGCATGTTCTGCAAACTCAGCCGCTGCTTGAGCAGCAGAGGTAGCATCTTTAAATTTCATGTTCCAATTCTACCTGCCAACAGAGTAATTACCATCTCCAAGAAATGATTGCCTATGTTCCAACCTTTCATCCTTGAAACCTAAGTGGCATGAACAACCATCATCAACACAATATTTACTTGAAAGTTCTACAACAGCTCTGGCAGCTAGGCTTCCATGTTATGCAAACTCAGTCGCTGCTTCAGCAGCAGAGGTAGCATCCTTAAATTTAATGTTCCAATTGTGCCTGCCAACAGAAAAATTACCATTACCATCTCTAGGAAATGATTGCCCATGTTCCAGCCTTTAATCCTTGAAACCTAAGTGGCATGAACCACTATCATTAACAAAATATTACCCTGAAAGTTCTACATCAGCTCTGGCAGCTAGGCTTGCATGCTCTGCAAACTCAGCCGCTGCTTGAGCAGCAGAGGTTGCATCCTTAAATTTCATGTTCCAATTCTGCCTGCAAATAGAAAACTTACCATTACCACCTCTAGGAAATGATTGCCCATGTTCCAACCTTTCATCCTTGAAACCTAAGTGGCATGAACCACCATCATCAACACAATAATGCCTTGAAAGTTCTACAACAGCTCTGGCAGCTAGGTTTGAATGTTCTTCAAACTCAACCGCTTCTTGAGCAGCAGAGGTAGCATCCTTAAATTTCATGTTCCAATTCTGCCTGCCAACAGAAACTTTACCATCACCATCTCCAGGAAATGATTGCCCATGTTCCAACCTTTCATCCTTGAAACCTAAGTGGCATGAACCCCCATCATCAACACAATATTGCCTTGAAAGTTCTAAAACAGCTCTGGCAGCTAGGCCTGCATGTTCTGCAAACTCAGCCGCTGCTTGAGCAGCAGAGGTAGCATCTTTAAATTTCATGTTCCAATTCTACCTGCCAACAGAAAAATTACCATCTCCAAGAAATGATTGCCTATATTCCAACATTTCATCCTTGAAACCTAAGTGGCATGAACCACCATCATCAACGCAATATTTCCTAAATAGTTCTACAACAGCTCTGGCATCTAGGCTTGAATGTTCTGCAAACTCAGCCGCTGCTTGAGCAGCAGAGGTAGCATCCTTAAATTTCATGTTCCAACCTTTCATCCTTGAAACCTAAGTGGCATGAACCACCATCATCAACACAATATTGCCTTAAAAGTTCTACAACACCTCTGGCAGCTAGGCTTGCATGTTCTGCAAACTCAGCCGCTGCTTGAGCAGTAGAGGTAGCATTCTTAAATTTCATGTTCCAATTCTGCCTGCCAACAGAAAAATTAGCATTAGCATCTCCAGGAAATGATTGCCGAGGTTTACAACCTTTCATCCTTAAAAGCTAAGTGGCATGAACCACCATCATCAACATAATATTGCCTTGAAAGTTCTACAACAGCACTGGCACCTAGGCTTGCATGCTCTGCAAAGTCAGTTGCTGCTTGAGCAGCAGAGGTAGCATCCTTTAATTTCATGTTCCAATTATGCCTACCAACAGAAAAATTACCATTACCATCTCCAGGAAATGATTGCCCATGTTCCAGCCTTTAATCCTTGAAACCTAAGCGGCATGAACCACCATTATCAACAAAATGTTGCCTTGAAAGTTCTATAACAGCTCTGGCAGCTAGGCTTGCATGCTCTGCAAACTCAGCCGCTTCTTGAGCAGTAGAGGTTGCATCCTTAAATTTCATGTTCTAATTCTGCCTGCAAATAGAAAAATTACCATTGCCACCTCTAGGAAATGATTGCCCATGTTCCAACCTTTCATCCTTGAAACCTAAGTGGCATGAACCACCATCATCAACACAATATTGCCTTGAAAGTTCTAAAACAGCTCTGGTAGCTAGGCCTGCATGTTCTGCAAACTCAGCCGCTGCTTGAGCAGCAGAGTTAGCATCTTTTAATTTCATGTTCCAATTCTACCTGCCAATAGAAAAATTACCATCTCCAAGAAATGATTGCCTATGTTCCAACCCTTCTTCCTTGAAACCTAAGTGGCATGAACCACCATCATCAACATAATATTTCCTTAAAAGTTCTACAACAGCTCTGGCATCTAGGCTTGCATGTTCTGCAAACTCAGCCGCTGCTTGAGCAGCAGAGGTAGCATCCTTAAATTTCATGTTCCAATTCTGCTTGCCAACAGAAAAATTACCATCTTCAGGAAATGATTGCCCATGTTCCATCCTTTCTTCCTTGAAACCTAAGTGGCATGAACCACCATCATCAACACAATATTGCCTTGAAAGTTCTACAATAACTCTGGCAGCTAGGCTTGCATGTTCTGCAAACTCAGCCGCATCTTGAGCAGCAGAGGTAGCATCCTTAAATTTAATGTTCCAATTCTACTTGCCAAAAGAAAAATTACCATTACCATCTCCAGGAAATGATTGCCCATGTTCCAACCTTTCATCCGTGAAACCTAAGTGGCATGATCCACCATCATCAACACAATATTGCCTTGAAAGTTCTACAACAGCACTGGCACCTAGGCTTGCATGCTCTGCAAAGTCAGCTGCTGCTTGAGCAGCAGAGGTAGCATCCTTAAATTTCATGTTCCAATTATGCCTACCAACAGAAGAATTACCATTACCATCTCCAGGAAATGATTGCCCATGTTCCAGCCTTTAATCCTTGAAACCTAAGTGGCATGAACCACTATCATCAACAAAATATTGCCTTGAAAGTTCTACAACAGCTCTGGCAGCTAGGCTTGCATGCTCTGCAAACTCAGCCACTGCTTGAGCAGCAGAGGTTGCATCCTTAAATTTCATGTTCTAATTCTGCCTGCAAATAGAAAAATTAGCATTACCACCTCTAGGAAATGATTGCCCATGTTCCAACCTTTCATCCTTGAAACCTAAGTGGCATGAACCACCATCATCAACACAATATTGCCTTGAAAGATCTAAAATAGCCCTGGTAGCTAGGCCTGCATGTTCTGCAAACTCAACCGCTGCTTGAGCAGCAGAGGTAGCATCTTTTAATTTCATGTTCCAATTCTACCTGCCAACAGAAAAATTACCATCTCCAAGAAATGATTGCCTATGTTCCAACCCTTCTTCCTTGAAACCTAAGTGGCATGAACCACCATCATCAACACAATATTGCCTTGAAAGTTCTAAAACAGCTCTGGTAGCTAGGCCTACATGTTCTGCAAACACAGTCGCTGCTTGCGCAGCAAAGATAGCATCCTTAAATTTCATGTTCCAATTCTACCTGCCAACAGAAAAATTACCATCTCCAGGAAATGATTGCCCATGTTCCAACCATTCTTCCTTGAATCCTAAGTGGCATGAACCACCATCATCAACACAATATTGCCTTGAAATTTCTACAATAACTCTGGCAGCTAGGCTTGCATGTTCTACAAACTCAGCCGCTGCTTGAGCAGCAGAGGTAGCATCCTTAAATTTTTTGTTCCAATTCTACTTGCCAACAGAAAAATTACCATTACCATCTCCAGGAAATGATTGCCCATGTTCCAACCTTTCATCCTTGAAACCTAAGTTGCATGAACCACCATCATCAACACAATATTGCCTTGAAAGTTCTAAAACAGCTCTGGTAGCTAGGCCTGCATGTTCTGCAAACTCAGCTGCTACTTGAGCAGCAGAGGTAGCATCTTTAAATTTCATGTTCCAATTCCACCTGCCAACAGAGTAATTACCATCTCCAAGAAAATGATTGCCTATGTTCTAACGTTTCATCCTTGAAACCTAAGTGGCATGAACCACCATCATCAACACAATATTTCCTTGAAAGTTCTACAACAGCTCTGGCAGCTAGGCTTGCATGTTATGCAAACTCAGTCGCTGCTTCAGCAGCAGAGGTAGCATCCTTAAATTTCATGTTCCAATTGTGCCTGCCAACAGAAAAATTACCATTACCATCTCCAGGAAATGATTGCCCATGTTCCAGCCTTTAATCCTTGAAACCTAAGTGGCATGAACCACCATCATTAACAAAATATTGCCTTGAAAGTTCTACAACAGCTCTGGCAGCTAGGCTTGCATGCTCTGCAAACTCAGCCGCTGCTTGAGCAGCAGAGGTTGCATCCTTAAATTTCATGTTCCAATTCTGCCTGCAAATAGAAAAATTACCATTACCACCTCTAGGAAATGATTGCCCATGTTCCAACCTTTCATCCTTGAAACCTAAGTGGCATGAACCACCATCATCAACACAATAATGCCTTGAAAGTTCTACAATAGCTCTGGCAGCTAGGTTTGAATGTTCTTCAAACTCAGCCGCTTCTTGAGCAGCAGAGGTAGCATCCTTAAATTTCATGTTCCAATTCTGCCTGCCAACAGAAATATTACCATCACCATCTCCAGGAAATGATTGCCCATGTTCCAACCTTTCATCCTTGAAACCTAAGTGGCATGAACCCCCATCATCAACACAATATTGCCTTGAAAGTTCTAAAACAGCTCTGGCAGGTAGGCCTGCATGTTCTGCAAACTCAGCCGCTGCTTGAGCAGCAGAGGTAGCATCTTTAAATTTCATGTTCCAATTCTACCTGCCAACAGAAAAATTACCATCTCCAAGAAATGATTGCCTATATTCCAACATTTCATCCTTGAAACCTAAGTGGCATGAACCACCATCATCAACGCAATATTTCCTAAATAGTTCTACAACAGCTCTGGCATCTAGGCTTGAATGTTCTGCAAACTCAGCCGCTGCTTGAGCAGCAGAGGTAGCATCCTTAAATTTCATGTTCCAACATTTCATCCTTGAAACCTAAGTGGCATGAACCACCATCATCAACACAATATTGCCTTAAAAGTTCTACAACACCTCTCGTAGCTAGGCTTGCATGTTCTACAAACTCAGCCGCTGCTTGAGCAGTAGAGGTAGCTTTCTTAAATTTCATGTTCCAATTCTGCCTGCCAACAGAAAAATTAGCATTAGCATCTCCAGGAAATGATTGCCGAGGTTACAACCTTTCATCCTTAAAACCCAAGTGGCATGAACCACCATCATCAACACAATATTGCCTTGAAAGTTCTACAACAGCACTGGCACCTAGGCTTGCATGCTCTGCAAAGTCAGTCGCTGCTTGAGCAGCAGAGGTAGCATCCTTAAATTTCATGTTCCAATTATGCCTACCAACAGAAAAATTACCATTACCATCTCCAGGAAATGATTGCCCATGTTACAACCTTTAATCCTTGAAACCTAAGTGGCATGAACCACCATTATCAACAAAATATTGCCTTGAAAGTTTTACAACAGCTCTGGCAGCTAGGCTTGCATGCTCTGCAAACTCAGCCGCTTCTTGAGCAGTAGAGGTTGCATCCTTAAATTTCATGTTCTAATTCTGCCTGCAAAGAGAAAAATTACCATTACCACCTCTAGGAAATGATTGCCCATGTTCCAACCTTTCATCCTTGAAACCTAAGTGGCATGAACCACCATCATCAACACAATATTGCCTTGAAAGTTCTAAAACAGCTCTGGTAGCTAGGCCTGCATGTTCTGCAAACTCAGCCGCTGCTTGAGCAGCAGAGGTAGCATCTTTTAATTTCATGTTCCAATTCTACCTGCCAATAGAAAAATTACCATCTCCAAGAAATGATTGCCTATGTTCCAACCCTTCTTCCTTGAAACCTAAGTGGCATGAACCACCATCATCAACATAATATTTCCTTAAAAGTTCTACAACAGCTCTGGCATCTAGGCTTGCATGTTCTGCAAACTCAGCCGCTGCTTGAGCAGCAGAGGTAGCATCCTTAAATTTCATGTTCCAATTCTGCTTGCCAACAGAAAAATTACCATCTTCAGGAAATGATTGCCCATGTTCCAACCTTTCTTCCTTGAAACCTAAGTGGCATGAACCACCATCATCAACACAATATTGCCTTGAAAGTTCTACAATAACTCTGGCAGCTAGGCTTGCATGTTCTGCAAACTCAGCCGCTTCTTGAGCAGCAGAGGTAGCATCCTTAAATTTTATGTTCCAATTCTACTTGCCAAAAGAAAAATTACCATTACCATCTCCAGGAAATGATTGCCCATGTTCCAACCTTTCATCCGTGAAACCTAAGTGGCATGATCCACCATCATCAACACAATATTGCCTTGAAAGTTGTACAACAGCACTGGCACCTAGGCTTGCATGCTCTGCAAAGTCAGCCGCTGCTTGAGCAGCAGAGGTAGCATCCTTAAATTTCATGTTCAAATTATGCCTACCAACAGAATAATTACCATTACCATTTCCAAGAAATGATTGCCCATGTTCCAGCCTTTAATCCTTGAAACCTAAGTGGCATGAACCACCATCATCAACAAAATATTGCCTTGAAAGTTCTACAACAGCTCTGGCAGCTAGGCTTGCATGCTCTGCAAACTCAGCCGCTGCTTGAGCAGCAGAGGTTGCATCCTTAAATTTCATGTTCTAATTATGCCTGCAAATAGAAAAATTACCATTACCACCTCTAGGAAATGATTGCCCATGTTCCAACCTTTCGTCCTTTAAACCTAAGTGGCATGAACCACCATCATCAACACAATATTGCCTTGAAAGTTCTAAAACAGCTCTGGTAGCTAGGCCTGCATGTTCTGCAAACTCAGCCGCTGCTTGAGCAGCAGAGGTAGCATCTTTTAATTTCATGTTCCAATTCTACCTGCCAACAGAAAAATTACCATCTCCAAGAAATGATTGCCTATGTTCCAACCCTTCTTCCTTGAAACCTAAGTGGCATGAACCACCATCATCAACACAATATTTCCTTAAAAGTTCTACAACAGCTCTGGCATCTAGGCTTGCATGTTCTGCAAACTCAGCCGCTGCTTGCGCAGCAGAGGTAGCATCCTTAAATTTCATGTTCCAATTCTGCTTGCCAACAGAAAAATTACCATCTCCAGGAAATGATTGCCCATGTTCCAACCTTTCTTCCTTGAAACCTAAGTGGCATGAACCACCATCATCAACACAATATTGCCTTGAAAGTTCTACAATAACTCTGGCAGCTAGGCTTGCATATTCTGCAAACTCAGCCGCTACTTGAGCAGCAGAGGTAGCATCCTTAAATTTTATGTTCCAATTCTACTTGACAAAAGAAAAATTACCATTACCATCTCCAGGAAATGATTGCCCATGTTCCAACCTTTCATCCTTGAAACCTAAGTGGCATGATCCACCATCATCAACCCAATATTGCCTTGAAAGTTCTAAAACAGCTCTGGCAGCTAGGCCCGCATGTTCTGCAAACTCAGCCGCTGCTTGAGCAGCAGAGGTAGCATCTTTAAATTTCATGTTCCAATTCTACCTGCCAACAGAATAATTACCATCTCCAAGAAATGATTGCCTATGTTCAAACCTTTCATCCTTGAAACCATAGTGGCATGAACCACCATCATCAGCACAATATTTCCTTGAAAGTTCTACAACAGCTCTAGCAGCTAGGCTTGCATGTTAGGCAAACTCAGTCGCTGCTTCAGCAGCAGAGGTAGCATCCTTAAATTTCATGTTCTAATTCTACCTGCCAACAGAAAAATTACCATTACCATCTCCAGGAAATGAATGCCCATGTTCCAACCTTTCATCCTTGAAACCTAAGTGGCATAATCCACCATCATCAACACAATATTGCCTTGAAAGTTCTACAATAACTCTGGCAGCTAGGTTTGCATGTTCTGCAAACTCAGCCGCTGCTTGAGCAGCAGAGGTAGCATCCTTAAATTTCATGTTCCAATTCTACCTGCCAACAGAAAAATTACCATTACCATCTCCAGGAAATGAATGCTCACGTTCCAACCTTTCATCCTTGAAACCTAAGTGGCATGATCCACCATCATCAACACAATATTGCCTTGAAAGTTCTACAACATCTCTGGCAGCTAGGCTTGCATGTTCTGCAAACTCAGCCGCTGCTTGAACAGCAGAGGTAGCATCCTTAAATTTCATGTTCCAATTCTGCCTACCAATAGAAAAATTACCATTACCATCTCCAGGAAATGATTGCCCATGTTCCAACCTTTCATCCTTGAAACCTAAGAGGCATGAACCACCATCATCAACACAATATTTCCTTTAAATTTCTACAACAGCTCTGGCAGCTAGGCTGGCATGTTCTGCAAATTCAGCAGATGTAGCATCCTTAAATTTCATGTTCCAATTTTGCCTGCCAATAGAAAATTTACCATCTCCAGGAAATGATTGCCCATGTTCCAACCTTTCATCCTTGAAATCTAAGTGGCATGAACCACCATCATCAACACAATATTGCCTTTAAAGTTCTAAAATAGCTCTAGCAGCTAGGCCATCATGTTCATCAAACTCAGCCGCTGCTTGAGCAACAGAGGTAAGCATCCTTAAATTTCATGTTCCAATTCTGCCTGCCAACAAAAATATTACCATTACCATCTCTAGGAAATGATTGCCCATGTTCCAACCTTTCATCCTTGAAACCTAAGTGGCATGAACCAGCATCATCAACACAATATTGCCTTGAAAGTTCTACAATAGCTCTGGCAGCTAGGCTTGCATATTCTGCAAACTCAGCTGCTGCTTGAGCAGCAGAGGTAGCATCCTTAAATTTCATGTTCCAATTCTGCTTGCCAACAGAAAAATTACCATCTCCAGGAAATGATTGCCCATGTTCCAACCTTTCATCCTTGAAACCTAAGTGGCATGAACCAACATCATCAACACAATATTGCCTTGAAAGTTCTACAATAGCTCTGGCAGTTAGGCCTGCATGTTCTGCAAACTCAGCTGCTGCTTGAGTAGCAGAGGTAGCATCCTTAAATTTCATGTTCCTATTCTGCCTGCCAACAGAAAATTTACCATTACCATCTCCAGAAAATGATTGCCCATGTTCCAACATTTCATCCTTAAAACCTAAGTGGCATGAACCACCTTCATCAACACAATATTTCCTTAAAAGTCCTACTACAGCTCTGGCACCTAGGCTTGCATGTTCTGCAAACTCAGCCGCTGCTTGAGCAGCAGAGGTAGCATCCTTAAATTTCATGTTCCAATTCTGCTTGCCAACAGAAAAATTACCATCTCCAGGAAATGATTGCCCATGTTCCAACCTTTCATGCTTGAAACCTAAGTGGCCTGAACCACCATCATCAACACAATATTGACTTTAAAGTTCTACAACAGCTCTGGCAGCTAGGTTTGCATGTTCTGCAAACTCAGCCGCTGCTTGAGCAGCAAAGGTAGCATCCTTAAATTTCATGTTCCAATTCTGCCTACCAACAGAAAATTTACCATTACCATCTCCAGGAAATGATTGCTCATTTTCGAATTTTTAATCCTTGAAACCTAAGTGGCATGAACCACCATCATCAACACAATATTTCCTTGAAACTTCTACAAGAACTCTAGCATCTAGGCTTGCATGTTCTGCAAACTCAGCTGCTGCTTGAGCAGCAGAGGTAGTATCCTTAAATTTCATGTTCCAATTCTACCTGCCAACAGAAAAATTACAATTACCATTTCCAGGAAATGATTGCCCATGTTCCAACCTTTCATCTTTGAAACCTAAGTGGCATGAACCACCATCATTAACACAATATTGCCTTGAAAGTTCTAAAATAGCTCTAGCAGCTAGGCTTGCATGTTCTGCAAAATCAGCCGCTGCTTGAGCAACAGAGGTAGCATACTTAAATTTCATGTTCCAATTCTCCCTGTCAACAAAAAAATTAACACTACCATCTCCAGGAAATGATTGCCCATGTTCCAACCTTTCATCTTTGAAACCTAAGTGGCATGAACCACTATCATCAACACAATATTGCCTTGAAAGTTCTACAATAGCTCTGGCAGCTAGGCTTGCATGTTCTGCAAACTCAGCCGCTGCTTGAGCAGCAAAGGTAGCATCCTTAAATTTCATGTTCCAATTCTTCCTGCCAACAGAAAATTTACCATTACCATCTCCAGGAAATGATTGCCCATGTTCCAACCTTTAATCCTTAAAACCTAAGTGGCATGAACCACCATCATCAACACAATATTTCCTTGAAAGTTCTACAACAGCTCTAGCAGCTACGCTTGCATGTTCTGCAAACTTAGGTGCTGCTTGAGCAGCAGAGGTAGCATCTTTATATTTCATGTTCTAATTCTACTTGCCAATAGAAAAATTACCATCTCCAGGAAATGATTGCCCATGTTCCAACCTTTCATCCTTGAAACCTAAGTGGCATGAACCACCATCATCAACACAATATTGACTTTAAAGTTCTACAACAGCTCTGGCAGCTAGGTTTGCATGTTCTGCAAACTCAGCCGCTGCTTGAGCAGCAAAGGTAGCATCCTTAAATTTCATGTTCTAATTCTGCCTACCAACAGAAAATATACCATTACCATCTCCAGGAAATGATTGCTCATTTTCTAATTTTTAATCCTTGAAACCTATGTGGCATGAACCACCATCATCAACACAATATTTCCTTGAAACTTCTACAAGAACTCTAGCATCTAGGCTTGCATGTTCTGCAAACTCAGCTGCTGCTTGAGCAGCAGAGGTAGTATCCTTAAATTTCATGTTCCAATTCTGCTTGCCAACAGAAAAATTACCATCTCCAGAAAATGATTGCCCATGTTCCAACCTTTCATCCTTGAAACCTAAGTTGCATGAACCACCATCATCAACACAATATTGCCTTGAAAGTTCTAAAACAGCTCTGGCAGCTAGGCCTGCATGTTCTGCAAACTCAGCTGCTACTTGAGCAGCAGAGGTAGCATCTTTAAATTTCATGTTCCAATTCTACCTGCCAACAGAGTAATTACCATCTCCAAGAAAATGATTGCCTATGTTCTAACATTTCATCCTTGAAACCTAAGTGGCATGAACCACCATCATCAACACAATATTTCCTTGAAAGTTCTACAACAGCTCTGGCAGCTAGGCTTGCATGTTATGCAAACTCAGTCGCTGCTTCAGCAGCAGAGGTAGCATCCTTAAATTTCATGTTCCAATTCTGCCTTCCAACAGAAACATTACCATTACCATCTCCAGGAAATGATTGCCCATGTTCCAACCTTTCATCCTTGAAACCTAAGTGGCATGAACCACCATCATCAACAAAATACTGCCTTGAAAGTTCTACAATAGCTGTGGCAGCTAGGCTTGCATGTTCTGCAAACTCAGCCGCTGCTTGAGCAGCAGAGGTTGCATCCTTAAATTTCATGTTCTAATTCTGCCTGCAAATAGAAAAATTACCATTAACACCTCTAGGAAATGATTGCCCATGTTCCAACCTTTCATCCTTGAAACCTAAGTGGCATGAACCACCATCATCAACACAATATTGCCTTGAAAGTTCTAAAACAGCTCTGGTAGCTAGGCCTGCATGTTCTGCAAACTCAGCCGCTGCTTGAGCAGCAGAGGTAGCATCTTTTAATTTCATGTTCCAATTCTACCTGCCAACAGAAAAATTACCATCTCCAAGAAATCATTGCCTATGTTCAAACCTTTCTTCCTTGAAACCTAAGTGGCATGAACCACCATCATCAACACAATATTGCCTTGAAAGTTCTACAATAACTCTGGCAGCTAGGCTTGCATATTCTGCAAACTCAGCCGCTGCTTGAGCAGCAGAGGTAGCATCCTTAAATTTTATGTTCCAATTCTACTTGCCAAAAGAAAAATTACCATTTCCAGGAAATGATTGCCCATGTTCCAACCTTTCTTCCTTGAAACCTAAGTGGCATGAACCACCATCATCAACACAATATTGCCTTGAAAGTTCTACAATAACTCTGGCAGCTAGGCTTGCATGTTCTGCAAACTCAGCCGCTGCTTGAGCAACAGAGGTAGCATCCTTAAATTTTATGTTCCAATTCTACTTGCCAAAAGAAAAATTACCATTACCATCTCCAGGAAATGATTGCCCATGTTCCAACCTTTCATCCTTGAAACCTAAGTGGCATGATCCACCATCATCAACACAATATTGCCTTGAAAGTTCTACAACAGCTCTGGCAGCTAGGCTTGCATGTTCTACAAAGTCAATCGCTGCTTGAGCAGCAGAGGTAGCATCCTTAAATTTCATGTTCCAATTATGCCTACCAACAGAAAAATTACCATTACCATCTCCAGGAAATGATTGCCCATGTTCCAGCCTTTAATCCTTGAAACCTAAGTGGCATGAACCACCATCATCAACAAAATATTGCCTTGAAAGTTCTACAACAGCTCTGGCAGCTAGGCTTGCATGCTCTGCAAACTCAGCCGCTGCTTGAGAAGTAGAGGTTGCATCCTTAAATTTCATGTTCTAATTCTGCCTGCAAATAGAAAAATTACCATTACCACCTCTAGGAAATGATTGCCCATGTTCCAACCTTTCATCCTTGAAACCTAAGTGGCATGAACCACCATCATCAACACAATATTGCCTTGAAAGATATAAAACAGCTCTCGTAGCTAGGCCTGCATGTTCTGCAAACTCAACCGCTGCTTGAGCAGCAGAGGTAGCATCTTTTAATTTCATGTTCCAATTCTACCTGCCAACAGAAAAATTACCATCTCCAAGAAATGATTGCCTATGTTCCAACCCTTCTTCCTTGAAACCTAAGTGGCATGAACCACCATCATCAACACAATATTTCCTTAAAAGTTCTACAACAGCTCTGGCATCTAGGCTTGCATGTTCTGCAAACTCAGCCGCTGCTTGTGCAGCAAAGGTAGCATCCTTAAATTTCATGTTCCAATTCTGCTTGCCAACAAAAAAATTACCATCTCCAGGAAATGATTGCCCATGTTCCAACCTTTCTTCCTTGAAACCTAAGTGGCATGAACCACCATCATCAACACAATATTGCCTTGAAATTTCTACAATAACTCTGGCAGCTAGGCTTGCATGTTCTACAAACTCAGCCGCTGCTTGAGCAGCAGAGGTAGCATCCTTAAATTTTTTGTTCCAATTCTACTTGCCAACAGAAAAATTACCATTACCATCTCCAGGAAATGATTGCCCATGTTCCAACCTTTCATCCTTGAAACCTAAGTGGCATAAACCACCATCATCAAAACAATATTGCCTTGAAAGTTCTAAAACAGCTCTGGCCGCTAGGCCTGCATGTTCTGCAAACTCAGCCGCTGCTTGAGCAGCAGAGGTAGCATCTTTAAATTTCATGTTCCAATTCTACCTGCCAACAGAGTAATTACCATCTCCAAGAAATGATTGCCTATGTTCCAACCTTTTATCCTTGAAACCTAAGTGGCATGAACCACCATCATCAACACAATATTTCCTTGAAAGTTCTACAACAGCTCTGGCAGCTAGGCTTGCATGTTATGCAAACTCAGTCGCTGCTTCAGCAGCAGAGGTAGCATCCTTAAATTTCATGTTCCAATTGTGCCTGCCAACAGATAAATTACCATTACCATCTCTAGGAAATGATTGCCCATGTTCCAGCCTTTAATCCTTGAAACCTAAGTGGCATGAACCACCATCATTAACAAAATATTGCCCTGAAAGTTCTACAATAGCTCTGGTAGCTAGGCTTGCATGCTCTGCAAACTCAGCCGCTGCTTGAGCAGCAGAGGTTGCATCCTTAAATTTCATGTTCCAATTCTGCCTGCAAATAGAAAAATTACCATTACCACCTCTAGGAAATGATTGCCCATGTTCCAACCTTTCATCCTTGAAACCTAAGTGGCATGAACCGCCATCATCAACACAATAATGCCTTGAAAGATCTAAAACAGCTCTGGTAGCTAGGCCTGCATGTTCTGCAAACTCAACCGCTGCTTGAGCAGCAGAGGTAGCATCTTTTAATTTCATGTTCCAATTCTACCTGCCAACAGAAAAATTAACATCTCCAAGAAATGATTGCCTATGTTCCAACCCTTCTTCCTTGAAACCTAAGTGGCATGAACCACCATCATCAACACAATATTTCCTTAAAAGTTCTACAACAGCTGTGGCATCTAGGCTTGCATGTTCTGCAAACTCAGCCGCTGCTTGCGCAGCAAAGGTAGCATCCTTAAATTTCATGTTCCAATTCTGCTTGCCAACAGAAAAATTACCATCTCCAGGAAATGATTGCCCATGTTCCAACCTTTCTTCCTTGAAACCTAAGTGGCATGAACCACCATCATCAACACAATATTGCCTTGAAAGTTCTACAATAACTCTGGAAGCTAGGCTTGAATGTTCTACAAACTCAGCCGCTGCTTGAGCAGCAGAGGTAGCATCCTTAAATTTTTTGTTCCAATTCTACTTGCCACCAGAAAAATTACCATTACCATCTCCAGGAAATGATTGCCCATGTTCCAACCTTTCATCCTTGAAACCTAAGTGGCATGAACCACCATCATCAACACAATATTGCCTTGAAAGTTCTAAAACAGCTCTGGCAGCTAGGCCTGCATGTTCTGCAAACTCAGCCACTGCTTGAGCAGCAGAGGTAGCATCTTTAAATTTCATGTTCCAATTCTACCTGCCAACAGAGTAAGTACCATCTCCAAGAAATGATTGCCTATGTTCCAACCTTTCATCCTTGAAACCTAAGTGGCATGAACCACCATCATCAACACAATATTTCCTTGAAAGTTCTACAACAGCTCTGGCAGCTAGGCTTGCATGTTATGCAAACTCAGTCGCTGCTTCAGCAGCAGAGGTAGCATCCTTAAATTTCATGTTCCAATTGTGCCTGCCAACAGATAAATTACCATTACCATCTCTAGGAAATGATTGCCCATGTTCCAACCTTTAATCCTTGAAACCTAAGTGGCATGAACCACCATCATTAACAAAATATTGCCCTGAAAGTTCTACAACTGCTCTGGCAGCTAGGCTTGCATGCTCTGCAAACTCAGCCGCTGCTTGAGCAGAAGAGGTTGCATCCTTAAATTTCATGTTCCAATTCTGCCTGCAAATAGAAAAATTACCATTACCACCTCTAGGAAATGATTGCCCATGTTCCAACCTTTCATCCTTGAAACCTAAGTGGCATGAACCACCATCATCAACACAATAATGCCTTGAAAGTTGTACAATAGCTCTGGCAGCTAGGTTTGAATGTTCTTCAAACTCAGCCGCTTCTTGAGCAGCAGAGGTAGCATCCTTAAATTTCATGTTCCAATTCTGCCTGCCAACAGAAACATTACCATCACCATCTCCAGGAAATGATTGCCCATGTTCCAACCTTTCATCCTTGAAACCTAAGTGGCATGAACCCCCATCATCAATACAATATTGCCTTGAAAGTTCTAAAACAGCTCTGGCAGCTAGGCCTGCATGTTCTGCAAACTCAGCCGCTGCTTGAGCAGCAGAGGTAGCATCTTTAAATTTCATGTTCCAATTCTACCTGCCAACAGAAAAATTACCATCTCCAAGAAATGATTGCCTATATTCCAACGTTTCATCCTTGAAACCTAAGTGGCATGAACCACCATCATCAACGCAATATTTCCTAAATAGTTCTACAACAGCTCTGGCATCTAGGCTTGAATGTTCTGCAAACTCAGCCGCTGCTTGAGCAGCAGAGGTAGCATTCTTAAATTTCATGTTCCAATTCTGCCTGCCAACAGAAAAATTAGCATTAGCATCTCCAGGAAATGATTGCCGAGGTTACAACCTTTCATCCGTAAAACCTAAGTGGCATGAACCACCATCATCAACACAATATTGCCTTGAAAGTTCTACAACAGCACTGGCACCTAGGCTTGCATGCTCTGCAAAGTCAGTCGCTGCCTGAGTAGCAGAGGTAGCATCCTTAAATTTCATGTTCCAATTATGCCTACCAACAGAAAAATTACCATTACCATCTCCAGGAAATGATTGCCCATGTTCCAGCCTTTAATCCTTGAAACCTAAGTGGCATGAACCACCATTATCTACAAAATATTGCCTTGAAAGTTCTACAATAGCTCTGGCAGCTAGGCTTGCATGCTCTGCAAACTCAGCCGCTGCTTGACCAGTAGAGGTTGCATCCTTAAATTTCATGTTCTAATTCTGCCTGCAAATAGAAAAATTACCATTACCAGCTCTAGGAAATGATTTCATCCTTGAAACCTAAGTGGCATGAACCACCATCATCAACACAATATTGCCTTGAAAGTTCTAAAACAGCTCTGGTAGCTAGGCCTGCATGTTCTGCAAACTCAGCCGCTGCTTGAGCAGCAGAGGTAGCATCTTTTAATTTCATGTTCCAATTCTACCTGCCAATAGAAAAATTACCATCTCCAAGAAATGATTGCCTATGTTCCAACCCTTCTTCCTTGAAACCTAAGTGGCATGAACCACCATCATCAACATAATATTTCCTTAAAAGTTCTACAACAGCTCTGGCATCTAGGCTTGCATGTTCTGCAAACTCAGCCGCTTCTTGAGCAGCAGAGGTAGCATCCTTAAATTTCATGTTCCAATTCTGCTTGCCAACAGAAAAATTACCATCTTTAGGAAATGATTGCCCATGTTCCAACCTTTCTTCCTTGAAACCTAAGTGGCATGAACCACCATCATCAACACAATATTGCCTTGAAAGTTCTACAATAACTCTGGCAGCTAGGCTTGCATGTTCTGCAAACTCAGCCGCTTCTTGAGCAGCAGAGGTAGCATCCTTAAATTTTATGTTCCAATTCTACTTGCCAAAAGAAAAATTACCATTACCATCTCCAGGAAATGATTGCCCATGTTCCAACCTTTCATCCGTGAAACCTAAGTGGCATGATCCACCATCATAAACACAATATTGCCTTGAAAGTTCTACAACAGCACTAACACCTAGGCTTGCATGCTCTGCAAAGTCAGCCGCTGCTTGAGCAGCAGAGGTAGCATCCTTAAATTTCATGTTCCAATTATGCCTACCAACAGAAAAATTACCATTACCATCTCCAGGAAATGATTGCCCATGTTCCAGCCTTTCTTCCTTGAAACCTAAGTGGCATGAACCACCATCATCAATACAATATTGCCTTGAAAGTTCTAAAACAGCTCTGGCAGCTAGGCCTGCATGTTCTGCAAACTCAGCCGCTGCTTGAGCAGCAGAGGTTGCATCCTTAAATTTCATGTTCTAATTCTGCCTGCAAATAGAAAAATTACCATTACCACCTCTAGGAAATGATTGCCCATGTTCCAACCTTTCATCCTTGAAACCTAAGTGGCATGAACCACCATCATCAACACAATATTGCCTTGAAAGTTCTAAAACAGCTCTGGTAGCTAGGCCTGCATGTTCTGCAAACTCAGCCGCTGCTTGAGCAGCAGAGGTAGCATCTTTTAATTTCATGTTCCAATTCTACCTGCCAACAGAAAAATTACCATCTCCAGGAAATGATTGCCTATGTTCCTACCCTTCTTCCTTGAAACCTAAGTGGCATGAACCACCATCATCAACACAATATTTCCTTAAAAGTTCTACAACAGCTCTGGCATCTAGGCTTGCATGTTCTGCAAACTCAGCCGCTGCTTGCGCAGCAGAGGTAGCATCCTTAAATTTCATGTTCCAATTCTGCTTGCCAACAGAAAAATTACCATCTCCAGGAAATGATTGCCCATGTTCCAACCTTTCTTCCTTGAAACCTAAGTGGCATGAACCACCATCATCAATACAATATTGCCTTGAAAGTTCTAAAACAGCTCTGGCAGCTAGGCCTGCATGTTCTGCAAACTCAGCCGCTGCTTGAGCAGTAGAGGTAGCATCTTTTAATTTCATGTTCCAATTCTACGTGCCAATAGAAAAATTACCATTACCATCTTCAGGAAATGATTGCCCATGATCCAACCTTTCATCCTTGAAGCCTAAGTGGCATGAACCACCATCATCAACACAATATTGCCTTGAAAGTTCTAAAACAGCTCTGGCAGCTAGGCCTGCATGTTCTGCAAACTCAGCCGCTGCTTGAGCAGCAGAGGTAGCATCTTTAAATTTCATGTTCCAATTCTACCTGCCAACAGAATAATTACCATCTCCAAGAAATGATTGCCTATGTTCCAACCTTTCATCCTTGAAACCTAAGTGGCATGAACCACCATCATCAACACAATATTTCCTTGAAAGTTCTACAACAGCTCTGGCAGCTAGGCTTGCATGTTAGGAAAACTCAGTCGCTGCTTCAGCAGCAGAGGTAGCATCCTTAAATTTCATGTTCTAATTCTACCTGCCAACAGAAAAATTACCATTACCATCTCCAGGAAATGAATGCCCATGTTCCAACCTTTCATCCTTGAAACCTAAGTGGCATAATCCACCATCATCAACACAATATTGCCTTGAAAGTTCTACAATAACTCTGGCAGCTAGGCTTGCATGTTCTGCAAACTCAGCCGCTGCTTGAGCAGCAGAGGTAGCATCCTTAAATTTCATGTTCCAATTCTACCTGCCAACAGAAAAATTACCATTACCATCTCCAGGAAATGAATGCTCACGTTCCAACCTTTCATCCTTGAAACCTAAGTGGCATGATCCACCATCATCAACACAATATTGCCTTGAAAGTTCTACAACAACTCTGGCAGCTAGGCTTGCATGTTCTGCAAACTCAGCCGCTGCTTGAACAGCAGAGGTAGTATCCTTAAATTTCATGTTCCAATTCTGCCTAACAATAGAAAAATTACTATTACCATCTCCAGGAAATGATTGCCCATGTTCCAACCTTTCATCCTTGAAACCTAAGAGGCATGAACCACCATCATCAACACAATATTTCCTTTAAATTTCTACAACAGCTCTGGCAGCTAGGCTGGCATGTTCTGCAAATTCAGCAGAGGTAGCATCCCTAAATTTCATGTTCTAATTTTGCCTGCCAATAGAAAATTTACCATCTCCAGGAAATGATTGCCCATGTTCCAACCTTTCATCCTTGAAACCTAAGTGGCATGAACCACCATCATCAACACAATATTGCCTTTAAAGTTCTAAAATAGCTCTAGCAGCTAGGCCAGCATGTTCATCAAACTCAGCCGCTGCTTGAGCAACAGAGGTAGCATCCTTAAATTTCATGTTCCAATTCTACCTGCCAAAAGAAATATTACCATTACCATCTCCAGGAAATGATTGCCCATGTTCCAACCTTTCATCCTTGAAACCTAAGTGGCATTAACCACCATCATCAAGACAATATTTCCTTGAAAGTTCTACAATTGCTATAGTGGCTAGGCTTGCATGTTCTGCAAACTCAGCGGCAGCTTGAGCAGCAGAGGTAGCATCCTTAAATTTCATGTTCCAATTCTGCTTGCCAACAGAAAAATTACCATCTCCAGGAAATGATTGCCCATGTTCCAACCTTTCATCCTTGAAACCTAAGTGGCATGAACCAACATCATCAACACAATATTGCCTTGAAAGTTCTACAATAGCTCTGGCAGTTAGGCCTGCATGTTCTGCAAACTCAGCTGCTACTTGAGCAGCAGAGGTAGCATCCTTAAATTTCATGTTCCTATTCTGCCTGCCAACAGAAAATTTACCATTACCATCTCCAGAAAATGATTGCCCATGTTCCAACATTTCGTCCTTAAAACCTAAGTGGCATGAACCACCTTCATCAACAGAATATTGACTTTAAAGTTCTACAACAGCTCTGGCAGCTAGGTTTGCATGTTCTGCAAACTCAGCCGCTGCTTGAGCAGCAAAGGTAGCATCCTTAAATTTCATGTTCCAATTCTGCCTACCAACAGAAAATTTACCATTACCATCTCCAGGAAATGATTGCTCATTTTCGAATTTTTAATCCTTGAAACCTAAGTGGCATGAACCACCATCATCAACACAATATTTCCTTGAAACTTCTACAAGAACTCTAGCATCTAGGCTTGCATGTTCTGCAAACTCAGCTGCTGCTTGAGCAGCAGAGGTAGTATCCTTAAATTTCATGTTCCAATTCTACCTGCCAACAGAAAAATTACAATTACCATTTCCAGGAAATGATTGCCCATGTTTCAACCTTTCATCTTTGAAACCTAAGTGGCATGAACAACCATCATTAACACAATATTGCCTTGAAAGTTCTACAATAGCTCTGGGAACTAGGTTTGCTTGTTCTGCAAACTCAGCCGTTGCTTGAGCAGCAGAGGTAGCATCCTTAAATTTCATGTTCCAATTCTGCCTGCCAACCGAAAAATTACCATTACCATCTCCAGGAAATGATTGCCCATGTTCCAACCTTTCATCCTTGAAACCTAAGTGGCATGAACCACCATCAACAACACAATATTGCCTTTAAAGTTCTACAACAGCTCTGGAAGCTAGGCTTGTATGTTTTGCAAACTCAGCCGCTGCTTGAGCAGCAAAGGTAGCATCCTTAAATTTCACGTTCCAATTCTGCCTGCCAACAGAAAAATTACCATTACCATCTCCAGGAAATGATTGCCCATGTTCCAACCTTTCATCCTTAAAACCTAAGTTGCATGAACCACTATTATTAACACAATATTGCCTTGAAAGTTCTACAACAGCTCTGGCAGCTAGGCTTGCATGTTCTGCAAACTCAGCCGCTGCTTGAGCAGCAAAGGTAGCATCCTTAAATTTCATGTTCCAATTCTGCCTGCCAACAGAAAATTTACCATTACCATCTCCAGGAAATGATTGCCCATGTTCCAACCTTTCATCCTTAAAACCTAAGTTGCATGAACCACCATCATCAACACAATATTTCCTTGAAAGTTCTACAACAGCTCTAGCAGCTACGCTTGCATGTTCTGCAAACTCAGGTGCTGCTTGAGCAGCAGAGGTAGCATCTTTATATTTCATGTTCTAATTCTGCTTGCCAACAGAAAAATTACCATCTCCAGGAAATGATTGCCCATGTTCCAACCTTTCATCCTTGAAACCTAAGTGGCATGAACCACCATCATCAACACAATATTGACTTTAAAGTTCTACAACAGCTCTGGCAGCTAAGTTTGTATGTTCTGGAAACTCAGCCGCTGCTTGAGCAGCAAAGGTAGCATCCTTAAATTTCATGTTCTAATTCTGCCTACCAACAGAAAATATACCATTACCATCTCCAGGAAATGATTGCTCATTTTCAAATTTTTAATCCTTGAAACCTAAGTGGCATGAACCACCATCATCAACACAATATTTCCTTGAAACTTCTACAAGAACTCTAGCATCTAGGCTTGCATGTTCTGTAAACTCAGCTGCTGCTTGAGCAGCAGAGGTAGTATCCTTAAATTTCATGTTTCAATTCTGCTTGCCAACAGAAAAATTACCATCTCCAGAAAATGATTGCCCATGTTCCAACCTTTCATCCTTGAAACCTAAGTGGCATGAACCACCATCATCAACACAATATTGCCTTTAAAGTTCTACAATAGCTCTGGGAACTAGGTTTGCTTGTTCTGCAAACTCAGCCGTTGCTTGAGCAGCAGAGGTAGCATCCTTAAATTTCATGTTCCAATTCTGCCTGCCAACCGAAAAATTACCATTACCATCTCCAGGAAATGATTGCCCATGTTCCAACCTTTCATCCTTGAAACCTAAGTGGCATGAACCACCATCAACAACACAATATTGCCTTTAAAGTTCTACAACAGCTCTGGAAGCTAGGCTTGTATGTTTTGCAAACTCAGCCGCTGCTTGAGCAGCAAAGGTAGCATCCTTAAATTTCACGTTCCAATTCTGCCTGCCAACAGAAAAATTACCATTACCATCTCCAGGAAATGATTGCCCATGTTCCAACCTTTCATCCTTGAAACCTAAGTGGCATGAACCACCATCAACAACACAATATTGCCTTTAAAGTTCTACAACAGCTCTGGAAGCTAGGCTTGTATGTTCTGCAAACTCAGCCGCTGCTTGAGCAGCAGAGGTAGCATCCTTAAATTTCATGTTCCAATTCTGCCTGCCAACAGAAAATTTACCATTGCCATCTCCAGGAAATGATTGCCCAAGTTCCAACCTTTCATCCTTGAAACCTAAGTGGCATGAACCACCATCAACAACACAAAATTGCCTTTAAAGTTCTACAACAGCTCTGGAAGCTAGGCTTGTATGTTCTGTAAACTCAGCCGCTGCTTGAGCAGTAGAGGTAGCATCCTTAAATTTCATGATCCAATTCTGCCTGCCAACAGAAAATTTACCATTACCATCTCCAGGAAATGATTGCCCATGTTCCAACCTTTCATCCTTGAAACCTAAGTGGCATGAACCACCATCAACAACACAATATTGCCTTTAAAGTTCTACAACAGCTCTGGAAGCTAGGCTTGTATGTTCTGCAAACTCAGCCGTTGCTTGAGCAGTAGAGGTAGCATCCTTAAATTTCATGTTCCAATTCTGCCTGCCAACAGAAAAATTACCATTACCATCTCCAGGAAATGATTGCCCATATTCCAACCTTTCATCCTTGAAACCTAAGTGGCATGAACCACCATCATCAACACAATATTGCCTTTAAAGTTCTACAACAGCTCTGGAAGCTAGGCTTGTATGTTCTGCAAACTCAGCCGCTGCTTGAGCAGTAGAGGTAGCATCCTTAAATTTCATGTTCCAATTCTGCCTGCCAACAGAAAATTTACCATTACCATCTCCAGGAAATGATTGCCCATGTTCCAACCTTTCATCCTTGAAACCTAAGTGGCATGAACCACCATCATCAACACAATATTGACTTTAAAGTTCTACAACAGCTCTGGCAGCTAGGTTTGCATATTCTGCAAACTCAGCCGCTGCTTGAGCAGCAATGGTAGCATCCTTAAATTTCATGTTCTAATTCTGCCTACCAACAGAAAATATACCATTACCATCTCTAGGAAATGATTGCTCATTTTCGAATTTTTAATCCTTGAAACCTATGTGGCATGAACCACCATCATCAACACAATATTTCCTTGAAACTTCTACAAGAACTCTAGCATCTAGGCTTGCATGTTCTGCAAACTCAGCTGCTGCTTGAGCAGCAGAGGTAGTATCCTTAAATTTCATGTTCCAATTCTGCTTGCCAACAGAAAAATTACCATCTCCAGAAAATGATTGCCCATGTTCCAACCTTTCATCCTTGAAACCTAAGTGGCATGAACCACCATCATCAACACAATATTGCCTTTAATGTTCTACAACAGCTCTGGCAGCTAGGTTTGCATGTTCAATAAACTCAGCCGTTGCTTGAGCAGCAGAGGTAGCATCCTTAAATTTCATGTTCCAATTCTGCCTGCCAACAGAAAAATTACCATTACCATCTCCAGGAAATGATTGCCCAAGTTCCAACCTTTCATCCTTGAAACCTAAGTGGCATGAACCGCCATCATCAACACAATATTGACTTTAAAGTTCTACAACAGCTCTGGCAGCTAGGTTTGCATGTTCTACAAACTCAGCCGCTGCTTGAGCAGCAAAGGTAGCATCCTTAAATTTCATGTTCTAATTCTGCCTACCAACAGAAAATATACCATTACCATCTCCAGGAAATGATTGCTCATTTATGAATTTTTAATCCTTGAAACCTATGTGGCATGAACCACCATCATCAACACAATATTTCCTTGAAACTTCTACAAGAACTCTAGCATCTAGGCTTGCATGTTCTGCAAACTCAGCTGCTGCTTGAGCAGCAGAGGTAGCATCCTTAAATTTCATGTTCCAATTCTACCTGCCAACAGAAAAATTACCATTACCATCTCCAGGAAATGATTGCCCATGTTCCAACCTTTCATCCTTGAAACCTAAGTGGCATGAACCACCATCAACTACACAATATTGCCTTTAAAGTTCTACAACAGCTCTGGAAGCTAGGCTTATATGTTCTGCAAACTCAGCCGCTGCTTGAGCAGTAGAGGTAGCATCCTTAAATTTCATGTTCCAATTCTGCCTGCCAACAGAAAAATTACGATTACCATCTCCAGGAAATGATTGCCCATGTTCCAACCTTTCATCCTTGAAACCTAAGTGGCATGAACCACCATCAACAACACAAAATTGCCTTTAAAGTTCCACAACAGCTCTGGAAGCTAGGCTTGTATGTTCTGCAAACTCAGCCGCTGTATGAGCAGTAGAGGTAGCATCCTTAAATTTAATGTTCCAATTCTGCCTGCCAACAGAAAATTTACCATTACCATCTCCAGGAAATGATTGCCCATGTTCCAACCTTTCATCCTTGAAACCTAAGTGGCATGAACCACCATCAACAACACAATATTGCCTTTAAAGTTCTACAACAGCTCTGGAAGCTAGGCTTGTATGTTCTGCAAACTCAGCCGCTGCTTGAGCAGTAGAGGTAGCATCCTTAAATTTCATGTTCCAATTCTGCCTGCCAACAGAAAAATTACCATTACCATCTCCAGGAAATGATTGCCCATGTTCCAACCTTTCATCCTTGAAACCTAAGTGGCATGAACCACCATCAACAACACAATATTGCCTTTAAAGTTCTACAACAGCTCTGGAAGCTAGGCTTGTATGTTCTGCAAACTCAGCCGCTGCTTGAGCAGTAGAGGTAGCATCCTTAAATTTCATGTTCCAATTCTGCCTGCCAACAGAAAATTTACCATTACCATCTCCAGGAAATGATTGCCCATGTTCCAACCTTTCATCCTTGAAACCTAAGTGGCATGAACCACCATCATCAACACAATATTGACTTTAAAGTTCTACAACAACTCTGGCAGCTAGGTTTGCATGTTCTTCAAACTCAGCCACTGCTTGAGCAGCAAAGGTAGCATCCTTAATTTCATGTTCCAATTCTGCCTACCAACAGAAAATATACCATTACCATCTCCAGGAAATGATTGCTCATTTTCGAATTTTTAATCCTTGAAACCTATGTGGCATGAACCACCATCATCAACACAATATTTCCTTGAAACTTCTACAAGAACTCTAGCATCTAGGCTTGCATGTTCTGCAAACTCAGCTGCTGCTTGAGCAGCAGAGGTAGTATCCTTAAATTTCATGTTCCAATTCTGCTTGCCAACAGAAAAATTACCATCTCCAGAAAATGATTGCACATGTTCCAACCTTTCATCCTTGAAACCTAAGTGGCATGAACCACCATCATCAACACAATATTGCCTTTAAAGTTCTACAACAGCTCTGGCAGCTAGGTTTGCATGTTCTGCAAACTCAGCCGTTGCTTGAGCAGCAGAGGTAGCATCCTTAAATTTCATGTTCCAATTCTGCCTGCCAACAGAAAAATTACCATGACCATCTCCAGGAAATGATTGCCCATGTTCCAACCTTTCATCCTTGAAACCTAAGTGGCATGAACCACCATCAACAACACAATATTGCCTTTAAAGTTCTACAACAGCTCTGGAAGCTAGGCTTGTATGTTCTGCAAACTCAGCCGCTGCTTGAGCAGTAGAGGTAGCATCCTTAAATTTCATGTTCCAATTATGCCTACCAACAGAAAAATTACCATTACCATCTCCAGGAAATGATTGCTCATTTTCAAATTTTTAATCCTTGAAACCTAAGTGGCATGAACCACCATCATCAACACAATATTTCTTTGAAACTTCTACAAGAACTCTAGCATCTAGGCTTGCATGTTCTGCAAACTCAGCTGCTGCTTGAGCAGCAGAGGTAGTATCCTTAAATTTCATGTTCTAATTCTGCTTGCCAACAGAAAAATTACCATCTCCAGAAAATGATTGCCCATGTTCCAACCTTTCATCCTTGAAACCTAAGTGGCATGAACACAATATTGCCTTTAAAGTTCTACAACAGCTCTGGCAGCTAGGTTTGCATGTTCTGCAAACTCAGCCGTTGCTTGAGCAGCAGAGGTAGCATCCTTAAATTTCATGTTCCAATTCTGCCTGCCAACAGAAAAATTACCATTACCATCTCCAGGAAATGATTGCCCATGTTCCAACCTTTCATCCTTGAAACCTAAGTGGCATGAACCACCATCAACAACACAATATTGCCTTTAAAGTTCTACAACAGCTCTGGAAGCTAGGCTTGTATGTTCTGCAAACTCAGCCGCTGCTTGAGCAGTAGAGGTAGCATCCTTAAATTTCATGTTCCAATTCTGCCTGCCAACAGAAAAATTACCATTACCATCTCCAGGAAATGATTGCCCATGTTCCAACCTTTCATCCTTGAAACCTAAGTGGCATGAACCACCATCAACAACACAATATTGCCTTTAAAGTTCTACAACAGCTCTGGAAGCTAGGCTTGTATGTTCTGCAAACTCAGCTGCTGCTTGAGCAGTAGAGGTAGCATCCTTAAATTTCATGTTCCAATTCTGCCTGCCAACAGAAAAATTACCATTACCATCTCCAAGAAATGATTGCCCATGTTCCAACCTTTCATCCTTGAAACCTAAGTGGCATGAACCACCATCAACAACACAAAATTGCCTTTAAAGTTCTACAACAGCTCTGGAAGCTAGGCTTGTATGTTCTGCAAACTCAGCCGCTGCTTGAGCAGTAGAGGTAGCATCCTTAAATTTCATGTTCCAATTCTGCCTGCCAACAGAAAATTTACCATTACCATCTCCAGGAAATGATTGCCCATGTTCCAACCTTTCATCCTTGAAACCTAAGTGGCATGAACCACCATCATCAACACAATATTGCCTTTAAAGTTCTACAACAGCTCTAGAAGCTAGGCTTGTATGTTCTGCAAACTCAGCCGCTGCTTGAGCAGTAGAGGTAGCATCCTTAAATTTCATGTTCCAATTCTTCCTGCCAACAGAAAAATTACCATTACCATCTCCAGGAAATGATTGCCCATGTTCCAACCTTTCATCCTTGAAACCTAAGTGGCATGAACCACCATCAACAACACAAAATTGCCTTTAAAGTTCTACAACAGCTCTGGAAGCTAGGCTTGTATGTTCTGCAAACTCAGCCGCTGCTTGAGCAGTAGAGGTAGCATCCTTAAATTTCGTGTTCCAATTCTGCCTGCCAACAAAAAATTTACCATTACCATCTCCAGGAAATGATTGCCCATGTTCCAACCTTTCATCCTTGAAACCTAAGTGGCATGAACCACCATCATCAACACAATATTGACTTTAAAGTTCTACAACAACTCTGGCAGCTAGGTTTGCATGTTCTTCAAACTCAGCCACTGCTTGAGCAGCAAAGGTAGCATCCTTAATTTCATGTTCCAATTCTGCCTACCAACAGAAAATTTACCATTACCATCTCCAGGAAATGATTGCTCATTTTCGAATTTTTAATCCTTGAAACCTAAGTGGCATGAACCACCATCATCAACACAATATTTCCTTGAAACTTCCACAAGAACTCTAGCATCTAGGCTTGCATGTTCTGCAAACTCAACTGCTGCTTGAGCAGCAGATGTAGTATCCTTAAATTTCATGTTCCAATTCTTCTTGCCAACAGAAAAATAACCATCTCCAGAAAATGATTGCCCATGTTCCAACCTTTCATCCTTGAAACCTAAGTGGTATGAACCACCATCATCAACACAATATTGCCTTTAAAGTTCTACAACAGCTCTAGCAGCTAGGTTTGCATGTTCTGCAAACTCAGCCACTGCTTGAGCATCATAGGTAGCATCCTTAAATTTCATGTTCTAATTCTGCCTGCCAACAGAAAAATTACCATTACCAACTCTAGGAAATGATTGCCCATGTTCCAACCTTTCATCCTTGAAACCTAAGTGGCATGAACCACCATCATCAACACAATATTGCATTGAAAGTTCTACTATATCTCTGACAGCTAGGCTTGCATGTTCTGCAAACTCAGCCGTTGCTTGAGCAGCAGAGGTAGCATCCTTAAATTTCATGTTCCAATTCTGCCTGCCAATAGAAAAATTACCATTACCATCTCCAGAAAATGATTGCCCATGTTCCAACCTTTCATCCTTGAAACCTAAGTGGCATGAACCACCATCAACAACACAATATTGCTTTTAAAGTTCTACAATAGCTCTGGAAGCTAGGCTTGTATGTTCTGCAAACTCAGCCGCTGCTTGAGCAGCAGAGGTAGCATCCTTAAATTTCATGTTCCAATTCTGCCTGCCAATAGAAAAATTACCATTACCATCTCCAGAAAATGATTGCCCATGTTCCAACCTTTCATCCTTGAAACCTAAGTGGCATGAACCACCATCAACAACACAATATTTCTTTTAAAGTTCTACAATAGCTCTGGAAGCTAGGCTTGTATGTTCTGCAAACTCAGCCGCTGCTTGAGCAGCAGAGGTAGCATCCTTAAATTTCATGTTCCAATTCTGCCTGCCAATAGAAAATTTACCATTACCATCTCCAGGAAATGATTGCCCATGTTCCAACCTTTCATCCTTAAAACCTAAGTGGCATGAACCACCATCATCAACACAATATTTCCTTGAAAGTTCTACAACAGCTCTAGCAGCTACGCTTGCATGTTCTGCAAACTCAGCTGCTGCTTGAGCAGCAGAGGTAGCATCTTTATATTTCATGTTCTAATTCTGCTTGCCAACAGAAAAATTACCATCTCCAGGAAATGATTGCCCATGTTCCAACCTTTCATCCTTGAAACCTAAGTGGCATGAACCACCATCATCAACACAATATTGACTTTAAAGTTCTACAACAGCTCTGGAAGCTAGGCTTGTATGTTCTGCAAACTCAGCCGCTGCTTGAGCAGTAGGGGTAGCATCCTTAAATTTCATGTTCCAATTCTGCGTGTCAATAGAAATTTTACCATCTCCAGGAAATGATTGCCCATGCTCCAACCTTTCATCCTTGAAACCTAAGTGGCATGAACCACCATCATCAAAACAATATTGCCTTGAAAGTTCTACAACAGCTCTGGCAACTAGGCTTGCATGTTTTGCAAACTCAGCCGCTGCTTGAGCAGCAGAGGTAGCATCCTTAAATTTCATGTTCCAATTCTGCCTGCCAAGAAAATAATTACCATTACTATCTCCAGGAAATGATTGCCCATGTTCCAACCTTTCATCCTTGAAACCTAAGTGGCATGAACCACCATCAACAACACAATATTGCCTTTAAAGTTCTACAAGAGCTCTGGAAGCTAGGCTTGTATCTTCAGCAAACACAGCCGCTGCTTGAGCAGCAGAGGTAGCATCCTTAAATTTCATGTTCCAATTCTGCCTGCCAACAGAAAATCTACCATTACCATCTCCAAGAAAGGATTGCCCATGTTCCAACCTTTCATCCTTGAAACCTAAGTGGCATGAACCACCATCATCAACACAATATTGCCTTGAAAATTCTACAACAGCTCTGGCAACTAGGCTTGCATGTTCTGCAAACTCAGCCGCTGCTTGAGCAGCAGAGGTAGCATCCTTAAATTTCATGTTCCAATTCTGCCTGTCAATAGAAATTTTACCATCTCCAGGAAATGATTGCCCATGCTCCAACCTTTCATCCTTGAAACCTAAGTGGCATGAACCACCATCATCAAAACAATATTGCCTTGAAAGTTCTACTACAACTCTGGCAGCTAGGCTTGCATGTTCTACAAACTCAGCTGCTGCTTGAGCAGCAGAGGTAGCATCTTTATATTTCATGTTCTAATTCTGCTTGCCAACAGAAAAATTACCATCTCCAGGAAATGATTGCCCATGTTCCAACCTTTCATCCTTGAAACCTAAGTGGCATGAACCACCATCATCAACACAATATTGACTTTAAAGTTCTACAACAGCTCTAGCAGCTAGGTTTGCATGTTCTGCAAACTCAACCGCTGCTTGAGCAACAAAGGTAGCATCCTTAAATTTCATGTTCCAATTCTGCCTGCCAACAGAAAAATTACCATTACCAACTCTAGGAAATGATTGCCCATGTTCCAACCTTTCATCTTTGAAACCCAAGTGGCATGAACCACCATCATCAACACAATATTGCATTGAAAGTTCTACTATATCTCTGACAGCTAGGCTTGCATGTTCTGCAAACTCAGCCGTTGCTTGAGCAGCAGAGGTAGCATCCTTAAATTTCATGTTCCAATTCTGCCTGCCAACAGAAAAATTACCATTACCATCTCCAGGAAATGATTGCCCATGTTCCAACCTTTCATCCTTGAAACCTAAGTGGCATGAACCACCATCAACAACACAATATTGCCTTTAAAGTTCTATAACAGCTCTGGAAGCTAGGTGTTGCGACCAAACACACTCACGCAAGTATACGCGGTCGTCAAGTAATAAAGTGACTCAAAGTCGGATGTCGAACCCACGAGGACTTATGATTAACTATTAACTAACTTAGCCTATCTTAATTATCTAAACAAGAATTAAATCTAAAAATATTTTATTCTAACTAATTAAATAAGAAAAATATAAATAATAGACTTTGAACAGAGAAAGAGCAGATTTTAAGGATCTCAATGTAATGAAAACGATCTAGGGTTATGGGCTATCTAACAATCCTATTGTATTCTTCAATTGAATTGACCGACTAATTTATCTAGCTTATTGGTTGACAGGGTTAATATTGCTCATAAGAATCTGTCGAGTTCTTACTCGCCTATTCAAGCTAACCTAACGCCTATATGTCTATGGAGTTAGAATCAACAAGAACGCATTTATAATTCCTGTAAATCAACCAAGCAAGGCAATTAGGTATATGTCTATCCTAACCACGAATCCGTTCCCCGATGTCCGAGTTCAAGAACTTGCCCTACTCAATCCTATATGCAATATAGAATTCCCACTTTCGAGTGCAATTCTAGATTCGTAGATAATATTCAATTGGTGATCAAGCAATTAAATAATTAAGTGCAAGATTGAATAAATAAACTAATATGATAAATCAAAAAGTCAAAATCAATATCCGAATAACAATAGTCATGAAAGAACCACAACCCTAGAACGTGAAGTTTAGCTCCACATAGACATGGTAGCCAAACAACAAATCATATAAAGAAACATAAAAATTACTAAGTTTGGTGGGAGAAAGATGAAACTTGATGAATTCCGGCCTCCACAGCTTTTTCCTGGCTTTTTCCCTCTTCCCAATATGTTAGATAACCTAAAGGAGGCGTTTTTGGCTTATATATTGCGTACAAAAGTCGTGGGCCAAAGCTCTCCTATTCCTAGTCCAAATCGGCTTCAGGGATTGATGCTAAGGTGGATGCGACGCATCCAGCTTGTCCTCTATTTCAATTTTTGCCTGCGAAGGTGGATGCGACGCATCCACCTTGTCCTCTATTTCTCAGCTTGCATGCGATGGTGGACGCGACGCATCCAGCTTCACTTCTACTTCCCAGTTTCGCACGCGATGGCGGACGCGATGGCCCAACTTCACTGCTAAGGTTGCATGCAGGATGATGTTTTCCTAGGTTGGATGCGACGCATCCAACCCTTCTTCCTCTGGCTAAACCACCTTTTCTTCATATTTTGCACTCCGAACACCTTAAATCGTCACACATAACTTAATTAGTCATCAAACCAATAATTACACCATGTTGGGTGTTTTAAAGATTAAATAACATCAAAAAGTGGTTAAAGCATGGGCAAAGTAACATCAACACATATCGAAATATGCCAAACATCACTACCCCACACTTAAACCTTTGTTCGTCCTCGAACAAACCATCACTATAGTAAACAAAATAAAATTAAGCTCTTATCATTCAAAGCACACTACATCTATGACCATGGTTATTTGCTACAATTAGGCTCTAGACTATGCATCAACACACTTCCCTTTTCTTATGCCCTTCTTTAAACATATTCGAACAAAGACAACATGCTCACAACAATCCTAACCTCAAAAACCGACTCAATGTCACAATGCACTCATGGCTTGAACAACCAACATCATAGAGAAGTCTAATAACGTTACCTATCCTTCGTGAAACCATGTGCCCTCACAACAAAAGCAGAGAGAGTAAAATCAATCCACACATTCGAATCTCATGCTCACAAAGAAAATCGCTCACTCTCACAAAAGAAGTCACATGCATGTAATTGGTACCATAGGCTTGCCCTTAATGTAAATCTCTACTAATGTAAGCTCGCTTCAACTCACATACCGGGCAAGTTCTAGACACAAGTACACTACATGGACTACACAAAAACCTCACCACACATGGCACATGACTCATTAAGGACGGTTACATTCCGACTCTCAAACAATGCAAGTATTCACGGAGCAACGAGATATTAAGCATTAAGCGCAAAGTGAACACAAGTCAAGAAAATGAGAAATAGGCTGCAACAAAACATGCTATCCGTTTTAACAAGGCATCATCAATAGTTTCAGAATGAGAAGGGAAGATATTACATATGTAAAAGCTTAAATATGCCAGTATCAACCAAGTCAAGGTCACCTAGGTTCATCATTCTTCCTCCTTTTATTCCGTACATTCCTACTCTACTCTAAAAAGAAAACAAAATTACCCGGTTCAAACTACATCCCATGGAAAAGAATCGAGGCACAAAGAAAAACCACAGGGGATTATTACTATCTACAAAGATACTATATATATATTTTTTATTTTTTATTTTTTTTTTCATAATGATAAACTGATAGATAAACTGATAGTTACTCCATATAGATGAATTTACTGCTATTTTATGCCATTAATCCAGTGAATATATTAGTACATTCATCCATACATCAAACATAAATCACCCCCACCCCACACTTAGGACTGTGCGTTGTCCCCAACGCACACAAACAAGGTAAAGTAGGGTGAGAAGGACTCCCTTAAGTCAAGGTGGAGGGCTCATCCGCAGTCTGTGGAGGAGCATCTGCATCCATAGCATTCCTATCATCAACAACTGGTGCTGATTCTGTATCAGGTGTTACAGCGACCTCAATAGGCCTGTTGAGTGGAGCCTCGGTGACTATGGGAGGAACAGGAGTGGATGGTCCGGCAGTGGATGATGCAATCAGCTGGGAGATGTCTGTACCTGCACATTGAACCAGAGCTCTGAGGAGTAATGATATCTCCTTCATCATCGTGGCCTGCTCGGTCTGAACTCGGCTTAGATCCGCACGAGTCTGTCTCAACTCATCCCTGGTGGCACTCAACTCGACACGAGTCGCTATCAGCTCAGCCCTGTTCTCTTGCATATCTGCTTGCATATGCTCAAATAATTGTTGGACGGTGAGCTTAGAAGACCTTCCCTTGTTCGGCTCTAGAACATGAGTGACATCATATGGTCCTGGAGCTTTAGCCTCAATGTCGTCATTCTCCTTGTCCCATAGTACTCCCCTCTCTGTTAAAAAAGCCGTTAGGGTATTAGCAAAGAACAGCCTCCACTTGTAATTCATCCTGGTTCGCTGCATTTGATCATGCATGATGGCTCCGAAGTTGAGTGGTATCCCCTCTAATAAAGCATATAATACGAGTGCGCGGTAACGAGGGACATCAGCTTTATGTTGGCATGGCATCAGTCGGTTACAAATGAAATTTAGAGCCACACGTGCTAACGCACTCATGAATTCCTTTGCTATAGAGTGGTACTCCATACTCCCATGCTTCCATTCTGCATCCTTCCTGGTAGGGCATAGGACAGACTTAATGTGTGCATAATCTGGTGTTTTGCATATGGCGTCAAACCTGTCAGTGAGTGTGTGTGGCACCCTTAAGAAGTTATTCAGAGCTTCAGCTGACACATTAATATCTACCCCTCTTACTCGCACAATGTTTCCCCGTGCGTGACGCCAATTGGCGTAGAGCTCTCTAACAATGGTGAGGTTGGCTTTGCCATGACCTTTCAGAATGGGTCCCCATTTTTGCACCTCTCGAATTGACTTGAGAAACTCTGAGTACTTTGTCTTAAGTGGTCCGATGTTTATCGGCTTTTCCGGAATGTACTTCTTTGAAACCAATATCTTCTTATAGGCTCGAAATGCCTTCTCATTAACAAAGTATTTCTCCCAATCAACTCGGTCTATGGGTTCACCTTCGTCTTCATCACTCATGTTGATCTGTAGGTGGTCATTGTCCGAATCGGAATCGGATTCAGATTCTGTAGTAATCTTCTCCTTCCCTTTATCAGTTGGAGCACTCATTCTCGAAGCTTTTCTTTGGTATGTCACAGGCTCTCGTATCTCTATTCCTTTGCTTGGTGTAATACCCTTCTTCACTATCCTCCGGACCAATGTTTCCTCCTCCTCGTGCTCTGAATCATCACTTAACTGCCTAGGCAGCAGTTCCATTTCCTTCTCCGTCCGCTTCCTCTTTTTCTGCGGATTTGGACCGCCCGCTGCCCTTCCGGTAGGCTTTTTGGGCGGTTGCTTGTTACCATCTTTGTCTTGTTGCTTGGATGGTTTACTCGCTGCTGTCATTTTACGAATCTAAGTACCTGCAATGCAAAGAATTCAACAATTAGCAGATGAAACAGCGAAGTTCAGCTTGAAAGCAATTGCGACAGCTTGCAGACTTCAATTTATTCGTAAAGTCATGCCATTCACTCTTCATGGAATTGTAGCTCATGACTTTCAGCAAGTATGTGATAACTCTCTTCAAAAATTCAATTTCACATAGCCCCTCACTCGACCCCACACTTATTCTCAAGCATACACCAATGTTGCTCGGTTACTCAGACTTCACCGACGCCTAAATTTTTCTCAGGGACAATTCGTCGAACATGTGGTATGCAACAAGTGTGCCTAGTTCATTCTATCAGTTGAGCAATGCAACTACCCTCCCAAAGTTGGACGAGATGAAGGGAATTATAGTTTATCATCTCTCAACCATTACAACTACCAAGAACGACAGCCCTAAAAATCTTGAAATTGCAAAACCTACTTGTTGCTACCATTGAAGGAGGGAGGAGAGACGAATTAGGAGAGAAGCCAACGGAAGAACGAAGAGGATGATGCGTACCTGTCGCATTTGAGCTTATTGCGTTACAATTTCGATGAGAGAATTCTGTTCTGCGTTCGTAGGCGTCGCCAAAACGAGACGAGTGGATGCGTCGCAAGAAACGTTTTTGTTCGAATAGGTTATCTTAAGATGTGTTAAAATATATATTACTTACCTGTGCGTGCGAGCTTTGACGCGACGCATCCCCTTGTCTTCCTTCAAAAATTTTCGGACGCGATACGGGCGCGATAGGCAGACTTCACTGCCTTGAGCAATTGGCCCGTCAATTTTTTTGCTGAGGGGGACGCGACGCATCCGCCTCGTTTTCTTGAATAAAATCTATGTCCTACGAAAAGAAAGGAGAAAAAAAAATTAAAATAAAAATAAAAAACTAACTAACTTGGGTGGCCTCCCAAGAAGCGCCTGATTTAACGTCGCGGCACGACGCAACATGTTCTTCATGCCTCCACTAAATCCATTGTGGTCTTGTGACGTGCAATGTCACCACCCCAATAGTGTTTTACTCTTTGGCCATTTACCAAGAATGTCGTATTGGACCCCTTATCACACAATTCTATCGCACCATGAGGTTTCACACTAACCACTTCAAACGGACCCGACCATCGAGATTTAAGCTTTCCTGGAAAAAGCTTTAGCCTTGAATTAAACAGTAGAATTTGTTGACCTGGTTCAAACTCACGATGTTGGATATGCTTATCATGCCATCTTTTGGTCTTCTCTTTATACAATTTGGCATTTTCATACGCATGCAATCGAAACTCATCAAGCTCGTTGAGTTGTAGCAATCTCTTTTCACCGGCCAAGTCCATCTCCATATTTAGCTTTTTAATCGCCCAATATGCTTTGTGTTCAAGCTCGACGGGCAGATGGCAGGCCTTCCCATAAACCAACCTGTACGGAGAAGTGCCTATTGGGGTCTTGTACGCAGTGCGATATGCCCATAATGCGTCATCCAGCTTCCCGGCCCAGTCCTTTCTATTCATACTTACTGTCTTTTCCAAAATCTGCTTGACCTCTCTGTTGGAAACTTCTACTTGACCACTCGTTTGGGGATGATAGGCAGTGGAAACTTTGTGCTTGACTCCGTATTTTGCAAGAATATTATTCAGCAGTTTGTTACAAAAGTGAGTTCCCCCGTCGCTTATCAACACTCTTGGGGTCCCGAAACGTGTGAAGATGTGCTTCTTTACAAAGCCTACCACAACTTTTGCGTCGTTAGTAGGAAGAGCTATGGCCTCTACCCACTTAGAAACATAGTCGACCGCCACCAAGATGTATATGTGTCCGTTAGAATATGGGAATGGTCCCATAAAATCAATCCCCCAAACATCAAAAAGTTCTACCGCCAGTATATTTTGCAAGGGCATCTCGTGCTTCCTCGTGATAGTTCCAGTTCTTTGGCATCTATCACAATTTTTAACGAAGGCATGTGCATCCTTAAACAATTTTGGCCAATAAAAACCTGATTGTAGCACTTTTTGGGCGGTTCTATCCCCGCCGTGATGACCTCCATATGGTGACGCATGGCAGTAATGTAGTATAGCCTTCATCTCTTCCTCAGGAACACACCTTCTCACCAACTGATCTGCACACTGCCTATATAGGAATGGCTCATCCCATACGTAGAACCTTACATCGTGTAGGAATCTTCTTCTATTGTCAGCTGTCCATTCTAGTGGCGTTACCCCACTTGCGATAAAATTCACATAATATGCATACCATGGGGCTTCACCTGAGGTGATTGCCAATATTTGCTCATCCGGAAATGTTTCTTTAATTGACCCTCCTTCAGCTACATGGTTCCGGCTCTCTAATCTGGACAAATGATCGGCCACTTGATTTTCTGTCCCTTTTCGATCTCGGATCTCTAAGTCAAATTCTTGCAAGAGGAGGACCCAACGAATCAGCCTCGGCTTGGCATCTTTCTTTTCAAATAGGTATCTGATAGCTGAATGATCTGTGTAGACGATGACTTTGGTTCCCACTAGATAGGATCTGAACTTGTCAAATGCCCACACCACTGCAAGCAACTCCTTTTCAGTCACTGTATAATTCATCTGAGCTGGATTCATAGTTTTGCTTGCATAATAAATGGAGTGAAAGATTTTATCCCTCCTTTGCCCCAACACCGCTCCAATTGCTATGTCACTTGCATCGCACATCAACTCAAATGGTTGTGCCCAATCGGGGCCAATGATAATTGGTGCAGTCACCAATCTTCCCTTCAGCTCCTCAAATGCTTTCAGACATGCATTATCAAACTTGAAGGTAACGTCTTTCTCTAGAAGCCTGCACAAAGGGGAAGAAATTTTCGAAAAATCTTTAATGAAACGACGATAAAAACCTGCATGACCCAAGAAACTGCGAATGCCTTTGATGGATGTCGGCGGGGGCAATTTTTCGATCATCTCCACCTTTTCTTTATCCACCTGTAGACCATCTTTTGAAACCTTGTGCCCCAAAACTATACCTTCACGTACCATGAAATGGCACTTTTCCCAGTTTAGCACCAAGTTCGTCTCTTCACACCTAGCTAGCACTTTATCAAGGTTCATCAAACAACTATCAAAAGAACATCCAAACACAGAAAAATCGTCCATGAATACTTCTACATATCTTTCAACCATGTCAGTGAAAATAGCTATCATACACCTTTGAAAAGTCGCAGGTGCATTACAAAGACCGAAGGGCATTCTCTTGAACGCATACGTGCCATAAGGACATGTAAATGTAGTTTTCTCTTGGTCTTCTGGGGCTATAGCAATCTGATTATACCCCGAATAACCGTCTAGGAAACAGTAGTATTCCTGGCCAGCTAATCTATCAAGCATTTGGTCAATAAAAGGCAGGGGAAAGTGGTCTTTCCGGGTGGCATTGTTTAGTTTTCTGTAATCTATGCAAATTCTCCATCCAGTTACAGTTCTTGTAGGAATTAAGTCATTATTTTCATTAACTACTACGGTTATCCCCCCTTTCTTCGGCACACATTGAACGGGGCTTACCCATTTACTATCAGAGATTGGAAATACAATACCTGCATCAAGCCACTTAATCACTTCTTTCCTTACCACTTCTTTCATGATTGGATTTAGTCGGCGTTGGTGTTCTACACTCGGCTTGTGTCCGTCCTCCATGAGGATTTTGTGCATGCAGAAAGCTGGACTAATGCCTTTAATGTCAGACATTGTCCACCCAATTGCTCGCTTGTGCTCACGTAGCACCCTTAATAGCTTTTCTTCCTGTAATTTAGACAAGTGAGCAGAAATAATAACAGGTAAAGTGTCAGAACTTCCCAAATAAGCATATTGAAGGTGAGGGGGTAGGGGTTTAAGTTCCAAATTTGGAGCTTTTTCAATTGACGGCTTTGGTGGGGGGCCACTTGGCCTATTCAGGGGCTCAAACGGGATTATTCCTTGCATGTAACCACATGATGTATCTAGGATTCCCTTCATCTCCTCAACCTCATCATCCATCTCCAAGCTATCAAACAGCATGATTGCTTTTTCTAAACAGTCGCCTAGATATACACTCGTGTTAATAAGTTTCTCATCCACCTCCACCACAGATATCATAGAGAGCTCCTCATAGTGGCGGGGGAGTTGGATTGCTTTGTAGACATTGAAGACTGCCTCCTCATTGTCCACTCTCATAATCATTTTCCCTTCTCTCACTTTAATTATTGCATCGCCAGTAGCCAAGAGAGGTCGTCCCAATATGATTGGAACTTGTTCATCAGCCTCGAAGTCTAGAATAATGAAGTCAGCTGGGAAGATGAATTTTCCAATTTGCAGCAGCACATCTTCAATCACTCCTTCGGGGTAGGCTATGGACCTATCAGCTAATTGCAACATCACGGTGGTTGGTCTCGGAGCTCCCAGACCTAATTGCTTAAACAAGGATAACGGCATCAGATTTATGCTTGCACCCAAATCACACAGAGCACGTCCCACGTTAATATTACCGATTTGTACTGGAATAGTGAAGCTGCCAGGGTCCTTAAGCTTTTGGGGAAGCTTGTTTTGGACCCTTGATGTGCACTCCTCAGTAAGTGCAACCGTCTCGAACTCAGTCAATTTCCTCTTATGAGCCACTATGTCTTTTATGTACTTAGAGTACTTTGGAATTTCACGAAGTACATCCACTAATGGAATATTTAATTGAACCTGACTCAACATGGAGAGAAATTTGTTGAACATGCGATCGTCATTCCTTTTCTGCAATCTTTGGGGGAAAGGTGGTGGTGGCCTTGTAACCTCCATTCGCTCTGAACTTGCATCATCTTCCTTTGACTCTTGTGTTGCCTTAGGTGTCAACTCCCCCCAGGTATAGGTTTTTCTTTTATCTTCCTTGGCGCTTCCTCTAGTTCCCTCCCGTTTCTAAGTGTAACTGCATTAATTTGAGGGTTCTTCTCGGTATCACTGGGAAGTGAGCCTGTAGGTCTAGTATTTTGGTTTGCTGCTAACTGCCCCATTTGCCTCTCAAGATTTCTGAAATCGGTCCTGAGCTGTTGATTGTCTAGTAACAACTTTTTCAGCAAGTCATTCGTACTTTCTTCCATTTGTTGGGGTGGCTTCTGAGGTTGAGTAAAATTCCCTTGAGGCCTATACTGATTCTGTTGACTTCCGCCCCATGAGAAGTTAGGATGATTCCTCTAGTTTGGGTTGTAAGTGTTCCCATATTGCGCATGTTGATTCATAGGACCTCTGTTTTGTTGTCCCACATAGTATATAGATTCAGGATTCGTGGGGCACATGTCAATCATATGACTGTCTCCGCATAGTTCGCAACAAATAGACATCTGTTGTACATGTTGCATTTGTTGTGTTGTCATTCTATTCATCTGATTTGCCAATTTTGCTATATCGGCTCTCATGGCGGAAAAGTCATCAAGCTCAATCAAACCGGCGGCCTTCTGTTTAATTACCCTTCGTGAATCCCCCTCTCCTTGCCAATTATGGTCATTAGCAGTGAAATTATTTAGCAGGAGTTGTATTTCACTATACGGTCTTGCCATGCAACTACCCCCACAAGCTGAGTCAAGATTCATCTTTGATGCTTCATCTAACCCATCAACAAAAGTGTGACCCAATACCTCATCAGTTTGACAATGATGCGGGCAGTCTCTGAGTAGTTTCTTGTATCTTTCCCAAGCTTGACGAAGTGTCTCGCCATCCCGTTGTTGGAACCCAAGAATTTGGCTCCTCAATGACTTTGTCTTCTTAGTTGGGAAAAACTTGATCAGGAATTTCCTTGCTAGATCATCCCAAGTGTGGATAGAGTTCGCGGGCTCCTTTTGCAACCATTCTTTAGCTTCCCCCAACAGTGAAAAAGGGAATAGTGTCAGCCTGACATAGTCCTTGGAGACGTTCGGATAATTGTAAGTGTCCGTGATTTCCAAGAAGTTCTGAATATGCCTCTGCGGGTCCTCATGAGATAGACCCAGATATTGTCCTGTGGACTGAATCAGCTGTACCATGTACTGTTTGAGTTCAAAATGCCCAGTGATATCAGGCTTCACAATAGCCTGAGTCATATTCGCAAGATTGGGCCTTGCGGCTTCGATTACCGGATGCTCTTCATTGCCTGCCATATCTATTGGCTGTGGTTGGATTGCGATGTCCAAATCTCTTTCTATTCTCGTTCTAGCTTCGTGTTCCCTTCTCACTCTATGTAATGTTCGTTCGATTTCTGGATCAAGAGGAATGAGGTTGTTTGCACTTCTACTCCTCTGCATTCGAGAGTAAACCCTGCGTTGACACAAACCAGGCAAACTGAAAATTAAAACTTGAAAACAAATATCTAATAAAAGCTTAACTTAGTCACGTAGCTAATTTCTAAGTCCCCGGCAACGGCGCCAAAAACTTGTTGCGACCAAACACACTCACGCAAGTATACGCGGTCGTCAAGTAATAAAGTGACTCAAAGTCGGATGTCGAACCCACGAGGACTTATGATTAACTATTAACTAACTTAGCCTATCTTAATTATCTAAACAAGAATTAAATCTAAAAATATTTTATTCTAACTAATTAAATAAGAAAAATATAAATAATAGACTTTGAACAGAGAAAGAGCAGATTTTAAGGATCTCAATGTAATGAAAACAATCTAGGGTTATGGGCTATCTAACAATCCTATTGTATTCTTCAATTGAATTGACCGACTAATTTATCTAGCTTATTGGTTGACAGGGTTAATATTGCTCATAAGAATCTGTCGAGTTCTTACTCGCCTATTCAAGCTAACCTAACGCCTATATGTCTATGGAGTTAGAATCAACAAGAACGCATTTATAATTCCTGTAAATCAACCAAGCAAGGCAATTAGGTATATGTCTATCCTAACCACGAATCCGTTCCCCGATGTCCGAGTTCAAGAACTTGCCCTACTCAATCCTATATGCAATATAGAATTCCCACTTTCGAGTGCAATTCTAGATTCGTAGATAATATTCAATTGGTGATCAAGCAATTAAATAATTAAGTGCAAGATTGAATAAATAAACTAATATGATAAATCAAAAAGTCAAAATCAATATCCGAATAACAATAGTCATGAAAGAACCACAACCCTAGAACGTGAAGTTTAGCTCTACATAGACATGGTAGCCAAACAACAAATCATATAAAGAAACATAAAAATTACTAAGTTTGGTGGGAGAAAGATGAAACTTGATGAATTCCGGCCTCCACAGCTTTTTCTTGGCTTTTTCCCTCTTCCCAATATGTTAGATAACCTAAAGGAGGCGTTTTTGGCTTATATATTGCGTACAAAAGTCGTGGGCCAAAGCTCTCCTATTCCTAGTCCAAATCGGCTTCAGGGATTGATGCTAAGGTGGATGCGACGCATCCAGCTTGTCCTCTATTTCAATTTTTGCCTGCGAAGGTGGATGCGACGCATCCACCTTGTCCTCTATTTCTCAGCTTGCATGCGATGGTGGACGCGACGCATCCAGCTTCACTTCTACTTCCCAGTTTCGCACGCGATGGCGGACGCGATGGCCCAACTTCACTGCTAAGGTTGCATGCAGGATGATGTTTTCCTAGGTTGGATGCGACGCATCCAACCCTTCTTCCTCTGGCTAAACCACCTTTTCTTCATATTTTGCACTCCGAACACCTTAAATCATCACACATAACTTAATTAGTCATCAAACCAATAATTACACCATGTTGGGTGTTTTAAAGATTAAATAACATCAAAAAGTGGTTAAAGCATGGGCAAAGTAACATCAACACATATCGAAATATGCCAAACATCACTAGGCTTGTATGTTCTGCAAACTCAGCCGCTGCTTGAGCAGCAGAGGTAGCATCCTTAAATTTCATGTTCCAATTCTGCCTGCCAATAGAAAATTTACCATTACCATCTCCAGGAAATGATTGCCCATGTTCCAACCTTTCATCCTTGAAACCTAAGTGGCATGAACCACCATCATCAACGCAATATTGCCTTGAAAGTTCTACAACAGCTCTGGCAACTAGGCTTCCATGTTCTGCAAACTCAGCCGCTGCTTGAGCAGCAGAGGTAGCATCCTTAAATTTCATGTTCCAATTCTGCCTGTAAATAGAAATTTTACCATCTCCAGGAAATGATTGGCCATGCTCCAACCTTTCATCCTTGAAACCTAAGTGGCATGAACCACCATCATCAAAACAATATTGCCTTGAAAGTTCTACAACAACTCTGGCAGCTAGGCATGCATGTTCTACAAACTCAGCCACTGCTTGAGCAGCAGAGGTAGCATCATAAATTTCATTTTCCAATTCTGCCTGCCAACAGAAAAATTACAATTACAATCTGCAGGAAATGATTGCCCATGTTCCAACCTTTCATCTTTGAAACCTAAGTGGCATGAACCACCATCATCAACACAATATTTCCTTGAAACTTCTACAAGAACTCTAGCATCTAGGCTTGCATGTTCTGCAAACTCAACTGCTGCTTGAGCAGCAGAGGTAGTATCCTTAACTTTCATGTTCCAATTCTGCTTGCTAACAGAAAAATTACCATCTCCAGAAAATGATTGCCCATGTTCCAACATTTCATCCTTGAAACCTAAGTGGAATGAACCTCCATCATCAACACAATATTGCCTTTAAAGTTCCACAACAGCTCTGGCAGCTAGGTTTGCATGTTTTGCAAACTCAGCCACTGCTTGAGCAGCATAGGTAGCATCCTTAAATTTCATGTTCCAATTCTGCCTGCCCACAGAAAAATAACCATTACCATCTCCAGTAAATCATTGCCCATGTTCCAACCTTTCATCCTTGAAACCTAAGTGGCATGAATCACCATCATCAACACGATATTGCCTTGAAAGTTCTACAACAGCTCTGGCAGCTAGGCCTGCTTTTTCTGCAAACTCAGCCGCTGCTTGAGCAGCAGAGGTAGCATCCTTAAATTTCATGTTCCAATTCTACCTGCCAACAAAAAATTACAATTACCATCTCCAGGAAATCATTGCCCGTGTTCCAACCTTTCATCTTTGAAACCTAAGTGGCATGAACCACCATCATCAACACAATATTGCCTTGAAAGTTCTACAACAGCTCTGGCAGCTAGGTTTGCATGTTCTGCAAAATCAGCCGCTGCTTGAGCAACAGAGGTAGCATACTTAAATTTCATGTTCCAATTCTGCCTGCCAATAGAAAATTTACCATTACCATCTCCAGGAAATGATTGCCCATGTTCCAACCTTTCATCCTTGAAACCTAAGTAGCATGAACCACCATCATCAACACAATATTGCCTTGAAAGTTCTATAACAGCTCTGGCAACTAGGCTTGCATGTTCTGCAAACTCAGCCGCTGCTTGAGCAGCAGAGGTAGCATCCTTAAATTTCATGTTCCAATTCTGCCTGTAAATAGAAATTTTACCATCTCCAGGAAATGATTGGCCATGCTCCAACCTTTCATCCTTGAAACCTAAGTGGCATGAACCACCATCATCAAAACAATATTGCCTTGAAAGTTCTACAACAACTCTGGCAGCTAGGCATGCATGTTCTACAAACTCAGCCACTGCTTGAGCAGCAGAGGTAGCATCATAAATTTCATTTTCCAATTCTGCCTGCCAACAGAAAAATTACAATTACAATCTGCAGGAAATGATTGCCCATGTTCCAACCTTTCATCTTTGAAACCTAAGTGGCATGAACCACCATCATCAACACAATATTTCCTTGAAACTTCTACAAGAACTCTAGCATCTAGGCTTGCATGTTCTGCAAACTCAACTGCTGCTTGAGCAGCAGAGGTAGTATCCTTAACTTTCATGTTCCAATTCTGCTTGCTAACAGAAAAATTACCATCTCCAGAAAATGATTGCCCATGTTCCAACATTTCATCCTTGAAACCTAAGTGGAATGAACCTCCATCATCAACACAATATTGCCTTTAAAGTTCCACAACAGCTCTGGCAGCTAGGTTTGCATGTTTTGCAAACTCAGCCACTGCTTGAGCAGCATAGGTAGCATCCTTAAATTTCATGTTCCAATTCTGCCTGCCCACAGAAAAATAACCATTACCAACTCTAGGAAATGATTGCCCATGTTCCAACCTTTCATCCTTGAAACCTAAGTGGCAAGAACCACCATCATCAACACAATATTGCATTGAAAGTTCTACTATATCTCTGACAGCTAGGCTTGCATGTTCTGCAAACTCAGCCGTTGCTTGAGCAGCAGAGGTAGCATCCTTAAATTTCATGTTCCAATTCTACCTGCCAACAGAAAAATTACCATTACCATCTCCAGGAAATGATTGCCCATGTTCCAACCTTTCATCCTTGAAACCTAAGTGGCATGAACCACCATCAACAACACAATATTGCCTTTAAAGTTCTATAACAGCTCTGGAAGCTAGGCTTGTATGTTCTGCAAACTCAGCCGCTGCTTGAGCAGCAGAGGTAGCATCCTTAAATTTCATGTTCCAATTCTGCCTGCCAATAGAAAATTTACCATTACCATCTCCAGGAAATGATTGCCCATGTTCCAACCTTTCATCCTTGAAACCTAAGTAGCATGAACCACCATCATCAACACAATATTGCCTTGAAAGTTCTATAACAGCTCTGGCAACTAGGCTTGCATGTTCTGCAAACTCAGCCGCTGCTTGAGCAGCAGAGGTAGCATCCTTAAATTTCATGTTCCAATTCTGCCTGTCAATAGAAATTTTACCATCTCCAGGAAATGATTGCCCATGCTCCAACCTTTCATCCTTGAAACCTAAGTGGCATGAACCACCATCATCAAAACAATATTGCCTTGAAAGTTCTACTACAACTCTGGCAGCTAGGCTTGCATGTTCTACAAACTCAGCTGCTGCTTGAGCAGCAGAGGTAGCATCTTCATATTTCATGTTCTAATTCTGCTTGCCAACAGAAAAATTACCATCTCCAGGAAATGATTGCCCATGTTCCAACCTTTCATCCTTGAAACCTAAGTGGCATGAACCACCATCATCAACACAATATTGACTTTAAAGTTCTACAACAGCTCTAGCAGCTAGGTTTGCATGTTCTGCAAACTCAACCGCTGCTTGAGCAACAAAGGTAGCATCCTTAAATTTCATGTTCCAATTCTGCCTGCCAACAGAAAAATTACCATTACCAACTCTAGGAAATGATTGCCCATGTTCCAACCTTTCATCTTTGAAACCCAAGTGGCATGAACCACCATCATCAACACAATATTGCATTGAAAGTTCTACTATATCTCTGACAGCTAGGCTTGCATGTTCTGCAAACTCAGCCGTTGCTTGAGCAGCAGAGGTAGCATCCTTAAATTTCATGTTCCAATTCTGCCTGCCAACAGAAAAATTACCATTACCATCTCCAGGAAATGATTGCCCATGTTCCAACCTTTCATCCTTGAAACCTAAGTGGCATGAACCACCATCAACAACACAATATTGCCTTTAAAGTTCTATAACAGCTCTGGAAGCTAGGCTTGTATGTTCTGCAAACTCAGCCGCTGCTTGAGCAGCAGAGGTAGCATCCTTAAATTTCATGTTCCAATTCTGCCTGCCAATAGAAAATATACCATTACCATCTCCAGGAAATGATTGCCCATGTTCCAACCTTTCATCCTTGAAACCTAAGTGGCATGAACCACCATCATCAACGCAATATTGCCTTGAAAGTTCTACAACAGCTCTGGCAACTAGGCTTCCATGTTCTGCAAACTCAGCCGCTGCTTGAGCAGCAGAGGTAGCATCCTTAAATTTCATGTTCCAATTCTGCCTGTCAATAGAAATTTTACCATCTCCAGGAAATGATTGCCCATGTTCCAACCTTTCATCCTTGAAACCTAAGAGGCATGAACCACCATCATCAACTCAATATTGCCTTGAAAGTTCTACAACAGCTCTGGCAGCTAGGCCTACATGTTCTGCAAACTCAGTCGCTGCTTGAGCAGCAGAGGTAGCATCCTTAAATTTCAAGTTCCAATTCTACCTGCCAACAGAAAAATTACAATAACCATCTCCAGGAAATGATTGCCCATGTTCCAACCTTTCATCTTTGAAACCTAAGTGGCATGAACCACCATCATCAACACAATATTGCCCTGAAAGTTCTACAACAGCTCTGGCAGCTAGGCTGGCATGTTCTGCAAACTCAGCCGCTGCTTGAGCAGCAGAGGTAGCATCCTTAAATTTCATGTTCCAATTCTGCCTGCCAACAGAAAACTTACCATTACCATCTCCAGGAAATGATTGCCCATGTTCCAACCTTTCTTCCTTGAAACCTAAGTGGCATGAACCACCATCATCAACACAATATTGCCTTTAAAGTTCTACAACAGCTCTGGAAGCTAGGCTTGTATGTTCTGCAAACTCAGCCACTGCTTGAGCAGCAGAGGTAGCATCCTTAAATTTCATGTTCCAATTCTTCCTGCCAAAAGAAAATTTACCATTACCATCTCCAGGAAATGATTGCCCATGTTCCAACCTTTCATCCTTGAAACCTAAGTGGCATGAACCACCATCATCAACACAATATTGCCTTGAAAGTTCTACAATAGTTCTGGCAGCTAGGCTTGCATGTTCTGCAAACTCAGCCGCTGCTTGAGCAGCGGAGGTAGCATCCTTAAATTTCATGTTCCAATTATGCCTGCCAATAGAAAAATTACTACTACCACCTCCAGGAAATGATTGCCCATGTTCCAACCTTTCATACTTTAAACCTAAGTGGCATGAACTACCTTCATCAACATAATATGGCCTTGAAAGTTCTACAACAGCTCTGGCAGCTAGGCTTGCATGTTCTGCAAACTCAGTCGCTACTTGAGCAGCAGAGGTAGCATCCTTAAATTTCATGTTCCAATTCTGCTTGCCAATAGAAACATTACCATTACCATCTCCATGATTGCCCATGTTCCAACCTTTCATACTTGAACCCTAAGTGGCATGAACCACTAACATCAACACAATATTGCCTTGAAAGTTCTACAACAGCTCTGCTAGCTAGGCTTGCATGTTCGGCAAACTCAGCCGCTGCTTGAGCAGCAGAGGTAGCATCCTTAAATTTCATGTTCCAATTCTTCCTGCCAACAGAAAATTCACCATTACCATCTCCAGGAAAAGATTGCCCATGTTCCAACCTTTCATCCTTGAAACCTAAGTGGCATGAACTACCATAATGAACACAATATTGCCTTGAAAGTTCTACAACAGCTCTGGCAGCTAGGCTTGCATGTTCTGCAAACTCAGCCGCTGCTTGAGCAGCAGAGGTAGCATCCTTAAATTTCATGTTCCAATTCTGCCTGCCAATAGAAAAATTACTACTACCACCTCCAGGAAATGATTGCCCATGTTCCAACCTTTCATACTTGAAACCTAAGTGGCATGAACTACCATCATCAACATAATATTGCCTTGAAAGTTCTACAACAGCTCTGGCAGCTAGGCTTGCATGTTCTGCAAACTCAGCCGCTGCTTGAGCAGCAGAGGTAGCATCCTTAAATTTCATCTTCCAATTCTGCTTGCCAATAGAAACAATACCATTACCATCTCCATAATTGCCCATGTTCCAACCTTTCATCCTTGAAACCTAAGTGGCATGAACCACCAACATCAACACAATATTGCCTTGAAAGTTCTACAACAGCTCTGGCAGCTAGGCCTGCATGTTCTGCAAACTCAGCCGCTGCTTGAGCAGCAGAGGTAGCATCCTTAAATTTCAAGTTCCAATTCTACCTGCCAACAGAAAAATTACAATTACCATCTCCAAGAAATGATTGCCCATGTTCCAACCTTTCATCCTTGAAACCTAAGTGGCATGAACCACCATCATCAACACAATATTGCCTTGAAAGTTCTACAACAGCTCTGGCAGCTAGGCCTGCATGTTCTGCAAACTCAGCCGCTGCTTGAGCAGCAGAGGTATCATCCTTAAATTTCAAGTTCCAATTCTACCTGCCAACAGAAAAATTACAATTACCATCTCCAGGAAATGATTGCCCATGTTCCAACCTTTCATCTTTGAAACCTAAGTGGCATGAACCACCATCATCAACACAATATTGCCTTGAAAGTTCTACAACAGCTCTGGCAGCTAGCCTTGCATGTTCTGCAAAATCAGCCGCTGCTTGAGCAACAGAGGTAGCATACTTAAATTTCATGTTCCAATTCTGCCTGCCAACAGAAAATTTACCATTACCATCTCCAGGAAATGATTGCCCATGTTCCAACCTTTCATCCTTGAAACCTAAGTGGCATGAACCACCATCATCAACACAATATTGCCTTTAAAGTTCTACAACAGCTCTGGAAGCTAGGCTTGTATGTTCTGCAAACTCAGCCGCTGCTTGAGCAGTAGAGGTAGCATCCTTAAATTTCATGTTCCAATTTTGCTTGCCAACAGAAAATTTACCATTACCATCTCCAAGAAATGATTGCCCATGTTCCAACCTTTCATCCTTCAAACCTAAGTGGCATGAACCACCATCATCAGCACAATATTGCCTTGAAAGTTCTACAACAGCTCTGGCAGCTAGGCTTGCATGTTTTGCAAACTCAGCCGCTGCTTGAGCAGCAGAGGTAGCATCCTTAAATTTCATGTTCCAATTCTGCCTGCCAACAGAAAAATTATTACTACCACCTCCAGGAAATGATTGCCCATGTTCCAACCTTTCATACTTGAAACCTAAGTGGCATGAACTACCATCATCAACATAATATTGCCTTGAAAGTTCTACAACAGCTCTGGCAGCTAGGCTTGCATGTTCTGTAAACTCAGCCGCTGCTTGAGCAGCAGAGGTAGCATCCTTAAATTTCATGTTCTAATTCTGCCTGCCACTAGAAAATTTACCATTACCATCTCCAGGAAATGATTTCCCATGTTCCAACCTTTCATCCTTGAAACCTAAGTGGCATGAACCACTATCATCAACACAATATTGTCTTGAAAGTTTTACAACAGCTCTGGCAGCTAGGCTTGCATGTTCTGCAAACTCAGCCGCTGCTTGAGCAGCAGAGGTAGCATCCTTAAATTTCATGTTCCAATTCTGCCTGTCAATAGAAAATTTACCATCTCCAGGAAATGATTGCCCATGTTCCAACCTTTCATCCTTGAAACCTAAGTGGCATGAACCACAATCATCAACACAATATTTCCTTGAAAGTTCTACAACAACTCTGGCAGCTAGGCTTGCATGTTCTGACTCAGCCGCTGCTTGAGCAGCAGAGGTAGCATCCTTAAATTTCATGTTCCAATTCTGCTTGCCAATAGAAACATTACCATTACCATCTCTAGGAAATGATTGCCCATGTTCCAACCTTTCATCCTTGAAACCTAAGTGGCATGAACCACCATCATCAACACAATATTTCCATGAAAGTTCTACAACAGCTCTGGAAGCTAGGCTTGCATGTTCTGTAAACTCAGCCGCTGTTTGAGCAGCAGAGGTAGCATCCTTAAAGTTAATGTTCCAATTTTACTTGCCAACAGAAAAATAACCAGTGCCTTCTCTAGGAAATGATTGCCCATGTTCCAACCTTTCAACCTTGAAACCTAAGTGGCATGAACCACCATTATCAACAAAATATTGCCTTGAAATTCTGCAACAAGCTCTGGCAGCTAGGCTTGCATGTTCTGCAAACTCAGCCGCTGCTTGAGCAGCAGAGGTAGCATCATAAATTTCATGTTCCAATTCTTCCTGCCAACAGAAAAATTACAATTACCATCTCCAGGAAATGATTGCCCATGTTCCAACCTTTCATCTTTGAAACCTAAGTGGCATGAACCACCATCATCAACACAATATTACCTTGAAAGTTCTACAACAGCTCTGGCAGCTAGGTTTGCATGTTCTGCAAACTCAGCCACTGCTTGAGCAGCAGAGGTAGCATCCTTAAATTTCATGTTCCAATTCTTCCTGCCAAAATAAAATTTACCATTACCATCTCCAGGAAATGATTGCCCATGTTCCAACCTTTCATCCTTGAAACCTAAGTGGCATGAACCACCATCATCAACACAATATTGCCTTGAAAGTTCTACAACAGCTCTGGCAGCTACGCTTGCATGTTCTGCAAACTCAGCCGCTGCTTGAGCAGCAGAGGTAGCATCCTTAAATTTCGTGTTCCAATTCTGCCTGCCAATAGAAAAATTACTACTACCACCTCCAGGAAATGATTGCCCATGTTCCAATCTTTCATACTTGAAACCTAAGTGGCATGAACTACCATCATCAACATAATATTGCCTTGAAAGTTCTACAACAGCTCTGGCAGCTAGGTTTGCATGTTCTACAAACTCAGCCGCTGCTTGAGCAGCAAAGGTAGCATCCTTAAATTTCATGTTCCAATTCTGCTTGCCAACAGAAAAATTACCATCTCCAGGAAATGATTGCCCATGTTCCAACCTTTCATCCTTGAATCCTAAGTGGCATGAACCACCATCATCAACACTATATTGCCTTGAAAGTTCTACAACAGCTCTGGCAGCTAGGCTTGCATGTTCCGCAAACTTAGCCGCTTCTTGAGCAGCAGAGGTAGCATCCTTAAATTTCATGTTCCAATTATGCCTGCCAATAGAAAAATTACTACTACCACCTCCAGGAAATGATTGCCCATGTTCCAACCTTTCATACTTTAAACCTAAGTGGCATGAACTACCTTCATCAACATAATATGGCCTTGAAAGTTCTACAACAGCTCTGGCAGCTAGGCTTGCATGTTCTGCAAACTCAGCCGCTACTTGAGCAGCAGAGGTAGCATCCTTAAATTTCATGTTCCAATTCTGCTTGCCAATAGAAACATTACCATTACCATCTCCATGATTGCCCATGTTCCAACCTTTCATCCTTGAAACCTAAGTGGCATAAACCACCAACATCAACATAATATTGCCTTGAAAGTTCTACAACAGCTCTGGTAGCTAGGCTTGCATGTTCTGCAAACTCAGCCGCTGCTTGAGTAGCAGAGGTAGCATCCTTAAATTTCATGTTCCAATTCTGCCTGGCAACAGAAAAATTACCATTACCATCTCAAGGAAATGATTGCCCATGTTCCAACGTTTCATCTTTGAAACCTAAGTGGCATGAACCACCATCATCAACACAATATTGCCTTGAAAGTTCTACAACAGCTCTGGCAGCTAGGTTTGCATGTTCTGCAAACTCAGCCGCTGCTTGAGCAGCAGAGGTAGCATCCTTAAATTTCATGTTCCAATTCTGCCTGCCAATAGAAAAATTACTACTACCACCTCCAGGAAATGATTGCCCATGTTCCAACCTTTCATACTTGAAACCTAAGTGGCATGAACTACCATCATCAACATAATATTGCCTTGAAAGTTCTACAACAGCTTTGGCAGCTAGGCTTGCATGTTCTGCAAACTCAGCCGCTGCTCGAGCAGCAGAGGTAGCATCCTTAAATTTCATCTTCCAATTCTGCTTGCCAATAGAAACAATACCATTACCATCTCCATGATTGCCCATGATCCAACCTTTCATCCTTGAAACCTAAGTGGCATGAACCACCAATATCAACACAATATTGCCTTGAAAGTTCTACAACACCTCTGGCAGCTAGGCCTGCATGTTCTGCAAACTCAGCCGCTGCTTGAGCAGCAGAGGTATCATCCTTAAATTTCAAGTTCCAATTCTACATGCCAACAGAAAAATTACAATTACCATCTCCATGAAATGATTGCCCATGTTCCAACCTTTCATCTTTGAAACCTAAGTGGCATGAACCACCATCATCAACACAATATTGCCTTGAAAGTTCTACAACAGCTCTGGCAGCTAGCCTTGAATGTTCTGCCAAATCAGCCGCTGCTTGAGCAACAGAGGTAGCATACTTAAATTTCATGTTCCAATTCTGCCTGCCAACAGAAAAATTACCATTACCATCTCCAGGAAATGATTGCCCATGTTCCAACCTTTCATCCTTGAAACCTAAGTGGCATGAACCACCATCATCAACACAATATTGCCTTTAAAGTTCTACAACAACTCTGGAAGCTAGGCTTGTATATTCTGCAAACTCAGCCGCTGCTTGAGCAGTAGAGGTAGCATCCTTAAATTTCATGTTCCAATTTTGCCTGCCAACAGAAAATTTACCATTACCATCTCCAAGAAATGATTGCCCATGTTCCAACCTTTCATCCTTCAAACCTAAGTGGCATGAACCACCATCATCAGCACAATATTGCCATGAAAGTTCTACAATAGCTCTGGCAGCTAGACTTGCATGTTCTGCAAACTCAGCCGCTGCTTGAGCAGCAGAGGTAGCATCCTTAAATTTCATGTTCCAATTCTGCCTGCCAACAGAAAATTTACCATTACCATCTCCAAGAAATGATTGCCCATGTTCCAACCTTTCATCCTTCAAACCTAAGTGGCATGAACCACCATCATCAGCACAATATTGCCATGAAAGTTCTACAATAGCTCTGGCAGCTAGACTTGCATGTTCTGCAAACTCAGCCGCTGCTTGAGCAGCAGAGGTAGCATCCTTAAATTTCATGTTCCAATTCTGCCTGCCAACAGAAAAATTACTACTACGACCTCCAGGAAATGATTGCCCATGTTCCAACCTTTCATACTTGAAACCTAAGTGGCATGAACTACCATCATCAACATAATATTGCCTTGAAAGTTCTACAACAGCTCTGGCAGCTAGGCTTGCATGTTCTGCAAACTTAGCCGCTGCTTGAGCAGCAGAGGTAGCATCCTTAAATTTCATGTTCCAATTCTGCCTGCCAACAGAAAAATTACCATTACCATCTCCAGGAAATGATTGCCCATGTTCCAACCTTTCATCCTTGAAACCTAAGTGGCATGAACCACCATCATCAACACAATATTGCCTTTAAAGTTCTACAACAGCTCTGGAAGCTAGGCTTGTATGTTCTGCAAACTCAGCCGCTGCTTGAGCAGTAGAGGTAGCATCCTTAAATTTCATGTTCCAATTTTGCCTGCCAACAGAAAATTTACCATTACCATCTCCAAGAAATGATTGCCCATGTTCCAACCTTTCATCCTTCAAACCTAAGTGGCATGAACCACCATCATCAGCACAATATTGCCTTGAAAGTTCTACAACAGCTCTGGCAGCTAGGCTTGCATGTTCTGCAAACTCAGCCGCTGCTTGAGCAGCAGAGGTTGCATCCTTAAATTTCATGTTCCAATTCTGCCTGCCAACAGAAAAATTACTACTACCACCTCCAGGAAATGATTGCCCATGTTCCAACCTTTCATACTTGAAACCTAAGTGGCATGAACTACCATCATCAACATAATATTGCCTTGAAAGTTCTACAACAGCTCTGGCAGCTAGGCTTGCATGTTCTGCAAACTCAGCCGCTGCTTGAGCAGCAGAGGTAGCATCCTTAAATTTCATGTTCCAATTCTGCTTGCCAATAGAAACATTACCATTACCATCTCTAGGAAATGATTGCCCATGTTCCAACCTTTCATCCTTGAAACCTAAGTGGCATGAACCACCATCATCAACAAAATATTTCCTTTAAAGTTCTACAACAACTCTGGCAGCTAGGCTGGCATGTTCTGCAAACTCAGCCGCTGCTTGAGCAGCAGAGGTAGCATCCTTAAATTTCATGTTCCAATTCTGCCTGCCAACAGAAAAATTACTACTACCACCTCCAGGAAATGATTGCCCATGTTCCAACCTTTCATACTTGAAACCTAAGTGGCATGAACCACCATCATCAACACAATGTTGCCTTGAAAGTTCTACAATAGCTCTGGCAGCTAGCCTTGCATGTTCTGCAAAATCAACCACTGCTTGAGCAACAGAGGTAGCATACTTAAATTTCATGTTCCAATTCTGCCTGCCAACAGAAAAATTACCATTACCATCTCCAGGAAATGATTGCCCATGTTCCAACCTTTCATCCTTGAAACCTAAGTGGCATGAACCACAATCATCAACACAATATTGCCTTGAAAGTTCTACAACAACTCTGGCAGCTAGGCTTGCATGTTCTGCAAACTCAGCCGCTGCTTGAGCAGCAGAGGTAGCATCCTTAAATTTCATGTTCCAATTCTGCCTGCCAACAGAAAAATTACTACTACCACCTCCAGGAAATGATTGCCCATGTTCCAACCTTTCATACTTGAAACCTAAGTGGCATGAACCACCATCATCAACACAATGTTGCCTTGAAAGTTCTACAACAGCTCTGGCAGCTAGCCTTGCATGTTCTGCAAAATCAGCCACTGCTTGAGCAACAGAGGTAGCATACTTAAATTTCATGTTCCAATTCTGCCTGCCAACAGAAAAATTACCATTACCATCTCCAGGAAATGATTGCCCATGTTCCAACCTTTCATCCTTGAAACCTAAGTGGCATGAACCACCATCATCAACACAATATTGCCTTGAAAGTTCTACAACAGCTCTGGCAGCTAGGCCTGCATGTTCTGCAAACTCAGCCGATACTTGAGCAGCAGAGTATCATCCTTAAATTTCAAGTTCCAATTCTACCTGCCAACAGAAAAATTACAATTACCATCTCCAGGAAATGATTGCCCATGTTCCAACCTTTCATCTTTGAAACCTAAGTGGCATGAACCACCATCATCAACACAATATTGCCTTGAAAGTTCTACAACAGCTCTGGCAGCTAGCCTTGCATGTTCTGCAAAATCAGCCGCTGCTTGAGCAACAGAGGTAGCATACATAAATTTCATGTTCCAATTCTGCCTGCCAACAGAAAAATTACCATTACCATCTCCAGGAAATGATTGCCCATGTTCCAACTTTTCATCTATGAAACCTAAGTGGCATGAACCACCATTATCAACACAATATTACCTTGAAAGTTCTACAACAGCTCTGGCAGCTAGGTTTGCATGTTCTGCAAACTCAGCCACTGCTTGAGCAGCAGAGGTAGCATCCTTAAATTTCATGTTCCAATTCTTCCTGCCAAAATAAAATTTACCATTACCATCTCCAGGAAATGATTGCCCATGTTCCAACCTTTCATCCTTGAAACCTAAGTGGCATGAACCACCATCATCAGCACAATATTGCCTTGAAAGTTCTACAACAGCTCTGGCAGCTAGGCTTGCATGTTCTGCAAACTCAGCCGCTGCTTGAGCAGCAGAGGTAGCATCCTTAAATTTCATGTTCCAATTCTACCTGCCAATAGAAAAATTACTACTACCACCTCCAGGAAATGGTTGCCCATGTTCCAACCTTTCATACTTGAAACCTAAGTGGCATGAACCACCATCATCAACACAATGTTGCCTTGAAAGTTCTACAACAGCTCTGGCAGCTAGCCTTGCATGTTCTGCAAAATCAGCCGCTGCTTGAGCAACAGAGGTAGCATACTTAAATTTCATGTTCCAATTCTGCCTGTCAATAGAAAATTTACCATCTCCAGGAAATGATTGCCCATGTTCCAACCTTTCATCCTTGAAACCTAAGTGGCATGAACCACAATCATCAACACAATATTGCCTTGAAAGTTCTACAACAACTCTGGCAGCTAGGCTTGCATGTTCTGCAAACTCAGCCGCTGCTTGAGCAACAGAGGTAGCATACATAAATTTCATGTTCCAATTCTGCCTGCCAACAGAAAAATTACCATTACCATCTCCAGGAAATGATTGCCCATGTTCCAACTTTTCATCTATGAAACCTAAGTGGCATGAACCACCATCATCAACACAATATTACCTTGAAAGTTCTACAACAGCTCTGGCAGCTAGGTTTGCATGTTCTGCAAACTCAGCCACTGCTTGAGCAGCAGAGGTAGCATCCTTAAATTTCATGTTCCAATTCTTCCTGCCAAAATAAAATTTACCATTACCATCTCCAGGAAATGATTGCCCATGTTCCAACCTTTCATCCTTGAAACCTAAGTGGCATGAACCACCATCATCAGCACAATATTGCCTTGAAAGTTCTACAACAACTCTGGCAGCTAGCCTTGCATGTTCTGCAAAATCAGCCGCTGCATGAGCAACAGAGGTAGCATACATAAATTTCATGTTCCAATTCTGCCTGCCAACAGAAAAATTACCATTACCATCTCCAGGAAATGATTGCCCATGTTCCAACCTTTCATCCTTGAAACCTAAGTGGCATGAACCACCATCATCAACACAATATTGCCTTGAAAGTTCTACAACAGCTCTGGCAGCTAGGCCTGCATGTTCTGCAAACTCAGCCGCTACTTGAGCAGCAGAGTATCATCCTTAAATTTCAAGTTCCAATTCTACCTGCCAACAGAAAAATTACAATTACCATCTCCAGGAAATGATTGCCCATGTTCCAACCTTTCATCTTTGAAACCTAAGTGGCATGAACCACCATCATCAACACAATATTGCCTTGAAAGTTCTACAACAGCTCTGGCAGCTAGCCTTGCATGTTCTGCAAAATCAGCCGCTGCTTGAGCAACAGAGGTAGCATACATAAATTTCATGTTCCAATTCTGCCTGCCAACAGAAAAATTACCATTACCATCTCAAGGAAATGATTGCCCATGTTCCAACTTTTCATCTATGAAACCTAAGTGGCATGAACCACCATCATCAACACAATATTACCTTGAAAGTTCTACAACAGCTCTGGCAGCTAGGTTTGCATGTTCTGCAAACTCAGCCACTGCTTGAGCAGCAGAGGTAGCATCCTTAAATTTCATGTTCCAATTCTTCCTGGCAAAATAAAATTTACCATTACCATCTCCAGGAAATGATTGCCCATGTTCCAACCTTTCATCCTTGAAACCTAAGTGGCATGAACCACCATCATCAGCACAATATTGCCTTGAAAGTTCTACAATAGCTCTGGCAGCTAGGCTTGCATGTTCTGCAAACTCAGCCGCTGCTTGAGCAGCAGAGGTAGCATCCTTAAATTTCATGTTCCAATTCTACCTGCCAATAGAAAAATTACTACTACCACCTCCAGGAAATGGTTGCCCATGTTCCAACCTTTCATACTTGAAACCTAAGTGGCATGAACCACCATCATCAACACAATGTTGCCTTGAAAGTTCTACAACAGCTCTGGCAGCTAGCCTTGCATGTTCTGCAAAATCAGCCGCTGCTTGAGCAACAGAGGTAGCATACTTAAATTTCATGTTCCAATTCTGCCTGCCAACAGAAAAATTACCATTACCATCTCCAGGAAATGATTGCCCATGTTCCGACCTTTCATCCTTGAAACCTAAGTGGCATGAACCACCATCATCAACACAATATTGCCTTGAAAGTTCTACAACAGCTCTGGCAGCTAGGCCTGCATGTTCTGCAAACTCAGCCGCTGCTTGAGCAGCAGAGGTATCATCCTTAAATTTCAAGTTCCAATTCTACCTGCCAACAGAAAAATTACAATTACCATCTCCAGGAAATGATTGCCCATGTTCCAACCTTTCATCTTTGAAACCTAAGTGGCATGAACCACCATCATCAACACAATATTGCCTTGAAAGTTCTACAACAGCTCTGGCAGCTAGCCTTGCATGTTCTGCAAAATCAGCCGCTGCTTGAGCAACAGAGGTAGCATACTTAAATTTCATGTTCCAATTCTGCCTGCCAACAGAAAATTTACCATTACCATCTCCAGGAAATGATTGCCCATGTTCCAACCTTTCATCCTTGAAACCTAAGTGGCATGAACCACCATCATCAACACAATATTGCCTTTAAAGTTCTACAACAGCTCTGGAAGCTAGGCTTGTATGTTCTGCAAACTCAGCCGCTGCTTGAGCAGTAGAGGTAGCATCCTTAAATTTCATGTTCCAATTTTGCTTGCCAACAGAAAATTTACCATTACCATCTCCAAGAAATGATTGCCCATGTTCCAACCTTTCATCCTTCAAACCTAAGTGGCATGAACCACCATCATCAGCACAATATTGCCTTGAAAGTTCTACAACAGCTCTGGCAGCTAGGCTTGCATGTTTTGCAAACTCAGCCGCTGCTTGAGCAGCAGAGGTAGCATCCTTAAATTTCATGTTCCAATTCTGCCTGCCAACAGAAAAATTATTACTACCACCTCCAGGAAATGATTGCCCATGTTCCAACCTTTCATACTTGAAACCTAAGTGGCATGAACTACCATCATCAACATAATATTGCCTTGAAAGTTCTACAACAGCTCTGGCAGCTAGGCTTGCATGTTCTGTAAACTCAGCCGCTGCTTGAGCAGCAGAGGTAGCATCCTTAAATTTCATGTTCTAATTCTGCTTGCCAATAGAAACATTACCATTACCATCTCTAGGAAATGATTGCCCATGTTCCAACCTTTCATCCTTGAAACCTAAGTGGCATGAACCACCATCATCAACACAATATTTCCTTGAAAGTTCTACAACAACTCTGGCAGCTAGGCTGGCATGTTCTGCAAATTCAACCTCTGCTTGAGCAGCAGAGGTAGCATACTTAAATTTCATGTTCTAATTCTGCCTGCCACTAGAAAATTTACCATTACCATATCCAGGAAATGATTTCCCATGTTCCAACCTTTCATCCTTTAAACCTAAGTGGCATGAACCACTATCATCAACACAATATTGTCTTGAAAGTTTTACAACAGCTCTGGCAGCTAGGCTTGCATGTTCTGCAAACTGAGCCGCTGCTTGAGCAGCAGAGGTAGCATCCTTAAATTTCATGTTCCAATTCTGCCTGTCAATAGAAAATTTACCATCTCCAGGAAATGATTGCCCATGTTCCAACCTTTCATCCTTGAAACCTAAGTGGCATGAACCACAATCATCAAAACAATATTGCCTTCAAAGTTCTACAACAACTCTGGCAGCTAGGCTTGCATGTTCTGCAAACTCAGCCGATGCTTGAGCAGCAGAGGTAGCATCCTTAAATTTCATGTTCCAATTCTGCTTGCCAATAGAAACATTACCATTACCATCTCTAGGAAATGATTGCCCATGTTCCAACCTTTCATCCTTGAAACCTAAGTGGCATGAACCACCATCATCAACGCAATATTGCCTTGAAAGTTCTACAACAGCTCTGGCAGCTAGGCCTGCATGTTCTGCAAACTCAGCCGCAGCTTGAGCAGCAGAGGTATCATCCTTAAATTTCAAGTTCCAATTCTACCTGCCAACAGAAAAATTACAATTACCATCTCCAGGAAATGATTGCCCATGTTCCAACCTTTCATCTTTGAAACCTAAGTGGCATGAACCACCATCATCAACACAATATTGCCTTGAAAGTTCTACAACAGCTCTGGCAGCTAGCCTTGCATGTTCTGCAAAATCAGCCGCTGCTTGAGCAACAGAGGTAGCATACTTAAATTTCATGTTCCAATTCTGCCTGCCAACAGAAAAATTACCATTACCATCTCCAGGAAATGATTGCCCATGTTCCAACCTTTCATCCTTGAAACCTAAGTGGCATGAACCACCATCATCAACACAATATTGCCTTTAAAGTTCTACAACAGCTCTGGAAGCTAGGCTTGTATGTTCTGCAAACTCAGCCGCTGCTTGAGCAGTAGAGGTAGCATCCTTAAATTTCATGTTCCAATTTTGCCTGCCAACAGAAAATTTACCATTACCATCTCCAAGAAATGATTGCCCATGTTCCAACCTTTCATCCTTCAAACCTAAGTGGCATGAACCACCATCATCAGCACAATATTGCCTTGAAAGTTCTACAACAGCTCTGGCAGCTAGGCTTGCATGTTTTGCAAACTCAGCCGCTGCTTGAGCAGCAGAGGTAGCATCCTTAAATTTCATGTTCCAATTCTGCCTGCCAACAGAAAAATTACTACTACCACCTCCAGGAAATGATTGCCCATGTTCCAACCTTTCATACTTGAAACCTAAGTGGCATGAACCACCATCATCAACACAATGTTGCCTTGAAAGTTCTACAACAGCTCTGGCAGCTAGCCTTGCATGTTCTGCAAAATCAGCCACTGCTTGAGCAACAGAGGTAGCATACTTAAATTTCATGTTCCAATTCTGCCTGCCAACAGAAAAATTACCATTACCATCTCCAGGAAATGATTGCCCATGTTCCAACCTTTCATCCTTGAAACCTAAGTGGCATGAACCACCATCATCAACACAATATTGCCTTGAAAGTTCTACAACAGCTCTGGCAGCTAGGCCTGCATGTTCTGCAAACTCAGCCGCTGCTTGAGCAGCAGAGGTATCATCCTTAAATTTCAAGTTCCAATTCTACCTGCCAACAGAAAAATTACAATTACCATCTCCAGGAAATGATTGCCCATGTTCCAACCTTTCATCTTTGAAACCTAAGTGGCATGAACCACCATCATCAACACAATATTGCCTTGAAAGTTCTACAACAGCTCTGGCAGCTAGCCTTGCATGTTCTGCAAAATCAGCCGCTGCTTGAGTAACAGAGGTAACATACTTAAATTTCATGTTCCAATTCTGCCTGCCAACAGAAAAATTACCATTACCATCTCCAGGAAATGATTGCCCATGTTCCAACCTTTCATCCTTGAAACCTAAGTGGCATGAACCACCATCATCAACACAATATTGCCTTTAAAGTTCTACAACAGCTCTGGAAGCTAGGCTTGTATGTTCTGCAAACTCAGCCGCTGCTTGAGCAGTAGAGGTAGCATCCTTAAATTTCATGTTCCAATTTTGCCTGCCAACAGAAAATTTACCATTACCATCTCCAAGAAATGATTGCCCATGTTCCAACCTTTCATCCTTCAAACCTAAGTGGCATGAACCACCATCATCAGCACAATATTGCCTTGAAAGTTCTACAACAGCTCTGGCAGCTAGGCTTGCATGTTTTGCAAACTCAGCCGCTGCTTGAGCAGCAGAGGTAGCATCCTTAAATTTCATGTTCCAATTCTGCCTGCCAACAGAAAAATTATTACTACCACCTCCAGGAAATGATTGCCCATGTTCCAACCTTTCATACTTGAAACCTAAGTGGCATGAACTTCCATCATCAACATAATATTGCCTTGAAAGTTCTACAACAGCTCTGGCAGCTAGGCTTGCATGTTCTGCAAACTCAGCCGCTGCTTGAGCAGCAGAGGTAGCATCCTTAAATTTCATGTTCCAATTCTGCTTGCCAATAGAAACATTACCATTACCATCTCTAGGAAATGATTGCCCATGTTCCAACCTTTCATCCTTGAAACCTAAGTGGCATGAACCACCATCATCAACACAATATTTCCATGAAAGTTCTACAACATCTCTGGAAGCTAGGCTTGCATGTTCTGCAAATTCAGCCTCTACTTGAGCAGCAGAGGTAGCATACTTAAATTTCATGTTCTAATTCTGCCTGCCACTAGAAAATTTACCATTACCATATCCAGGAAATGATTTCCCATGTTCCAACCTTTCATCCTTTAAACCTAAGTGGCATGAACCACTATCATCAACACAATATTGTCTTGAAAGTTTTACAACAGCTCTGGCAGCTAGGCTTGCATGTTCTGCAAACTGAGCCGCTGCTTGAGCAGCAGAGGTAGCATCCTTAAATTTCATGTTCCAATTCTGCCTGTCAATAGAAAATTTACCATCTCCAGGAAATGATTGCCCATGTTCCAACCTTTCATCCTTGAAACCTAAGTGGCATGAACCACAATCATCAAAACAATATTGCCTTGAAAGTTCTACAACAACTCTGGCAGCTAGGCTTGCATGTTCTGCAAACTCAGCCGATGCTTGAGCAGCAGAGGTAGCATCCTTAAATTTCATGTTCCAATTCTGCTTGCCAATAGAAACATTACCATTACCATCTCTAGGAAATGATTGCCCATGTTCCAACCTTTCATCCTTGAAACCTAAGTGGCATGAACCACCATCATCAACACAATATTGCCTTGAAAGTTCTACAACAGCTCTGGCAGCTAGGCCTGCATGTTCTGCAAACTCAGCCGCTGCTTGAGCAGCAGAGGTATCATCCTTAAATTTCAAGTTCCAATTCTACCTGCCAACAGAAAAATTACAATTACCATCTCCAGGAAATGATTGCCCATGTTCCAACCTTTCATATTTGAAACCTAAGTGGCATGAACCACCATCATCAACACAATATTGCCTTGAAAGTTCTACAACAGCTCTGGCAGCTAGCCTTGCATGTTCTGCAAAATCAGCCGCTGCTTGAGCAACAGAGGTAGCATACTTAAATTTCATGTTCCGATTCTGCCTGCCAACAGAAAAATTACCATTACCATCTCCAGGAAATGATTGCCCATGTTCCAACCTTTCATCCTTGAAACCTAAGTGGCATGAACCACCATCATCAACACAATATTGCCTTTAAAGTTCTACAACAGCTCTGGAAGCTAGGCTTGTATGTTCTGCAAACTCAGCCGCTGCTTGAGCAGTAGAGGTAGCATCCTTAAATTTCATGTTCCAATTTTGCTTGCCAACAGAAAATTTACCATTACCATCTCCAAGAAATGATTGCCCATGTTCCAACCTTTCATCCTTCAAACCTAAGTGGCATGAACCACCATCATCAGCACAATATTGCCTTGAAAGTTCTACAACAGCTCTGGCAGCTAGGCTTGCATGTTTTGCAAACTCAGCCGCTGCTTGAGCAGCAGAGGTAGCATCCTTAAATTTCATGTTCCAATTCTGCATGCCAATAGAAAAATTATTACTACCACCTCCAGGAAATGATTGCCCATGTTCCAACCTTTCATACTTGAAAACTAAGTGGCATGAACTACCATCATCAACATAATATTGCCTTGAAAGTTCTACAACAGCTCTGGCAGCTAGGCTTGCATGTTCTGCAAACTCAGCTGCTGCTTGAGCAGCAAAGGTAGCATCCTTAAATTTCATGTTCCAATTCTGCTTGCCAATAGAAACATTACCATTACCATCTCTAGGAAATGATTGCCCATGTTCCAACCTTTCATCCTTGAAACCTAAGTGGCATGAACCACCATCATCAACACAATATTTCCTTGAAAGTTCTACAACAACTCTGGCAGCTAGGCTGGCATGTTCTGCAAATTCAGCCTCTGCTTGAGCAGCAGAGGTAGCATCCTTAAATTTCATGTTCTAATTCTGCCTGCCACTAGAAAATTTACCATTACCATCTCCAGGAAATGATTTCCCATGTTCCAACCTTTCATCCTTTAAACCTAAGTGGCATGAACCACTATCATCAACACAATATTGTCTTGAAAGTTTTACAACAGCTCTGGCAGCTAGGCTTGCATGTTCTACAAACTCAGCCGCTGCTTGAGCAGCAGAGGTAGCATCCTTAAATTTCATGTTCCAATTCTGCCTGTCAATAGAAAATTTACCATCTCCAGGAAATGATTTCCCATGTTCCAACCTTTCATCCTTGAAACCTAAGTGGCATGAACCACCATCATCAACACAATATTGCCTTGAAAGTTCTACAACAACTCTGGCAGCTAGGCTTGCATGTTCTGCAAACTCAGCCGATGCTTGAGCAGCAGAGGTAGCATCCTTAAATTTCATGTTCCAATTCTGCTTGCCAATAGAAACATTACCATTACCATCTCTAGGAAATGATTGCCCATGTTCCAACCTTTCATCCTTGAAACCTAAGTGGCATGAACCACTATCATCAACATAATATTTCCATGAAAGTTCTACAACAGCTCTGGAAGCTAGGCTTGCATGTTCTGCAAACTCAGCCGCTGCTTGAGCAGTAGAGGTAGCATCCTTAAAGTTAATGTTCCAATTTTACCTGCCAACAGAAAAATAACCAGTACCTTCTCTAGGAAATGATTGCCCATGTACCAACCTTTCATCCTTGAAACCTAAGTGGCATGAACCACCATCATCAACATAATATTGCCTTGAAAGTTCTACAACAGCTCTGGCAGCTAGGCTTGCATGTTCTGCAAACTCAGCCGCTGCTTGAGCAGCAGAGGTAGCATCCTTAAATTTCATGTTCCAATTCTACCTGCCAACAGAAAAATTACAATTACCATCTCCAGGAAATCATTGCCCATGTTCCAACCTTTCATCTTTGAAACCTAAGTGGCATGAACCACCATCATCAGCACAATATTGCCTTGAAAGTTCTACAACAGCTCTGGCAGCTAGGCTTGCACGTTCTGCAAACTCAGCCGCTGCTTGAGCAGCAGAGGTAGCATCCTTAAATTTCATGTTCCAATTCTGCCTGCCAAAAAAAAAATTACTACTACCACCTCCAGGAAATGATTGCCCATGTTCCAACCTTTCATACATGAAACCTAAGTGGCATGAACTACCATCATCAACATAATATTGCCTTGAAAGTTCTACAGCAGCACTGGCAGCTAGGCTTGCATGTTCTGCAAACTCAGCCGCTGCTTGAACAGCAGAGGTAGCATCCTTAAATTTCATGTTCCAATTCTGCCTGCCAACAGAAAAATTACTACTACCACCTCCAGGAAATGATTGCCCATGTTCCAACCTTTCATCCTTGAAACCTAAGTGGCATGAACTACCATCATCAACATAATATTGCCTTGAAAGTTCTACAGCAGCTCTGGCAGCTAGGCTTGCATGTTCTGCAAACTCAGCCGCTGCTTGAGCAGGAGAGGTAGCATCCTTAAATTTCATGTTCCAATTCTACCTGCCAACAGAAAAATTACAATTACCATCTCCAGGAAATCATTGCCCATGTTCCAACCTTTCATCTTTGAAACCTAAGTGGCATGAACCACCATCATCAGCACAATATTGCCTTGAAAGTTCTACAACAGCTCTGGCAGCTAGGCTTGCATGTTCTGCAAACTCAGCCGCTGCTTGAGCAGCAGAGGTAGCATCCTTAAATTTCATGTTCCAATTCTGCCTGCCAACAGAAAAATTACTACTACCACCTCCAGGAAATGATTGCCCATGTTCCAACCTTTCATACTTGAAACCTAAGTGGCATGAACTACCATCATCAACATAATATTGCCTTGAAAGTTCTACAGCAGCACTGGCAGCTAGGCTTGCATGTTCTGCAAACTCAGCCGCTGCTTGAACAGCAGAGGTAGCATCCTTAAATTTCATGTTCCAATTCTACCTGCCAACAGAAAAATTACAATTACCATCTCCAGGAAATCATTGCCCATGTTCCAACCTTTCATCTTTGAAACCTAAGTGGCATGAACCACCATCATCAACACAATATTGCCTTGAAAGTTCTACAACAGCTCTGGCAGCTAGGCTTGCATGTTCTGCAAACTCAGCCGCTGCTTGAACAGCAGAGGTAGCATCCTTAAATTTCATGTTCCAATTCTACCTGCCAACAGAAAAATTACAATTACCATCTCCAGGAAATCATTGCCCATGTTCCAACCTTTCATCTTTGAAACCTAAGTGGCATGAACCACCATCATCAACACAATATTGCCTTGAAAGTTCTACAACAGCTCTGGCAGCTAGGTTTGCATGTTCTACAAAATCAGCCGCTGCTTGAGCAGCAGAGGTAGCATCCTTAAATTTCATGTCCCAATTCTACCTGACAACAGAAAAATTACTACAACCACCTCCAGGAAATGATTGCCCATGTTCCAACCTTTCATCCTTGAAACCTAAGTGGCATGAACTACCATCATCAACATAATATTGCCTTGAAAGTTCTACAACAGCTCTGGCAGCTAGGCTTGCATGTTCTGCAAACTCAGCCGCTGCTTGAAGCAGCAGAGGTAGCATCCTTAAATTTCATGTTCCAATTCTGCTTGCCAATAGAAACATTACCATTACCATCTCTAGGAAATGATTGCCCATGTTCCAAGCTTTCATCCTTGAAACCTAAGTGGCATGAACCACCATCATCAACACAATATTTCCTTGAAAGTTCTACAACAACTCTGGTAGCTAGGCTGGCATGTTCTGCAAACTCAGCCTCTGCTTGGGCAGCAGAGGTAGCATCCTTAAATTTCATGTTCTAATTCTGCCTGCCACTAGAAAATTTACCATTACCATCTCCAAGAAATGATTTCCCATGTTCCAACCTTTCATCCTTGAAACCTAAGTGGCATGAACCACCATCATCAACACAATATTGCCTTGAAAGTTTTACAACAGCTCTGGCAGCTAGGCTTGCATGTTCTGCAAACTCAGCCGCTACTTGAGCAGCAGAGGTAGCATCCTTAAATTTCATGTTCCAATTCTGCCTGTCAATAGAAAATTTACCATCTCCAGGAAATGATTGCCCATGTTCCAACCTTTCATCCTTGAAACCTAAGTGGCATGAACAACAATCATCAACACAATATTGCCTTGAATGTTCTACAACAACTCTGGCTGCTAGGCTTGCATGTTCTGCAAACTCAACCGCTGCTTGAGCAGCAGAGGTAGCATCCTTAAATTTCATGTTCCAATTCTGCTTGCCAATAGAAACATTACCATTACCATCTCTAGGAAATGATTGCCCATGTTCCAATCTTTCATCCTTGAAACCTAAGTGGCATGAACCACCATCATCAACACAATATTTCCTTGAAAGTTCTACAACAGCTCTGGAAGCTAGGCTTGCATGTTCTGCAAACTGAGCCGCTGCTTGAGCAGCAGAGGTAGCATCCTTAAAGTTAATGTTCCAATTTTACCTGCCAACAGAAAAATAACCAGTACCTTCTCTAGGAAATGATTGCCCATGTTCCAACCTTTCAACAAAATATTGCCTTGAAATTCTGCAACAGCTCTGGCAGCTAGGCTTGCATGTTCTACAAACTCAGCCGCTGCTTGAGCAGCAGAGGTAGCATCATAAATTTCATGTTCTAATTCTGCCTGCCAACCGAACAATTACCATTACCATCTCCAGTAAATGATTGCCCATGTTCCAACCTTTCATCCTTGAAACCTAAGTGGCATGAACTACCATCATCAACACCATATTGCCTTGAAAGTTCTACAACAGCTCTGGCAGCTAGGTTTGCATGTTCTGCAAACTCAGCCGCTGCTTGAGCAGCAGAGGTAGCATCCTTAAATTTCATGTTCCAATTCTGCCTGCCAACAAGAAAAATTACCATTACCATCTCCAGTAAATCATTGCCCATGTTCCAACCTTTCATCCTTGAAACCTAAGTGGCATGAATCACCATCATCAACACGATATTGCCTTGAAAGTTCTACAACAGCTCTGGCAGCTAGGCCTGCTTTTTCTGCAAACTCAGCCGCTGCTTGAGCAGCAGAGGTAGCATCCTTAAATTTCATGTTCCAATTCTACCTGCCAACAAAAAATTACAATTACCATCTCCAGGAAATCATTGCCCGTGTTCCAACCTTTCATCTTTGAAACCTAAGTGGCATGAACCACCATCATCAACACAATATTGCCTTGAAAGTTCTACAACAGCTCTGGCAGCTAGGTTTGCATGTTCTGCAAAATCAGACGCTGCTTGTGCAGCAGAGGTAGCATCCTTAAAGTTAATGTTCCAATTTTACCTGCCAACAGAAAAATAACCAGTACCTTCTCTAGGAAATGATTGCCTATGTTCCAACCTTTCAACCTTGAAACCTAAGTGGCATGAACCACCATTATCAACAAAATATTGCCTTGAAATTCTGCAACAGCTCTGGCAGCTAGGCTTGCATGTTCTGCAAACTCAGCCGCTGCTTGAGCAGCAGAGGTAGCATCATAAATTTCATGTTCCAATTCTTCCTGCCAACAGAAAAATTACAATTACCATCTCCAGGAAATGATTGCCCATGTTCCAACCTTTCATCTTTGAAACCTAAGTGGCATGAACCACCATCATCAACACAATATTGCCTTGAAAGTTCTACAACAGCTCTGGCAGCTAGGTTTGCATGTTCTGCAAACTCAGCCGCTGCTTGAGCAGCAGAGGTAGCATCCTTAAATTTCATGTTCTAATTCTGCCTGCCAACCGAACAATTACCATTATCATCTCCAGTAAATGATTGCCCATGTTCCAACCTTTCATCCTTGAAACCTAAGTGGCATGAACCACCATCATCAACACCATATTGCCTTGAAAGTTCTACAACAGCTCTGGCAGCTAGGCCTGCATGTTCTGCAAACTCAGCCGATGCTTGAGCAGCAGAGGTAGCATCCTTAAATTTCATGTTCCAATTCTACCTGCCAACAGAAAAATTACAATTACCATCTCCAGGAAATCATTGCCCATGTTCCAACCTTTCATCTTTGAAACCTAAGTGGCATGAACCACCATCATTAACACAATATTGCCTTGAAAGTTCTACAACAGCTCTGGCAGCTAGGCTTGCATGTTCGTCAAAATCAGCCGCTGCTTCAGCAGCAGAGGTAGCATCCTTAAATTTCATGTTCCAATTCTGCCTGCCAACAGAAAAATTACTACAACCACCTCCAGGAAATGATTGCCCATGTTCCAACCTTTCATCCTTGAAATCTAAGTGGCATGAACTACCATCATCAACATAATATTGCCTTGAAAGTTCTACAACAGCTCTGGCAGCTAGGCTTGCATGTTCTGTAAACTCAGCCACTGCTTGAGCAGCAGAAGTAGAATCCTTAAATTTCATGTTCCAATTCTACCTGCCAACAGAAAAATTACAATTACCATCTCCAGGAAATAATTGCCCATGTTCCAACCTTTCATCTTTGAAACCTAAGTGGCATGAACCACCATCATCAACACAATATTGCCTTGAAAGTTCTACAACAGCTCTGGCAGCTAGGCTTGCATGTTCTGCAAAATCAGCCGCTGCTTAAGCAACAGAGGTAGCATCCATAAATTCCATGTTCCAATTCTGCCTGCCAACAGAAAAATTACTACAACCACCTCCAGGAAATGATTGCCCATGTTCCAACCTTTCATCCTTGATACCTAAGTGGCATGAACTACCATCATCAACATAATATTGTCTTGAAAGTTCTACAACAGCTCTGGCAGCTAGGCTTGCATGTTCTGCAAACTCAGCTGCTGCTTGAGCAGCATAGGTAGCATCCTTAAATTTCATGTTCCAATTCTACCTGCCAATAGAAAAATTACCATTACCATCTCTAGGAAATGATTGCACATGTTCCAACCTTTCATCCTTGAAACCTAAGTGGCATGAACCACCATCATCAACACAATATTGTCTTGAAAGTTCTACAACAGCTCTGGTAGCTAGGCTTGCATGTTCTGCAAATTCAGCCGCTGCTTGAGCAGCAAAGGTAGCATCATTAATTTCATGTTCCAATTCTGCCTGCCAAAAGAAAAATTACCATTACCATCTCCAGGAAATGATTGCCCATGTTCCAACCATTCATTCTTGAAACCTAAGTGGCATGAACCACCATCATCAACACAATATTTCCTTGAAAGTTTTACAACAGATCTGGCAGCTAGGCCACCATGTTCTGCAAACTCAGCCGCTGCTTGAGCAGCAGAGGTAACATCCTTAAATTTCATGTTCTAATTCTGCCTCGCAATAGAAAATTTACCATCTCCAGGAAATGATTGCCCATGTTCCAACCTTTCATCCTTAAAACCTAAGTGGCATGAACTACCATAATCAACATAATATTACCTTGAAAGTTTTACAACAGCTCTGGCAGCTAGGCTTGCATGTTCTGCAAACTTAGCTGCTGCTTGAGCAGCAGAGGTAGCATCCTTAAATTTCATGTTCCAATTCTGCCTGCCAACAGAAAAATTACTACAACCACCTCCAGGAAATGATTGCCCATGTTCCAACCTTTCATCCTTGAAACCTAAGTGGCATAAACTACCATCATCAACATAATATTGCCTTGAAAGTTCTACAACAGCTCTGGAAGCTAGGCTTGCATGTTCTGCAAACTTAGCTGCTGCTTGAGCAGCAGAGGTAGCATCCTTAAATTTCATGTTCCAATTCTGCCTGCCAACAGAAAAATTACTACTACCACCTCCAGGAAATCATTGCCCATGTTCCAACCTTTCATCTTTGAAACCTAAGTGGCATGAACTACCATCATCAACACAATATTACCTTGAAAGTTCTACAACAGCTCTGGCAGCTAGGCTTGCATGTTCTGCAAACTCAGCCACTGCTTGAGCAGCAGAAGTAGAATCCTTAAATTTCATGTTCCAATTCTACCTGCCAACAGAAAAATTACAATTACCATCTCCAGGAAATCATTGCCCATGTTCCAACCTTTCATCTTTGAAACCTAAGTGGCATGAACTACCATCATCAACACAATATTACCTTGAAAGTTCTACAACAGCTCTGGCAGCTAGGCTTGCATGTTCTGCAAAATCAGCCGCTGCTTAAGCAACAGAGGTAGCATCCGTAAATTCCATGTTCCAATTCTGCCTGCCAACAGAAAAAATTACTACAACCACCTCCAGGAAATGATTGCCCATGTTCCAACCTTTCATCCTTGAAACCTAAGTGGCATGAACCACCATCATCAACACAATATTTCCTTGAAAGTTCTACAACAGCTCTGGCAGCTAGGCTTGCATGTTCTGCAAACTGAGCCGCTGCTTGAGCAGCAGAGGTAGCATCCTTAAAGTTAATGTTCCAATTTTACCTGCCAACAGAAAAATAACCAGTACCTTCTCTAGGAAATGATTGCCCATGTTCCAACCTTTCAACAAAATATTGCCTTGAAATTCTGCAACAGCTCTGGCAGCTAGGCTTGCATGTTCTACAAACTCAGCCGCTGCTTGAGCAGCAGAGGTAGCATCATAAATTTCATGTTCTAATTCTGCCTGCCAACCGAACAATTACCATTACCATCTCCAGTAAATGATTGCCCATGTTCCAACCTTTCATCCTTGAAACCTAAGTGGCATGAACTACCATCATCAACACCATATTGCCTTGAAAGTTCTACAACAGCTCTGGCAGCTAGGTTTGCATGTTCTGCAAACTCAGCCGCTGCTTGAGCAGCAGAGGTAGCATCCTTAAATTTCATGTTCCAATTCTGCCTGCCAACAAGAAAAATTACCATTACCATCTCCAGTAAATCATTGCCCATGTTCCAACCTTTCATCCTTGAAACCTAAGTGGCATGAATCACCATCATCAACACGATATTGCCTTGAAAGTTCTACAACAGCTCTGGCAGCTAGGCCTGCTTTTTCTGCAAACTCAGCCGCTGCTTGAGCAGCAGAGGTAGCATCCTTAAATTTCATGTTCCAATTCTACCTGCCAACAAAAAATTACAATTACCATCTCCAGGAAATCATTGCCCGTGTTCCAACCTTTCATCTTTGAAACCTAAGTGGCATGAACCACCATCATCAACACAATATTGCCTTGAAAGTTCTACAACAGCTCTGGCAGCTAGGTTTGCATGTTCTGCAAAATCAGACGCTGCTTGTGCAGCAGAGGTAGCATCCTTAAAGTTAATGTTCCAATTTTACCTGCCAACAGAAAAATAACCAGTACCTTCTCTAGGAAATGATTGCCTATGTTCCAACCTTTCAACCTTGAAACCTAAGTGGCATGAACCACCATTATCAACAAAATATTGCCTTGAAATTCTGCAACAGCTCTGGCAGCTAGGCTTGCATGTTCTGCAAACTCAGCCGCTGCTTGAGCAGCAGAGGTAGCATCATAAATTTCATGTTCCAATTCTTCCTGCCAACAGAAAAATTACAATTACCATCTCCAGGAAATGATTGCCCATGTTCCAACCTTTCATCTTTGAAACCTAAGTGGCATGAACCACCATCATCAACACAATATTGCCTTGAAAGTTCTACAACAGCTCTGGCAGCTAGGTTTGCATGTTCTGCAAACTCAGCCGCTGCTTGAGCAGCAGAGGTAGCATCCTTAAATTTCATGTTCTAATTCTGCCTGCCAACCGAACAATTACCATTATCATCTCCAGTAAATGATTGCCCATGTTCCAACCTTTCATCCTTGAAACCTAAGTGGCATGAACCACCATCATCAACACCATATTGCCTTGAAAGTTCTACAACAGCTCTGGCAGCTAGGCCTGCATGTTCTGCAAACTCAGCCGATGCTTGAGCAGCAGAGGTAGCATCCTTAAATTTCATGTTCCAATTCTACCTGCCAACAGAAAAATTACAATTACCATCTCCAGGAAATCATTGCCCATGTTCCAACCTTTCATCTTTGAAACCTAAGTGGCATGAACCACCATCATTAACACAATATTGCCTTGAAAGTTCTACAACAGCTCTGGCAGCTAGGCTTGCATGTTCGTCAAAATCAGCCGCTGCTTCAGCAGCAGAGGTAGCATCCTTAAATTTCATGTTCCAATTCTGCCTGCCAACAGAAAAATTACTACAACCACCTCCAGGAAATGATTGCCCATGTTCCAACCTTTCATCCTTGAAATCTAAGTGGCATGAACTACCATCATCAACATAATATTGCCTTGAAAGTTCTACAACAGCTCTGGCAGCTAGGCTTGCATGTTCTGTAAACTCAGCCACTGCTTGAGCAGCAGAAGTAGAATCCTTAAATTTCATGTTCCAATTCTACCTGCCAACAGAAAAATTACAATTACCATCTCCAGGAAATAATTGCCCATGTTCCAACCTTTCATCTTTGAAACCTAAGTGGCATGAACCACCATCATCAACACAATATTGCCTTGAAAGTTCTACAACAGCTCTGGCAGCTAGGCTTGCATGTTCTGCAAAATCAGCCGCTGCTTAAGCAACAGAGGTAGCATCCATAAATTCCATGTTCCAATTCTGCCTGCCAACAGAAAAATTACTACAACCACCTCCAGGAAATGATTGCCCATGTTCCAACCTTTCATCCTTGATACCTAAGTGGCATGAACTACCATCATCAACATAATATTGTCTTGAAAGTTCTACAACAGCTCTGGCAGCTAGGCTTGCATGTTCTGCAAACTCAGCTGCTGCTTGAGCAGCATAGGTAGCATCCTTAAATTTCATGTTCCAATTCTACCTGCCAATAGAAAAATTACCATTACCATCTCTAGGAAATGATTGCACATGTTCCAACCTTTCATCCTTGAAACCTAAGTGGCATGAACCACCATCATCAACACAATATTGTCTTGAAAGTTCTACAACAGCTCTGGTAGCTAGGCTTGCATGTTCTGCAAATTCAGCCGCTGCTTGAGCAGCAAAGGTAGCATCATTAATTTCATGTTCCAATTCTGCCTGCCAAAAGAAAAATTACCATTACCATCTCCAGGAAATGATTGCCCATGTTCCAACCATTCATTCTTGAAACCTAAGTGGCATGAACCACCATCATCAACACAATATTTCCTTGAAAGTTTTACAACAGATCTGGCAGCTAGGCCACCATGTTCTGCAAACTCAGCCGCTGCTTGAGCAGCAGAGGTAACATCCTTAAATTTCATGTTCTAATTCTGCCTCGCAATAGAAAATTTACCATCTCCAGGAAATGATTGCCCATGTTCCAACCTTTCATCCTTAAAACCTAAGTGGCATGAACTACCATAATCAACATAATATTACCTTGAAAGTTTTACAACAGCTCTGGCAGCTAGGCTTGCATGTTCTGCAAACTTAGCTGCTGCTTGAGCAGCAGAGGTAGCATCCTTAAATTTCATGTTCCAATTCTGCCTGCCAACAGAAAAATTACTACAACCACCTCCAGGAAATGATTGCCCATGTTCCAACCTTTCATCCTTGAAACCTAAGTGGCATAAACTACCATCATCAACATAATATTGCCTTGAAAGTTCTACAACAGCTCTGGAAGCTAGGCTTGCATGTTCTGCAAACTTAGCTGCTGCTTGAGCAGCAGAGGTAGCATCCTTAAATTTCATGTTCCAATTCTGCCTGCCAACAGAAAAATTACTACTACCACCTCCAGGAAATCATTGCCCATGTTCCAACCTTTCATCTTTGAAACCTAAGTGGCATGAACTACCATCATCAACACAATATTACCTTGAAAGTTCTACAACAGCTCTGGCAGCTAGGCTTGCATGTTCTGCAAACTCAGCCACTGCTTGAGCAGCAGAAGTAGAATCCTTAAATTTCATGTTCCAATTCTACCTGCCAACAGAAAAATTACAATTACCATCTCCAGGAAATCATTGCCCATGTTCCAACCTTTCATCTTTGAAACCTAAGTGGCATGAACTACCATCATCAACACAATATTACCTTGAAAGTTCTACAACAGCTCTGGCAGCTAGGCTTGCATGTTCTGCAAAATCAGCCGCTGCTTAAGCAACAGAGGTAGCATCCGTAAATTCCATGTTCCAATTCTGCCTGCCAACAGAAAAAATTACTACAACCACCTCCAGGAAATGATTGCCCATGTTCCAACCTTTCATCCTTGAAACCTAAGTGGCATGAACTACCATCATCAACATAATATTGTCTTGAAAGTTCTACAACAGCTCTGGCAGCTAGGCTTGCATGTTCTGCAAACTCAGCCGCTGCTTGAGCAGCAGAGGTAGCATCCTTAAATTTCATGTTCAAATTCTACCTGCCAACAGAAAAATTACCATTACCATCTCTAGGAAATGATTCCACATGTTCCAACCTTTCATCCTTGAAACCTAAGTGGCATGAACCATCATCATCAACACAATATTGCCTTGAAAGTTCTACAACAGCTCTGGTAGCTAGGCTTGTATGTTCTGCAAATTCAGCCGCTGCTTGAGCAGCAGAGGTAGCATCATTAATTTCATGTTCCAATTCTGCCTGCCAAAAGAAAAATTACCATTACCATCTCCAGGAAATGATTGCCCATGTTCCAACCATTCATTCTTGAAACCTAAGTGGCATGAACCACCATCATCAACACAATATTTCCTTGAAAGTTTTACAACAGATCTGGCAGCTAGGCAACCATGTTCTGCAAACTCAGCCGCTGCTTGAGCAGCAGAGGTAACATCCTTAAATTTCATGTTCTAATTCTGCCTTGCAATAGAAAATTTACCATCTCCAGGAAATGATTGCCCATGTTCCAACCTTTCATCCTTAAAACCTAAGTGGCATGAACTACCATAATCAACATAATATTACCTTGAAAGTTCTACAACAGCTCTGGCAGCTAGGCTTGCACGTTCTGCAAACTTAGCTGCTGCTTGAGCAGCAGAGGTAGCATCCTTAAATTTCATGTTCCAATTCTGCCTGCCAACAGAAAAATTACTACAACCACCTCCAGGAAATGATTGCCCATGTTCCAACCTTTCATCCTTGAAACCTAAGTGGCATGAACTACCATCATCAACATAATATTGCCTTGAAAGTTCTACAACAGCTCTGGAAGCTAGGCTTGCATGTTTTGCAAACTCAGCCGCTGCTTGAGCAGCAGAGGTAGCATCCTTAAAGTTAATTTTCCAATTCTACCTGCCAACAAAAAAATAACCAGTACCTTCTCCAGGAAATGATTGCCCATGTTCCAACCTTTCGACCTTGAAACCTAAGTGGCATGAACCACCATTATCAACACAATATTGCCTTGAAATTCTGCAACAGCTCTGGCAGCTAGGCTTGCATGTTCTGCAAACTCAGCCGCTGCTTGAGCAGCAGAGGTAGCATCATAAATTTCATGTTCCAATTCTTCCTGCCAACAGAAAAATTACAATTACCATCTCCAGGAAATGATTGCCCATGTTCCAACCTTTCATCTTTGAAACCTAAGTGGCATGAACCACCATCATCAACACAATATTGCCTTGAAAGTTCTACAACAGCTCTGGCAGCTAGGTTTGCATGTTCTGCAAACTCAGCCGCTGCTTGAGCAGCAGAGGTAGCATCATAAATTTCATGTTCTAATTCTGCCTGCCAACCGAACAATTACCATTACCATCTCCAGTAAATGATTGCCCATGTTCCAACCTTTCATCCTTGAAACCTAAGTGGCATGAACTACCATCATCAACACCATATTGCCTTGAAAGTTCTACAACAGCTCTGGCAGCTAGGCCTGCATGTTCTGCAAACTCAGCCGATGCTTGAGCAGCAGAGGTAGCATCCTTAAATTTCATGTTCCAATTCTACCTGCCAACAGAAAAATTACAATTACCATCTCCAGGAAATCATTGCCCATGTTCCAACCTTTCATCTTTGAAACCTAAGTGGCATGAACCACCATCATTAACACAATATTGCCTTGAAAGTTCTACAATAGCTCTGGCAGCTAGGCTTGCATGTTCTGCAAAATCAGCCGGTGCTTGAGCAACAGAGGTAGCATCCTTAAATTTCATGTTCCAATTCTGCCTGCCAACAGAAAAATTACTATAACCACCTCAAGGAAATGATTGCCCATGTTCCAACATTTCATCCTTGAAACCTAAGTGGCATGAACTAACATCATCAACATAATATTGCCTTGAAAGTTCTACAACAGCTCTGGCAGCTAGGCTTGCATGTTCTGCAAACTCAGCCGCTGCTTGAGCAGCAGAGGTAGCATCCTTAAATTTCATGTTCCAATTCTACCTGCCAACAGAAAAATTACCATTACCATCTCCAGGAAATGATTGCACATGTTCCAACCCATCATCCTTGAAACCTAAGTGGCATGAACCACCATCATCAACATAATATTGCCTTGAAAGTTCTACAACAGCTCTGGTAGCTAGGCTTGCATGTTCTGTAAATTCATCCGCTGCTTGAGCACCAGAGGTAGAATCATAAATTTCATGTTCCAATTCTGCCTGCCAACAGAAAAATTACCATTACCATCTCCAGGAAATGATTGCCCATGTTCCAACCTTTCATCCTTGAAACCTAAGTGGCATGAACCACCATCATCAACACAATATTTCCTTGAAAGTTCTACAACAGATCTGGCGGCTAGGCCACCATGTTCTGCAAACTCAGCCGCTCCTTGAGCAGCAGAGGTAGCATCCTTAAATTTCATGTTCTAATTCTGCCTGGCAATAGAAAATTTACCATCTCCAGGAAATGATTGCTCATGTTCCAACCTTTCATCCTTGAAACCTAAGTGGCATGAACCACCATCATCAACCCACTATTGCCTTTAAAGTTCTATAATAGCTCTGGCAGCTAGGCTTGCATGTTCTGCAACCTCAGCCGCTGCTTGAGCAGCAGAGGTAGCATCCTTAAATTTCATGTTCCAATTCTGCCTGCCAACAGAAAAATAACCATATCCATGAAATGATTGCCCATGTTCCAACCTTTCATCCTTGAAACCTAAGTGGCATGAACCACCATTATCAACACAATATTGCCTTGAAAGTTCTACAACAGCTCTGGCAGCTAGGCCTGCATGTTCTGTAAACTCAGCCGCTGCTTGAGCGGCAGAGGTAGCATCCTTTAATTTCATGTTCCAATTCTGCCTGCCAACTAAAAAATTACCATTACCATCTCCAGGAAATGATTGCCCATGTTACAACCATTCATCTTTGAAACCTAAGTGGCATGAACCACCATCACCAACACAATATTGCCTCGAAAGTTCTAAAACAGCTCTGGCAGCTAGATTTGCATGTTCTGCAAACTCAGCCGCTGCTTGAGCAGCAGAGGCAGCATCCTTAAATTTCATGTTCCAATTCTGCCTGCCAACAGAAAAATTACAATTACCATCTCGAGGAAATGATTGCCCATGTTCCTACCTTCCATCCTTGAAACCTAAGTGGCATGAACCACCATCATCAACACACTATTGACTTTAAAGTTCTACAACAGCTCTGGCAGCTAGGCTTGCATGTTCTGCAAACTCAGCCGCTGTGTGAGCAGCAGAGGTAGCATCCTTAAATTTCATGTTCCAATTCTGCATGCCAACATAAAAATTACCATATCCATGAAATGATTGCCCATGTTCCAACCTTTCATCCTTGAAACCTAAGTGGCATGAACCACCATTATCAACACAATATTGCCTTGAAAGTTCTACAACAGCTCTGGCAGCTAGGCTTGCATGTTCTGCAAACTCAGCCGCTGCTTGAGCAGCAGAGGTAGCATCCTTAAATTTCATGTTCCAATTCTACCTGCCAACAGAAAAATTACAATTACCATCTCCAGGAAATGATTGCCCATGTTCCAACCTTTCATATTTGAAACCTAAGTGGCATGAACCACCATCATCAACACAATATTGCCTTGAAAGTTCTACAACAGCTCTGGCACCTAGGACTGCATGTTCTGCAAACTCAGTCGCTGCTTGAGCAGCAGAGGTAGCATCCTTAAATTTCATGTTCCAATTCAGACTGCCAATAGAAAAATTACCATTACCATCTCCAGGAAATGATTGCCCATGTTCCAACCTTTTATCCTTGAAACCTAAGTGGCATGAACCACCATCATCAACACAATATTGCCTTGAAAATTCTACAACAGCTCTGGCAGCTAGGTTTGCATGTTCTGCAAACTCAGCCGCTGCTTGAGCAGCAGAGGTAGCATCCTTAAATTTCATGTTCCAATTTTGCCTGCCAACTGAAAAATGACCATTACCATCTCCATGAAATGATTGCCCATGTTCCAACCTTTCATCCTTGAAACCTAAGTGGCATGAACCACCATTATCAACACAATATTGCCTTGAAAGTTCTACAACAGCTCTGGCAGCTAGGCTTGCATGTTCTGCAAACTCAGCCGCTGCTTGAGCAGCAGAGGTAGCATCCTTAAATTTCATGTTCCAATTCTACCTGCCAACAGAAAAATTACAATTACCATCTCCAGGAAATGATTGCCCATGTTCCAACCTTTCATATTTGAAACCTAAGTGCCATGAACAACCATCATCAACACAAAATTACCTTGAAAGTTCTACAATATCTCTGGCAGCTAGGTTTGCATGTTCTGCAAATTCAGCTGCTACTTGAGCAGCAGAGGTAGCATCCTTAAATTTCATGTTCCAATTCTGCCTGCCAACAGAAAAATTACCATTACCATCTCCAGGAAATGATTGCTCATGTTCCAACCTTTCATCCTTGAAACCTAAGTGGCATGAACCACCATCATCAACACACTATTGCCTTTAAAGTTCTACAATAGCTCTGGCAGCTAGGCTTGCATGTTCTGCAAACTGAGCCGCTGCTTGAGCAGCAGAGGTAGCATCCTTAAATTTCATGTTCCAATTCTACCTGCCAAGAGAAAAATTACAATTACCATCTCCAGGAAATGATTGCCCATGTTCCAACCTTTCATATTTGAAACCTAAGTGGCATGAACCACCATCATCAACATAATATTGCCTTGAAAGTTCTACAACAGCTCTGGCAGCTAGGTTTGCATGTTCTGCAAACTCAGCCGCTGCTTGAGCAACAGAGGTAGCATCCTTAAATTTCATGTTCCAATTTTGCCTGCCAACTGAAAAATTACCATTACCATCTCCATGAAATGATTGCCCATGTTCCAATCTTTCATCCTTGAAACCTAAGTGGCATGAACCACCATTATCAGCACAATATTTCCTTGAAAGTTCTACAACAGCTCTGGCAGCTAGGCTTGCATGTTCTGCAAACTCAGCCACTGCTTGAGCAGCAGAGGTAGCATCCTTAAATTTCATGTTCCAATTCTACCTGCCAACAGAAAAATAACAATTACCATCTCCAGGAAATGATTGCCCATGTTCCAACCTTTCATATTTGAAACCTATGTGGCATGAACCACCATCATCAACACAAAATTGCCTTGAAAGTTCTACAACAGCTCTGGCAGCTAGGTTTGCATGTTCTGCAAACTCTGCCGCTGCTTGAGCAGCAGAGGTAGCATCCTTAAATTTCATGTTCCAATATTGCCTGCCAACTAAAAAACTACCATTACCATCTCCAGGAAATGATTGCCCATGTTCCAACCTTTCATCCTTGAAACCTAAGTGGCATGAACCACCATTATCAACACAATATTGCCTTGAAAGTTCTACAACAGCTCTGGCAGCTAGGCTTGCATGTTCTGCAAACTCAGCCGCTGCTTGAGCAGCAGAGGTAGCATCCTTAAATTTCATGTTCCAATTCTGCCTGCCAACTGAAAAATTACCATTACCATCTCCAGGGAATGATTGCCCATGTTCCAACCTTTCATCCTTGAAACCTAAGTGGCATGAACCACCATTATCAACATAATATTGCCTTGAAAGTTCTACAACAGCTCTGGCAGCTAGGCTTGCATGTTCTGCAAACTCAGCCGCTGCTTGAGCAGTAGAGGTAGCATCCTTAAATTTCATGTTCCAATTCTACCTGCCAACAGAAAAATTACCATTACCATCTCCTGTAAATGATTGCCCATGTTCCAACCTTTCATCCTTGACACCTAAGTGGCATGAACCACCATCATCAACAACATATTACCTTGAAAGTTTTACAACAACTCTGGCAACTAGGTTTGCATGTTTTGCAAACTCAGCCGCTGCTTGAGCAGCAGAGGTAGCATCCTTAAATTTCATGTTCCAATTCTACCTGCCAACAGAAAAATTACCATTACCATATGCATGAAATGATTGCCCATGTTCCATCCTTTCATCCTTGAAACCTAAGTGGCATGAAGCACCATTAACAACACAATATTGCCTTGAAAGTTCTACAACAGCTCTGGCAGCTAGGCTTGCATGTTCTGCAAACTCAGCAGCAGAGGTAGCATCCTTAAATTTCATGTTCCAATTCTGCCTGCCAACTGAAAAATTACCATTACCATCTCCAGTAAATCATTGCCCATGTTCCAACCTTTCATCTTTGAAACCTAAGTGGCATGAACCACCATCATCAACACAATATTGCATTGAAAGTTCTACAACAGCTCTGTCAGCTAGGCTTGCATGTTCTGCAAAATCAGCCGCTGCTTGAGCAACAGAGGTAGAATCCTTAAATTTCATGTTCCAATTCTGCCTGCCAACAGAAAAATTACTACAACCACCTCCAGGAAATGATTGCCCATGTTCCAACCTTTCATCCTTGAAACCTAAGTGGTATGAACTACCATCATTAACATAATATTGCCTTGAAAGTTCTAACACAGCTCTGGCAGCTAGGCTTGCATGATCTGCAAAGTCAGCCGTAGCTTGAGCAGCAGAGGTAGCATCCTTAAATTTCATGTTCCAATTCTACCTGCCAACAGAAAAATTACCATTACCATCTCCAGGAAATGATTGCCCATGTTCCAACCTTTCATCCTTGAAACCTAAGTGGCATGAACCACCATAATCAACACACTATTGCCTTTAAAGTTCTACAACAGCTCTGGCAGCTAGGCTTCCATGTTCTGCAAACTCAGCCGCTGCTTGAGCAGCAGAGGTAGCATCCTTAAATTTCATGTTCTAATTCTGCCTGGCAATAGAAAATTTACCATCTCCAGGAAATGATTGCCCATGTTCCAACCTTTCATCCTTGAAACCTAAGTGGCATGAACTACCATAATCAACATAATATTGCCTTGAAAGTTCTACAACAGCTCTGGTAGCTAGGCTTGCATGTTCTGCAAACTTAGCCGCTGCTTGAGCAACAGAGGTAGCATCCTTAAATTTCATGTTCCAATTCTGCCTGCCAACAGAAAAATTACCATTACCATCTCCAGGAAATGATTGCTCATGTTCCAACCTTTCATCCTTGAAACCTAAGTGGCATGAACCACCATCATCAACACACCATTGCCTTTAAAGTTCTACAATAGCTCTGGCAGCTAGGCTTGCATGATCTCTAAAGTCAGCCGCAGCTTGAGCAGCAGAGGTAGCATCCTTAAATTTCATGTTCCAATTCTACCTGCCAACAGAAAAATTACAATTACCATCTCCAGGAAATGATTGCCCATGTTCCAACCTTTCATATTTGAAACCTAAGTGGCATGAACCACCATCATCAACACAATATTGCCTTGAAAGTTCTACAACAGCTCTGGCAGCTAGGTTTGCATGTTCTGCAAACTCAGCCGCTGCTTGAGCAGCAGAGGTAGCATCCTTAAATTTCATGTTCCAATTTTGCCTGCCAACTGAAAAATTACCATTACCATCTCCATGAAATGATTGCCCATGTTCCAACCTTTCATCCTTGAAACCTAAGTGGCATGAACCACCATTATCAACACAATATTGCCTTGAAAGTTCTACAACAGCTCTGGCAGCTAGGCTTGCATGTTCTGCAAACTCAGCCGCTGCTTGAGCAGCAGAGGTAGCATCCATAAATTTCATGTTCCAATTCTACCTGCCAACAGAAAAATTACAATTACCATCTCCAGGAAATGATTGCCCATGTTCCAACCTTTCATATTTGAAACCTAAGTGGCATGAACCACCGACATCAACACAATATTGCCTTGAAAGTTCTACAACAGCTCTGGCAGCTAGGTTTGCATGTTCTGCAAACTCTGCCGCTGCTTGAGCAGCAGAGGTAGCATCCTTAAATTTCATGTTCCAATATTGCCTGCCAACTGAAAAATTACCATTACCATCTCCAGGAAATGATTGCCCATGTTCCAACCTTTCATCCTTGAAACCTAAGTGGCATGAACCACCATTATCAACACAATATTGCCTTGAAAGTTCTACAACAGCTCTGGCAGCTAGGCTTGCATGTTCTGCAAACTCAGCCGCTGCTTGAGCAGCAGAGGTAGCATCCTTAAATTTCATGTTCCAATTCTGCCTGCCAACAGAAAATTACCAATACCATCTCCAGGAAATGATTGCCCATGTTCCAACCTTTCATCCTTGAAACCTAAGTGGCATGAACCACCATCATCAACACAATATTGGCTTGAAAGTTCTACAACAGTTCTTTCAGCTAGGCTTGCATGTTCTCCAAACTCAGCCGCTGCTTGAGCAGCAGAGGTAGCATCCTTAAATTTCATGTTCCAATTCTACCTGCCAATAGAAAAATTACCATTACCATCTCCAGGAAATGATTGCCCATGTTCCAACCTTTCGTCCTTGAAACCTAAGTGGCATGAACCACCATCATCAACACAATATTTCCTTGAAAGTTCTCCAATAGCTCTGGCAGCTAGGCTTGCATGATCTCCAAACTCATCCGCTGCTTGAGCAACAGAGGTAGCATCCTTAAATTTCATGTTCCAATACTGCCTACCAACAGAAAAATTACTATTACCATATCAAGGAAATGATTGCCCATGTTCCAACCTTTCATCCTTGAAACCTAAGTGGCATGAACCACCATCATGAACACAATATTGCCTTGAAAGTTCTCCAACATCTCTGGCAGCTAGGCTTGTATGTTCTGAAAACTCATTCGCTGCTAGAGCAGCAGATGGTAATGGTAAATCTTCTTGTTGGTAGGCAGTATTGGAACAGGAAATTTAAGGATGCTACCTATGCTGCTCAAGAAGCGGTTGAGTTTGGAGAACATGCAAGCCTAGCTTCCAGAGCTGTTGGAGAACTTTAAACACAATATTTGGATGATGATGGCGGTTCATGCCACTTAGGTTTCAAGGATGAAAGGGTGGAACATGGGCAAGCATTTCCTGGAGATGGTAATGGTAATTTTTCTGTTGGCAAGCATAATTGGAACATGAAATTTAAGGATACTACCTCTGATGCTCAAGTAGTGGCTGAGTTTGCAGAACATGCAAGCCTAGCTGCCACAGCTGTTGTAGAACTTTCAAGGCAATATTGTGTTGATGATGGTGGTTCATGCCACTTAGGTTTCAAGGATAAAATGTTGGACCATGGGCAATCATTTCCTGGAGATGGTAATGGTAATTTTTCTATTGGCAGGTAGAATTGGAACATGAAATTTGAGGATGCTACCTCTGCTGCTCAAGTAGCGACTGAGTTTGCAGAACAGGCAAGCCTAGCGGCCAGAACTGTTGTAGAATTTTCAAGGCAATATTGTGTTGATGATGGTGGTTCATGCCACTTAGTTTTCAAGGATGAAAGATTGGAACATGGGCAATCATTTCCTTGAGATGGTAATGGTAAATCTTCTTGTTGGTAGGCAGTATTGGAACATGAAATTTTAGGATGCTACCTATGCTGCTCAAGCAGCGGTTGAGTTTGGAGAACATGCAAGCCTAGCTGCCAGAGCTGTTGGAGAACTTTCAAGGCAATATTGTTTTGATGATGGTGGTTCATGCCACTTAGGTTTAAATGATGAAAGATTGGAACATGGGCAAGCATTTCCTGGATATGGTATTGATAATTTTTCTGTTGGCAAGAAGAATTGGAACATGAAATTTAAGGAAGCTACCTCTGCTGCTCAAACAACGGCTGAGTTTGCAGAACATGCAAGCCTAGCTGCCAGAGCTGTTGTAGAACTTTCAAGGCAATATTGTGTTGATGATTGTGGTTCATGCCACTTAGGTTTCAAGGATGAAAGGTTGGAACATGGGCAATCAATTCCTTGAGATGGTAATGGTAAATCTTCTTGTTGGTAGGCAGTATTGGAACATGAAATTTAAGGATGCTACCTATGCTGCTCAAGCAGCGGTTGAGTTTGGAGAACATGCATGCCTAGCTGCCAGAGCCGTTGGAGAACTTTCAAGGCAATATTGTTTTGATGATGGTGGTTCATGCCACTTAGGTTTAAAGGATGAAAGGTTGGAACATGGGCAAGCATTTCCTGGATATGGTATTGGTAATTTTTCTGTTGGCAAGAAGAATTGGAACATGAAATTTAAGGATGCTTCCTCTGCTGCTCAAACTACGGCTGAGTTTGCAGAACATGCAAGCCTAGCTGCCAGAGCTGTTGTAGAACTTTCAAGGCAATATTGTGTTGATAATGGTGGTTCATGCCACTTAGGTTTCAAGGATGAAAGGTTGGAACATGGGCAATCATTTCCTTGAGATGGTAATGGTAAATCTTCTTGTTGGTAGGCAGTATTGGAACAGGAAATTTAAGGATGCTACCTATGCTGCTCAAGCAGCGGTTGAGTTTGGAGAACATGCAAGCCTAGCTTCCAGAGCTGTTGGAGAACTTTCAACACAATATTTGGATGATGATGGCGGTTCATGCCACTTAGGTTTCAAGGATGAAAGGGTGGAACATGGGCAAGCATTTCCTGGAGATGGTAATGGTAATTTTTCTGTTGGCAAGCATAATTGGAACATGAAATTTAAGGATACTACCTCTGATGCTCAAGTAGTGGCTGAGTTTGCAGAACATGCAAGCCTAGCTGCCACAGCTGTTGTAGAACTTTCAAGGCAATATTGTGTTGATGATGGTGGTTCATGCCACTTAGGTTTCAAGGATGAAATGTTGGACCATGGGCAATCATTTCCTAGTGATGGTAATGTTAATTTTTCTATTGGCAGGCAGAATTGGAACATGAAATTTGAGGATGCTACCTCTGCTGCTCAAGTAGCGACTAAGTTTGCAGAACAGGCAAGCCTAGCGGCCAGAACTGTTGTAGAATTTTCAAGGCAATATTGTGTTCATGATGGCGGTTCATGCCACTTAGTTTTCAAGGATGAAAGATTGGAACATGGGCAATCATTTCCTTGAGATGGTAATGGTAAATCTTCTTGTTGGTAGGCAGTATTGGAACATGAAATTTTAGGATGCTACCTATGCTGCTCAAGCAGCGGTTGAGTTTGGAGAACATGCAAGCCTAGCTGCCAGAGCTGTTGGAGAACATTCAAGGCAATATTGTTTTGATGATGGTGGTTCATGCCACTTAGGTTTAAATGATGAAAGGTTGGAGCATGGGCAAGCATTTCCTGGATATGGTATTGATAATTTTTCTGTTGGCAAGAAGAATTGGAACATGAAATTTAAGGAAGCTACCTCTGCTGCTCAAATAACGGCTGAGTTTGCAGAACATGCAAGCCTAGCTGCCAGAGCTGTTGTAGAACTTTCAAGGCAATATTGTGTTGATGATTGTGGTTCATGCCACTTAGGTTTCAAGGATGAAAGGTTGGAACATGGGCAATCATTTCCTTGAGATGGTAATGGTAAATCTTCTTGTTGGTAGGCAGTATTGGAACATGAAATTTAAGGATGCTACCTATGCTGCTCAAGCAGCGGTTGAGTTTGGAGAACATGCAAGCCTAGCTGCCAGAGCTGTTGGAGAACTTTCAAGGCAATATTGTTTTGATGATGGTGGTTCATGCCACTTAGGTTTAAAGGATGAAAGGTTGGAACATGGGCAAGCATTTCCTAGATATGGTATTGGTAATTTTTCTGTTGGCAAGAAGAATTGGAACATGAAATTTAAGGATGCTACCTCTGCTGCTCAAACAACGGCTGAGTTTGCAGAACATGCAAGCCTAGCTGCCAGAGCTGTTGTAGAACTTTTAAGGCAATATTGTGTTGATGATGGTGGTTCATGCCACTTAGGTTTCAAGGATGAAAGGTTGGAACATGGGCAATCATTTCCTTGAGATAGTAATGGTAAATCTTCTTGTTGGTAGGAAGTATTGGAACAGGAAATTTAAGGATGCTACCTATGCTGCTAAAGCAGCGGTTGAGTTTGGAGAACATGCAAGCCTAGCTGCCAGAGCTGTTGGAGAACTTTCAAGGCAATATTGTTTTGATGATGGTGGTTCATGCCACTTAGGTTTAAAGGATGAAAGGTTGGAACATGGGCAAGCATTTCCTGGATATGGTATTGGTAATTTTTCTGTTGGCAAGAAGAATTGGAACATGAAATTTAAGGATGCTACCTCTGCTGCTCAAACAACGGCTGAGTTTGCAGAACATGCAAGCCTAGCTGCCAGAGCTGTTGTAGAACTTTTAAGGCAATATTGTGTTGATGATGGTGGTTCATGCCACTTAGGTTTCAAGGATGAAAGGTTGGAACATGGGCAATCATTTCCTTGAGATAGTAATGGTAAATCTTCTTGTTGGTAGGCAGTGTTGGAACATGAAATTTAAGGATGCTACCTATGCTGCTCAAGCAACGGCTGAGTTTGGAGAACATGCAAGCCTAGCTGCCAGAGCTGTTGTAGAACTTTTAAGGCAATATTGTGTTGATGATGGTGGTTCATGCCACTTAGGTTTCAAGGATGAAAGGTTGGAACATGGGCAATCATTTCCTTGAGATAGTAATGGTAAATCTTCTTGTTGGTAGGCAGTATTGGAACATGAAATTTAAGGATGCTACCTATGCTGCTCAAGCAGCGGCTGAGTTTGGAGAACATGCAAGCCTAGCTGCCAGAGCTGTTGGAGAACTTTCAAGGCAATATTGTTTTGATGATGGTGGTTCATGCCACTTAGGTTTCAAGGATGAAAGGTTGGACCATGGGCAATCATTTCCTGGAGATGGTAATGGTAATTTTTCTATTGGCAGGCAGAATTGGAACATGAAATTTGAGGATGCTACCTCTGCTGCTCATGTAGCGACTGAGTTTGCAGAACAGGCAAGCCTAGCGGCCAGAACTGTTGTAGAATTTTCAAGGAAATATTGTGTTGATGATGGTGGTTCATGCCACTTAGTTTTCAAGGATGAAAGATTGGAACATGGGCAATCATTTCCTTGAGATGGTAATGGTAATTTTTCAGTTGGCAGGCAGTATTGGAACATGAAATTTAACGATGCTACGTCTGCTGCTCTAGCAGCGAATGAGTTTTTAGAACATGCAAGCCTAGCTGCCAGAGATGTTGGAGAACTTTCAAGGCAATATTGTGTTCATGATGGTGGTTCATGCCACTTAGGTTTCAAGGATGAAAGGTTGGAACATGGGCAATCATTTCCTTGATATGGTAATAGTAATTTTTCTGTTGGTAGGCAGTATTGGAACATGAAATTTAAGGATGCTACCTCTGTTGCTCAAGCAGCGGATGAGTTTGGAGAACATGCAAGCCTAGCTGCCAGAGCTGTTGGAGAACTTTCAAGGCAATATTGTGTTGATGATTGTGGTTCATGCCACTTAGGTTTCAAGGATGAAAGGTTTGACCATGGGCAATCATTTCCTGGAGATGGTAATGGTAATTTTTCTATTGGCAGGCAGAATTGGAACATGAAATTTGAGGATGCTACCTCTGCTGCTCAAGTAGCGACTGAGTTTGCAGAACAGGCAAGCCTAGCGGCCAGAACTGTTGTAGAATTTTCAAGGCAATATTGTGTTGATGATGGTGGTTCATGCCACTTAGTTTTCAAGGATGAAAGATTGGAACATGGGCAATCATTTCCTTGAGATGGTAATGGTAAATCTTCTTGTTGGTAGGCAGTATTGGAACATGAAATTTAAGGATGCTACCTATGCTGCTCAAGCAGCGGTTGAGTTTGGAGAACATGCAAGCCTAGCTGCCAGAGCTGTTGGAGAACTTTCAAGGCAATATTGTTTTGATGATGGTGGTTCATGCCACTTAGGTTTAAAGGATGAAAGGTTGGAACATGGGCAAGCATTTCCTGGATATGGTATTGGTAATTTTTCTGTTGGCAAGAAGAATTGGAACATGAAATTTAAGGATGCTACCTCTGCTGCTCAAACTACGGCTGAGTTTGCAGAACATGCAAGCCTAGCTGCCAGAGCTGTTGTAGAACTTTCAAGGCAATATTGTGTTGATAATGGTGGTTCATGCCACTTAGGTTTCAAGGATGAAAGGTTGGAACATGGGCAATCATTTCCTTGAGATGGTAATGGTAAATCTTCTTGTTGGTAGGCAGTATTGGAACAGGAAATTTAAGGATGCTACCTATGTTGCTCAAGCAGCGGTTGAGTTTGGAGAACATGCAAGCCTAGCTTCCGGAACATGGGCAAGCATTTCCTGGATATGGTATTGGTAATTTTTCTGTTGGCAAGAAGAATTGGAACATGAAATTTAAGGATGCTACCTCTGTTGCTCAAACTACGGCTGAGTTTGCAGAACATGCAAGCCTAGCTGCCAGAGCTGTTGTAGAACTTTCAAGGCAATATTGTGTTGATAATGGTGGTTCATGCCACTTAGGTTTCAAGGATGAAAGGTTGGAACATGGGCAATCATTTCCTTGAGATGGTAATGGTAAATCTTCTTGTTGGTGGGCAGTATTGGAACATGAAATTTAAGGAAGCTACCTATGCTGCTAAAGCAGCGGTTGAGTTTGGAGAACATGCAAGCCTAGCTGCCAGAGATATTGGAGAACTTTCAAGGCAATATTGTTTTGATGATGGTGGTTCATGCCACTTAGGTTTCAAGGATGAAAGGTTGGAACATGGGCAAGCATTTCCTGGATATGGTATTGGTAATTTTTCTGTTGGCAAGAAGAATTGGAACATGAAATTTAAGGATGCTACCTCTGCTGCTCAAACAACGGCTGAGTTTGCAGAACATGCAAGCCTAGTTGCCAGAGCTGTTGTAGAACTTTCAAGGCAATATTGTGTTGATGATGGTGGTTCATGGCACTTAGGTTTCAAGGATGAAAGGTTGGAACATGGGCAATCATTTCCTTGATATTGTAATGGTAAATCTTATTTTTGGTAGGGAGTATTGGAACATGAAATTTAAGGATGCTACCTATGCTGCTCAAGCAGCGGTTGAGTTTGGAGAACATGCAAGCCTAGCTGCCAGAGCTGTTGGAGAACTTTCAAGGCAATATTGTGTTGATGATGGTGGTTCATGCCACTTAGTTTTCAAGGTTGAAAGGTTGGAACATGGGCAATCATTTCCTTGAGATGGTAATGGTAATTTTTCAGTTGGCAGGCAGTATTGGAACATGAAATTTAACGATGCTACGTCTGCTGCTCTAGCAGCGAATGAGTTTTTAGAACATGCAAGCCTAGCTGCCAGAGATGTTGGAGAACTTTCAAGGCAATATTATGTTCATGATGGTGGTTCATGCCACTTAGGTTTCAAGGATGAAAGGTTGGAACATGGGCAATCATTTCCTTGAGATGGTAATGGTAATTTTTCAGTTGGCAGGCAGTATTGGAACATGAAATTTAACGATGCTACGTCTGCTGCTCTAGCAGCGAATGAGTTTTTAGAACATGCAAGCCTAGCTGCCAGAGATGTTGGAGAACTTTCAAGGCAATATTGTGTTCATGATGGTGGTTCATGCCACTTAGGTTTCAAGGATGAAAGGTTGGAACATGGGCAATCATTTCCTTGATATGGTAATAGTAATTTTTCTGTTGGTAGGCAGTATTGGAACATGAAATTTAAGGATGCTACCTCTGTTGCTCAAGCAGCGGATGAGTTTGGAGATCATGCAAGCCTAGCTGCCAGAGCTATTGGAGAACTTTCAAGGAAATATTATGTTGATGATGGTGGTTCATGCCACTTAGGTTTCAAGGACGAAAGGTTGGAACATGGGCAATCATTTCCTGGAGATGGTAATGGTAATTTTTCTATTGGCAGGCAGAATTGGAACATGAAATTTGAGGATGCTACCTCTGCTGCTCAAGTAACGACTGAGTTTGCAGAACAGGCAAGCCTAGCAGCCAGAACTGTTGTAGAATTTTCAAGGCAATATTGTGTTGATGATGGTGGTTCATGCCACTTAGTTTTCAAGGTTGAAAGGTAGGAACATGGGCAATCATTTCCTTGAGATGGTAATGGTAATTTTTCAGTTGGCAGGCAGTATTGGAACATGAAATTTAACGATGCTACGTCTGCTGCTCTAGCAGCGAATGAGTTTTTAGAACATGCAAGCCTAGCTGCCAGAGATGTTGGAGAACTTTCAAGGCAATATTGTGTTGATGATGGTGGTTCATGCCACTTAGGTTTCAAGGATGAAAGGTTGGAACATGGGCAATCATTTCCTTGATATGGTAATAGTAATTTTTCTGTTGGTAGGCAGTATTGGAACATGAAATTTAAGGATGCTACCTCTGTTGCTCAAGCAGCGGATGAGTTTGGAGATCATGCAAGCCTAGCTGCCAGAGCTATTGGAGAACTTTCAAGGAAATATTGTGTTGATGATGGTGGTTCATGCCACTTAGGTTTCAAGGACGAAAGGTTGGAACATGGGCAATCATTTCCTGGAGATGGTAATGGTAATTTTTCTATTGGCAGGCAGAATTGGAACATGAAATTTGAGGATGCTACCTCTGCTGCTCAAGTAGCGACTGAGTTTGCAGAACAGGCAAGCCTAGCTGCCAGAGCTGTTGGAGAACTTTCAAGGCAATATTGTGTTGATGATGGTGGTTCATGCCACTTAGTTTTCAAGGTTGAAAGGTTGGAACATGGGCAATCATTTCCTTGAGATGGTAATGGTAATTTTTCAGTTGGCAGGCAGTATTGGAACATGAAATTTAACGATGCTACGTCTGTTGCTCTAGCAGCGAATGAGTTTTTAGAACATCCAAGCCTAGCTGCCAGAGATGTTGGAGAACTTTCAAGGCAATATTGTGTTGATGATGGTGGTTCATGCCACTTAGTTTTCAAGGTTGAAAGGTTGGAACATGGGCAATCATTTCCTTGAGATGGTAATGGTAATTTTTCAGTTGGCAGGCAGTATTGGAACATGAAATTTAACGATGCTACGTCTGCTGCTCTAAGCAGCGGATGAGTTTGGAGATCATGCAAGCCTAGCGGCCAGAACTGTTATAGAATTTTCAAGGCAATATTGTGTTGATGATGGTGGTTCATGCCACTTAGTTTTCAAGGTTGAAAGGTTGGAACATGGGCAATCATTTCCTTGAGATGGTAATGGTAATTTTTCAGTTGGCAGGCAGTATTGGAACATGAAATTTAACGATGCTACGTCTGCTGCTCTAGCAGCGAATGAGTTTTTAGAACATGCAAGCCTAGCTGCCAGAGATGTTGGAGAACTTTCAAGGCAATATTGTGTTCATGATGGTGGTTCATGCCACTTAGGTTTCAAGGATGAAAGGTTGGAACATGGGCAATCATTTCCTTGAGATGGTAATGGTAATTTTTCAGTTGGCAGGCAGTATTGGAACATGAAATTTAACGATGCTACGTCTGCTGCTCTAGCAGCGAATGAGTTTTTAGAACATGCAAGCCTAGCTGCCAGAGATGTTGGAGAACTTTCAAGGCAATATTGTGTTCATGATGGTGGTTCATGCCACTTAGGTTTCAAGGATGAAAGGTTGGAACATGGGCAATCATTTCCTTGAGATGGTAATGGTAATTTTTCAGTTGGCAGGCAGTATTGGAACATGAAATTTAACGATGCTACGTCTGCTGCTCTAGCAGCGAATGAGTTTTTAGAACATGCAAGCCTAGCTGCCAGAGATGTTGGAGAACTTTCAAGGCAATATTGTGTTCATGATGGTGGTTCATGCCACTTAGGTTTCAAGGATGAAAGGTTGGAACATGGGCAATCATTTCCTTGATATGGTAATAGTAATTTTTCTGTTGGTAGGCAGTATTGGAACATGAAATTTAAGGATGCTACCTCTGTTGCTCAAGCAGCGGATGAGTTTGGAGATCATGCAAGCCTAGCTGCCAGAGCTATTGGAGAACTTTCAAGGCAATATTGTGTTGATGATGGTGGTTCATGCCACTTAGTTTTCAAGGTTGAAAGGTAGGAACATGGGCAATCATTTCCTTGAGATGGTAATGGTAATTTTTCAGTTGGCAGGCAGTATTGGAACATGAAATTTAACGATGCTACGTCTGCTGCTCTAGCAGCGAATGAGTTTTTAGAACATGCAAGCCTAGCTGCCAGAGATGTTGGAGAACTTTCAAGGCAATATTGTGTTGATGATGGTGGTTCATGCCACTTAGGTTTCAAGGATGAAAGGTTGGAACATGGGCAATCATTTCCTTGATATGGTAATAGTAATTTTTCTGTTGGTAGGCAGTATTGGAACATGAAATTTAAGGATGCTACCTCTGTTGCTCAAGCAGCGGATGAGTTTGGAGATCATGCAAGCCTAGCTGCCAGAGCTATTGGAGAACTTTCAAGGAAATATTGTGTTGATGATGGTGGTTCATGCCACTTAGGTTTCAAGGAGGAAAGGTTGGAACATGGGCAATCATTTCCTGGAGATGGTAATGGTAATTTTTCTATTGGCAGGCCGAATTGGAACATGAAATTTGAGGATGCTACCTCTGCTGCTCAAGTAGCGACTGAGTTTGCAGAACAGGCAAGCCTAGCTGCCAGAGCTGTTGGAGAACTTTCAAGGCAATATTGTGTTGATGATGGTGGTTCATGCCACTTAGTTTTCAAGGTTGAAAGGTTGGAACATGGGCAATCATTTCCTTGAGATGGTAATGGTAATTTTTCAGTTGGCAGGCAGTATTGGAACATGAAATTTAACGATGCTACGTCTGCTGCTCTAGCAGCGAATGAGTTTTTAGAACATGCCAAGCCTAGCTGCCAGAGATGTTGGAGAACTTTCAAGGCAATATTGTGTTGATGATGGTGGTTCATGCCACTTAGTTTTCAAGGTTGAAAGGTTGGAACATGGGCAATCATTTCCTTGAGATGGTAATGGTAATTTTTCAGTTGGCAGGCAGTATTGGAACATGAAATTTAAGGATGCTACCTCTGTTGCTCAAGCAGCGGATGAGTTTGGAGATCATGTAAGCCTAGCGGCCAGAACTGTTGTAGAATTTTCAAGGCAATATTGTGTTGATGATGGTGGTTCATGCCACTTAGTTTTCAAGGTTGAAAGGTTGGAACATGGGCAATCATTTCCTTGAGATGGTAATGGTAATTTTTCAGTTGGCATGCAGTATTGGAACATGAAATTTAACGATGCTACGTCTGCTGCTCTAGCAGCGAATGAGTTTTTAGAACATGCAAGCCTAGCTGCCAGAGATGTTGGAGAACTTTCAAGGCAATATTATGTTCATGATGGTGGTTCATGCCACTTAGGTTTCAAGGATGAAAGGTTGGAACATGGGCAATCATTTCCTTGAGATGGTAATGGTAATTTTTCAGTTGGCAGGCAGTATTGGAACATGAAATTTAACGATGCTACGTCTGCTGCTCTAGCAGCGAATGAGTTTTTAGAACATGCAAGCCTAGCTGCCAGAGATGTTGGAGAACTTTCAAGGCAATATTGTGTTCATGATGGTGGTTCATGCCACTTAGGTTTCAAGGATGAAAGGTTGGAACATGGGCAATCATTTCCTTGAGATGGTAATGAGGGTAATTTTTCAGTTGGCAGGCAGTATTGGAACATGAAATTTAACGATGCTACGTCTGCTGTTCTAGCAGCGAATGAGTTTTTAGAACATGCAAGCCTAGCTGCCAGAGATGTTGGAGATCTTTCAAGGCAATATTGTGTTCATGATGGTGGTTCATGCCACTTAGGTTTCAAGGATGAAAGGTTGGAACATGGGCAATCATTTCCTTGATATGGTAATAGTAATTTTTCTGTTGGTAGGCAGTATTGGAACATGAAATTTAAGGATGCTACCTCTGTTGCTCAAGCAGCGGATGAGTTTGGAGATCATGCAAGCCTAGCTGCCAGAGCTATTGGAGAACTTTCAAGGAAATATTGTGTTGATGATGGTGGTTCATGCCACTTAGGTTTCCAGGACGAAAGGTTGGAACATGGGCAATCATTTCCTGGAGATGGTAATGGTAATTTTTCTATTGGCAGGCAGAATTGGAACATGAAATTTGAGGATGCTACCTCTGCTGCTCAAGTAGCGACTGAGTTTGCAGAACAGGCAAGCCTAGCGGCCAGAACTGTTGTAGAATTTTCAAGGCAATATTGTGTTGATGATGGTGGTTCATGCCACTTAGTTTTCAAGGATGAAAGGTAGGAACATGGGCAATCATTTCCTTGAGATGGTAATGGTAATTTTTCAGTTGGCAGGCAGTATTGGAACATGAAATTTAACGATGCTACGTCTGCTGCTCTAGCAGCGAATGAGTTTTTAGAACATGCAAGCCTAGCTGCCAGAGATGTTGGAGAACTTTCAAGGCAATATTGTGTTGATGATGGTGGTTCATGCCACTTAGGTTTCAAGGATGAAAGGTTGGAACATGGGCAATCATTTCCTTGATATGGTAATAGTAATTTTTCTGTTGGTAGGCAGTATTGGAACATGAAATTTAAGGATGCTACCTCTGTTGCTCAAGCAGCGGATGAGTTTGGAGATCATGCAAGCCTAGCTGCCAGAGCTATTGGAGAACTTTCAAGGAAATATTGTGTTGATGATGGTGGTTCATGCCACTTAGGTTTCAAGGACGAAAGGTTGGAACATGGGCAATCATTTCCTGGAGATGGTAATGGTAATTTTTCTATTGGCAGGCAGAATTGGAACATGAAATTTGAGGATGCTACCTCTGCTGCTCAAGTAGCGACTGAGTTTGCAGAACAGGCAAGCCTAGCTGCCAGAGCTGTTGGAGAACTTTCAAGGCAATATTGTGTTGATGATGGTGGTTCATGCCACTTAGTTTTCAAGGTTGAAAGGTTGGAACATGGGCAATCATTTCCTTGAGATGGTAATGGTAATTTTTCAGTTGGCAGGCAGTATTGGAACATGAAATTTAACGATGCTACGTCTGCTGCTCTAGCAGCGAATGAGTTTTTAGAACATGCAAGCCTAGCTGCCAGAGATGTTGGAGAACTTTCAAGGCAATATTGTGTTGATGATGGTGGTTCATGCCACTTAGTTTTCAAGGTTGAAAGGTTGGAACATGGGCAATCATTTCCTTGAGATGGTAATGGTAATTTTTTAGTTGGCAGGCAGTATTGGAACATGAAATTTAAGGATGCTACCTCTGTTGCTCAAGCAACGGATGAGTTTGGAGATCATGCAAGCCTAGCGGCCAGAACTGTTGTAGAATTTTCAAGGCAATATTGTGTTGATAATGGTGGTTCATGCCACTTAGTTTTCAAGGTTGAAAGGTTGGAACATGGGCAATCATTTCCTTGAGATGGTAATGGTAATTTTTCAGTTGGCAGGCAGTATTGGAACATGAAATTTAACGATGCTACGTCTGCTGCTCTAGCAGCGAATGAGTTTTTAGAACATGCAAGCCTAGCTGCCAGAGATGTTGGAGAACTTTCAAGGCAATATTGTGTTCATGATGGTGGTTCATGCCACTTAGGTTTCAAGGATGAAAGGTTGGAACATGGGCAATCATTTCCTTGATATGGTAATAGTAATTTTTCTGTTGGTAGGCAGTATTGGAACATGAAATTTAAGGATGCTACCTCTGTTGCTCAAGCAGCGGATGAGTTTGGAGATCATGCAAGCCTAGCTGCCAGAGCTATTGGAGAACTTTCAAGGAAATATTGTGTTGATGTTGGTGGTTCATGCCACTTAGGTTTCAAGGACGAAAGGTTGGAACATGGGCAATCATTTCCTGGAGATGGTAATGGTAATTTTTCTATTGGCAGGCAGAATTGGAACATGAAATTTGAGGATGCTACCTCTGCTGCTCAAGTAGCGACTGAGTTTGCAGAACAGGCAAGCCTAGCGGCCAGAACTGTTGTAGAATTTTCAAGGCAATATTGTGTTGATGATGGTGGTTCATGCCACTTAGTTTTCAAGGATGAAAGATTGGAACATGGGCAATCATTTCCTTGAGATGGTAATGGTAAATCTTATTTTTGGTAGGGAGTATTGGAACATGAAATTTAAGGATGCTACCTATGCTGCTCAAGCAGCGGTTGAGTTTGGAGAACATGCAAGCCTAGCTGCCAGAGCTGTTGGAGAACTTTCAAGGCAATATTGTGTTGATGATGGTGGTTCATGCCACTTAGTTTTCAAGGTTGAAAGGTTGGAACATGGGCAATCATTTCCTTGATATGGTAATAGTAATTTTTCAGTTGGCAGGCAGTATTGGAACATGAAATTTAACGATGCTACGTCTGCTGCTCTAGCAGCGACTGAGTTTTTAGAACATGCAAGCCTAGCTGCCAGAGATGTTGGAGAACTTTCAAGGCAATATTGTGTTCATGATGGTGGTTTATGCCACTTAGGTTTCAGGGATGAAAGGTTGGAACATGGGCAATCATTTCCTTGATATGGTAATAGTAATTTTTCTGTTGGTAGGCAGTATTGGAACATGAAATTTAACGATGCTACGTCTGCTGCTCTAGCAGCGAATGAGTTTTTAGAACATGCAAGCCTAGCTGCCAGAGATGTTGGAGAACTTTCAAGGCAATATTGTGTTGATGATGGTGGTTCATGCCACTTAGGTTTCAAGGATGAAAGGTTGGAACATGGGCAATCATTTCCTTGATATGGTAATAGTAATTTTTCTGTTGGTAGGCAGTATTGGAACATGAAATTTAAGGATGCTACCTCTGTTGCTCAAGCAGCGGATGAGTTTGGAGATCATGCAAGCCTAGCTGCCAGAGCTATTGGAGAACTTTCAAGGAAATATTGTGTTGATGATGGTGGTTCATGCCACTTAGGTTTCAAGGACGAAAGGTTGGAACATGGGCAATCATTTCCTGGAGATGGTAATGGTAATTTTTCTATTGGCAGGCAGAATTGGAACATGAAATTTAAGGATGCTACCTATGCTGCTCAAGCAGCGGTTGAGTTTTGAGAACATGCAAGCCTAGCTGCCAGAGCTGTTAGAGAACTTTTAAGGCAATATTGTGTTGATGATGGTGGTTCACGCCACTTAGTTTTCAAGGTTGAAAGGTTGGAACATGGGCAATCATTTCCTTGATATGGTAATAGTAATTTTTCAGTTGGCAGGCAGTATTGGAACATGAAATTTAACGATGCTACGTCTGCTGCTCTAGCAGCGAATGAGTTTTTAGAACATGCAAGCCTAGCTGCCAGAGATATTGGAGAACTTTCAAGGCAATATTGTGTTCATGATGGTGGTTCATGCCACTTAGGTTTCAAGGATGAAAGGTTGGAACATGGGCAATCATTTCCTTGATATGGTAATAGTAATTTTTCTGTTGGTAGGCAGTATTGGAACATGAAATTTAAGGATGCTACCTCTGTTGCTCAAGCAGCGGATGAGTTTGGAGATCATGCAAGCCTAGCTGCCAGAGCTATTGGAGAACTTTAAAGGCAATATTGTGTTCATGATGGTGGTTCATGCCACTTAGGTTTCAAGGATGAAAGGTTGGAACATGGGCTATCATTTCCTTGATATGGTAATAGTAATTTTTCTGTTGGTAGGCAGTATTGGAACATGAAATTTAAGGATGCTACCTCTGTTGCTCAAGCAGCGGATGAGTTTGGAGATCATGCAAGCCTAGCTGCCAGAGCTATTGGAGAACTTTCAAGGAAATATTGTGTTGATGATGGTGGTTCATGCCACTTAGGTTTCAAGGACGAAAGGTTGGAACATGGGCAATCATTTCCTGGAGATGGTAATGGTAATTTTTCTATTGGCAGGCAGAATTAGAACATGAAATTTAAGGATGCTACCTATGCTGCTCAAGCAGCGGTTGAGTTTTGAGAACATGCAAGCCTAGCTGCCAGAGCTGTTGGAGAACTTTTAAGGCAATATTGTGTTGATGATGGTGGTTCATGCCACTTAGTTTTCAAGGTTGAAAGGTTGGAACATGGGCAATCATTTCCTTGATATGGAAATAGTAATTTTTCAGTTGGCAGGCAGTATTGGAACATGAAATTTAACGATGCTACGTCTGCTGCTCTAGCAGCGAATGAGTTTTTAGAACATGCAAGCCTAGCTGCCAGAGATATTGGAGAACTTTCAAGGCAATATTGTGTTCATGATGGTGGTTCATGCCACTTAGGTTTCAAGGATGAAAGGTTGGAACATGGGCAATCATTTCCTTGATATGGTAATAGTAATTTTTCTGTTGGTAGGCAGTATTGGAACATGAAATTTAAGGATGCTACCTCTGTTGCTCAAGCAGCGGATGAGTTTGGAGATCATGCAAGCCTAGCTGCCAGAGCTGTTGTAGAACTTTAAAGGCAATATTTTGTTGATGATGGTGGTTCATGCCACTTAGGTTTCAAGGATGAAAGGTTGGAACATGGGCAATCATTTCCTTGATATGGTAATAGTAATTTTTCTGTTGGTAGGCAGTATTGGAACATGAAATTTAAGGATGCTACCTCTGTTGCTCAAGCAGCGGATGAGTTTGGAGATCATGCAAGCCTAGCTGCCAGAGCTATTGGAGAACTTTCAAGGAAATATTGTGTTGATGATGGTGGTTCATGCCACTTAGGTTTCAAGGACGAAAGGTTGGAACATGGGCAATCATTTCCTGGAGATGGTAATGGTAATTTTTCTATTGGCAGGCAGAATTGGAACATGAAATTTAAGGATGCTACCTATGCTGCTCAAGCAGCGGTTGAGTTTGGAGAACATGCAAGCCTAGCTGCCAGAGCTGTTGGAGAACTTTCAAGGAAATATTGTGTTGATGATGGTGGTTCATGCCACTTAGGTTTCAAGGACGAAAGGTTGGAACATGGGCAATCATTTCCTGGAGATGGTAATGGTAATTTTTCTATTGGCAGGCAGAATTGGAACATGAAATTTAAGGATGCTACCTCTGTTGCTCAAGCAGCGGATGAGTTTGGAGATCATGCAAGCCTAGCTGCCAGAGCTGTTGGAGAACTTTCAAGCCAATATTGTGTTGATGATGGTGGTTCATGCCACTTAGGTTTCAAGGATGAAAGGTTGGAACATGGGCAATCATTTCCTTGATATGGTAATAGTAATTTTTCTGTTGGTAGGCAGTATTGGAACATGAAATTTAAGGATGCTACCTCTGTTGCTCAAGCAGCGGATGAGTTTGGAGATCATGCAAGCCTAGCTGCCAGAGCTATTGGAGAACTTTCAAGGCAATATTGTGTTGATAATGGTGGTTCATGCCACTTAGGTTTCAAGGATGAAAGGTTGGAACATGGGCAATCATTTCCTTGATATTGTAATGGTAAATCTTATTTTTGGTAGGGAGTATTGGAACATGAAATTTAAGGATGCTACCTATGCTGCTCAAGCAGCGGTTGAGTTTGGAGAACATGCAAGCCTAGCTGCCAGAGCTGTTGGAGAACTTTCAAGGCAATATTGTGTTGATGATGGTGGTTCATGCCACTTAGTTTTCAAGGTTGAAAGGTTGGAACATGGGCAAGCATTTCCTGGAGATGGTAATGGTAATTTTTCTGTTGGCAAGCATAATTGGAACATGAAATTTAAGGATACTACCTCTGATGCTCAAGCAGTGGCTGAGTTTGCAGAACATGCAAGCCTAGCTGCCAGAGCTGTTGTAGAACTTTCAAGGCAATATTGTGTTGATGATGGTGGTTCATGCCACTTAGGTTTCAATGATGAAAGGGTGGAACATGGGCAAGCATTTCCTGGAGATGGTAATGGTAATTTTTCTGTTGGCAAGCATAATTGGAACATGAAATTTAAGGATACTACCTCTGATGCTCAAGCAGTGGCTGAGTTTGCAGAACATGTAAGCCTAGCTGCCAGAGCTGTTGTAGAACTTTCAAGGCAATATTGTGTTGATGATGGTGGTTCATGCCACTTAGGTTTCAATGATGAAAGGGTGGAACATGGGCAAGCATTTCCTGGAGATGGTAATGGTAATTTTTCTGTTGGCAAGCATAATTGGAACATGAAATTTAAGGATACTACCTCTGATGCTCAAGCAGTGGCTGAGTTTGCAGAACATGCAAGCCTAGCTGCCAGAGCTGTTGTAGAACTTTCAAGGCAATATTGTGTTGATGATGGTGGTTCATGCCACTTAGGTTTCAAGGATGAAAGGTTGGACCATGGGCAATCATTTCCTAGAGATGGTAATGGTAATTTTTCTGTTGGCAAGCAGAATTGGAACATGAAATTTAAGGATACTACCTCTGCTGCTCAAGCAACAGCTGAGTTTGGAGAACATGCAAGCCGAGCTTCCAGAGCTATTGGAGAACTTTCAAGGAAATATTGTGTTGATGATGGTGGTTCATGCCACTTAGGTTTCAAGGACGAAAGGTTGGAACATGGGCAATCATTTCCTGGAGATGGTAATGGTAATTTTTCTATTGGCAGGCAGAATTGGAACATGAAATTTAAGGATGCTACCTATGCTGCTCAAGCAGCGGTTGAGTTTGGAGAACATGCAAGCCAAGCTGCCAGAGCTGTTGGAGAACTTTCAAGGCAATATTGTGTTGATGATGGTGGTTCATGCCACTTAGTTTTCAAGGTTGAAAGGTTGGAACATGGGCAATCATTTCCTTGATATGGTAATAGTAATTTTTCAGTTGGCAGGCAGTATTGGAACATGAAATTTAATGATGCTACGTCTGCTGCTCTAGCAGCGAATGTGTTTTTAGAACATGCAAGCCTAGCTGCCAGAGATGTTGGAGAACTTTCAAGGCAATATTGTGTTCATGATGGTGGTTCATGCCACTTAGGTTTCAAGGATGAAAGGTTGGAACATGGGCAATCATTTCCTTGATATGGTAATAGTAATTTTTCTGTTGGTAGGCAGTATTGGAACATGAAATTTAAGGATGCTACCTCTGTTGCTCAAGCAGCGGATGAGTTTGGAGATCATGCAAGCCTAGCTGCCAGAGCTATTGGAGAACTTTCAAGGCAATATTGTGTTGATAATGGTGGTTCATGCCACTTAGGTTTCAAGGACGAAAGGTTGGAACATGGGCAATCATTTCCTGGAGATGGTAATGGTAATTTTTCTATTGGCAGGCAGAATTGGAACATGAAATTTGAGGATGCTACCTCTGCTGCTCAAGTAGCGACTGAGTTTGTAGAACAGGCAAGCCTAGCTGCCAGAGCTGTTGGAGAACTTTCAAGGCAATATTGTGTTGATGATGGTGGTTCATGCCACTTAGTTTTCAAGGTTGAAAGGTTGGAACATGGGCAATCATTTCCTTGAGATGGTAATGGTAATTTTTCAGTTGGCAGGCAGTATTGGAACATGTAATTTAACGATGCTACGTCTGTTGCTCTAGCAGCGAATGAGTTTTTAGAACATCCAAGCCTAGCTGCCAGAGATGTTGGAGAACTTTCAAGGCAATATTGTGTTGATGATGGTGGTTCATGCCACTTAGTTTTCAAGGTTGAAAGGTTGGAACATGGGCAATCATTTCCTTGAGATGGTAATGGTAATTTTTCAGTTGGCAGGCAGTATTGGAACATGAAATTTAAGGATGCTACCTCTGTTGCTCAAGCAGCGGATGAGTTTGGAGATCATGTAAGCCTAGCGGCCAGAACTGTTGTAGAATTTTCAAGGCAATATTGTGTTGATGATGGTGGTTCATGCCACTTAGTTTTCAAGGTTGAAAGGTTGGAACATGGGCAATCATTTCCTTGAGATGGTAATGGTAATTTTTCAGTTGGCAGGCAGTATTGGAACATGAAATTTAACGATGCTACGTCTGCTGCTCTAGCAGCGAATGAGTTTTTAGGACATGCAAGCCTAGCTGCCAGAGATGTTGGAGAACTTTCAAGGCAATATTGTGTTCATGATGGTGGTTCATGCCACTTAGGTTTCAAGGATGAAAGGTTGGAACATGGGCAATCATTTCCTTGAGATGGTAATGGTAATTTTTCAGTTGGCAGGCAGTATTGGAACATGAAATTTAACGATGCTACGTCTGCTGCTCTAGCAGCGAATGAGTTTTTAGAACATGCAAGCCTAGTTGCCAGAGATGTTGGAGAACTTTCAAGGCAATATTGTGTTGATGATGGTGGTTCATGCCACTTAGTTTTCAAGGTTGAAAGGTTGGAACATGGGCAATCATTTCCTTGAGATGGTAATGGTAAATCTTATTTTTGGTAGGGAGTATTGGAACATGAAATTTAAGGATGCTACCTATGCTGCTCAAGCAGCGGTTGAGTTTGGAGAACATGCAAGCCTAGCTGCCAGAGCTGTTGGAGAACTTTCAAGGCAATATTGTGTTGATGATGGTGGTTCATGCCACTTAGTTTTCAAGGTTGAAAGGTTGGAACATGGGCAATCATTTCCTTGAGATGGTAATGGTAATTTTTCTGTTGGCAGGCAGTATTGGAACATGAAATTTAAGGATGCTACGTCTGCTGCTCTACAGCGAATGAGTTTTTAGAACATGCAAGCCTAGCTGCCCGAGGTGTTGGAGAACTTTCAAGGCAATATTGTGTTGATGATAGTGGTTCATGCCACTTAGGTTTCAAGGATGAAAGGTTGGAACATGGGCAATCATTTCCTTGATATGGTAATAGTAATTTTTCTGTTGGTAGGCAGTATTGGAACATGAAATTTAAGGATGCTACCTCTGTTGCTCAAGCAGCGGATGAGTTTGGAGATCATGCAAGCCTAGCGGCCAGAACTGTTGTAGAATTTTCAAGGCAATACTGTGTTGATGATGGTGGTTCATGCCACTTAGTTTTCAAGGTTGAAAGGTTGGAACATGGGCAATCATTTCCTTGAGATGGTAATGGTAATTTTTCAGTTGGCAGGCAGTATTGGAACATGAAATTTAACGATGCTACGTCTGCTGCTCTAGCAGCGAATGAGTTTTCAGAACATACAAGCCTAGCTGCCAGAGATGTTGGAGAACTTTCAAGGCAATATTGTGTTCATGATGGTGGTTCATGCCACTTAGGTTTCAAGGATGAAAGGTTGGAACATGGGCAATCATTTCCTTGATATGGTAATAGTAATTTTTCTGTTGGTAGGCAGTATTGGAACATGAAATTTAAGGATGCTACCTCTGTTGCTCAAGCAGCGGATGAGTTTGGAGATCATGCAAGCCTAGCTGCCAGAGCTATTGGAGAACTTTCAAGGAAATATTGTGTTGATGATGGTGGTTCATGCCACTTAGGTTTCAAGGACGAAAGGTTGGAACATGGGCAATCATTTCCTGGAGATGGTAATGGTAATTTTTCTATTGGCAGGCAGAATTGGAACATGAAATTTAAGGATGCTACCTCTGTTGCTCAAGCAGCGGATGAGTTTGGAGATCATGCAAGCCTAGCTGCCAGAGCTATTAGAGAACTTTCAAGGAAATATTGTGTTGATGATGGTGGTTCATGCCACTTAGGTTTCAAGGATGAAAGGTTGGACCATGGGCAATCATTTCCTAGAGATGGTAATGGTAATTTTTCTGTTGGCAAGCAGAATTGGAACATGAAATTTAAGGATACTACCTCTGCTGCTCAAGCAACAGCTGAGTTTGGAGAACATGCAAGCCGAGCTTCCAGAGCTATTGGAGAACTTTCAAGGAAATATTGTGTTGATGATGGTGGTTCATGCCACTTAGGTTTCAAGGACGAAAGGTTGGAACATGGGCAATCATTTCCTGGAGATGGTAATGGTAATTTTTCTATTGGCAGGCAGAATTGGAACATGAAATTTGAGGATGCTACCTCTGCTGCTCAAGTAGCGACTGAGTTTGCAGAACAGGCAAGCCTAGCGGCCAGAACTGTTGTAGAATTTTCAAGGCAATATTGTGTTGATGATGGTGGTTCATGCCACTTAGTTTTCAAGGTTGAAAGGTAGGAACATGGGCAATCATTTCCTTGAGATGGTAATGGTAATTTTTCAGTTGGCAGGCAGTATTGGAACATGTAATTTAACGATGCTACGTCTGTTGCTCTAGCAGCGAATGAGTTTTTAGAACATCCAAGCCTAGCTGCCAGAGATGTTGGAGAACTTTCAAGGCAATATTGTGTTGATGATGGTGGTTCATGCCACTTAGTTTTCAAGGTTGAAAGGTTGGAACATGGGCAATCATTTCCTTGAGATGGTAATGGTAATTTTTCAGTTGGCAGGCAGTATTGGAACATGAAATTTAAGGATGCTACCTCTGTTGCTCAAGCAGCGGATGAGTTTGGAGATCATGTAAGCCTAGCGGCCAGAACTGTTGTAGAATTTTCAAGGCAATATTGTGTTGATGATGGTGGTTCATGCCACTTAGTTTTCAAGGTTGAAAGGTTGGAACATGGGCAATCATTTCCTTGAGATGGTAATGGTAATTTTTCAGTTGGCAGGCAGTATTGGAACATGAAATTTAACGATGCTACGTCTGCTGCTCTAGCAGCGAATGAGTTTTTAGGACATGCAAGCCTAGCTGCCAGAGATGTTGGAGAACTTTCAAGGCAATATTGTGTTCATGATGGTGGTTCATGCCACTTAGGTTTCAAGGATGAAAGGTTGGAACATGGGCAATCATTTCCTTGATATGGTAATAGTAATTTTTCTGTTGGTAGGCAGTATTGGAACATGAAATTTAAGGATGCTACCTCTGTTGCTCAAGCAACGGATGAGTTTGGAGATCATGCAAGCCTAGCTGCCAGAGCTGTTGGAGAACTTTCAAGGCAATATTGTGTTGATGATGGTGGTTCATGCCACTTAGTTTTCAAGGTTGAAAGGTTGGAACATGGGCAATCATTTCCTTGAGATGGTAATGGTAATTTTTCAGTTGGCAGGCAGTATTGGAACATGAAATTTAACGATGCTACGTCTGCTGCTCTAGCAGTGAATGAGTTTTTAGAACATCCAAGCCTAGCTGCCAGAGATGTTGGAGAACTTTCAAGGCAATATTGTGTTGATGATGGTGGTTCATGCCACTTAGTTTTCAAGGTTGAAAGGTTGGAACATGGGCAATCATTTCCTTGAGATGGTAATGGTAAATCTTATTTTTGGTAGGGAGTATTGGAACATGAAATTTAAGGATGCTACCTATGCTGCTCGAGCAGCGGTTGAGTTTGGAGAACATGCAAGCCTAGCTGCCAGAGCTGTTGGAGAACATTCAAGGCAATATTGTGTTGATGATGGTGGTTCATGCCACTTAGTTTTCAAGGTTGAAAGGTTGGAACATGGGCAATCATTTCCTTGAGATGGTAATGGTAATTTTTCAGTTGGCAGGCAGTATTGGAACATGAAATTTAACGATGCTACGTCTGCTGCTCTACAGCGAATGAGTTTTTAGAACATGCAAGCCTAGCTGCCCGAGGTGTTGGAGAACTTTCAAGGCAATATTGTGTTGATGATAGTGGTTCATGCCACTTAGGTTTCAAGGATGAAAGGTTGGAACATGGGCAATCATTTCCTTGATATGGTAATAGTAATTTTTCTGTTGGTAGGCAGTATTGGAACATGAAATTTAAGGATGCTACCTCTGTTGCTCAAGCAGCGGATGAGTTTGGAGATCATGCAAGCCTAGCGGCCAGAACTGTTGTAGAATTTTCAAGGCAATACTGTGTTGATGATGGTGGTTCGTGCCACTTAGTTTTCAAGGTTGAAAGGTTGGAACATGGGCAATCATTTCCTTGAGATGGTAATGGTAATTGTTCAGTTGGCAGGCAGTATTGGAACATGAAATTTAACGATGCTACGTCTTCTGCTCTAGCAGCGAATGAGTTTTCAGAACATACAAGCCTAGCTGCCAGAGATGTTGGAGAACTTTCAAGGCAATATTGTGTTCATGATGGTGGTTCATGCCACTTAGGTTTCAAGGATGAAAGGTTGGAACATGGGCAATCATTTCCTTGATATGGTAATAGTAATTTTTCTGTTGGTAGGCAGTATTGGAACATGAAATTTAAGGATGCTACCTCTGTTGCTCAAGCAGCGGATGAGTTTGGAGATCATGCAAGCCTAGCTGCCAGAGCTATTGGAGAACTTTCAAGGAAATATTGTGTTGATGATGGTGGTTCATGCCACTTAGGTTTCAAGGACGAAAGGTTGGAACATGGGCAATCATTTCCTGGAGATGGTAATGGTAATTTTTCTATTGGCAGGCAGAATTGGAATATGAAATTTAAGGATGCTACCTCTGTAGCTCAAGCAGCGGATGAGTTTGGAGATCATGCAAGCCTAGCTGCCAAAGCTATTGGAGAACTTTCAAGGAAATATTGTGTTGATGATGGTGGTTCATGCCACTTAGGTTTCAAGGACGAAAGGTTGGAACATGGGCAATCATTTCCTGGAGATGGTAATGGTAATTTTTCTATTGGCAGGCAGAATTGGAACATGAAATTTGAGGATGCTACCTCTGCTGCTCAAGTAGCGACTGAGTTTGCAGAACAGGCAAGCCTAGCGGCCAGAACTGTTGTAGAATTTTCAAGGCAATATTGTGTTGATGATGGTGGTTCATGCCACTTAGTTTTCAAGGATGAAAGATTGGAACATGGGCAATCATTTCCTTGAGATGGTAATGGTAAATCTTATTTTTGGTAGGGAGTATTGGAACATGAAATTTAAGGATGCTACCTATGCTGCTCAAGCAGCGGTTGAGTTTGGAGAACATGCAAGCCTAGCTGCCGAGCTGTTGGAGAACTTTCAAGGCAATATTGTGTTGATGATGGTGGTTCATGCCACTTAGTTTTCAAGGTTGAAAGGTTGGAGCATGGGCAATCATTTCCTTGATATGGTAATAGTAATTTTTCAGTTGGCAGGCAGTATTGGAACATGAAATTTAACGATGCTACGTCTGCTGCTCTAGCAGCGAATGAGTTTTTAGAACATGCAAGCCTAGCTGCCAGAGATATTGGAGAACTTTCAAGGCAATATTGTGTTCATGATGGTGGTTCATGCCACTTAGGTTTTAAGGATGAAAGGTTGGAACATGGGCTATCATTTCCTTGATATGGTAATAGTAATTTTTCTGTTGGTAGGCAGTATTGGAACATGAAATTTAAGGATGCTACCTCTGTTGCTCAAGCAGCGGATGAGTTTGGAGATCATGCAAGCCTAGCTGCCAGAGCTATTGGAGAACTTTCAAGGCAATATTGTGTTGATGATGGTGGTTCATGCCACTTAGTTTTCAAGGTTGAAAGGTTGGAACCTGGGCAATCATTTCCTTGAGATGGTAATGGTAATTTTTCAGTTGGCAGGCAGTATTGGAACATGAAATTTAACGATGCTACGTCTGCTGCTCTAGCAGTGAATGAGTTTTTAGAACATGCAAGCCTAGCTGCCCGAGGTGTTGGAGAACTTTCAAGGCAATATTGTGTTGATGATAGTGGTTCATGCCACTTAGGTTTCAAGGATGAAAGGTTGGAACATGGGCAATCATTTCCTTGATATGGTAATAGTAATTTTTCTGTTGGTAGGCAGTATTGGAACATGAAATTTAAGGATGCTACCTCTGTTGCTCAAGCAGCGGATGAGTTTGGAGATCATGCAAGCCTAGCTGCCAGAGCTATTGGAGAACTTTCAAGGAAATATTGTGTTGATGATGGTGGTTCATGCCACTTAGTTTTCAAGGTTGAAAGGTTGGAACATGGGCAATCATTTCCTTGAGATGGTAATGGTAATTCTTCAGTTGGCAGGCAGTATTGGAACATGAAATTTAACGATGCTACGTCTGCTGCTCTAGCAGCGAATGAGTTTTCAGAACATACAAGCCTAGCTGCCAGAGATGTTGGAGAACTTTCAAGGCAATATTGTGTTCATGATGGTGGTTCATGCCACTTAGGTTTCAAGGATGAAAGGTTGGAACATGGGCAATCATTTCCTTGATATGGTAATAGTAATTTTTCTGTTGGTAGGCAGTATTGGAACATGAAATTTAAGGATGCTACCTCTGTTGCTCAAGCAGCGGATGAGTTTGGAGATCATGCAAGCCTAGCTGCCAGAGCTATAGGAGAACTTTCAAGGAAATATTGTGTTGATGATGGTGGTTCATGCCACTTAGGTTTCAAGGACGAAAGGTTGGAACATGGGCAATCATTTCCTGGAGATGGTAATGGTAATTTTTCTATTGGCAGGCAGAATTGGAACATGAAATTTAAGGATGCTACCTCTGTTGCTCAAGCAGCGGATGAGTTTGGAGATCATGCAAGCCTAGCTGCCAGAGCTATTGGAGAACTTTCAAGGAAATATTGTGTTGATGATGGTGGTTCATGCCACTTAGGTTTCAAGGACGAAAGGTTGGAATATGGGCAATCATTTCCTGGAGATGGTAATGGTAATTTTTCTATTGGCAGGCAGAATTGGAACATGAAATTTGAGGATGCTACCTCTGCTGCTCAAGTAGCGACTGAGTTTGCAGAACAGGCAAGCCTAGCGGCCAGAACTGTTGTAGAATTTTCAAGGCAACATTGTGTTGATGATAGTGGTTCATGCCACTTAGTTTTCAAGGATGAAAGATTGGAACATGGGCAATCATTTCCTTGAGATGGTAATGGTAAATCTTATTTTTGGTAGGGAGTATTGGAACATGAAATTTAAGGATGCTACCTATGCTGCTCAAGTAGCGGTTGAGTTTGGAGAACATGCAAGCCTAGCTGCCAGAGCTGTTGGAGAACTTTCAAGGCAATATTGTGTTGATGATGGTTGTTCATGCCACTTAGTTTTCAAGGTTGAAAGGTTGGAACATGGGCAATCATTTCCTTGATATGGTAATAGTAATTTTTCAGTTGGCAGGCAGTATTGGAACATGAAATTTAACGATGCTACGTCTGCTGCTCTAGCAGCGAATGAGTTTTTAGAACATGCAAGCCTAGCTGCCAGAGATATTGGAGAACTTTCAAGGCAATATTGTGTTCATGATGGTGGTTCATGCCACTTAGGTTTCAAGGATGAAAGGTTGGAACATGGGCTATCATTTCCTTGATATGGTAATAGTAATTTTTCTGTTGGTAGGCAGTATTGGAACATGAAATTTAAGGATGCTACCTCTGTTGCTCAAGCAGCGGATGAGTTTGGAGATCATGCAAGCCTAGCGGCCAGAACTGTTGTAGAATTTTCAAGGCAATACTGTGTTGATGATGGTGGTTCATGCCACTTAGTTTTCAAGGTTGAAAGGTTGGAACATGAGCAATCATTTCCTTGAGATGGTAATGGTAATTCTTCAGTTGGCAGGCAGTATTGGAACATGAAATTTAACGATGCTACGTCTGCTGCTCTAGCAGCGAATGAGTTTTCAGAACATACAAGCCTAGCTGCCAGAGATGTTGGAGAACTTTCAAGGCAATATTGTGTTCATGATGGTGGTTCATGCCACTTAGGTTTCAAGGATGAAAGGTTGGAACATGGGCAATCATTTCCTTGATATGGTAATAGTAATTTTTCTGTTGGTAGGCAGTATTGGAACATGAAATTTAAGGATGCTACCTCTGTTGCTCAAGCAGCGGATGAGTTTGGAGATCATGCAAGCCTAGCTGCCAGAGCTATTGGAGAACTTTCAAGGAAATATTGTGTTGATGATGGTGGTTCATGCCACTTAGGTTTCAAGGACGAAAGGTTGGAACATGGGCAATCATTTCCTGGAGATGGTAATGGTAATTTTTCTATTGGCAGGCAGAATTGGAACATGAAATTTAAGGATGCTACCTCTGTTGCTCAAGCAGCGGATGAGTTTGGAGATCATGCAAGCCTAGCTGCCAGAGCTATTAGAGAACTTTCAAGGAAATATTGTGTTGATGATGGTGGTTCATGCCACTTAGGTTTCAAGGACGAAAGGTTGGAATATGGGCAATCATTTCCTGGAGATGGTAATGGTAATTTTTCTATTGGCAGGCAGAATTGGAACATGAAATTTGAGGATGCTACCTCTGCTGCTCAAGTAGCGACTGAGTTTGCAGAACAGGCAAGCCTAGCGGCCAGAACTGTTGTAGAATTTTCAAGGCAACATTGTGTTGATGATAGTGGTTCATGCCACTTAGTTTTCAAGGATGAAAGATTGGAACATGGGCAATCATTTCCTTGAGATGGTAATGGTAAATCTTATTTTTGGTAGGGAGTATTGGAACATGAAATTTAAGGATGCTACCTATGCTGCTCAAGCAGCGGTTGAGTTTGGAGAACATGCAAGCCTAGCTGCCAGAGCTGTTGGAGAACTTTCAAGGCAATATTGTGTTGATGATGGTTGTTCATGCCACTTAGTTTTCAAGGTTGAAAGGTTGGAACATGGGCAATCATTTCCTTGATATGGTAATAGTAATTTTTCAGTTGGCAGGCAGTATTGGAACATGAAATTTAACGATGCTACGTCTGCTGCTCTAGCAGCGAATGAGTTTTTAGAACATGCAAGCCTAGCTGCCAGAGATATTGGAGAACTTTCAAGGCAATATTGTGTTCATGATGGTGGTTCATGCCACTTAGGTTTCAAGGATGAAAGGTTGGAACATGGGCTATCATTTCCTTGATATGGTAATAGTAATTTTTCTGTTGGTAGGCAGTATTGGAACATGAAATTTAAGGATGCTACCTCTGTTGCTCAAGCAGCGGATGAGTTTGGAGATCATGCAAGCCTAGCTGCCAGAGCTGTTGGAGAACTTTCAAGCCAATATTGTGTTGATGATGGTGGTTCATGCCACTTAGGTTTCAAGGATGAAAGGTTGGAACATGGGCAATCATTTCCTTGATATGGTAATAGTAATTTTTCTGTTGGTAGGCAGTATTGGAACATGAAATTTAAGGATGCTACCTCTGTTGCTCAAGCAGCGGATGAGTTTGGAGATCATGCAAGCCTAGCTGCCAGAGCTATTGGAGAACTTTCAAGGAAATATTGTGTTGATGATGGTGGTTCATGCCACTTAGGTTTCAAGGATGAAAGGTTGGAACATGGGCAATCATTTCCTTGATATGGTAATAGTAATTTTTCTGTTGGTAGGCAGTATTGGAACATGAAATTTAAGGATGCTACCTCTGTTGCTCAAGAAGCGGATGAGTTTGGAGATCATGCAAGCCTAGCTGCCAGAGCTATTGGAGAACTTTCAAGGAAATATTGTGTTGATGATGGTGGTTCATGCCACTTAGGTTTCAAGGACGAAAGGTTGGAACATGGGCAATCATTTCCTGGAGATGGTAATGGTAATTTTTCTATTGGCAGGCAGAATTGGAACATGAAATTTAAGGATGCTACCTATGCTGCTCAAGCAGCGGTTGAGTTTGGAGAACATGCAAGCCTAGCTGCCAGAGCTGTTGGAGAACTTTCAAGGCAATATTGTGTTGATGATGGTGGTTCATGCCACTTAGTTTTCAAGGTTGAAAGGTTGGAACATGGGCAATCATTTCCTTGATATGGTAATAGTAATTTTTCAGTTGGCAGGCAGTATTGGAACATGAAATTTAACGATGCTACGTCTGCTGCTCTAGCAGCGAATGAGTTTTTAGAACATGCAAGCCTAGCTGCCAGAGATGTTGGAGAACTTTCAAGGCAATATTGTGTTCATGATGGTGGTTCATGCCACTTAGGTTTCAAGGATGAAAGGTTGGAACATGGGCAATCATTTCCTTGATATGGTAATAGTAATTTTTCTGTTGGTAGGCAGTATTGGAACATGAAATTTAAGGATGCTACCTCTGTTGCTCAAGCAGCGGATGAGTTTGGAGATCATGCAAGCCTAGCTGCCAGAGCTATTGGAGAACTTTCAAGGCAATATTGTGTTGATGATGGTGGTTCATGCCACTTAGGTTTCAAGGACGAAAGGTTGGAACATGGGCAATCATTTCCTGGAGATGGTAATGGTAATTTTTCTATTGGCAGGCAGAATTGGAACATGAAATTTAAGGATGCTACCTCTGTTGCTCAAGCAGCGGATGAGTTTGGAGATCATGCAAGCCTAGCTGCCAGAGCTATTGGAGAACTTTCAAGGAAATATTGTGTTGATGATGGTGGTTCATGCCACTTAGGTTTCAAGGACGAAAGGTTGGAACATGGGCAATCATTTCCTGGAGATGGTAATGGTAATTTTTCTATTGGCAGGCAGAATTGGAACATGAAATTTGAGGATGCTACCTCTGCTGCTCAAGTAGCGACTGAGTTTGCAGAACAGGCAAGCCTAGCGGCCAGAACTGTTGTAGAATTTTCAAGGCAATATTGTGTTGATGATGGTGGTTCATGCCACTTAGTTTTCAAGGATGAAAGATTGGAACATGGGCAATCATTTCCTTGAGATGGTAATGGTAAATCTTATTTTTGGTAGGGAGTATTGGAACATGAAATTTAAGGATGCTACCTATGCTGCTCAAGCAGCGGTTGAGTTTGGAGAACATGCAAGCCTAGCTGCCAGAGCTGTTGGAGAACTTTCAAGGCAATATTGTGTTGATGATGGTGGTTCATGCCACTTAGTTTTCAAGGTTGAAAGGTTGGAACATGGGCAATCATTTCCTTGATATGGTAATAGTAATTTTTCAGTTGGCCGGCAGTATTGGAACATGAAATTTAACGATGCTACGTCTGCTGCTCTAGCAGCGAATGAGTTTTTAGAACATGCAAGCCTAGCTGCCAGAGATATTGGAGAACTTTCAAGGCAATATTGTGTTCATGATGGTGGTTCATGCCACTTAGGTTTCAAGGATGAAAGGTTGGAACATGGGCTATCATTTCCTTGATATGGTAATAGTAATTTTTCTGTTGGTAGGCAGTATTGGAACATGAAATTTAAGGATGCTACCTCTGTTGCTCAAGCAGCGGATGAGTTTGGAGAACATGCAAGCCTAGCTGCCAGAGCTGTTGGAGAACTTTCAAGGCAATATTGTGTTGATGATTGTGGTTCATGCCACTTAGTTTTCAAGGTTGAAAGGTTGGAACATGGGCAAGCATTTCCTGGATATGGTATTGGTAATTTTTCTGTTGGCAAAAAGAATTGGAACATGAAATTTAAGGATGCTACCTCTGCTGCTCAAACGACGGCTGAGTTTGCAGAACATGCTAGCCTAGCTGCCAGAGCTGTTGTAGAACTTTCAAGGCAATATTGTGTTGATGATGGCGGTTCATGCCACTTAGGATTCAAGGATGAAAGGGTGGAACATGGGCAAGCATTTCCTGGAGATGGTAATGGTAATTTTTCTGTTGGCAAGCATAATTGGAACATGAAATTTAAGGATACTACCTCTGATGCTCAAGCAGTGGCTGAGTTTGTAGAACATGCAAGCCTAGCTGCCAGAGCTGTTGTAGAACTTTCAAGGCAATATTGTGTTGATGATGGTGGTTCATGCCACTTAGGTTTCAAGGATGAAAGGTTGGACCATGGGCAATCATTTCCAGGAGATGGTAATGGTAATTTTTCTGTTGGCAAGCAGAATTGGAACATGAAATTTAAGGATACTACCTCTGCTGCTCAAGCAACGGCTGAGTTTTGAGAACATGCAAGCCGAGCTTCCAGAGTTGTTGGAGAACTTTCAACACAATATTTTGATGATGATGGCGGTTCATGCCACTTAGGTTTCAAGGATGAAAGGGTGGAACAAGGGCAAGCATTTCCTGGAGATGGTAATGGTAATTTTTCTATTGGCAAGTATAATTGGAACATGAAATTTAAGGATACTACCTCTGATGCTCAAGAAGTGGCTGAGTTTGCAGAACATGCAGGCCTAGCTGCCAGAGCTGTTGTAGAACTTTCAAGGCAATATTGTGTTGATGATGGTAGTTCATGCCACTTAGGTTTCAAGGATGAAAGGTTGGACCATGGGCAATCATTTCCTGGAGATGGTAATGTTAATTTTTCTATTGGCAGGCAGAATTGGAACATGAAATTTGAGAATGCTACCTCTGCTGCTCAAGTAGCGACTGAGTTTGCAGAACAGGCAAGCCTAGTGGCCAGAACTGTTGTAGAATTTTCAAGGCAATATTGTGTTGATGATGGTGGTTCATGCCACTTAGGTTTAAAGGATGAAAGATTGGAACATGGGCCAGCATTTCCTGTATATGGTATTGATAATTTTTCTATTGGCAAGAAGTATTGGAACATGAAATTTAAGGATGCTACCTCTGCTGCTCAAACAACGGCTGAGTTTGCAGAACATGCAAGCCTAGCTGCCAGAGCTGTTGTAGAACTTTCAAGGCAATATTGTGTTGATAATGGTGGTTCATGCCACTTAGGTTTCAAGGATGAAAGATTGGAACATGGGCAATCATTTCCTTGAGATGGTAATGGTAAATCTTCTTGTTGGTAGGCAGTATTGGAACATGAAATTTAAGGATGCTACCTATGCTGCTCAAGCAGCGGTTGAGTTTGGAGAACATGCAAGCCTAGCTGCCAGAGCTGTTGGAGAACGTTCAAGGCAATATTTTTTTGATGATGGTGGTTCATGCCACTTAGGTTTAAAGGATGAAAGGTTGGAACATGGGCAAGCATTTCCTGGATATGGTATTGGTAATTTTTCTGTTGGCAAGAAGAATTGGAACATGAAATTTAAGGATGCTACCTCTGCTGCTCAAACAACGGCTGAGTTTGCAGAACATACAAGCCTAGCTGCCAGAGCTATTGTAGAACTTTTAAGGCAATATTGTGTTGATGATGGTGGTTCATGCAACTTAGGTTTCAAGGATGAAAGGTTGGAACATGGGCAATTATTTCCTTGAGATGGTAATGGTAAATCTTCTTGTTGGTAGGTAGTATTGGAACATGAAATTTAAGGATGCTACCTATGCTGCTCAAGCAGCGGTTGAGTTTGGAGAACATGTAAGCCTAGCTGCCAGAGCTGTTGGAGAACTTTCAAGGCAATATTGTTTTGATGATGGTGGTTCATGCCACTTAGGTTTAAAGGATGAAAGGTTGGAACATGGGCAAGCATTTCCTGGATATGGTATTGGTAATTTTTCTGGTGGCAAAACGAATTGGAACATGAAATTTAAGGATGCTACCTCTGCTGCTCAAACTACGGCTGAGTTTGCAGCACATGCAAGCCTAGCTGCCAGAGCTGTTGTAGAACTTTCAAGGCAATATTGTGTTGATAATGGTGGTTCATGCCACTTAGGTTTCAAGGATGAAAGGTTGGAACATGGGCAATCATATCCTTGAGATGGTAATGGTAAATCTTCTTGTTGGTAGGCAGTATTGGAACATGAAATTTAAGGATGCTACCTATGCTGCTCAAGCAGCGGTTGAGTTTGGAGAACATGCAAGCCTAGCTGCCAGAGCTGTTGGAGAACTTTCAAGGCAATATTGTTTTGATGATGGTGGTTCATGCCACTTAGGTTTAAAGGATGAAAGGTTGGAACATGGGCAAGCATTTCCTGGATATGGTATTGGTAATTTTTCTGTTGGCAAGAAGAATTGGAACATGAAATTTAAGGATGCTACCTCTGCTGCTCAAACAACGGCTGAGTTTGCAGAACATGCAAGCCTAGCTGCCAGAGCTGTTGTAGAACTTTCAAGGCAATATTGTGTTGATGATGGTGGTTCATGCCACTTAGGTTTCAAGGATGAAAGGTTGGAACATGGGCAAGCATTTCCTGGAGATGGTAATGGTAATTTTTCTGTTGGCAGGCAGAATTGGAACATGAAATTTAAGGATGCTACCTCGGCTGCTCAAGCAGCGACTGATTTTGCAGAACAGGCAAGCCTAGCTGCCAGAGCTGTTGTAGAACTTTTAAGGCAATATTGTGTTGATGATGGTGGTTCATGCCACTTAGTTTTTAAGGATGAAAGGTTGGAACATGGGCAATCATTTCCTTGAGATGGTAATGGTAATTTTTCTGTTCGCAGGCAGTATTGGAACATGAAATTTAAGGATGCTACCTCTGCTGCTCAAGCATCGGATGAGTTTGGAGAACATGCAAGCCTAGCTGCCAGAGCTATTGGAGAACTTTCAAAGCAATATTATTTTGATAATGGCGGTTCATGCCACTAGGTTTCAAGGATGAAAGGGTGGAACATGGGCAAGCATTTCCTGGAGATGGTAATGGTAATTTTTCTATTGGCAAGCATAATTGGAACATGAAATTTAAGGATACTACCTCTGATGCTCAAGTAGTGGCTGAGTTTGCAGAACATGCAGGCCTAGCTGCCAGAGCTGTTGTAGAACTTTCAAGGCAATATTGTGTTGATGATGGTGGTTCATGCCACTTAGGTTACAAGGATGAAAGGTTGGACCATGGGCAATCATTTCCTGGAGATGGTAATGGTAATTTTTCTATTGGCAGGCAGAATTGGAACATGAAATTTGAGGATGCTACCTCTGCTGCTCAAGTAGCGACTGAGTTTGCAGAACAGGCAAGCCTAGCGGCCAGAACTATTGTAGAATTTTCAAGGCAATATTGTGTTGATGATGGTGGTTCATGCCACTTAGTTTTCAAGGATGAAAGATTGGAACATGGGCAATCATTTCCTTGAGATGGTAATGGTAAATCTTCTTGTTGGTAGGCAGTATTGGAACATGAAATTTAAGGATGCTACCTATGCTGCTCAAGCAGCGGTTGAGTTTGGAGAACATGCAAGCCTAGCTGCCAGAGCCGTTGTAGAACTTTCAAGGCAATATTGTGTTGATAATGGTGGTTCATGCCACTTAGGTTTCAAGGATGAAAGGTTGGAACATGGGCAAGCATTTCCTGGATATGGTATTGGTAATTTTTCTGTTGGCAAGAAGAATTGGAACATGAAATTTAAGGATGCTACCTCTGCTGCTCAAACAACGGCTGAGTTTGCAGAACATGCAAGCCTAGCTGCCAGAGCTGTTGTAGAACTTTCAAGGCAATATTGTGTTGATGATGGTGGTTCATGCCACTTAGGTTTCAAGGATGAAAGGTTGGAACATGGGCAAGCATTTCCTGGAGATGGTAATGGTAATTTTTCTGTTGGCAAGCATAATTGGAACATGAAATTTAAGGATACTACCTCTGCTGCTCAAGCAGTGGCTGAGTTTGTATAACATGCAGGCCTAGCTGCCAGAGCTGTTGTAGAACTTTCAAGGCAATATTGTGTTGATGATGGTGGTTCATGCCACTTAGGTTATAAGGATGAAAGGTTGGACCATGGGCAATCATTTCCTGGAGATGGTAATGGTAATTTTTCTATTGGCAGGCAGAATTGGAACATGAAATTTGAGGATGCTACCTCTGCTGCTAAAGTAGCGACTGAGTTTGCAGAACAGGCAAGCCTAGCGGCCAGAACTATTGTAGAATTTTCAAGGCAATATTGTGTTGATGATGGTGGTTCATGCCACTTAGTTTTCAAGGATGAAAGATTGGAACATGGGCAATCATTTCCTTGAGATGGTAATGGTAAATCTTCTTGTTGGTAGGCAGTATTGGAACATGAAATTTAAGGATGCTACCTATGCTGCTCAAGCAGCGGTTGAGTTTGGAGAACATGCAAGCCTAGCTGCCAGAGCCGTTGTAGAACTTTCAAGGCAATATTGTGTTGATAATGGTGGTTCATGCCACTTAGGTTTCAAGGATGAAAGGTTGGAACATGGGCAATCATTTCCTTGAGATGGTAATGGTAAATCTTCTTGTTGGTAGGCAGTATTGGAACATGAAATTTAAGGATGCTACCTATGCTGCTCAAGCAGCGGTTGAGTTTAGAGAACATGCAAGCCTAGCTGCCAGAGCTGTTGGAGAACTTTCAAGGCAATATTGTTTTGATGATGGTGGTTCATGCCACTTAGGTTTAAAGGATGAAAGGTTGGAACATGGGCAAGCATTTCCTGGATATGGTATTGGTAATTTTTCTGTTGGCAAGAAGAATTGGAACATGAAATTTAAGGATGCTACCTCTGCTGCTCAAACAACGGCTGAGTTTGCAGAACATGCAAGCCTAGCTGCCAGAGCTGTTGTAGAACTTTCAAGGCAATATTGTGTTGATGATGGTGGTTCATGCCACTTAGGTTTCAAGGATGAAAGGTTGGAACATGGGCAAGCATTACCTGGAGATGGTAATGGTAATTTTTCTGTTGGCAAGCATAATTGGAACATAAAATTTAAGGATACTACCTCTGATGCTCAAGCAGTGGCTGAGTTTGCAGAACATGCAAGCCTAGCTGCCAGAGCTGTTGTAGAACTTTCAAGGCAATATTGTGTTGATGATGGTGGTTCATGCCACTTAGGTTTCAAGGATGAAAGGTTGGAACATGGGCAAGCATTTCCTGGAGATGGTAATGGTAATTTTTCTGTTGGCAAGCATAATTGGAACATGAAATTTAAGGATACTACCTCTGCTGCTCAAGCAGTGGCTGAGTTTGTATAACATGCAGGCCTAGCTGCCAGAGCTGTTGTAGAACTTTCAAGGCAATATTGTGTTGATGATGGTGGTTCATGCCACTTAGGTTATAAGGATGAAAGGTTGGACCATGGGCAATCATTTCCTGGAGATGGTAATGGTAATTTTTCTATTGGCAGGCAGAATTGGAACATGAAATTTGAGGATGCTACCTCTGCTGCTCAAGTAGCGACTGAGTTTGCAGAACAGGCAAGCCTAGCGGCCAGAACTATTGTAGAATTTTCAAGGCAATATTGTGTTGATGATGGTGGTTCATGCCACTTAGTTTTCAAGGATGAAAGATTGGAACATGGGCAATCATTTCCTTGAGATGGTAATGGTAAATCTTCTTGTTGGTAGGCAGTATTGGAACATGAAATTTAAGGATGCTACCTATGCTGCTCAAGCAGCGGTTGAGTTTGGAGAACATGCAAGCCTAGCTGCTAGAGCCGTTGTAGAACTTTCAAGGCAATATTGTGTTGATAATGGTGGTTCATGCCACTTAGGTTTCAAGGATGAAAGGTTGGAACATGGGCAATCATTTCCTTGAGATGGTAATGGTAAATCTTCTTGTTGGTAGGCAGTATTGGAACATTAAATTTAAGGATGCTACCTATGCTGCTCAAGCAGCGGTTGAGTTTGGAGAACATGCAAGCCTAGCTGCCAAGCTGTTGGAGAACTTTCAAGGCAATATTGTTTTGATGATGGTGGTTCATGCCACTTAGGTTTAAAGGATGAAAGGTTGGAACATGGGCAAGCATTTCCTGGATATGGTATTGGTAATTTTTCTGTTGGCAAGAAGAATTGGAACATGAAATTTAAGGATGCTACCTCTGCTGCTCAAACAACGGCTGAGTTTGCAGAACATGCAAGCCTAGCTGCCAGAGCTGTTGTAGAACTTTCAAGGCAATATTGTGTTGATGATGGTGGTTCATGCCACTTAGGTTTCAAGGATGAAAGGTTGGAACATGGGCAAGCATTACCTGGAGATGGTAATGGTAATTTTTCTGTTGGCAAGCATAATTGGAACATAAAATTTAAGGATACTACCTCTGATGCTCAAGCAGTGGCTGAGTTTGTAGAACATGCAGGCCTAGCTGCCAGAGCTGTTGTAGAACTTTCAAGGCAATATTGTGTTGATGATGGTGGTTCATGCCACTTAGGTTTCAAGGATGAAAGGTTGGACCATGGGCAATCATTTCCTGGAGATGGTAATGGTAATTTTTCTGTTGGCAAGCAGAATTGGAACATGAAATTTAAGGATACTACCTCTGCTGCTCAAGCAGCGGCTGAGTTTGGAGAACATTCAAGCCGAGCTTCCAGAGCTGTTGGAGAACTTTCAATGCAATATTTTGATGATGATGGCGGTTCATGCCACTTAGGTTTCAAGGATGAAAGGGTGGAACATGCGCAAGCATTTCCTGGAGATGGTAATGGTAATTTTTCTATTGGCAAGCATAATTGGAACATGAAAATTAAGGATACTACCTCTGATGCTCAAGTAGTGGCTGAGTTTGCAGAACATGCAGGCCTAGCTGCCAGAGCTGTTGTAGAACTTTTAAGTCAATATTGTGTTGATGATGGTGGTTCATGCCACTTAGGCTTCAAGGATGAAAGGTTGGAACATATGCAATAATTTTCTGGAGATGGTAATGGTAATTTTTCTGTTGGCAGGTAGAATTGGAACATGCAATTTAAGGATGCTACCTCTTCTACTCAAGCAGCGGCTGAGTTTGCAGAACATGCAAGCCTAGCTGCAAGAGCTGTTTTAGAACTTTCAAGGCAATATTGTGTTGATGATGGTGGTTCATGCCACTTTGGTTTCAAGGATAAAAGGTTGGAACATGGGCCATCATTTCCTGGAGATGGTAAAGTTTCTATTGGCAGGAAGAATTAAAACATGAAATTTAAGGATGCTACCTCTGCTGCTCAAGCAGCGGCTGAGTTTGCAAAACATCCAAGCCCAGCTGCTAGAGTTGTTGTAGAACTTTTAAGGCAATATTTTGTTGATGATGGTGGTTTATGCCACTTAGGTTTCAAGGATGAAAGGTTGGAACATAGGCAATCATATCCTGGAGATGGTAAATTTTCTATTGGCAGGCAGAATTGGAACATAAAATTTAAGGATGCTACCTATGCTGCTCAAGTAGCGACTGAGTTTGCAGAACATGCAAGCCTAGCTGCCAGAGATGTTGTAGAACTTTCAAGGCCAAATTTTGTTGATGATGGTGGTTCATGCCACTTAGGTTTCAAGGATGAAAGGTTGGAACATGGGCAATCATTTCCCGGAGATGGTAATGGTAATTTTTCTGTTGGAAGACAGAATTGGAACATGAAATTTATGGATGCTACCTCTGATGCTCAAGTAGCGACTGATTTTGCAGAACAGGCAAGCCTAGTTGCCAGAGCTGTTGTAGAACTTTTAAGGCAATAATGTGTTGATGATGGTGGTTCATGCCACTTAGTTTTTAAGGATGAAATGATGGGACATGGGCAATCATTTCCTTGAGATGGTAATGGTAAATCTTATTGTTGGTAGGGAGTATTGGAACATGAAATTTAAGGATGCTACCTCTGCTGCTCAAGCAACGGCTGAGTTTGGAGAACATGCAAGCCCAGCTGCCAGAGCTGTTGGAGAACTTTCAAGGCAATATTGTTTTGATGATGGTGGTTCATGCCACTTAGGTTTAAAGGATGAAAGGTTGGAACATGGGCAAGCATTTCCTGGAGATGGTAATGGTAATTTTTCTGTTGGCAAGAAGAATTGGAACATGAAATTTAAGGATGCTACCTCTGCTGCTCAAACAACGGCAGAGTTTGCAGAACATGCAACCCTAGCTGCCAGAGCTGTTGTAGAACTTTCAAGGCAATATTATGTTGATGATGGTGGTTCATGCCACTTAGGTTTCAAGGATGAAAGGTTGGAACATGGGCAATCATTTCCTTGAGATGGTAATGGTAAATCTTATTGTTGGTAGGGAGTATTGGAACATGAAATTTAAGGATGCTACCTATGCTGCTCAAGCAGCGGTTGAGTTTGGAGAACATGCAAGCCTAGCTGCCAGAGCTGTTGGAGAACTTTCAAGGCAATATTGTTTTGATGATGGTGGTTCATGCCACTTAGGTTTAAAGGATGAAAGATTGGAACATGGGCAAGCATTTTCTGGATATGGTATTGGTAATTTTTCTGTTGGCAAGAAGAATTGGAACATGAAATTTAAGGATGCTACCTCTGTTGCTCAAACAACGGCTGAGTTTTCAGAACATGCAAGCCTAGCTGCCAGAGGTGTTATTGAACTTTCAAGGCAATATTATGTTGATGATGGTGGTTCATGCCACTTAGGTTTCAAGGATGAAAGGTTTGAACATGGGCAAGCATTTCCTGGAGATGGTAATGGTAATTATTCTGTTGGCAAGCAGAATTGGAACATGAAATTTAAGGATACTACCTCTGCTGCTCAAGCAGCGGCTGAGTTTGCAGAACATGCAAGCCTAGCTGCCAGAGCAGTTGTAGAACTTTCAAGACAATATTGTGTTGATGATGGTGGTTCATACCACTTAGGTTTCAAGGATGAAAGTTTGGAACATGGGCAATCATTTCCTTGAGATGGTAATGGTAAATCTTCTGGTTGGTAGGCAGTATTGGAACATGAAATTTAAAGATGCTACCTATACTGCTCAAGCAGCGGTTGACTTTGGAGAACATGCAAGCCTAGCTGCCAGAGCTGTTGGAGAACTTTCAACGCAATATTGTTTTGATGATGGTGGTTCATGCCACTTAGGTTTAAAGGATGAAAGGTTGGAACATGTGCAAGCATTTTCTGGATATGGTATTGGTAATTTTTTTGTTGGCAAGAAGATTTGGAACATTAAATTTAAGGATGCTACCTCTGCTGCTCAAACAACGGCAGAGTTTGTAGAACATGCAACCCTAGCTGCCAGAGCTGTTGTAGAACTTTCAAGGCAATATTATGTTGATGATGGTGGTTCATGCCACTTAGGTTTCAAGGATGAAAGGTTGGAACATGGGTAATCATTTCCTTGAGATGGTAATGGTAAATCTTATTGTTGGTAGGGAGTATTGGAACATGAAATTTAAGGATGCTACCTATGCTGCTCAAGCAGCGGTTGAGTTTGGAGAACATGCAAGCCTAGCTGCCAGAGCTGTTGGAGAACTTTCAAGGCAATATTGTTTTGATGATGGTGGTTCATGCCACTTAGGTTTAAAGGATGAAAGATTGGAACATGGGCAAGCATTTTCTGGATATGGTATTGGTAATTTTTCTGTTGGCAAGAAGAATTGGAACATGAAATTTAAGGATGCAACCTCTGCTGCTCAAACAACGGCTGAGTTTTCAGAACATGCACGCCTAGCTGCCAGAGGTGTTATAGAACTTTCAAGGCAATATTGTGTAGATGATGGTGGTTCATGCCACTTAGGTTTCAAGGATGAAAGGTTTGAACATGGGCAAGCATTTCCTGGAGAAGGTAATGGTAATTATTTAGTTGGCAAGCAGAATTGGAACATGAAATTTAAGGATACTACCTCTGCTGCTCAAGCAGCGGCTGAGTTTGCAGAACATGCAAGCCTAACTACCAGAGCTGTTGTAGAACTTTAAATGCAATATTTTGTTGATGACGGTGGTTCATGCCACTTAGGTTTCAAGGATGAAAGGTTGGAACATGGGCAATCATTTCGTGGAGATGGTAATGGTAATTCTTCTGTTGGCAGGCAGAATTGGAACATGAAATTTAAGGATGCTACCTCAGCTGCTCAAGCAGCGACTGATTTTGCAGAACAGGCAAGCCTAGCTGCCAGAGCTGTTGTAGAACTTTTAAGGCAATATTGTGTTGATGATGGTGGTTCATGCCACTTAGTTTTTAAGGATGAAAGGTTGGTACATGGGCAATCATTTCCTTGAGATGGTAATGGTAATTTTTCTGTTCGCAGGCAGTATTGGAACATGAAATTTAAGGATGCTACCTCTGCTGCTCAAGCAGCGGATAAGTTTGGAGAACATGCAAGCCTAGCTGCCAGAGCTGTTGGAGAACTTTCAAGGCAATATTGTTTTGATGATGGTGGTTCATGCCACTTAGGTATAAAGGATGAAAGGTTGGAACATGGGCAAGCATTTCCTGGAGATGGTATTGGTAATTTTTTTGTTGGCAGGCAGAATTGGAACATGAAATTTAAGGATGCTACCTCTGCTGCTCAAACAACGGCTGAGTTTGCAGAACATGCAAGCCTAGCTGCCAGAGCTGTTGTAGAACTTTCAAGGCAATATTGTGTTGATGATGGTGGTTCATGCCACTTAGTTTTTAAGGATGAAATGTTGGAACATGGGCAATCATTTCCTTGAGATGGTAATGGTCAATCTTCTTGTTCGCAGGCAGTATTGGAACATAAAATTTAAGGATGCTACCTATGCTGCTCAAGCAGCAGCTGAGTTTGCAGAACATGCAAGCCTAGCTGCCAGAGCTATTGTAGAACTTTCAAGACAATATTGTGTTGATGATGGTGGTTCATGCCACTTAGGTTTCAAGGATGAAAGGTTGGAACATGGGCAAGCATTTCCTGGAGATGGTAATGGTAATTTTTCTGTTGGCAAGAAGAATTGGAACATGAAATTTAAGGATGCTATCTCTGCTACTCAAACAACGGCTGAGTTTGCAGAACATGCAAGCCTAGCTGCCAGAGCTGTTGTAGAACTTTCAAGACAATATTGTGTTGATGATGGTGGTTCATGCCACTTAGGTTTCAAGGATGAAAGGTTGGAACAGGGGCAATCATTTCCTTGAGATGGTAATGGTAAATCTTCTTGTTGGTAGGCAGTATTGGAACATGAAATTTAAGGATGCTACCTATGCCGCTCAAGCAGCGGCTGAGTTTGGAGAACATGCAAGCCTAGCTGCCAGAGCTGTTGGAGAACTTTCAAGGCAATATTATGTTGATTAGGGTGGTTCATGCCACTTAGGTTTCAAGGATGAAAGTTTGGAACATGGTCAAGCATTTCCTGGAGATTGTTATGGTAATTTTTCTATTGGCAAGAAGAATTGGAACATGAAATTTAAGGATGCTACCTCTGCTGCACAAGCAGCGGCTGAGTTTGGAGAACATGCAAGCCTAGCTGCCAGAGCTGTTGGAGAACTTTCAAGGCAATATTATGTTGATTAGGGTGGTTCATGCCACTTATGTTTCAAGGATGAAAGGTTGGAACATGGTCAAGCATTTCCTTGAGATGGTAATGGTAAATCTTATTGTTGGTAGGGAGTATTGGAACATGAAATTTAAGGATGCTACCTATGCTGCTCAAGCAGCGGCTGAGTTTGGAGAACATGCAAGCCTAGCTTCCAGAGCTGTTGGAGAACTTTCAACGCAATATTTTGATGATGATGGCGGTTCATGCCACTTAGGTTTCAAGGATGAAAGGGTGGAACATGGGCAAGCATTTCCTGGAGATGGTAATGGTAATTTTTCTGTTGGCAAGCATAATTGGAACATGAAATTTAAGGATACTACCTCTGATGCTCAAGTAGTGGCTGAGTTTGCAGAACATGCAAGCCTAGCTGCCAGAGCTGTTGTAGAACTTTCAAGGCAATATTGTGTTGATGATGGTGGTTCATGCCACTTAGGTTTCAAGGATGAAAGGTTGGACCATGGGCAATCATTTCCTGGAGATGGTAATGGTAATTTTTCTATTGGCAGGCAGAATTGGACGATGAAATTAAAGGATGCTACCTCAGCTGCTTAAGCAGCGACTGATTTTGCAGAACAGGCAAGCCTAGCTGCCAGAGCTGTTGTAGAACTTTTAATGCAATATTGTGTTGATGATGGTGGTTCATGCCACTTAGTTTTTAAGGATGAAAGGTTGGAACATGGGCAATCATTTCCTTGAGATGGTAATGGTAATTTTTCTTTTCGCAGGCAGTATTGGAACATGAAATTTAAGGATGCTACCTCTGCTGCTCAAGCAGCGGATAAGTTTGGAGAACATACAAGCCTAGCTGCCAGAGCTGTTGGAGAACTTTCAAGGCAATATTGTTTTGATGATGGTGGTTCATGCCACTCAGGTTTAAAGGATGAAAGGTTGGACCATGGGCAAGCATTTCCTGGATATGGTATTGTTAATTTTTCTGTTGGCAAGAAAAATTGGATCATGAAATTTAAGGATGCTACCTCTGCTGCTCAAACAACGGCTGAGTTTGCAGAACATGCAAGCCTAGCTGCCAGAGCTATTGTAGAACTTTCAAGGTAATATTGTGTTGATGATGGTGGTTCATGCCACTTAGGTTACAAGGATGAAAGGGTGGAACATGGGCAAGCATTTCCTGGAGATGGTAATGGTAATTTTTTTGTTGGCAAGCATAATTGGAACATGAAATTTAAGGATACTACCTCTGATGCTCAAGTAGTGGCTGAGTTTGCAGAACATGCAAGCCTAGCTGCCAGAGCTGTTGTAGAACTTTCAAGGCAATATTGTGTTGATGATGGTGGTTCATGCCACTTAGGTTTCAAGGATGAAAGGTTGGACCATGGGCAATCATTTCCTGGAGATGGTAATGGTAATTTTTCTGTTGGCAAGCAGAATTGGAACATGAAATTTAAGGATACTACCTCTGCTGCTCAAGCAGCGGCTGAGTTTGGAGAATATGCAAGCCGAGCTTCCAGAGCTGTTGGAGAACTTTCAACGCAATATTTTGATGATGATGGCGGTTCATGCCACTTAGGTTTCAAGGATGAAAGGGTGGAACATGGGCACGCATTTCCTGGAGATGGTAATGGTAATTTTTCTATTGGCAAGCATAATTGGAACATGAAATTTAAGGATACTACCTCTGATGCTCAAGTAGTGGCTGAGTTTGCAGAACATGCAGGCCTAGCTGCCAGAGCTGTTGTAGAACTTTCAAGGCAATATTGTGTTGATGATGGTGGTTCATGCCACTTAGGTTTCAAAGATGAAAGGTTGGACCATGGGCAATCATTTCCTGGAGATGGTAATGGTAATTTTTCTATTGGCAGGCAGAATTGGAACATTAAATTTGAGGATGCTACCTCTGCTTCTCAAGTAGCGACTGAGGTTGCAGAACAAGCAAGCCTAGCGGCCAGAACTGTTGTACAATTTTCAAGGCAATATTGTGTTGATGATGGCGGTTCATGCCACTTAGTTTTCAAGGATGAAAGATTGGAACATGGGCAATCATTTCCTTGAGATGGTAATGGTAAATCTTCTTGTTGGTAGGCAGTATTGGAACATGAAATTTAAGGATGCTACCTATGCTGCTCAAGCAGCGGTTGAGTTTGGAGAACATGCAAGCCTAGCTGCCAGAGCTGTTGGAGAACTTTCAAGGCAATATTGTTTTGATGATGGTGGTTCATGCCACTTAGGTTTAAAGGATGAAAGGTTGGAACATGGGCAAGCATTTCCTGGATATGGTATTGGTAATTTTTCTGTTGGCAAGAAGAATTGGAACATGAAATTTAAGGATGCTACCGCTGCTGCTCAAACTACGGCTGAGTTTGCAGAACATGCTAGCCTAGCTGCCAGAGCTGTTGTAGAACTTTCAAGGCAATATTGTGTTGATGATGGTGGTTCATGCCACTTAGGTTTCAAGGATGAAAGTTTGGAACATGGGCAATCATTTCCTTGAGATGGTAATGGTAAATCTTCTTGTTGGTAGGCAGTATTGGAACATGAAATTTAAGGATGCTACCTATGCTGCTCAAGCAGCAGTTGAGTTTAGAGAACATGCAAGCCTAGCTGCCAGAGCTGTTGGAGAACTTTCAAGGCAATATTGTTTTGATGATGGTGGTTCATGCCACTTAGGTTTAAAGGATGAAAGGTTGGAACATGGGCAAGCATTTCCTGGATATGGTATTGGTAATTTTTCTATTGGCAAGAAGAATTGGAACATGAAATTTAAGGATGCTACCTCTGCTGCTCAAACAACGGCTGAGTTTGCAGAACATGCAAGCCTAGCTGCCAGAGCTGTTGTAGAACTTTCAAGGCAATATTGTGTTGATGATGGTGGTTCATGCCACTTAGGTTTCAAGGATGAAAGGTTGGAACATGGGCAATCATTTCCTTGAGATGGTAATGGTAAATCTTATTTTTGGTAGGGAGTATTGGAACATGAAATTTAAGGATGCTACCTATGCGGCTCAAGCAGCGGTTGGGTTTGGAGAACATGCAAGCCTAGCTGCCAGAGCTGTTAGAGAACTTTCAAGGCAATATTGTTTTGATGATGGTGGTTCATGCCACTTAGGTTTAAAGGATGAAAGGTTGGAACATGGGCAAGCATTTCCTAGATATGGTATTGGTAATTTTTCTGTTGGCAAGAAGAATTGGAACATGAAATTTAAGGATGCTACCTCTGCTGCTCAAACAACGGCTGAGTTTGCAGAACATGCAAGCCTAGCTGCCAGAGCTGTTGTAGAACTTTCAAGGCAATATTGTGTTGATGATGGCGGTTCATGCCACTTAGGTTTCAAGGATGAAAGGGTTGGAACATGGGCAAGCATTTCCTGGAGATGGTAATGGTAATTTTTCTGTTGGCAAGCATAATTGGAACATGAAATTTAAGGATACTACCTCTGATGCTCAAGCAGTGGCTGAGTTTGCAGAACATGCAAGCCTAGCTGCCAGAGCTGTTGTAGAACTTTCAAGGCAATATTGTGTTGATGATGGTAGTTCATGCCACTTAGGTTTCAAGGATGAAAGGTTGGACCATGGGCAATCATTTCCTGGAGATGGTAATGTTAATTTTTCTATTGGCAGGCAGAATTGGAACATGAAATTTAAGGATACTACCTCTGCTGCTCAAGCAGCGGCTGAGTTTGGAGAACATGCAAGCCGAGCTTCCAGAGCTGTTGGAGAACTTTCAACGCAATATTTTGATGATGATGGCGGTTCATGCCACTAGGTTTCAAGGATGAAAGGGTGGAACATGGGCAAGCATTTCCTGGAGATGGTAATGGTAATTTTTCTATTGGCAAGCATAATTGGAACATGAAATTTAAGGATACTACCTCTGATGCTCAAGTAGTGGCTGAGTTTGCAGAACATGCAGGCCTAGCTGCCAGAGCTGTTGTAGAACTTTCAAGGCAATATTGTGTTGATGATGGTGGTTCATGCCACTTAGGTTTCAAGGATGAAAGGTTGGACCATGGGCAATCATTTCCTGAAGATGGTAATGGTAATTTTTCTATTGGCAGGCAGAATTGGAACATGAAATTTGAGGATGCTACCTCTGCTGCTCAAGTAGCGACTGAGTTTGCAGAACAGGCAAGCCTAGCGGCCAGAACTGTTGTAGAATTTTCAAGGTAATATTGTGTTGATGATGGTGGTTCATGCCACTTAGTTTTCAAGGATGAAAGATTGGAACATGGGCAATCATTTCCTTGAGATGGTAATGGTAATTTTTCAGTTGGCAGGCAGTATTGGAACATGAAATTTAAGGATGCTACCTATGCTGCTCAAGCAGCGGTTGAGTTTGGAGAACATGCAAGCCTAGCTGCCAGAGCTGTTGGAGAACTTTCAAGGCAATATTGTTTTGATGATGGTGGTTCATGCCACTTAGGTTTAAAGGATGAAAGGTTGGAACATGGGCAAGCATTTCCTGGATATGGTATTGGTAATTTTTCTGTTGGCAAGAAGAATTAGAACATGAAATTTAAGGATGCTACCTCTGCTGCTCAAACAATGGCTGAGTTTGTAGAACATGCAAGCCTAGCTGCCAGAGCTATTGTAGAACTTTCAAGGCAATATTGTGTTGATGATGGTGGTTCATGCCACTTAGGTTTCAAGGATGAAAGGTTGGAACATGGGCAATCATTTCCTTGAGATAGTAATGGTAAATCTTCTTGTTGGTAGGCAGTATTGGAACATGAAATTTAAGGATGCTACCTATGCTGCTCAAGCAGCGGTTGAGTTTGCAGAACATGCAAGCCTAGCTGCCAGAGCTGTTGGAGAACTTTCAAGGTAATATTGTGTTGATGATGGTGGTTCATGCCACTTAGGTGTTAAGGATGAAAGGTTGGACCATGGGCAATCATTTCCTGGAGATGGTAATGGTAATTTTTCTATTGGCAGGCAGAATTGGAACATGAAATTTGAGAATGCTACCTCTGCTGCTCAAGTAGCGACTGAGTTTGCAGAACAGGCAAGCCTAGCGGCCAGAACTGTTGTAGAATTTTCAAGGTAATATTGTGTTGATGATGGTGGTTCATGCCACTTAGGTGTCAAGGATGAAAGGTTGGACCATGGGCAATCATTTCCTGGAGATGGTAATGGTAATTTTTCTATTGGCAGGCAGAATTGGAACATGAAATTTGAGAATGCTACCTCTGCTGCTCAAGTAGCGACTGAGTTTGCAGAACAGGCAAGCCTAGCGGCCAGAACTGTTGTAGAATTTTCAAGGTAATATTGTGTTGATGATGGTGGTTCATGCCACTTAGTTTTCAAGGATGAAAGATTGGAACATGGGCAATCATTTCCTTGAGATGGTAATGGTAATTTTTCAGTTGGCAGGCAGTATTGGAACATGAAATTTAACGATGCTACGTCTACTGCTCTAGCAGCGAATGAGTTTTTAGAACATGCAAGCCTAGCTGCCAGAGATGTTGGAGAACTTTCAAGGCAATATTGTGTTGATGATGGTGGTTTATGCCACTTAATTTTCAAGGTTAAAAGGTTGGAACATGGGCAATCATTTCCTTGAGATGGTAATGGTAATTTTTCAGTTGGCAGACAGTATTGGAACATGAAATTTAACGATGCTACGTCTGCTGCTGTAGCGGCGAATGAGTTTTTAGAACATGCAAGCCAAGCTGCCAGAGATGTTGGAGATCTTTCAAGGCAATATTGTGTTGATGAAGGTGGTTCATGCCACTTAGGTTTCAAGGATGAAAGGTTGGAACATGGGCAATCATTTCCTTGATATGGTAATGGTAATTTTTCTGTTGGTAGGCAGTATTGGAACATGAAATTTAAGGATGCTACCTCTGTTGCTCAAGCAGCGGATGAGTTTGGAGATCATGCAAGCCTAGCTGCCAGAGCTGTTGGAGAACTTTCAAGGAAATATTGTGTTGATGATGGTGGTTCATGCCACTTAGGTTTCAAGGACGAAAGGTTGGAACATGGGCAATCATTTCCTAGAGATTGTAATGGTAATTTTTCTGTAGGCAGGCAGTATTGGAACATGAAATTTAAGGATGCTACCTCTGCTGCACAAGCAGTGGTTGAGCTTGTAGAACATGCAAGCCTAGCTGCCAGAGCTGTTGGAGAACTTTCAAGGCAATATTGTGTTGATGATGGTGGTTTATGCCACTTAGTTTTCAAGGTTGAAAGGTTGGAACATGGGCAATCATTTCCTTGAGATGGTAATGGTAATTTTTCTGCTGGTAGGTAGTATTGGAACATGAAATTTAAGGATGCTACCTCTGCTGCATAAGCAGCGGCTGAGTTTGGAGAACATTCAAGCCTAGCTGCCAGAGCTGTTGGAGAACTTTCAAGGCAATATTAGGTTGATTAGGGTGGTTCATGCCACTTAGGTTTCAAGGATGAAAGGTTGGAACATGGTCAAGCATTTCCTGGATATTGTTATGGTAATTTTTCTGTTGGCAAGAAGAATTGGAACATGAAATTTAAGGATGCTATCTCTGCTGCTCAAGCAGCGCCTGAGTTTGCAGAACATGCAAGCCTAGCTGCCAGAGCTGTTGTAGAACTTTCAAGGCAATATTGTGTTGATGATGGTGGTTCATGCCACTTAGGTTTCAAGGATGAAAGGTTGGAACATGGGCAATCATTTCCTTGAGATGGTAATGGTAAATCTTATTGTTGGTAGGGAGTATTGGAACATGAAATTTAAGGATGCTACCTATGCTGCTCAAGCAGCGGTTGAGTTTGGAGAACATGCAAGCCTAGCTGCCAGAGCTGTTGGAGAACATTCAAGGCAATATTGTGTTGATAATGGTGGTTCATGCCACTTAGGTTTCAAGGATGAAAGGTTGGAACATGGGCAATCATTTCCTTGAGATGGTAATGGTAAATCTTCTTGTTGGTAGGGAGTATTGGAACATGAAATTTAAGGATGCTACCTATGCTGCTCAAGCAGCGGTTGAGTTTGGAGAACATGCAAGCCTAGCTGCCAGAGCTATTGGAGAACTTTCAAGGCAATATTATTTTAATGATGGTGGTTCATGCCACTTAGGTTTAAAGGATGAAAGGTTGGAACATGGGCAAGCGTTTCCTGGATATGGTATTGGTAATTTTTCTGTTGGCAAAAAGAATTGGAACATGAAATTTTAGGATGCTACCTCTGCTGCTCAAACAACGGCTGAGTTTGCAGAACATGCAAGCCTAGCTGCCAGAGCTGTTATAGAACTTTCAAGGCAATATTGTGTTGATGATGGCGGTTCATGCCACTTAGGTTTCAAGGATGAAAGGTTGGAACATGGGCAATCATTTCCTTGATATGGTAATGGTAAATCTTCTTGTTGGTAGGCAGTATTGGAACATGAAATTTAAGGATGCTACCTATGATGCTCAAGCAGCGGCTGAGTTTGGAGAACATGCAAGCCTAGCTGCCAGAGCTGTTGGAGAACTTTCAAGGTAATATTGTGTTGATGATGGTGGTTCATGCCACTTAGGTGTCAAGGATGAAAGGTTGGACCATGGGCAATCATTTCCTGGAGATGGTAATGGTAATTTTTCTATTGGCAGGCAGAATTGGAACATGAAATTTGAGAATGCTACCTCTGCTGCTCAAGTAGCGACTGAGTTTGCAGAACAGGCAAGCCTAGCGGCAAGAACTGTTGTAGAATTTTCAAGGTAATATTGTGTTGATGATGGTGGTTCATGCCACTTAGTTTTCAAGGATGAAAGATTGGAACATGGGCAATCATTTCCTTGAGATGGTAATGGTAATTTTTCAGTTGGCAGGCAGTATTGGAACATGAAATTTAACGATGCTACGTCTGCTGCTGTAGCAGCGAATGAGTTTTTATAACATGCAAGCCAAGCTGCCAGAGATGTTGGAGATCTTTCAAGGCAATATTGTGTTGATGAAGGTGGTTCATGCCACTTAGGTTTCAAGGATGAAAGGTTGGAACATGGGCAATCATTTCCTTGATATGGTAATGGTAATTTTTCTGTTGGTAGGCAGTATTGGAACATGAAATTTAAGGATGCTACCTCTGTTGCTCAAGCAGCGGATGAGTTTGGAGATCATGCAAGCCTAGCTGCCAGAGCTGTTGGAGAACTTTCAAGGAAATATTGTGTTGATGATGGTGGTTCATGCCACTTAGGTTTCAAGGACGAAAGGTTGGAACATGGGCAATCATTTCCTAGAGATTGTAATGGTAATTTTTCTGTAGGCAGGCAGTATTGGAACATGAAATTTAAGGATGCTACCTCTGCTGCACAAGCAGTGGTTGAGCTTGGAGAACATGCAAGCCTAGCTGCCAGAGCTGTTGGAGAACTTTCAAGGCAATATTGTGTTGATGATGGTGGTTTATGCCACTTAGTTTTCAAGGTTGAAAGGTTGGAACATGGGCAATCATTTCCTTGAGATGGTAATGGTAATTTTTCTGTTGGTAGGTAGTATTGGAACATGAAATTTAAGGATGCTACCTCTGCTGCATAAGCAGCGGCTGAGTTTGGAGAACATGCAAGCCTAGCTGCCAGAGCTGTTGGAGAACTTTCAAGGCAATATTATGTTGATTAGGGTGGTTCATGCCACTTAGGTTTCAAGGATGAAAGGTTGGAACATGGTCAAGCATTTCCTGGATATTGTTATGGTAATTTTTCTGTTGGCAAGAAGAATTGGAACATGAAATTTAAGGATGCTACCTCTGCTGCTCAAGCAGCGGCTGAGTTTGCAGAACATGCAAGCCTAGCTGCCAGAGCTGTTGTAGAACTTTCAAGGCAATATTATGTTGATTAGGGTGGTTCATGCCACTTAGGTTTCAAGGATGAAAGGTTGGAACATGGTCAAGCATTTCCTGGATATTGTTATGGTAATTTTTCTGTTGGCAAGAAGAATTGGAACATGAAATTTAAGGATGCTACCTCTGCTGCTCAAGCAGCGGCTGAGTTTGCAGAACATGCAAGCCTAGCTGCCAGAGCTGTTGTAGAACTTTCAAGGCAATATTGTGTTGATGATGGTGGTTCATGCCACTTAGGTTTCAAGGATGAAAGGTTGGAACATGGGCAATCATTTCCTTGAGATGGTAATGGTAAATCTTATTGTTGGTAGGGAGTATTGGAACATGAAATTTAAGGATGCTACCTATGCTGCTCAAGCAGCGGTTGAGTTTGGAGAACATGCAAGCCTAGCTGCCAGAGCTGTTGGAGAACATTCAAGGCAATATTGTGTTGATAATGGTGGTTCATGCCACTTAGGTTTCAAGGATGAAAGGTTGGAACATGGGCAATCATTTCCTTGAGATGGTAATGGTAAATCTTCTTGTTGGTAGGGAGTATTGGAACATGAAATTTAAGGATGCTACCTATGCTGCTCAAGCAGCGGTTGAGTTTGGAGAACATGCAAGCCTAGCTGCCAGAGCTATTGGAGAACTTTCAAGGCAATATTATTTTAATGATGGTGGTTCATGCCACTTAGGTTTAAAGGATGAAAGGTTGGAACATGGGCAAGCGTTTCCTGGATATGGTATTGGTAATTTTTCTGTTGGCAAAAAGAATTGGAACATGAAATTTTAGGATGCTACCTCTGCTGCTCAAACAACGGCTGAGTTTGTAGAACATGCAAGCCTAGCTGCCAGAGCTGTTATAGAACTTTCAAGGCAATATTGTGTTGATGATGGTGGTTCATGCCACTTAGGTTTCAAGGATGAAAGGTTGGAACATGGGCAATCATTTCCTTGATATGGTAATGGTAATTTTTCTGTTGGTAGGCAGTATTGGAACATGAAATTTAAGGATGCTACCTCTGTTGCTCAAGCAGCGGATGAGTTTGGAGATCATGCAAGCCTAGCTGCCAGAGCTGTTGGAGAACTTTCAAGGAAATATTGTGTTGATGATGGTGGTTCATGCCACTTAGGTTTCAAGGACGAAAGGTTGGAACATGGGCAATCATTTCCTAGAGATTGTAATGGTAATTTTTCTGTTGGCAGGCAGTATTGGAACATGAAATTTAAGGATGCTACCTCTGCTGCACAAGCAGCGGTTGAGTTTGGAGAACATGCAAGCCTAGCTGCCAGAGCTGTTGGAGAACTTTCAAGGCAATATTGTGTTGATGATGGTGGTTTATGCCACTTAGTTTTCAAGGTTGAAAGGTTGGAACATGGGCAATCATTTCCTTGAGATGGTAATGGTAATTTTTCTGTTGGTAGGTAGTATTGGACCATGAAATTTAAGGATGCTACCTCTGCTGCATAAGCAGCGGCTGAGTTTGGAGAACATGCAAGCCTAGCTGCCAGAGCTGTTGGAGAACTTTCAAGGCAATATTATGTTGATTAGGGTGGTTCATGCCACTTAGGTTTCAAGGATGAAAGGTTGGAACATGGTCAAGCATTTCCTGGAGATTGTTATGGTAATTTTTCTGTTGGCAAGAAGAATTGGAACATGAAATTTAAGGATGCTACCTCTGCTGCTCAAGTAGCGGCTGAGTTTGCAGAACATGCTAGCCTAGCTACCAGAGCTGTTGTAGAACTTTCAAGGCAATATTGTGTTGATGATGGTGGTTCATGCCACTTAGGTTTAAAGGATGAAAGGTTGGAACATGGGCAAGCATTTCCTGGATATGGTATTGGTAATTTTTCTGTTGGCAAGAAGAATTGGAACATGAAATTTAAGGATGCTACCTCTGCTGCTCAAACAACGGCTGAGTTTGCAGAACATGCAAGCCTAGCTGCCAGAGCTGTTGTAGAACTTTCAAGGCAATATTGTGTTGATGATGGTGGTTCATGCCACTTAGGTTTCAAGGATGAAAGGTTGGAACATGGGCAATCATTTCCTTGAGATAGTAATGGTAAATCTTCTTGTTGGTAGGCAGTATTGGAACATGAAATTTAAGGATGCTATCTATGCTGCTCAAGCAGCGGCTGAGTTTGAAGAACAGGCAAGCCTAGCGGCCAGAACTGTTGTAGAATTTTCAAGGTAATATTGTGTTGATGATGGTGGTTCATGCCACTTAGTTTTCAAGGATGAAAGATTGGAACATGGGCAATCATTTCCTTGAGATGGTAATGGTAATTTTTCAGTTGGCAGGCAGTATTGGAACATGAAATTTAACGATGCTACGTCTGCTGCTCTAGCAGCGAATGAGTTTTTAGAACATGCAAGCCTAGCTGCCAGAGATGTTGGAGAACTTTCAAGGCAATATTGTGTTGATGATGGTGGTTTATGCCACTTAATTTTCAAGGTTAAAAGGTTGGAACATGGGCAATCATTTCCTTGAGATGGTAATGGTAATTTTTCAGTTGGCAGGCAGTATTGGAACATGAAATTTAACGATGCTACGTCTGCTGCTGTAGCAGCGAATGAGTTTTTATAACATGCAAGCCAAGCTGCCAGAGATGTTGGAGATCTTTCAAGGCAATATTGTGTTGATGAAGGTGGTTCATTGCCACTTAGGTTTCAAGGATGAAAGGTTGGAACATGGGCAATCATTTCCTTGATATGGTAATGGTAATTTTTCTGTTGGTAGGCAGTATTGGAACATGAAATTTAAGGATGCTACCTCTGTTGCTCAAGCAGCGGATGAGTTTGGAGATCATGCAAGCCTAGCTGCCAGAGCTGTTGGAGAACTTTCAAGGAAATATTGTGTTGATGATGGTGGTTCATGCCACTTAGGTTTCAAGGACGAAAGGTTGGAACATGGGCAATCATTTCCTAGAGATTGTAATGGTAATTTTTCTGTAGGCAGGCAGTATTGGAACATGAAATTTAAGGATGCTACCTCTGCTGCACAAGCAGTGGTTGAGCTTGGAGAACATGCAAGCCTAGCTGCCAGAGCTGTTGGAGAACATTCAAGGCAATATTGTGTTGATGATGGTGGTTTATGCCACTTAGTTTTCAAGGTTGAAAGGTTGGAACATGGGCAATCATTTCCTTGAGATGGTAATGGTAATTTTTCTGTTGGTAGGTAGTATTGGAACATGAAATTTAAGGATGCTACCTCTGCTGCATAAGCAGCGGCTGAGTTTGGAGAACATGCAAGCCTAGCTGCCAGAGCTGTTGGAGAACTTTCAAGGCAATATTATGTTGATTAGGGTGGTTCATGCCACTTAGGTTTCAAGGATGAAAGGTTGGAACATGGTCAAGCATTTCCTGGATATTGTTATGGTAATTTTTCTGTTGGCAAGAAGAATTGGAACATGAAATTTAAGGATGCTACCTCTGCTGCTCAAGCAGCGGCTGAGTTTGCAGAACATGCAAGCCTAGCTGCCAGAGCTGTTGTAGAACTTTCAAGGCAATATTGTGTTGATGATGGTGGTTCATGCCACTTAGGTTTCAAGGATGAAAGGTTGGAACATGGGCAATCATTTCCTTGAGATGGTAATGGTAAATCTTCTTGTTGGTAGGGAGTATTGGAACATGAAATTTAAGGATGCTACCTATGCTGCTCAAGCAGCGGTTGAGTTTGGAGAACATGCAAGCCTAGCTGCCAGAGCTATTGGAGAACTTTCAAGGCAATATTATTTTAATGATGGTGGTTCATGCCACTTAGGTTTAAAGGATGAAAGGTTGGAACATGGGCAAGTGTTTCCTGGATATGGTATTGGTAATTTTTCTGTTGGCAAAAAGAATTGGAACATGAAATTTTAGGATGCTACCTCTGCTGCTCAAACAACGGCTGAGTTTGCAGAACATGCAAGCCTAGCTGCCAGAGCTGTTATAGAACTTTCAAGGCAATATTGTGTTGATGATGGCGGTTCATGCCACTTAGGTTTCAAGGATGAAAGGTTGGAACATGGGCAATCATTTCCTTGAGATGGTAATGGTAATTGAGCTGTTGGCAGGCAGTATTGGAACATGAAATTTAACGATGCTACGTCTGCTGCTCTAGCAGCGAATGAATTTTTAGAAGATGCAAGCCTAGCTGCCAGAGATGTTGGAGAACTTTCAAGGCAATATTGTGTTGATGATGGTGGTTCATGCCACTTAGGTTTCAAGGATGAAAGGTTGGAACATGGGCAATCATTTCCTTGATATGGTAATGGTAATTTTTCTGTTGGTAGGCAGTATTGGAACATGAAATTTAAGGATGCTACCTCTGTTGCTCAAGCAGCGGATGAGTTTGGAGATCATGCAAGCCTAGCTGCCAGAGCTGTTGGAGAACTTTCAAGGAAATATTGTGTTGATGATGGTGGTTCATGCCACTTAGGTTTCAAGGACGAAAGGTTGGAACATGGGCAATCATTTCCTAGAGATTGTAATGGTAATTTTTCTGTTGGCAGGCAGTATTGGAACATGAAATTTAAGGATGCTACCTCTGCTGCACAAGCAGCGGTTGAGTTTGGAGAACATGCAAGCCTAGCTGCCAGAGCTGTTGGAGAACTTTCAAGGCAATATTGTGTTGATGATGGTGGTTTATGCCACTTAGTTTTCAAGGTTGAAAGGTTGGAACATGGGCAATCATTTCCTTGAGATGGTAATGGTAATTTTTCTGTTGGTAGGTAGTATTTGAACATGAAATTTAAGGATGCTACCTCTGCTGCTCAAACAACGGCTGAGTTTGCAGAACATGCAAGCCTAGCTGCCAGAGCTGTTGTAGAACTTTCAAGGCAATATTGTGTTGATGATGGTGGTTCATGCCACTTAGGTTTCAAGGATGAAAGGTTGGAACATGGGCAATCATTTCCTTGAGATAGTAATGGTAAATCTTCTTGTTGGTAGGCAGTATTGGAACATGAAATTTAAGGATACTACGTCTTCTACTCAAGCAGCGGTTGAGTTTGGAGAACATGCAAGCCTAGCTGCCAGAGCTGTTGGAGAACTTTCAAGGCAATATTGTGTTGATGATGGTGGTTCATGCCACTTAGGTTTCAAGGATGAAAGGTTGGAACATGGGCAATCATTTCCTTGAGATGGTAATGGTAAATCTTCTTGTTGGTAGGGAGTATTGGAACATGAAATTTAAGGATGCTACCTATGCTGCTCAAGCAGCGGTTGAGTTTGGAGAACATGCAAGCCTAGCTGCCAGAGCTATTGGAGAACTTTCGAAACAATATTATTTTAATGATGGTGGTTCATGCCACTTAGGTTTAAAGGATGAAAGGTTGGAACATGGGCAAGCATTTCCTGGATATGGTATTGGTAATTTTTCTGTTGGCAAAAAGAATTGGAACATGAAATTTAAGGATGCTACCTATGCTGCTCAAGCAGCGGTTGAGTTTGGAGAACATGCAAGCCTAGCTGCCAGAGCTGTTGGAGAACTTTCAAGGCAATATTGTGTTGATGATGGTGGTTCATGCCACTTAGGTTTCAAGGATGAAAGGTTGGAACATGGGCAATCATTTCCTTGAGATGGTAATGGTAATTTTTCTGTTGGTAGGTAGTATTTGAACATGAAATTTAAGGATGCTACCTCTGCTGCTCAAACAACGGCTGAGTTTGCAGAACATGCAAGCCTAGCTGCCAGAGCTGTTGTAGAACTTTCAAGGCAATATTGTGTTGATGATGGTGGTTCATGCCACTTAGGTTTCAAGGATGAAAGGTTGGAACATGGGCAATCATTTCCTTGAGATAGTAATGGCAAAACTTCTTGTTGGTAGGCAGTATTGGAACATGAAATTTAAGGATGCTACCTCTGCTGCACAAGCAGCGGTTGAGTTTGGAGAACATGCAAGCCTAGCTGCCAGAGCTGTTGGAGAACTTTCAAGGCAATATTGTTTTGATGATGGTGGTTCATGCCACTTAGGTTTAAAGGATGAAAGGTTGGAACATGGGCAAGCATTTCCTGGATATGGTATTGGTAATTTTTCTGTTGGCAAGAAGAATTGGAACATGAAATTTAAGGATGCTACCTATGCTGCTCAAGCAGCGGTTGGGGTTTGCAGAACATGCAAGCCTAGCTGCCAGAGCTGTTGTAGAACTTTCAAGGCAATATTGTGTTGATGATGGTGGTTCATGCCACTTAGGTTTCAAGGATGAAAGGTTGGAACATGGGCAATCATTTCCTTGAGATAGTAATGGTAAATCTTCTTGTTGGTAGGCAGTATTGGAACATGAAATTTAAGGATGCTACCTATGCTGCTCAAGCAGCGGCTGAGTTTGGAGAACATGCAAGCCTAGCTGCCAGAGCTGTTGGAGAACTTTCAAGGCAATATTGTGTTGATGATGGTGGTTCATGCCACTTAGGTTTCAAGGATGAAAGGTTGGACCATGGGCAATCATTTCCTGGAGATGGTAATGGTAATTTTTCTATTGGCAGGCAGAATTGGAACATGAAATTTGAGGATGCTACCTCTGCTGCTCAAGTAGCGACTGAGTTTGCAGAACAGGCAAGCCTAGCGGCCAGAACTGTTGTAGAATTTTCAAGGTAATATTGTGTTGATGATGGTGGTTCATGCCACTTAGTTTTCAAGGATGAAAGATTGGAACATGGGCAATCATTTCCTTGAGATGGTAATGGTAATTTTTCAGTTGGCAGGCAGTATTGGAACATGAAATTTAACGATGCTACGTCTGCTGCTCTAGCAGCGAATGAGTTTTTAGAACATGCAAGCCTAGCTGCCAGAGATGTTGGAGAACTTTCAAGGCAATATTGTGTTGATGATGGTGGTTTATGCCACTTAGTTTTCAAGGTTGAAAGGTTGGAACATGGGCAATCATTTCCTTGAGATGGTTATGATAATTTTTCAGTTGGCAGGCAGTATTGGAACATGAAATTTAACGATGCTACGTCTGCTGCTCTAGCAGCGAATGAGTTTTTAGAACATGCAAGCCTAGCTGCCAGAGATGTTGGAGAACTTTCAAGGCAATATTGTGTTGATGATGGTGGTTCATGCCACTTAGGTTTCAAGGATGAAAGGTTGGAACATGGGCAATCATTTCCTTGATATGGTAATGGTAATTTTTCTGTTGGTAGGCAGTGTTGGAACATGAAATTTAAGGATGCTACCTCTGTTGCTCAAGCAGCGGATGAGTTTGGAGATCATGCAAGCCTAGCTGCCAAAGCTGTTGGAGAACTGTCAAGGAAATATTGTGTTTATGATGGTGGTTCATGCCACTTAGGTTTCAAGGACGAAAGGTTGAAACATGGGCAATCATTTCCTAGAGATTGTAATGGTAATTTTTCTGTTGGCAGGCAGTATTGGAACATGAAATTTAAGGATGCTACCTCTGCTGCACAAGCAGCGGTTGAGTTTGGAGAACATGCAAGCCTAGTTGCCAGAGCTGTTGGAGAACTTTCAAGGCAATATTGTGTTGATGATGGTGGTTTATGCCACTTAGTTTTCAAGGTTGAAAGGTTGGAACATGGGCAATCATTTCCTTGAGATGGTTATGATAATTTTTCAGTTGGCAGGCAGTATTGGAACATGAAATTTAACGATGCTACGTCTGCTGCTCTAGCAGCGAATGAGTTTTTAGAACATGCAAGCCTAGCTGCCAGAGATGTTGGAGAACTTTCAAGGCAATATTGTGTTGATGATGGTGGTTCATGCCACTTAGGTTTCAAGGATGAAAGGTTGGAACATGGGCAATCATTTCCTTGATATGGTAATGGTAATTTTTCTGTTGGTAGGCAGTGTTGGAACATGAAATTTAAGGATGCTACCTCTGTTGCTCAAGCAGCGGATGAGTTTGGAGATCATGCAAGCCTAGCTGCCAAAGCTGTTGGAGAACTGTCAAGGAAATATTGTGTTTATGATGGTGGTTCATGCCACTTAGGTTTCAAGGACGAAAGGTTGAAACATGGGCAATCATTTCCTAGAGATTGTAATGGTAATTTTTCTGTTGGCAGGCAGTATTGGAACATGAAATTTAAGGATGCTACCTCTGCTGCACAAGCAGCGGTTGAGTTTGGAGAACATGCAAGCCTAGTTGCCAGAGCTGTTGGAGAACTTTCAAGGCAATATTGTGTTGATGATGGTGGTTTATGCCACTTAGTTTTCAAGGATGAAAGGTTGGAACATGGGCAATCATTTCCTTGAGATGGTAATGGTAATTTTTTTGTTGGTAGGTAGTATTGGAACATGAAATTTAAGGATGCTACCTCTGCTGCATAAGCAGCGGCTGAGTTTGGAGAACATGCAAGCCTAGCTGCCAGATTTGTTGGAGAACTTTCAAGGCAATATTATGTTGATTAGGGTGGTTCATGCCACTTAGGTTTCAAGGATGAAAGGTTGGAACATGGTCAAGCATTTCCTGGAGATTGTTATGGTAATCTTTCTGTTCGCAAGAAGAATTGGAACATGAAATTTAAGGATGCTACCTCTGCTGCTCAAGCAGCGGCTGAGTTTGCAGAACATGCAAGCCTAGCTGCCAAAGCTGTTGTAGAACTTTCAAGGCAATATTGTGTTGATGATGGTGGTTCATGCCACTTAGGTTTCAAGGATGAAAGGTTGGAACATGGGCAATCATTTCCTTGAGATGGTAATGGTAAATCTTATTGTTGGTAGGGAGTATTGGAACATGACATTTAAGGATGCTACCTATGCTGCTCAAGCAGCAGTTGAGTTTGGAGAACATGCAAGCCTAGCTGCCAGAGCTGTTGGAGAACTTTCAAGGCAATATTGTGTTGATGATGGTGGTTCATGCCACTTAGGTTTCAAGTATGAAAGGTTGGAACATGGGCAATCATTTCCTTGAGATGGTAATGGTAAATCTTCTTGTTGGTAGGGAGTATTGGAACATGAAATTTAAGGATGCTACCTATGCTGCTCAAGCAGCGGTTGAGTTTGGAGAACATGCAAGCCTAGCTGCCAGAGCTATTGGAGAACTTTCAAGGCAATATTATTTTAATGATGGTGGTTCATGCCACTTAGGTTTAAAGGATGAAAGGTTGGAACATGGGCAAGCATTTCCTGGATATGGTATTGGTAATTTTTCTGTTGGCAAAAAGAATTGGAACATGAAATTTAAGGATGCTACCTATGCTGCCCAAGCAGCGGTTGAGTTTGGAGAACATGCAAGACTAGCTGCCAGAGCTGTTGGAGAACTTTCAAGGAAATATTGTGTTGATGATGGCGGTTCATGCCACTTAGTTTTCAAGGATGAAAGGTTGGAACATGGGCAATCATTTCCTTGAGATAGTAATGGTAAATCTTCTTGTTGGTAGGCAGTATTGGAACATGAAATTTAAGGATGCTACCTATGCTGCTCAAGCAGTGGCTGAGTTTGGAGAACATGCAAGCCTAGCTGCCAGAGCTGTTGGAGAACTTTCAAGGCAATATTGTGTTGATGATGGTGGTTCATGCCACTTAGGTTTCAAGGATGAAAGGTTGGACCATGGGCAATAATTTCCTGGAGATGGTAATGGTAATTTTTCTATTGGGAGGCAGAATTGGAACATGAAATTTGAGGATGCTACCTCTGCTGCTCAAGTAGCGACTGCGTTTGCAGAACAGGCAAGCCTAGCGGCCAGAACTGTTGTAGAATATTCAAGGTAATATTGTGTTGATGATGGTGGTTCATGCCACTTAGTTTTCAAGGATGAAAGATTGGAACATGGGCAATCATTTCCTTGAGATGGTAATGGTAATTTTTCAGTTGGCAGGCAGTATTGGAACATGAAATTTAACGATGCTACGTCTGCTGCTCTAGCAGCGAATGAGTTTTTAGAACATGCAAGCCTAGCTGCCAGAGATGTTGGAGAACTTTCAAGGCAATATTGTGTTGATGATGGTGGTTTATGCCACTTAGTTTTCAAGGTTGAAAGGTTGGAACATGGGCAATCATTTCCTTGAGATGGTTATGGTAATTTTTCAGTTGGCAGGCAGTATTGGAACATGAAATTTAACGATGCTACGTCTGCTGCTCTAGCAGCGAATGAGTTTTTAGAACATGCAAGCCTAGCTGCCAGAGATGTTGGAGAACTTTCAAGGCAATATTGTGTTGATGATGGTGGTTTATGCCACTTAGTTTTCAAGGTTGAAAGGTTGGAACATGGGCAATCATTTCCTTGAGATGGTTATGGTAATTTTTCAGTTGGCAGGCAGTATTGGAACATGAAATTTAACGATGCTACGTCTGTTGCTCAAGCAGCGGATGAGTTTTTAGAACATGCAAGCCTAGCTGCCAGAGATGTTGGAGAACTTTCAAGGCAATATTGTGTTGATGATGGTGGTTCATGCCACTTAGGTTTCAAGGATGAAAGGTTGGAACATGGGCAATCATTTCCTTGATATGGTAAGGGTAATTTTTCTGTTGGTAGGCAGTATTGGAACATGAAATTTAAGGATGCTACCTCTGTTGCTCAAGCAGCGGATGAGTTTGGAGATCATGCAAGCCTAGCTGCCAGAGCTGTTGGAGAACTTTCAAGGAAATATTGTGTTGATGATGGTGGTTCATGCCACTTAGGTTTCAAGGACCAAAGGTTGGAACATGGGCAATCATTTCCTAGAGATTGTAATGGTAATTTTTCTGTTGGCAGGCAGTATTGGAACATGAAATTTAAGGATGCTACCTCTGCAGCACAAGCAGCGGTTGAGTTTGGAGAACCTGCAAGCCTAGCTGCCAGAGCTGTTAGAGAACTTTCAAGGCAATATTGTGTTGATGATGGTGGTTTATGCCACTTAGTTTTTAAGGTTGAAAGGTTGGAACATGGGCAATCATTTCCTTGAGATGGTAATGGTAATTTTTCTGTTGGTAGGTAGTATTGGAACATGAAATTTAAGGATGCTACCTCTGCTGCATAAGCAGCGGCTGAGTTTGGAGAACATGCAAGCCTAGCTGCCAGAGCTGTTGGAGAACTTTCAAGGCAATATTATGTTGATTAGGGTGGTTCATGCCACTTAGGTTTCAAGGATGAAAGGTTGGAACATGGTCAAGCATTTCCTGGAGATTGTTATGGTAATTTTTCTATTGGCAAGAAGAATTGGAACATGAAATTTAAGGATGCTACCTCTGCTGCTCAAGCAGCGGCTGAGTTTGCAGAACATGCAAGCCTAGCTGCCAGAGCTGTTGTAGAACTTTCAAGGCAATATTGTGTTGATGATGGTGGTTCATGACACTTAGGTTTCAAGGATGAAAGGTTGGAACATGGGCAATCATTTCCTTGAGATGGTAATGGTAAATCTTATTGTTGGTAGGGAGTATTGGAACATGAAATTTAAGGATGCTACCTATGCTGCTCAAGCAGCGGTTGAGTTTGGAGAACATGCAAGCCTAGCTGCCAGAGCTGTTGGAGAACTTTCAAGGCAATATTGTGTTGATGATGGTGGTTCATGCCACTTAGGTTTCAAGGATGAAAGGTTGGAACATGGGCAATCATTTCCTTGAGATGGTAATGGTAAATCTTCTTGTTGGTAGGGAGTATTGGAACATGAAATTTAAGGATGCTACCTATGCTACACAAGCAGCGGTTGAGTTTGGAGAACATGCAAGCCTAGCTGCCAGAGTTGTTGGAGAACTTTCAAGGCAATATTGTTTTGATGATGGTGGTTCATGCCACTTAGGTTTAAAGGATGAAAGGTTGGAACATGGGCAAGCATTTCCTGGATATGGTATTGGTAATTTTTCTATTGGCACGCAGAATTGGAACATGAAATTTGAGGATGCTACCTCTGCGGCTCAAGTAGCGACTGAGTTTGCAGAACAGGCAAGCCTAGCGGCCAGAGCTGTTGTAGAACTTTCAAGGCAATATTGTGTTGATGATGGTGGTTCATGCCACTTAGGTTTCAAGGATGAAAGGTTGGAACATGGGCAATCATTTCCTTGAGATAGTAATGGTAAATCTTCTTGTTGGTAGGCAGTATTGGAACATGAAATTTAAGGATGCTACCTATGCTGCTCAAGCAGCGGCTGAGTTTGGAGAACATGCAAGCCTAGCTGCCAGAGTTGTTGGAGAACTTTCAAGGCAATATTGTTTTGATGATGGTGGTTCATGCCACTTAGGTTTAAAGGATGAAAGGTTGGAACATGGGCAAGCATTTCCTGGATATGGTATTGGTAATTTTTCTATTGGCACGCAGAATTGGAACATGAAATTTGAGGATGCTACCTCTGCGGCTCAAGTAGCGACTGAGTTTGCAGAACAGGCAAGCGTAGCGGCCAGAATTATTATAGAACTTTCAAGGCAATATTGTGTTGATGATGGTGGTTCATGCCACTTAGGTTTCAAGGATGAAAGGTTGGAACATGGGCAGTCATTTCCTTGAGATAGTAATGGTAAATCTTCTTGTTGGTAGGCAGTATTGGAACATGAAATTTAAGGATGCTACCTATGCTGCTCAAGCAACAGCTGAGTTTGGTGAACATGCAAGCCTAGCTGCCAGAGCTGTTGGAGAACTTTCAAGGCAATATTGTGTTGATGATGGTGGTTGATGCCACTTAGGTTTCAAGGATGAATGGTTGGAACATGGGCAAGCATTTCCTGGATATGGTATTGGTAATTTTTCTGTTGGCAAGAAGAATTGGAACATGAAATTTAAGGATGCTACCTCTGCTGCTCAAGCAGCGGCTGAGTTTGCAGAACATGCAAGCCTAGCTGCCAGAGCTGTTGTAGAACATTCAAGGCAATATTGTGTTGATGATGATGGTTCATGCCACTTAGGTTTCAAGGATGAAAGGTTGGAACATGGGCAATCATTTCCTTGAGATGGTAATGGTAAATCTTATTGTTGGTAGGGAGTATTGGAACATGAAATTTAAGGATGCTACCTATGCTGCTCAAGCAGTGGTTGAGTTTGGAGAACATGCAAGCCTAGCTGCCAGAGCTGTTTGAGAACTTTCAAGGCAATATTGTGTTGATGATGGTGGTTCATGCCACTTAGGTTTCAAGGATGAAAGGTTGAAACATGGGCAATCATTTCGTTGAGATGGTAATGGTAAACCTTCTTGTTTGTAGGGAGTATTGGAACGTGAAATTTAAGGATGCTACCTATGCTGCTCAAGCAGCGGTTGAGTTTGGAGAAAATGCAAGCCTAGCTACCAGAGCTGTTGGAGAACTTTCAAGGCAATATTATTTTAATGATGGTGGTTCATGCCACTTAGGTTTAAAGGATGAAAGGTTGGAACATGGGCAAGCATTTCCAGGATATGGTATTGGTAATTGTTCTGTTGGCAAAAAGAATTGGAACATGAAATTTAAGGATGCTACCTCTGCTGCTCAAACAATGGCTGAGTTTGCAAAATATGCAAGCCTAGCTGCCAGAGCTGTTATAGAACTTTCAAGGCAATATTGTGTTGATGATGGCGGTTCATGCCACTTAGTTTTCAAGGATGAAAGGTTGGAACATGGGCAATCATTTCCTTGAGATAGTAATGGTAAATCTTCTTGTTGGTAGGCAGTATTGGAACATGAAATTTAAGGATGCTATCTATGCTGCTCAAACAGCGGTTGAGTTTGGAGAACATGCAAGCCTAGCTGCCAGAGCTGTTGGAGAACTTTCAAGGCCATATTGTTTTGATGATGGTGGTTCATGCCACTTAGGTTTAAAGGATGAAAGGTTGGAACATGTGCAAGCATTTCCTAGATATGGTATTGGTAATTTTTCTGTTGGCAAGAAGAATTGGAACATGAAATTTAAGGATGCTACCTCTGCTGCTCAAACAACGGCTGAGTTTGCAGAACATGCAAGCCTAGCTGCCAGAGCTGTTGTAGAACTTTCAAGGCAATATTGTGTTGATGATGGTGGTTCATGCCACTTAGGTTTCAAGGATGAAAGGTTGGAACATGGGCAATCATTTCCTTGAGATGGTAATGGTAAATCTTATTGTTGGTAGGGAGTATAGGAAAATGAAATTTAATGATGCTACCTATGCTGCTCAAGCAGTGGTTGAGTTTGGAGAACATGCAAGCCTAGCTGCCAGAGCTGTTGGAGAACTTTCAAGGCAATATTGTGTTGATGATGGTGGTTCATGCCACTTAGGTTTCAAGGATGAAAGGTTGGAACATGGGCAATCATTTCCTTGAGATGGTAATGGTAAATCTTCTTGTTGGTAGGGAGTATTGGAACATGAAATTTAAGGATGCTACCTATGCTGCTCAAGCAGCGGTTGAGTTTGGAGAACATGCAAGCCTAGCTGCCAGAGCTATTGGAGAACTTTCAAGGCAATATTATTTTAATGGTGGTGGTTCATGCCACTTATGTTTAAAGGATGAAAGGTTGGAACATGGGCAAGCATTTCCTGGATATGGTATTGGTGATTTTTCTGTTGGCAAAAAGAATTGGAACATGAAATTTAAGGATGCTACCTCTGCTGCTCAAACAACGGCTGAGTTTGCAGAACATGCAAGCCTAGCTGCCAGAGCTGTTATAGAACTTTCAAGGCAATATTGTGTTGATGATGGCGGTTCATGCCACTTAGGTTTCAAGGATGAAAGGTTAGAACATGGGCAATCATTTCCTTGAGATGGTAATGGTAAATCTTCTTGTTGGTAGGCAGTATTGGAGCATGAAATTTAAGGATGCTACCTATGCTGCTCAAGCAGCGGTTGAGCTTGGAGAACATGCAAGCCTAGCTGCCAGAGCTGTTGGAGAACTTTCAAGGCAATATTGTGATGATGATGGTGGTTCATGCCACTTAGGTTTCAAGGATGAAAGGTTGGAACATGGGCAATCATTTCCTTGAGATGGTAATGGTAAATCTTATTGTTGGTAGGGAGTATTGGAAAATGAAATTTAATGATGCTACCTATGCTGCTCAAGCTGCGGTTGAGTTTGGAGAACATGCAAGCCTAGCTGCCAGAGCTGTTGGAGAACTTTCAAGGCAATATTGTGTTGATGATGGTGGTTCATGCCACTTAGGTTTCAAGGATGAAAGGTTGGAACATGGGCAATCATTTCCTTGAGATGGTAATGGTAAATCTTCTTGTTGGTAGGGAGTATTGGAACATGAAATTTAAGGATGCTACCTATGCTGCTCAAGCAGCGGTTGAGTTTGGAGAACATGCAAGCCTAGCTGCCAGAGCTATTGGAGAACTTTCAAGGCAATATTATTTTAATGATGGTGGTTCATGCCACTTAGGTTTAAAGGATGAAAGGTTGGAACATGTGCAAGCATTTCCTAGATATGGTATTGGTAATTTTTCTGTTGGCAAGAAGAATTGGAACATGAAATTTAAGGATGCTACCTCTGCTGCTCAAGCAGCGGCTGAGTTTGCAGAACATGCAAGCCTAGCTGCCAGAGCTGTTGTAGATCTTTCAAGGCAATATTGTGTTGATGATGGTGGTTCATGCCACTTAGGTTTCAAGGATGAAAGGTTGGAACATGGGCAATCATTTCCTTGAGATGGTAATGGTAAATCTTATTGTTGGTAGGGAGTATTGGAACATGAAATTTAAGGATGCTACCTATGCTGCTCAAGCAGCGGTTGAGTTTGGAGAACATGCAAGCCTAGCTGCCAGAGCTGTTGGAGAACTTTCAAGGCAATATTGTGTTGATGATGGTGGTTCATGCCACTTAGGTTTCAAGGATGAAAGGTTGGAACATGGGCAATCATTTCCTTGAGATGGTAATGGTAAATCTTCTTGTTGGTAGGGAGTATTGGAACATGAAATTTAAGGATGCTACCTATGCTGCTCAAGCAGCGGTTGAGTTTGGAGAACATGCAAGCCTAACTGCCAGAGCTATTGGAGAACTTTCAAGGCAATATTATTTTAATGATGGTGGTTCATGCCACTTAGGTTTAAAGGATGAAAGGTTGGAACATGGGCAAGCATTTCCTGGATATGGTATTGGTGATTTTTCTGTTGGCAAAAAGAATTGGAACATGAAATTTAAGGATGCTACCTCTGCTGCTCAAACAACGGCTGAGTTTGCAGAACATGCAAGCCTAGCTGCCAGAGCTGTTATAGAACTTTCAAGGCAATATTGTGTTGATGATGGCGGTTCATGCCACTTAGGTTTCAAGGATGAAAGGTTAGAACATGGGCAATCATTTCCTTGAGATGGTAATGGTAAATCTTCTTGTTGGTAGGCAGTATTGGAGCATGAAATTTAAGGATGCTACCTATGCTGCTCAAGCAGCGGTTGAGTTTGGAGAACATGCAAGCCTAGCTGCCAGAGCTGTTGGAGAACTTTCAAGGCAATATTGTTTTGATGATGGTGGTTCATGCCACTTAGGTTTAAAGGATGAAAGGTTGGAACATGGGCAAGCATTTCCTGGATATGGTATTGGTAATTTTTCTGTTGGCAAGAAGAATTGGAACATGAAATTTAAGGATGCTACCTCTGCTGCTCAAACAGCGGCTGAGTTTGCAGAACATGCAAGCCTAGCTGCCAGAGCTGTTGTAGAACTTTCAAGGCAATATTGTGTTGATGATGGTGGTTCATGCCACTTAGGTTTCAAGGATGAAAGGTTGGAACATGGGCAATCATTTCCTTGAGATAGTAATGGTAAATCTTCTTGTTGGTAGGCAGTATTGGAACATGAAATTTAAGGATGCTACCTATGCTGCTCAAGCAGCGGCTGAGTTTGGAGAACATGCAAGCCTAGCTGCCAGAGCTGTTGGAGAACTTTCAAGGCAATATTGTGATGATGATGGTGGTTCATGCCACTTAGGTTTCAAGGATGAAAGGTTGGAACATGGGCAATCATTTCCTTGAGATGGTAATGGTAAATCTTATTGTTGGTAGGGAGTATTGGAAAATGAAATTTAATGATGCTACCTATGCTGCTCAAGCTGCGGTTGAGTTTGGAGAACATGCAAGCCTAGCTGCCAGAGCTGTTGGAGAACTTTCAAGGCAATATTGTGTTGATGATGGTGGTTCATGCCACTTAGGTTTCAAGGATGAAAGGTTGGAACATGGGCAATCATTTCCTTGAGATGGTAATGGTAAATCTTCTTGTTGGTAGGGAGTATTGGAACATGAAATTTAAGGATGCTACCTATGCTGCTCAAGCAGCGGTTGAGTTTGGAGAACATGCAAGCCTAGCTGCCAGAGCTATTGGAGAACTTTCAAGGCAATATTATTTTAATGATGGTGGTTCATGCCACTTAGGTTTAAAGGATGAACGGTTGGAACATGGGCAAGCATTTCCTGGATATGGTATTGGTGATTTTTCTGTTGGCAAAAAGAATTGGAACATGAAATTTAAGGATGCTACCTCTGCTGCTCAAACAACGGCTGAGTTTGCAGAACATGCAAGCCTAGCTGCCAGAGCTGTTATAGAACTTTCAAGGCAATATTGTGTTGATGATGGCGGTTCATGCCACTTAGGTTTCAAGGATGAAAGGTTGGAACATGGGCAATCATTTCCTTGAGATGGTAATGGTAAATCTTCTTGTTGGTAGGCAGTATTGGAACATGAAATTTAAGGATGCTACCTATGCTGCTCAAGCAGCGGTTGAGTTTGGAGAACATGCAAGCCTAGCTGCCAGAGTTGTTGGAGAACTTTCAAGGCAATATTGTTTTGATGATGGTGGTTCATGCCACTTAGGTTTAAAGGATGAAAGGTTGGAACATGGGCAAGCATTTCCTGGATATGGTATTGGTGATTTTTCTGTTGGCAAAAAGAATTGGAACATGAAATTTAAGGATGCTACCTCTGCTGCTCAAACAACGGCTGAGTTTGCAGAACATGCAAGCCTAGCTGCCAGAGCTGTTACAGAACTTTCAAGGCAATATTGTGTTGATGATGGCGGTTCATGCCACTTAGGTTTCAAGGATGAAAGGTTGGAACATGGGCAATCATTTCCTTGAGATGGTAATGGTAAATCTTCTTGTTGGTAGGCAGTATTGGAACATGAAATTTAAGGATGCTACCTATGCTGCTCAAGCAGCGGTTGAGTTTGGAGAACATGCAAGCCTAGCTGCCAGAGTTGTTGGAGAACTTTCAAGGCAATATTGTTTTGATGATGGTGGTTCATGCCACTTAGGTTTAAAGGATGAAAGGTTGGAACATGGGCAAGCATTTCCTGGATATGGTATTGGTAATTTTTCTGTTGGCAAGAAGAATTGGAACATGAAATTTAAGGATGCTACCTCTGCTGCTCAAACAACGGCTGAGTTTGCAGAACATGCAAGCCTAGCTGCCAGAGCTGTTGTAGAACTTTCAAGGCAATATTGTGTTGATGATGGTGGTTCATGCCACTTAGGTTTCAAGGATGAAAGGTTGGAACATGGGCAATCATTTCCTTGAGATAGTAATGGTAAATCTTCTTGTTGGTAGGCAGTATTGGAACATGAAATTTAAGGATGCTACCTATGCTGCTCAAGCAGCGGCTGAGTTTGGAGAACATGCAAGCCTAGCTGCCAGAGCTGTTGGAGAACTTTCAAGGCAATATTGTGTTGATGATGGTGGTTCATGCCACTTAGGTTTCAAGGATGAAAGGTTGGAACATGGGCAATCATTTCCTTGAGATGGTAATGGTAAATCTTATTGTTGGTAGGGAGTATTGGAAAATGAAATTTAATGATGCTACCTATGCTGCTCAAGCTGCGGTTGAGTTTGGAGAACATGCAAGCCTAGCTGCCAGAGCTGTTGGAGAACTTTCAAGGCAATATTGTGTTGATGATGGTGGTTCATGCCACTTAGGTTTCAAGGATAATAGGTTGGAACATGGGCAATCATTTCCTTGAGATGGTAATGGTAAATCTTCTTGTTGGTAGGGAGTATTGGAACATGAAATTTAAGGATGCTACCTATGCTGCTCAAGCAGCGGTTGAGTTTGGAGAACATGCAAGCCTAACTGCCAGAGCTATTGGAGAACTTTCAAGGCAATATTATTTTAATGATGGTGGTTCATGCCACTTAGGTTTAAAGGATGAAAGGTTGGAACATGGGCAAGCATTTCCTGGATATGGTATTGGTGATTTTTCTGTTGGCAAAAAGAATTGGAACATGAAATTTAAGGATGCTAACCTCTGCTGCTCAAACAACGGCTGAGTTTGCAGAACATGCAAGCCTAGCTGCCAGAGCTGTTATAGAACTTTCAAGGCAATATTGTGTTGATGATGGCGGTTCATGCCACTTAGGTTTCAAGGATGAAAGGTTGGAACATGGGCAATCATTTCCTTGAGATGGTAATGGTAAATCTTCTTGTTGGTAGGCAGTATTGGAACATGAAATTTAAGGATGCTACCTATGCTGCTCAAGCAGCGGTTGAGTTTGGAGAACATGCAAGCCTAGCTGCCAGAGCTGTTGGAGAACTTTCAAGGCAATATTGTTTTGATGATGGTGGTTCATGCCACTTAGGTTTAAAGGATGAAAGGTTGGAACATGGGCAAGCATTTCCTGGATATGGTATTGGTAATTTTTCTGTTGGCAAGAAGAATTGGAACATGAAATTTAAGGATGCTACCTCTGCTGCTCAAACAACGGCTGAGTTTGCAGAACATTCAAGCCTAGCTGCCAGAGCTGTTGTGGAACTTTCAAGGCAATATTGTGTTGATGTTGGTGGTTCATGCCACTTAGGTTTCAAGGATGAAAGGTTGGAACATGGGCAATCATTTCCTTGAGATAGTAATGGTAAATCTTCTTGTTGGTAGGCAGTATTGGAACATGAAATTTAAGGATGCTACCTATGCTGCTCAAGCGGCGGCTGAGTTTGGAGAACATGCAAGCCTAGCTGCCAGAGCTGTTGGAGAACTTTCAAGGCAATATTTTGTTGATGATGGTGGTTCATGCCACATAGGTTTCAAGGATGAAAGGTTGGACCATGGGCAATCATTTCCTGGAGATGGTAATGGTAATTTTTCTATTGGCAGGCAGAATTGGAACATGAAATTTAAGGATGCTACCTCTGCTGCTCAAACAACGTCTGAGTTTGCAGAACATGCAAGCCTAGCTGCCAGAGCTGTTGTAGAACTGTCAAGGCAATATTGTGTTGATGATGGTGGTTCATGCCACTTAGGTTTCAAGGATGAAAGGTCGGAACATGGGCAATCATTTCCTTGAGATAGTAATGGTAAATCTTCTTGTTGGTAGGCAGTATTGGAACATGAAATTTAAGGATGCTACCTATGCTGCTCAAGCAGCGGCTGAGTTTGGTGAACATGCAAGCCTAGCTGCCAGAGCTGTTGGAGAACTTTCAAGGCAATATTGTGTTGATGATGGTGGTTCATGCCACTTAGGTTTCAAGGATGAAAGGTTGGAACATGGGCAATCATTTCCTTGAGATGGTAATGGTAAATCTTATTGTTGGTAGGGAGTATTGGAAAATGAAATTTAATGATGCTACCTATGCTGCTCAAGCTGCGGTTGAGTTTGGAGAACATGCAAGCCTAGCTGCCAGAGCTGTTGGAGAACTTTCAAGGCAATATTGTGTTGATGATGGTGGTTCATGCCACTTAGGTTTCAAGGATGAAAGGTTGGAACATGGGCAATCATTTCCTTGAGATAGTAATGGTAAATCTTCTTGTTGGTAGGGAGTATTGGAACATGAAATTTAAGGATGCTACCTATGCTGCTCAAGCAGCGGTTGAGTTTGGAGAACATGCAAGCCTAGCTGCCAGAGCTATTGGAGAACTTTCAAGGCAATATTATTTTAATGATGGTGGTTCATGCCACTTAGGTTTAAAGGATGAAAGGTTGGAACATGGGCAAGCAATTCCTGGATATGGTATTGGTAATTTTTCTGTTGGCAAAAAGAATTGGAACATGAAATTTAAGGATGCTACCTCTGCTGCTCAAACAACGGCTGAGTTTGCAGAACATGCAAGCCTAGCTGCCAGAGCTGTTATAGAACTTTCAAGGCAATATTGTGTTGATGATGGCGGTTCATGCCACTTAGGTTTCAAGGATGAAAGGTTGGAACATGGGCAATCATTTCCTTGAGATGGTAATGGTAAATCTTCTTGTTGGTAGGCAGTATTGGAACATGAAATTTATGGATGCTACCTATGCTGCTCAAGCAGCGGTTGAGTTTGGAGAACATGCAAGCCTAGCTGCCAGAGCTGTTGGAGAACTTTCAAGGCAATATTGTTTTGATGATGGTGGTTCATGCCACTTAGGTTTAAAGGATGAAAGGTTGGAACATGGGCAAGCATTTCCTGGATATGGTATTGGTAATTTTTCTGTTGGCAAGAAGAATTGGAACATGAAATTTAAGGATGCTACCTCTGCTGCTCAAACAACGGCTGAGTTTGCAGAACATGCAAGCCTAGCTGCCAGAGCTGTTGTAGAACTTTCAAGGCAATATTGTGTTGATGTTGGTGGTTCATGCCACTTAGGTTTCAAGGATGAAAGGTTGGAACATGGGCAATCATTTCCTTGAGATAGTAATGGTAAATCTTCTTGTTGGTAGGCAGTATTGGAACATGAAATTTAAGGATGCTACCTATGCTGCTCAAGCGGCGGCTGAGTTTGGAGAACATGCAAGCCTAGCTGCCAGAGTTGTTGGAGAACTTTCAACGCAATATTTTGTTGATGATGGTGGTTCATGCCACATAGGTTTCAAGGATGAAAGGTTGGACCATGGGCAATCATTTCCTGGAGATGGTAATGGTAATTTTTCTATTGGCAGGCAGAATTGGAACATGAAATTTGAGGATGCTACCTCTGCTGCTCAAGTAGCGATTGAGTTTGTAGAACAGGCAAGCCTAGCGGCCAGAACTGTTGTAGAATTTTCAAGGTAATATTGTGTTGATGATGGTGGTTCATGCCACTTAGTTTTCAAGGATGAAAGATTGGAACATGGGCAATCATTTCCTTGAGATGGTAATGGTAATTTTTCAGTTGGCAGACAGTATTGGAACATGAAATTTAACGATGCTACGTCTTCTGCTCTAGCAGCGATTGAGTTTTTAGAACATGCAAGCCTAGCTGCCAGAGATGTTGGAGAACTTTCAAAGCAATATTGTGTTGATGATGGTGGTTTATGCCACTTAGTTTTCAAGGTTGAAAGGTTGGAACATGGGCAATCATTTCCTTGAGATGGTAATGGTAATTTTTTAGTTGGCAGGCAGTATTGGAACATGAAATTTAACGATGCTACGTCTGCTGCTCTAGCAGCGAATGAGTTTTTAGAACATGCAAGCCTAGCTGCCAGAGATGTTGGAGAACTTTCAAGGCAATATTGTGTTGATGATGGTGGTTCATGCCACTTAGGTTTCAAGGATGAAAGGTTGGAACATGGGCAATCATTTCCTTGATATGGTAATGGTAATTTTTCTGTTGGTAGGCAGTATTGGAACATGAAATTTAAGGATGCTACCTCTGTTGCTCAAGCAGCGGATGAGTTTGGAGATCATGCAAGCCTAGCTGCCAGAGCTATTGGAGAACTTTCAAGGAAATATTGTGTTGATGATGGTGGTTCATGCCACTTAGGTTTCAAGGACGAAAGGTTGGAACATGGGCAATCATTTCCTAGAGATTGTAATGGTAATTTTTCTGTTGGCAGGCAGTATTGGAACATGAAATTTAAGGATGCTACCTCTGCTGCACAAGCAGTAGTAGAGCTTGGAGAACATGCAAGCCTAGCTGCCAGAGCTGTTGGAGAACTTTCAAGGCAATATTGTGTTGATGATGGTGGTTTATGCCACTTAGTTTTCAAGGTTAAAAGGTTGGAACATGGGCAATCATTTCCTTGAGATGGTAATGGTAATTTTTCTGTTGGTAGGTAGTATTGGAACATGAAATTTAAGGATGCTACCTCTGCTGCATAAGCAGTGGCTGAGTTTGGAGAACATGCAAGCCTAGCTGCCAGAGCTGTTGGAGAACTTTCAAGGCAATATTATGTTGATTAGGGTGGTTCATGCCACTTAGGTTTCAAGGATGAAAGGTTGGAACATGGTCAAGCATTTCCTGGAGATTGTTATGGTAATTTTTCTGTTGGCAAGAAGAATTGGAACATGAAATTTAAGGATGCTACCTCTGCTGCTCAAGCAGCGGCTGAGTTTGCAGAACATGCAAGCCTAGTTGCCAGAACTTTTGTAGAACATTCAAGGCAATATTGTGTTGATGATGGTGGTTCATGCCACTTAGGTTTCAAGGATGAAAGGTTGGAACATGGGCAATCATTTCCTTGAGATGGTAATGGTAAATCTTATTGTTGGTAGGGAGTATTGGAACATAAAATTTAAGGATGCTACCTCTGCTGTTCAAGCAGTGGTTGAGTTTGGAGAACATGCAAGCCTAGCTGCCAGAGCTGTTGGAGAACTTTCAAGGCAATATTGTGTTGATGATGGTGGTTCATGCAACTTAGGTTTCAAGGATGAAAGGTTGGAACATGGGCAATCATTTCCTTGAGATGGTAATGGTAAATCTTCTTGTTTGTAGGGAGTATTGGAACATGAAATTTAAGGATGCTACCTATGCTGCTCAAGCAGCGGTTGAGTTTGGAGAACATGCAAGCCTAGCTGCCAGAGCTGTTGGAGAACTTTCAAGGCAATATTATTTTAATGATGGTGGTTCATGCCACTTAGGTTTAAAGGACGAAAGGTTGGAACATGGGCAAGCATTTCCAGGATATGGTATTGGTAATTTTTCTGTTGGCTAAAAGAATTGGAACATGAAATTTAAGGATGCTACCTCTGCTGCTCAAACAACGGCTGAGTTTGCAAAACATGCAAGCCTAGCTGCCAGAGCTGTTATAGAACTTTCAAGGCAATATTATGTTGATGATGGCGGTTCATGCCACTTAGTTTTCAAGGATGAAAGGTTGGAACATGGGCAATCATTTCCTTGAGATGGTAATGGTAAATCTTCTTGTTGGTAGGCAGTATTGGAACATGAAATTTAAGGATGCTACCTATGCTGCTCAAGCAGCGGTTGAGTTTGGAGAACATGCAAGCCTAGCTGCCAGAGCTGTTGGAGAACTTTCAAGGCAATATTGTTTTGATGATGGTGGTTCATGCCACTTAGGTTTAAAGGATGAAAGGTTGGAACATGGGCAAGCATTTCCTGGATATGGTATTGGTAATTTTTCTGTTGGCAAGAAGAATTGGAACATGAAATTTAAGGATGCTACCTCTGCTGCTCAAACAACGGCTGAGTTTGCAGAACATGCAAGCCTAGCTGCCAGAGCTGTTGTAGAACTTTCAAGGCAATATTGTGTTGATGATGGCGGTTCATGCCACTTAGGTTTCAAGGATGAAAGGTTGGAACATGGGCAATCATTTCCTTGAGATGGTAATGGTAAATCTTCTTGTTGGTAGGCAGTATTGGAACATGAAATTTAAGGATTCTACCTATGCTGCTCAAGCAGTAGCTGAGTTTGGAGAACATGCAAGCCTAGCTGCCAGAGCTGTTGTAGAACTTTTAAGGCAATATTGTGTTGATGATGGTGGTTCATGCCACTTAGGTTTCAAGGATGAAAGGTTGGACCATGGGCAATCATTTCCTGGAGATGGTAATGGTAATTTTTCTATTGGCAGGCAGAATTTGAACATGAAATTTGAGGATGCTACCTCTGCTGCTCAAGTAGCGACTAAGTTTGCAGAACAGGCAAGCCTAGCGGCCAGAACTGTTGTAGAATTTTCAAGGTAATATTGTGTTGATGATGGTGGTTCATGCCACTTAGTTTTCAAGGATGAAAGATTGGAACATGGGCTATCATTTCCTTGAGATGGTAATGGTAATTTTTCAGTTGGCAGGCAGTATTGGAACATGAAATTTAACGATGCTACGTCTGCTGCTCTAGCAGCGAATGAGTTTTTAGAACATGCAAGCCTAGCTGCCAGAGATGTTGGAGAACTTTCAAGGAAATATTGTGTTGATGATGGTGGTTCATGCCACTTAGGTTTCAAGGATGAAAGGTTGGAAGATGGGCAATCATTTCCTTGATATTGTAATGGTAATTTTTCTGTTGGTAGGCAGTATTGGAACATGAAATTTAAGGATGCTACCTCTGTTGCTCAAGCAGCGGATGAGTTTGGAGATCATGCAAGCCTAGCTGCCAGAGCTATTGGAGAACTTTCAAGGAAATATTGTGTTGATGATGGTGGTTCATGCCACTTTGGTTTCAAGGACGAAAGGTAGGAACATGGGCAATCATTTCCTAGAGATTGTAATGGTAATTTTTCTGTTGGCAGGCAGTATTGGAACATGAAATTTAAGGATGCTACCTCTGCTGCACAAGCAGCGGTTGAGTTTGGAGAACATGCAAGCCTAGCTGCCAGAGCTGTTGGAGAACTTTCAAGGCAATATTGTGTTGATGATGGTGGTTTATGCCACTTAGTTTTCAAGGTTGAAAGGTTGGAACATGGGCAATCATTTCCTTGAGATGGTAATGGTAATTTTTCTGTTGGTAGGTAGTATTGGAACATGAAATTTAAGGATGCTACCTCTGCTGCATAAGCAGCGGCTGAGTTTGGAGAACATGCAAGCCTAGCTGCCAGAGCTGTTGGAGAACTTTCAAGGCAATATTATGTTGATTAGGGTGGTTCATGCCACTTAGGTTTCAAGGATGAAAGGTTGGAACATGGTCAAGCATTTCCTGGAGATTGTAATGGTAATTTTTCTGTTGGCAAGCAGAATTGGAACATGAAATTTAAGGATGCTACCTCTGCTGCTCAAGCAGCGGCTGAGTTTGCAGAACATGCAAGCCTAGCTGCCAGAGCTGTTGTAGAACTTTCAAGGCAATATTGTGTTGATGATGGTGGTTCATGCCACTTAGGTTTCAAGGATGAAAGGTTGGAACATGGGCAATAATTTCCTCGAGATGGTAATGGTAAATCTTCTTGTTGGTAGGCAGTATTGGAACATGAAATTTAAGGATGCTACCTATGCTGCTCAAGCAGCAGTTGAGTTTGGAGAACATGCAAGCCTAGCTGCCAGAGCTGTTGGAGAACTTTCAAGGCAATATTGTGTTGATGATGGTGGTTCATGCCACTTAGGTTTCAAGGATGAAAGGTTGGAACATGGGCAATCATTTCCTTGAGATGGTAATGGTAATTTTTCTGTTGGTAGGTAGTATTGGAACATGAAATTTAAGGATGCTACCTCTGCTGCATAAGCAGTGGCTGAGTTTGGAGAACATGCAAGCCTAGCTGCCAGAGCTGTTGGAGAACTTTCAAGGCAATATTATGTTGATTAGGGTGGTTCATGCCACTTAGGTTTCAAGGATGAAAGGTTGGAACATGGTCAAGCATTTCCTGGAGATTGTTATGGTAATTTTTCTGTTGGCAAGAAGAATTGGAACATGAAATTTAAGGATGCTACCTCTGCTGCTCAAACTACGGCTGAGTTTGTAGAACATGCAAGCCTAGCTGCCAGAGCTGTTGTAGAACTTTCAAGGCAATATTGTGTTGATGATGGCGGTTCATGCCACTTAGGTTTCAAGGATGAAAGGTTGGAACATGGGCAATCATTTCCTTGAGATGGTAATGGTAAATCTTCTTGTTGGTAGGCAGTATTGGAACATGAAATTTAAGGATGCTACCTATGCTGCTCAAGCAGCGGCTGAGTTTGGAGAACATGCAAGCCTAGCTGCCAGAGCTGTTGAAGAACTTTCAAGGCAATATTGTGTTGATGATGGTGGTTCATGCCACTTAGGTTTCAAGGATGAAAGGTTGGACCATGGACAATCATTTCCTGGAGATGGTAATGGTAATTTTTCTATTGGCAGGCAAAATTGGAACATGAAATTTGAGGATGCTACCTCTGCTGCTCAAGTCGTGAGTGAGTTTGCAGAATAGGCAAGCCTAGCGGCCAGAACTGTTGTAGAATTTTCAAGGCAATATTGTGTTGATGATGGTGGTTCATGCCACTTAGTTTTCAAGGATGAAAGATTGGAACATGGGCAATCATTTCCTTGAGATGGTAATGGTAATTTTTTAGTTGTCAGGCAGTATTGGAACATGAAATTTAACGATGCTACGTCTGCTGCTCTAGCAGCGAATGAGTTTTTAGAACATGCAAGCCTAGCTGCCAGAGATGTTGGAGAACTTTCAAGGCAATATTGTGTTGATGATGGTGGTTCATGCCGCTTAGGTTTCAAGGATGAAAGGTTGGAACATGGGCAATCATTTCCTTGAGATGGTAATGGTAATTTTTCTGTTGGTAGGTAGTATTGGAACATGAAATTTAAGGATGCTACCTCTGCTGCATAAGCAGCGGCTGAGTTTGGAGAACATGCAAGCCTAGCTGCCAGAGCTGTTGGAGAACTTTCAAGGCAATATTATGTTGATTAGGGTGGTTCATGCCACTTAGGTTTCAAGGATGAAAGGTTGGAACATGGTCAAGCATTTCCTTGAGATTGTTATGGTAATTTTTCTGTTGGCAAGAAGAATTGGAACATGAAATTTAAGAATGCTACCTCTGCTGCACAAGCAGCGGCTGAGTTTGCTGAACATGCAAGCCTTGCTACCAGAGCTGTTGTAGAACTTTCAAGGCAATATTGTGTTGATGATGCTGGTTCATGCCACTTAGGTTTCTAGGATGAAAGGTTGGAACATGGGCAATCATTTCCTTAAGATGGTAATGGTAAATCTTATTGTTGGTAGGGAGTATTGGAACATGAAATTTAAGGATGCTACCTATGCTGCTCAAGCAGCGGTTGAGTTTGGAGAACATGCAAGCCTAGCTGCCAGAGCTGTTGGAGAACTTTCAAGGCAATATTGTGTTGATGATGGTGGTTCATGCCACTTAGGTTTCAAGGATGAAAGGTTGGAACATGGGCAATCATTTCCTTGAGATGGTAATGGTAAATCTTCTTGTTGGTAGGCCGTATTGGAACATGAAATTTAAGGATGCTACCTATGCTGCTCAAGCAGCGGTTCAGTTTGGAGAACATGCAAGCCTAGCTGCCAGAGCTGTTGGAGAACATTCAAGGCAATATTGTTTTGATGATGGTGGTTCATGCCATTTAGGTTTAAAGGATGAAAGGTTGGAATATGGGCAAGCATTTCCTGGACATGGTATTGGTAATTTTTCTGTTAGCAAGAAGAATTGGAACATGAAATTTAAGGATGCTACCTCTGCTGCTCAAACAACGGCTGAGTTTGCAGAACATGCAAGCCTAGCTGCCAGAGCTATTGTAGAACTTTCAAGGCAATATTGTGTTGATGATGGTGGTTCATGCCACTTAGGTTTCAAGGATGAAAGGTTGGAATATGGGCAATCATTTCCTTGAGATGGTAATGGTAAATCTTATTGTTGGTAGGGAGTATTGGAACATGAAATTTAAGGATGCTACCTATGCTGCTCAAGCAGCGGTTGAGTTTGGAGAACATGCAAGCCTAGTTGCCAGTGCTATTGGAGAACTTTCAAGGCAATATTGTATTGATGATGGTCGTTCATGCCACTTAGGTTTCAAGGATGAAAGGTTTGAACATGGGCAATCATTTCCTTGAGATGGTAATGGTAATTTTTCAGTTGGCAGGCAGTATTGGAACATGAAATTTAACGATGCTACGTCTGCTGCTCAAGCATCAAATGAGTTTTTAGAACATGCAAGCCTAGCTGCTAGAGATGTTGGAGAACTTTCACGGCAATATTGTGTTGATGATGGTGGTTCATGCCACTTAGGTTTCAAGGATGAAAGGTTGGAACATGGGCATTCATTTCCTTGAGATGGTAATCGAAATTTTTCTGTTGGTAGGCAGTATTGGAACATGAAATTTAAGGATGCTACCTCTGTTGCTCAAGCAGCGGTTGAGTTTGGAGAACATGCAAGCCTAGCTGCCAGAGCTGTTGGAGAACTTTCAAGGCAATATTGTGTTGATGATGGTGGTTTATGCCACTTAGTTTTCAAGGTTGAAAGGTTGGAACATGGGCAATCATTTCCTTGAGATGGTAATGGTAATTTTTCTGTTGGTAGGTAGTATTGGAACATGAAATTTAAGGATGCTACCTCTGCTGCATAAGCAGCGGCTGAGTTTGGAGAACATGCAAGCCTAGCTGCCAGAGCTGTTGGAGAACTTTCAAGGCAATATTTTGATGATGATGGCGGTTCATGCCACTTAGGTTTCAAGGAAAAAAAGGGTGGAACATGGCCAAGCATTTCCTGGAGATTGTTATGGTAATTTTTCTGTTGGCAAGAAGAATTGGAACATGAAATTTAAGGATGCTACCTATGCTGCTCAAGCAGCGGCTGAGTTTGTAGAACATGCAAGCCTAGCTGCCAGAGCTATTGTAGAACTTTCAAGGCAATATTGTGTTGATGATGGTGGTTCATGCCACTTAGGTTTCAAGGATGAAAGGTTGGAACATGGGCAATCATTTCCTTGAGATGGTAATGGTAAATCTTATTGTTGGTAGGGGGTATTGGAACATGAAATTTAAGGATGCTACCTCTGCTGCATAAGCAGCGGCTGAGTTTGGAGAACATGCAAGCCTAGCTGCCAGAGCTATTGGAGAACTTTCAAGGCAATATTATGTTGATTAGGGTGGTTCATGCCACTTAGGTTTCAAGGATGAAAGGTTGGAACATGGTCAAGCATTTCCTGGAGATTGTTATGGTAATTTTTCTGTTGGCAAGAAGAATTGGAACATGAAATTTAAGGATGCTACCTCTGCTGCTCAAGCAGCGGCTGAGTTTGCAGAACATGCAAGCCTAGCTGCCAGAGCTGTTGTAGAACTTTCAAGGCAATATTGTGTTGATGATGGTGGTTCATGCCACTTAGGTTTCAAGGATGAAAGGTTGGAACATGGGCAATCATTTCCTTGAGATGGTAATGGTAATTTTTCTGTTGGTAGGTAGTATTGGAACATGAAATTTAAGGATGCTACCTCTGCTGCATAAGCAGCGGCTGAGTTTGGAGAACATGCAAACCTAGCTGCCAGAGCTATTGGAGAACTTTCAAGGCAATATTATGTTGATTAGGGTGGTTCATGCCACTTAGGTTTCAAGGATGAAAGGTTGGAACATGAGCAAGCATTTCCTGGAGATTGATATCGTAATTTTTCTGTTGGCAAGAAGAATTGGAACATGAAATTTTAGGATGCTACCTCTGCTGCTCAAGTAGCGACTGATTTTGCAGAACAGGCAAGCCTAGCTGCCAGAGCTGTCGTAGAACTTTTAAGGCAATATTTTGTTGATGATGGTGGTTCATGCCACTTACTTTTCAAGGATGAAAGGTTGGAACATGGGCAATCATTTCCTTGAGATGATAATGGTAATTTTTCTGTTGGCAGGCAGTATTGTAACATGAAGTTTAAGGATGCTACCTTTGCTGCTCAAGCAGCGGCTGAGTTTGGAGAACAGGCAATCCTAGCTGCCAGAGCTGTTGGAGAACTTTCAAGGAAATATTGTGTTGATGATGGTGGTTCATGCCACTTAGGTTTCAAGGATGAAAGGTTGGAACATGGGCAATCATTTCCTTGAGATGGTAATGGTAATTTTTCTGTTGGCAAGCAGAATTGGAACATGAAATTTAAGGATACTACCTCTGCTGCTCAAGCAGTGGCTGAGTTTGCAGAACATGCAAGCCTAGCTGCCAGAGCTGTTGTAGAACTTACAAGGCAATATTGTGTTGATATTGGTGGTTCATGCCGCTTAGGTTTCAAGGATGAAAGGCTGGAACATGGACAATCATTTCCTTGAGATGGTAATGGTAATTTTTCTGTTGGCAGGCAGTATTGGAACATGATATTTAAGGATGCTACCTCTGCTGCACAAGCAGCGGCTGAGTTTTGAGAACATGCAAGCTTAGCTGCTAGAGCTATTGGAGAACTTTCAAGGCAATATTGTTTTGATGATGGTGGTTCATGCCACTTAGTTTTCAAGGATGAAAGGTTGGAACATGGGCAATCATTTCCTTGAGATGGTAATGGTAATTTTTTTGTTGGCAGGCAGTATTGGAACATGAAATTTAAGGATGCTACTTCTGCTGCACAAGCAGCGGCTAAGTTTTGAGAACATGCAAGCCTAGCTGCCAGAGCTGTTGGAGAACTTTCAAGGCAATATTGTGTTGATGATGGTGGTTCATGCCACTTAGGTTTCAAGAATGAAAGGTTGGAACATGGGCAAGCATTTCCTAGAGATGGTTATGGTAATTTTTCTGTTGGCAAGTAGAATTGGAACATGAAATTTAAGGATGCTACCTCTGCTGCTCAAGCAGCGGCTGAGTTTGGAGAACATGCAAGCCTAGCTTCCAGAGCTGATGGAGAACTTTCAAGGCAATATTTTGATGATGATGGCGGTTCATGCCACTTAGGTTTCAAGGATGAAAGATTGGAACATGGCCAAGCATTTCCTGGAGATGGTAATGGTAATTTTTCTGTTGGCAGGTAGAATTGGAACATGTAATTTAACGATGCTACCTCTGCTGCTCAAGCAGCGGTTGAGTTTGCAGAACATGCAAGCCCAGCCACCAGAGCTGTTGTAGAACTTTCAAGGCAATATTGTGTTGATGATGGTGGTTCATGCCACTTAGGTTTCAAGGATGAAAGGTTGGACCATGGGCAATCATTTCCTGGAGATGGTAATGGTAATTTTTCTATTGGCAGGCAGAATTGGAACATGAAATTTGAGGATGCTACCTCTGCTGCTCAAGTAGCGGCTGCGTTTGCAGAACAGGCAAGCCTAGCGGCCAGAGCTGTTGTAGAATTTTCAAGGCAATATTGTGTTGATGATGGTGGTTCATGCCACATAGTTTTCAAGGATGAAAGATTTGAACATGGGCAATCATTTCCTTGAGATGGTAATGGTAATTTGTCAGTTGGCAGGCAGTATTGGAACATGATATTTAAGGATGCTACCTCTGCTGCACAAGCAGCGGCTGAGTTTTGAGAACATGCAAGCTTAGCTGCCAGAGCTATTGGAGAACTTTCAAGGAAATATTGTGTTGATGATGGTGGTTCATGCCACTTAGGTTTCAAGGACGAAAGGTTGGAACATGGGCAATCATTTCCTAGAGATTGTAATGGTAATTTTTCTGTTGGCAGGCAGTATTGGAACATGAAATTTAAGGATGCTACCTCTGCTGCACAAGCAGCGGTTGAGTTTGGAGAACATGCAAGCCTAGCTGCCAGAGCTGTTGGAGAACTTTCAAGGCAATATTGTGTTGATGATGGTGGTTTATGCCACTTAGTTTTCAAGGTTGAAAGGTTGGAACATGGGCAATCATTTCCTTGAGATGGTAATGGTAATTTTTCTGTTGGTAGGTAGTATTGGAACATGAAATTTAAGGATGCTACCTCTGCTGCATAAGCAGCGGCTGAGTTTGGAGAACATGCAAGCCTAGCTGCCAGAGCTGTTGGAGAACTTTCAAGGCAATATTATGTTGATTAGGGTGGTTCATGCCACTTAGGTTTCAAGGATGAAAGGTTGGAACATGGTCAAGTATTTCCTGGAGATTGTTATGGTAATTTTTCTGTTGGCAAGAAGAATTGGAACATGAAATTTAAGGATGCTACCTCTGCTGCTCAAGCAGCGGCTGAGTTTGCAGAACATGCAAGCCTAGCTGCCACAGCTGTTGTAGAACTTTCAAGGCAATATTGTGTTGATGATGGTGGTTCATGCCACTTAGGTTTCAAGGATGAAAGGTTGGAACATGGGCAATCATTTCCTTAAGATGGTAATGGTAAATTTTCTGTTGGCAGGCAGTATTGGAACATGAAATTTAAGGATGCTACCTCTGCTGCTCAAGCAGCGGCTGAGTTTGGAGAACATGCAAACCTAGCTGCCTTAGCTGTTGGAGAACTTTCAAGGCAATATTGTATTGATGATGGTGGTTCATGCCACTTAGGTTTCAAGGATGAAAGGTTGGAACATGGGCAATCATTTCTTGGAGATGGTAATGGTAATTTTTCTGCTAGCAGGCAGAATTGGAACACGAAATTTAAGGATGCTACCTCTGCTACTTAAGCAGTGGCTGAGTTTGCAGAACATGCAAGACTAGCTGCCAGAGTTGTTGTAGAACTTTCAAGGCAATATTGTGTTGATGATGGTGGTTCATGCCACTTAGGTTTCAAGGATGAAAGATTGGAACATGGGAAATCATTTCCTGGAGATGGTAATGGTAATTTTTATGTTGGCAGGTAGAATTGGAATATGCAATTTAAGGATGCTACCTCTGCTGCTCAAGCAGCGGCTGAGTTTGCAGAACATGCAAGCCTAGCTACCAGAGCTGTTGTAGAACTTTCAAGGCAATATTGTGTTGATAATGGTGGTTCATGCCACTTAGGTTTCAATGATAAAAGGTTGGAACATGGGCAATCATTTCCTGGAAATAGTAAATTTTCTATTGGCCGACAGAATTTGAACATTCAATTTAAGGATGCTACCGCTGCTGCTCAGGCAGCGGCTGAGTTTTCAAAACATCCAAGCCTAGCTGCCAGAGCTGTTGTAGAACTTTCAAGGCAATATTTTGTTGATGATGGTGGTTCATGCCACTTAGGTTTCAATGATGAAAGGTTGGAACATGGGCAATCATTTCCTGGAGATGGTAATGGTAATTTTTCTATTGGCAGGCATAATTGGAACATGAAATTTTAGGATGCTACCTCTGCTGCTCAAGTAGCGACTGATTTTGCAGAACAGGCAAGCCTAGCTGCCAGAGCTGTCGTAGAACTTTTAAGGCAATATTTTGTTGATGATGGTGGTTCATGCCACTTACTTTTCAAGGATGAAAGGTTGGAACATGGGCAATCATTTCCTTGAGATGATAATGGTAATTTTTCTGTTGGCAGGCAGTATTGTAACATGAAGTTTAAGGATGCTACCTTTGCTGCTCAAGCAGCGGCTGAGTTTGGAGAACAGGCAATCCTAGCTGCCAGAGCTGTTGGAGAACTTTCAAGGAAATATTGTGTTGATGATGGTGGTTCATGCCACTTAGGTTTCAAGGATGAAAGGTTGGAACATGGGCAATCATTTCCTTGAGATGGTAATGGTAATTTTTCTGTTGGCAAGCAGAATTGGAACATGAAATTTGAGGATACTACCTCTGCTGCTCAAGCAGTGGCTGAGTTTGTAGAACATGCAAGCCTAGCTGCCAGAGCTGTTGTAGAACTTACAAGGCAATATTGTGTTGATATTGGTGGTTCATGCCGCTTAGGTTTCAAGGATGAAAGGTTGAAACATGGACAATCATTTCCTTGAGATGGTAATGGTAATTTTTCTGTTGGCAGGCAGTATTGGAACATGATATTTAAGGATGCTACCTCGGCTGCACAAGCAGCGGCTGAGTTTTGAGAACATGCAAGCTTAGCTGCTAGAGCTATTGGAGAACTTTCAAGGCAATATTGTTTTGATGATGGTGGTTCATGCCACTTAGTTTTCAAGGATGAAAGGTTGGAACATGGGCAATCATTTCCTTGAGATGGTAATGGTAATTTTTTTGTTGGCAGGCAGTATTGGAACATGAAATTTAAGGATGCTACTTCTGCTGCACAAGCAGCGGCTAAGTTTTGAGAACATGCAAGCCTAGCTGCCAGAGCTGTTGGAGAACTTTCAAGGCAATATTGTGTTGATGATGGTGGTTCATGCCACTTAGGTTTCAAGAATGAAAGGTTGGAACATGGGCAAGCATTTCCTAGAGATGGTTATGGTAATTTTTCTGTTGGCAAGCAGAATTGGAACATGAAATTTAAGGATATTACCTCTGCTACCTCAAGCAGCGACTGAGTTTGCAGAACATGCAAGACTAGCTGCCAGAGTTTTTGTAGAACTTTCAAGGCAATATTGTGTTGATGATGGTGGTTCATGCCACTTAGGTTTCAAGGATGAAAGATTAGAACATGGGAAATCATTTCTTGGAGATGGTAATCGTAATTTTTCTATTGGCAGGTAGAATTGGAACATGCAATTTAAGGATGCTACCTCTGCTACTCAAGCAGTGGCTGAGTTTGCAAAACATCCAAGCCTAGCTGCCAGAGCTGTTGTAGAACTTTCAAGGCAATATTTTGTTGATGATGGTGGTTCATGCCACTTAGGTTTCAATGATGAAAGGTTGGAACATGGGCAATCATTTCCTGGAGATGGTGATGGTAATTTTTCTATTGGAAGGCATAATTGGAACATGAAATTTAAGGATGCTACCTCTGCTGCTCAAGTAGCGACTGATTTTGCAGAGCAGGCAAGCCTAGCTGCCAGAGCTGTTGTAGAACTTTCAAGGCAATATTTTGTTGATGATGGTGGTTCATGCCACTTAGGTTTCAAGGATGAAAGGTTGGAACATGGGCAAGCATTTCCTAGAGATGGTAATGGTAATATTTCTGTTGGCAAGCTGAATTGGAACATGAAATTTAAGGATGTTACCTCTGCTGCTCAAGTAGAGGCTGAGTTTGCAGAACATGCAAGCCTAGCTGCCAGAGCTGTTGGAGAACTTTCAAGGCAATAATGTGTGGATGATTGTTGTTCATGCCACTTAGTTTTCAAGGATGAAAGGTTGGAACATGGGCAATCATTTCCTTGAGATGGTAATGGTAATTTTTCTGTTGGCAGGCAGTATTGGAACATGAAATTTAAGGATGCTACCTCTGCTGCTCAAGCAGCGGCTGAGTTAGGAGAACATGCAAGCCTAGCTGCCAGAGTCGTTGTAGCACTTTTAAGGCAATATTGTGTTGATGATGGTGGTTCATGCCACCTAGGTTTCAAGGATGAAAGGTTGGAACATGGGCAAGCATTTCCTAGAGATGGTAATGGTAATATTTCTGTTGGCAAGCTGAATTGGAACATGAAATTTAAGGATAGTACCTCTGCTGCTCAAGTAGCGATTGAGTTTGCAAAACATGCAAGCCTAGCTGCCAGAGCTGTTGTAGAACTTTCAAGGCAATATTGTGTTGATGATGGTGGTTCATGCAGCTTAGGTTTCAAGGATGAAAGGTTGGAACATGGGCAATCGTTTCCTGGAAATGGTAAATTTTCTATTGGCCGGCAGTATTGGAACATTCAATTTAAGGATGCTACCTCTGCTGCTCAGGCAGCGGCTAAGTTTTCAAAACATCCAAGCCTAGCTGCCAGAGCTGTTGTAGAACTTTCAAGGCAATATTTTGTTGATGATGGTGGTTCATGCCACTTAGGTTTCAATGATGAAAGGTTGGAACATGGGCAATCATTTCCTGGAGATGGTGATGGTAATTTTTCTATTGGAAGCCATAATTGGAACATGAAATTTAAGGATGCTACCTCTGCTGCTCAAGTAGCGACTGATTTTGCAGAGCAGGCAAGCCTAGCTGCCAGAGCTGTCGTAGAACTTTTAAGGCAATATTGTGTTGATGATGGTGGTTCATGCCACTTACTTTCAAGGATGAAAGGTTGGAACATGGGCAATCATTTCCTTGAGATGGTAATGGTAATTTTTCTATTGGCAGGCAGTATCGGAACATGAAGTTTAAGGATGCTACCTCTGCTGCTCAAGCAGCGGCTGAGTTTGGAGAACATGCAAGCCTAGCTGCCAGAGCTATTGGAGAACTTTCAAGGCAATATTGTGTTGATGATGGTGGTTCATGCCACTTAGGTTTCAAGAATGAAAGGTTGGAACATGGGCAAGCATTTCCTGGAGATGGTTATGGTAATTTTTCTGTTGGCAAGAATAATTGGAACATGAAATTTAAGGATGCTACCTCTGCTGCTAAAGCAGTGACTGAGTTTACAGAACATGAAAGCCTAGATGCCAGAGCTGTTGTAGAACTTTTAAGGCAATATTGTGTTGATGATGGGGGTTCATGCCACTTAGGTTTCAAGGATGAAAGGTTGGAACATGGACAATCATTTCCTTGAGATGGTAATGGTAAATTATCTTGTTGGAAGGCAGTATTGGCATATGAAATTTAAGGATGCTACCTCTGCTGCTCAAGTAGCGACTGAGTTTGCAGAACATGTAAGGCTAGCTACCAGAGATGTTGTAGAACTTTTAAGGCAATATTGTGTTGATGATGGTGGTTCATGCCACTTAGGTTTCAAGTATGAAAGGTTGGAACATGGGCAATCATTTCCTAGAGATGGTAATGGTATTTTTTATGTTGGCAGGTAGAATTGGAACATGCAATTTAAGGATGTTGTCTCTGCTACTCAAGCAGCGGCTCAGTTTGCAGAACATGCAAGCCCAGTTGCCAGAGCTGTTGTAGAACTTTCAAGGCAATATTGTGTTGATGATGGTGGTTCTTGCCACTTAGGTTTCAAGGATAAAAGGTTGGAACATGGGCAATCATTTCCTTGAGATGGTAAATTTTCTATTGGCAGGCACAATTGGAACATGAAATTTAAGGATGCTACCTCTGCTGCTCAAGCAGCGGCTGAGTTTGCAAAACATCCAAGCCTAGCTGCCAGAGCTAGTGTAGAACTTTCCTGGCAATATTTTGTTGATGATGGTGGTTCATGCCACTTAGGTTTCAAGGATGAAAGGTTGGAACATGGGCAATCATTTCCTAGAGATGGTAATGGTAATTTTTCTGTTGGCAGGTAGAATTAGAACATGAAATTTAAGGATGCTACCTCTGCTACTCAAGCAGCGGCTGAGTTTGCAGAACATGCAAGCCTAGCTGCTAGAGCTATTGTAGAACTTTCAAGGCAATATTGTGGTGATGATGGTGGTTCTTGCCACTTAGTTTTCAAGGATAAAAGGTTGGAACATTGGCAATCATTTCCTTGAGATGGTAATGGTATTTTTTCTGTTGGCAGGTAGAATTGGAACATGCAATTTAAGGATGTTACCTCTACTACTCAAGCAGCGACTGAGTTTGCAGAACATGTAAGCCTAGCTGCCAGAGCTGTTGGAGAACTTTAGAGGCAATATTGTGTTGATGATGGTGGTTCATGCCACTTAGGTTTCAAGGATGAAAGGTTGGAACATGGGAAAGTATTTCCTGGAGATGGTAATGGTAATTTTTCTATTGGCAGGCAGAATTGGAACATGAAATTTAACGATGGTACCTCTGCTGCTCAAGTAGCGATTGAGTTTGTAGAACATGCAAGCCTAGCTCCCAGAGCTATTGTAGAACTTTCAAGGCAATATTGTGTTGATGATGGTGGTTCATGCCACTTAGTTTTCAAGGATTAAAGGTTGGAACATGGGCAATCATATCCTTGAGATGGTAATGGTAATTTTTCAGTTGGCAGGCAGTATTGGAACATGAAATTTAAGGATGCTACCTCAGCTGCTCAAGCAGCGGCTGAGTTTGGAGAACATGCAAGCCAAGCTGCCAGAGTTGTTGTAGAACTTTCAAGGCAATATTGTGTTGGTGATGGTGGTTCATGCCACTTAGGTTTCAAGGATGAAAGGTTGGAACATGGGCAAGCATTTCCTAGAGATGGTAATGGTAATATTTCTGTTTGCAAGTAGAATTGGAACATGAAATTTAAGGATATTACCTTTGCTGCTCAAGCAGCGACTGAGTTTGCAGAACATGCAAGCCTAGCTGCCAGAGCAGTTGTAGAACTTTCAAGGCAATATTTTTTTGATGATGGTGGTTAATGCCACTTATGTTTCAAGGATGAAAGGTTGGAACATGGGCAATCATTTCCTGGAGATGGTAATGGTAATTTTTCTATTGGTAGGCAGAATTGGAACATGAAATTTAAGGATGTTACCTCTGCTGCTCAAGTAGAGGCTGAGTTTGCAGAACATGCAAGCCTAGCTGCCAGAGTTGTTGGAGTACTTTCAAGGCAATATTGTGTTGATGATGGTGGTTCATGCCACTTAGTTTTCAAGGATGAAAGGTTGGAACATGGGCAATCATTTCCTTGAGATGGTAATGGTAATTTTTCTGTTGGCAGGCAGTATTGGAACATGAAATTTAAGGATGCTACCTCTGCTGCTCAAGCAGCGGCTGAGTTTGGAGAACATGCAAGCCTAGCTGCCAGAGTTGTTGTAGAACTTTCAAGGCAATATTGTGTTGATGATGGTGGTTCATGCCACTTAGGTTTCAAGGATAAAAGGTTGGAACATGGGCAAGCATTTTCTGGAAATGGTAAAGTTTCTATTGGCAGGCAGAATTGGAACATTAAATTTAAGGATGCTACCTCTGCTTCTCAAGCAGCGGCTGAGTTTGCAAAACATGCAAGCCTAGCTGCCAGAGCTGTTGTAGAACATTCAAGACAATATTGTGTTGATGAATGTGGTTCATGCCACTTAGGTTTTAAGGATGAAAGGTTGGAACATGGGCAAGCATTTCTTGGAGATAGTAATGTTAATTTATCTGTTGGCAAGCAGAATTGGAACATAAAATTTAAGGATGCTACCTCTGCTGCTCAAGCAGCGGCTGAGTTTGCAGAACATGCAAGCCTAATTGACAGAGTTTTTGTAGAACTTTCAAGGCAATATTATGTTGATGATGGTGGTTCATGCCACTTAGGTTTCACGGATGAATGGTTGGAACATGGGCAATCATTTCCTTGAGATGGTAATGGTAATTTTTCTGTTGGCAGGCAGTATTGGAACATGAAATTTAAGGATGCTACCTCTGCTTCTCAAGTAGCGACTAAGTTTGCAGAACATGCCGACCTAGCTACAAGAGCTGTTGTAGATTTTTCAAGGAAATATTATGTTGATGATGGTGGTTCATGCCACTTAGGTTTCAAGAATGAAAGGTCGGAACATGGGCAATCATTTCTTGGAGATGGTAATGGTAATTTTTTTGTTGGCAGGTAGAATTGGAACATAAAATTTAAGGATGCTACCTCTGCTACTCAAGCAGCGGCTGTGTTTGCAGAATATGCAAGCCTAGTTGCCAGAGCTGTTGTAGAACTTTCAAGGAAATATTTTGTTGATGAAGGTGGTTCATGCCACTTTGGTTTCAAGGATGAAAGGTTGGAACATGGGAAATCATTTCTTTGAGATGGTAAATTTTATATTGGCATGCAGAATTGGAACATGAAATTTAAGGAATGTACCTCTGCTACTCAGGCAGCGGCTGAGTTTGCAGAACATCCAAGCCTAGCTGCCAGAGTTGTTGTAGAACTTTCAAGGCAATATTGTGTTGATGATGGTGGTTCATGCCACTTAGTTTTCAAGGATGAAAGGTTGGAATATGGGCAATCATTTCCTTGAGATGGTAATGGTAATTGTTCTGTTGGCATGCAGAATTGGAACATGAAATTTAAGGATGCTACCTCTGCTGCTCAAGTAGCAACTGAGTTTGCAGAACATGCAAGCCTAGCTACAAGATCTGTTGCAGAACTTTCAAGGCAATATTGTGTTGATGATGGTGGTTCATGCCACTTAGGTTTTAAGGATGAAAGGTTGGAACATGGGCAAGCATTTCCTGGAGATGGTAATGTTAATTTATCTGTTGGCAAGCAGAATTGGAACATAAAATTTAAGGATGCTACCTCTGTTGCTCAAGCAGCGGCTGAGTTTGCAAAACATGCAAGCCTAGCTGATAGAGTTCCTGTAGAACTTTCAAGGCAATTTTATGTTGATGATGGTGGTTCATGCCACTTAGGTTTCAAGGATGAAAGGTTGGAACATGGGCAATCATTTCCTTGAGATGGTAATGGTAATTTTTCTGTTGGCAGGCAGTATTGGAGCATGAAATTTAAGGATGCTACCTCTGCTGCTCAAGTAGCGACTAAGTTTGCAGAACATGCCGGCCTAGCTACAAGAGCTGTTGTAGAACTTTCAAGGCAATATTGTGTTGATGATGGTGGTTCATGCCACTTAGGTTTCAAGAATGAAAGGTCGGAACATGGGTAATCATTTCTTAGAGATAGTAATGGTAATTTTTTTGTTGGCATGTAGAATTGGAACATAAAATTTAAGGATGCTACCTCTGCTACTCAAGCAGCGGCTGAGTTTGCAGAACATGCAAGCCTAGCTGCCAGAGCTGTTGTAGAACTTTCAAGGCAATTTTGTGTTGATGATGGTGGTTCATGCCACTAAGTTTTCAATGATGAAAGGTTGGAACATGGGCAATCATTTCCTTGAGATGGTAATGGTAATTTTTCTGTTGGCAAGAAGAATTGGAACATGAAATTTAAGGATGGTACCTCTGCTGTTCAAGTAGCGACTAAGTTTGCAGAACATGCAAGCCTAGCTACAAGAGTTGTTGCAGAACTTTCAATGCAATATTGTGTTGATGAATGTGGTTCATGCCACTTAGGTTTTAAGGATGAAAGGTTGGAACATGGGCAAGCATTTCCTAGAGATGGTAATGTTTATTTATCTGTTGGCAAGCAGAATTGGAACATAAAATTTAAGGATGCTACCTCTGCTGCTCAAGCAGCGGCTGAGTTTGGAGAACATGCAAGCCTACCTACAAGAGGTGTTGCAGAACATTCAAGACAATATTGTGTTGATGAATATGGTTCATGCCACTTAGGTTTTAAGGATGAATGGTTGGAACATGGGCAAGCATTTCCTGGAGATGGTAATGTTAATTTATCTATTGGCAAGCAGAATTGGAACATAAAATTTTAGGATGCTACCTCTGCTGCTCAAGCAGCGGCTAAGTTTGCAGAACATGCAGGCCTAACTGACAGAGTTCCTGTAGAACTTTCAAGGCAATATTATGTTGATGATGGTGGTTCATGCCACTTAGGTTTCACGGATGAAAGGTTGGAACATGGGCAATCATTTCCTTGAGATGGTAATGGTAATTTTTCTGTTGGCAGGCAGTATTAGAACATGAAATTTAAGGATGCTACCTCTGCTGCTCAAGTAGCGACTAAGTTTGTAGAACATGCCGGCCTAGCTACAAGAGCTGTTGTAGATATTTCAAGGCAACATTGTGTTGATGATGGTGGTTCATGCCACTTAGGTTTCAAGAATGAAAGGTCGGAACATGGGCAATCATTTCTTGGAGATGGTAATGGTAATTGTTTTGTTGGCAGGTAGAATTGGAACATAAAATTTAAGGATGCTACCTCTGCTACTCAAGCAGCAGCTGAGTTTGCAGAATATGCAAGCCTAGTTGCCAGAGCTGTTGTAGAACTTTCAAGGAAATATTGTGTTGATGATGGTGGTTCATGCCACTTTGGTTTCAAGGATGAAAGGTTGGAACATGGGAAATCATTTCTTTGAGATGGTAAATTTTATATTGGCAGGCAGAACTGGAACATGAAATTTAAGGAATGTACTTCTGCTGCTCAGGCAGCGGCTGAGTTTGCAGAACATCCAAGCCTAGCTGCCAGAGTTGTTATAGAACTTTCAAGGCAATATTATGTTGATGATGGTGGTTCATGCCACTTAGTTTTCAAAGATGAAAGGTTGGAATATAGGCAATCATTTCCTTTAGATGGTAAGGGTAATTGTTCTGTTGGCATGCAGAATTGGAACATGAAACTTAAGGATGCTACCTCTGCTGCTCAAGTAGCAACTGAGTTTGCAGAACATGCAAGCCTAGCTACAAGATCTGTTGCAGAACTTTCAAGGCAATATTGTGTTGATGATGGTGGTTCATGCCACTAAGGTTTTAAGGATGAAAGGTTGGAACATGGGCAAGCATTTCCTGGAGATGGTAATGTTAATTTATCTGTTGGCAAGCAGAATTGGAACATAAAATTTAAGGATGCTACCTCTGCTGCTCAAGCAGCGGCTGAGTTTGCAAAACATGCAAGCCTAGCTGATAGAGTTCCTGTAGAACTTTCAAGGCAATATTATGTTGATGATGGTGGTTCATGCCACTTAGGTTTCAAGGATGAAAGGTTGGAACATGGGCAATCATTTCCTTGAGATGGTAATGGTAATTTTTCTGTTGGCAAGAAGAATTGGAACATGAAATTTAAGGATGGTACCTCTGCTGTTCAAGTAGCGACTAAGTTTGCAGAACATGCAAGCCTAGCTACAAGAGTTGTTGCAGAACTTTCAATGCAATATTGTGTTGATGAATGTGGTTCATGCCACTTAGGTTTTAAGGATGAAAGGTTGGAACATGGGCAAGCATTTCCTAGAGATGGTAATGTTTATTTATCTGTTGGCAAGCAGAATTGGAACATAAAATTTAAGGATGCTACCTCTGCTGCTCAAGCAGCGGCTGAGTTTGGAGAACATGCAAGCCTACCTACAAGAGGTGTTGCAGAACATTCAAGACAATATTGTGTTGATGAATATGGTTCATGCCACTTAGGTTTTAAGGATGAATGGTTGGAACATGGGCAAGCATTTCCTGGAGATGGTAATGTTAATTTATCTATTGGCAAGCAGAATTGGAACATAAAATTTTAGGATGCTACCTCTGCTGCTCAAGCAGCGGCTAAGTTTGCAGAACATGCAGGCCTAACTGACAGAGTTCCTGTAGAACTTTCAAGGCAATATTATGTTGATGATGGTGGTTCATGCCACTTAGGTTTCACGGATGAAAGGTTGGAACATGGGCAATCATTTCCTTGAGATGGTAATGGTAATTTTTCTGTTGGCAGGCAGTATTAGAACATGAAATTTAAGGATGCTACCTCTGCTGCTCAAGTAGCGACTAAGTTTGTAGAACATGCCGGCCTAGCTACAAGAGCTGTTGTAGATATTTCAAGGCAATATTGTGTTGATGATGGTGGTTCATGCCACTTAGGTTTCAAGAATGAAAGGTCGGAACATGGGCAATCATTTCTTGGAGATGGTAATGGTAATTGTTTTGTTGGCAGGTAGAATTGGAACATAAAATTTAAGGATGCTACCTCTGCTACTCAAGCAGCAGCTGAGTTTGCAGAATATGCAAGCCTAGTTACCAGAGCTGTTGTAGAACTTTCAAGGAAATATTGTGTTGATGATGGTGGTTCATGCCACTTTGGTTTCAAGGATGAAAGGTTGGAACATGGGAAATCATTTCTTTGAGATGGTAAATTTTATATTGGCAGGCAGAATTGGAACATGAAATTTAAGGAATGTACTTCTGCTGCTCAGGCAGCGGCTGAGTTTGCAGAACATCCAAGCCTAGCTGCCAGAGTTGTTGTAGAACTTTCAAGGCAATATTATGTTGATGATGGTGGTTCATGCCACTTAGTTTTCAAAGATGAAAGGTTGGAATATAGGCAATCATTTCCTTTAGATGGTAAGGGTAATTGTTCTGTTGGCATGCAGAATTGGAACATGAAACTTAAGGATGCTACCTCTGCTGCTCAAGTAGCAACTGAGTTTGCAGAACATGCAAGCCTAGCTACAAGATCTGTTGCAGAACTTTCAAGGCAATATTGTGTTGATGATGGTGGTTCATGCCACTAAGGTTTTAAGGATGAAAGGTTGGAACATGGGCAAGCATTTCCTGGAGATGGTAATGTTAATTTATCTGTTGGCAAGCAGAATTGGAACATAAAATTTAAGGATGCTACCTCTGCTGCTCAAGCAGCGGCTGAGTTTGCAAAACATGCAAGCCTAGCTGATAGAGTTCCTGTAGAACTTTCAAGGCAATATTATGTTGATGATGGTGGTTCATGCCACTTAGGTTTCAAGGATGAAAGGTTGGAACATGGGCAATCATTTCCTTGAGATGGTAATGGTAATTTTTCTGTTGGCAGGCAGTATTGGAACATGAAATTTAAGGATGCTACCTCTGCTGCTCAAGTAGCGACTAAGTTTGCAGAACATGCCGGCCTAGCTACAAGAGCTGTTGTAGAACTTTCAAGGCAATATTGTGTTGATGGTGGTGGTTCATGCCACTTGGGTTTCAAGAATGAAAGGTCGGAACATGGGCAATCATTTCTTAGAGATTGTAATGGTAATTGTTTTGTTGGCATGTAGAATTGGAACATAAAATTTAAGGATGCTACCTTTGCTACTCAAGCAGCGGCTGAGTTTGTAGAACATGCAAGCCTAGCTGCCAGAGCTGTTGTAGAACTTTCAAGGAAATTTTGTGTTGAAGATGGTGGTTCATGCCACTTAGTTTTCAATGATGAAAGGTTGGAACATGGGCAATCATTTCCTTGAGATGGTAATGGTAATTTTTCTGTTGGCAAGAAGAATTGGAACATGAAATTTAAGGATGGTACCTCTGCTGTTCAAGTAGCGACTAAGTTTGCAGAACATGCAAGCCTAGCTACAAGAGTTGTTGCAGAACTTTCAATGCAATATTGTGTTGATGAATGTGGTTCATGCCACTTAGGTTTTAAGGATGAAAGGTTGGAACATGGGCAAGCATTTCCTGGAGATGGTAATGTTTATTTATCGGTTGGCAAGCAGAATTGGAACTTAAAATTTAAGGATGCTACCTCTGCTGCTCAAGTAGCGGCTGAGTTTGGAGAACATGCAAGCCTACCTACAAGAGGTGTTGCAGAACATTCAAGACAATATTGTGTTGATGAATATGGTTCATGCCACTTAGGTTTTAAGGATGAAAGGTTGGAACATGGGCAAGCATTTCCTGGAGATGGTAATGTTAATTTATCTGTTGGCAAGCAGAATTGGAACATAAAATTTAAGGATGCTACCTCTGCTGCTCAAGCAGCGGCTGAGTTTGCAGAACATGCAGGCCTAACTGACAGAGTTCCTGTAGAACTTTCAAGGCAATATTATGTTGATGATGGTGGTTCATGCCACTTAGGTTTCACGGATGAAAGGTTGGAACATGGGCAATCATTTCCTTGAGATGGTAATGGTAATTTTTCTGTTGGCAGGCAGTATTAGAACATGAAATTTAAGGATGCTACCTCTGCTGCTCAAGTAGCGACTAAGTTTGTAGAACATGCCGGCCTAGCTACAAGAGCTGTTGTAGATATTTCAAGGCAATATTGTGTTGATGATGGTGGTTCATGCCACTTAGGTTTCAAGAATGAAAGGTCGGAACATTGGCAATCATTTCTTGGAGATGGTAATGGTAATTGTTTTGTTAGCAGGTAGAATTGGAACATAAAATTTAAGGATGCTACCTCTGCTACTCAAGCAGCGGCTGAGTTTGCAGAATATGCAAGCCTAGTTGCCAGAGCTGTTGTAGAACTTTCAAGGAAATATTGTGTTGATGATGATGGTTCACGCCACTTAGGTTTCAAGGATAAAAGGTTGGAACATGGGCAATCATTTCCTGGAGATGGTAAATTTTCTATTGGCAAGTAGAATTGGAACATGAAATTTAAGGATGCTACCTCTGCTGCTCAAGCAGCGGCTGAGTTTGGAGAACATGCAAGCCTAACTGACAGAGTTCCTGTAGAACTTTCAAGGCAATATTATGTTGATGATGGTGGTTCATGCCACTTAGGTTTCACGGATGAAAGGTTGGAACATGGGCAATCATTTCCTTGAGATGGTAATGGTAATTTTTCTGTTGGCAGGCAGTATTAGAACATGAAATTTAAGGATGCTACCTCTGCTGCTCAAGTAGCGACTAAGTTTGTAGAACATGCCGGCCTAGCTACAAGAGCTGTTGTAGATCTTTCAAGGCAATATTGTGTTAATGATGGCGGTTCATGCCACTTAGGTTTCAAGAATGAAAGGTCGGAACATGGGCAATCATTTCTTGGAGATGGTAATGGTAATTTTTTTGTTTGCAGGTAGAATTGGAACATAAAATTTAAGGATGCTACCTCTGCTACTCAAGCAGCGGCTGTGTTTGCAGAATATGCAAGCCTAGTTGCCAGAGCTGTTGTAAAATTTTCAAGGAAATATTGTGATGATGATGATGGTTCATGCCACTTAGGTTTCAAGGATAAAAGGTTGGAACATGGGCAATCATTTCATGGAGATGGTAAATTTTCTATTGGCAGGTAGAATTGGAACATGAAATTTAAGGATGCTACCTCTGCTGCTCAAGCAGCGGCTGAGTTTGGAGAACATGCAAGCCTAGCTGCCAGAGCTGTTGGAGAACTTTCAAGGCAATATTTTGTTGATGATGGTAGTTCATGCCACTTTGGTTTCAAGGATGAAAGGTTGGAACATGGGAAATCATTTCTTTGAGATGGTAAATGTTATATTGGCAGGCAGAATTGGAACATGAAATTTAAGGAATGTACCTCTGCTGCTCAGGCAGCGGCTGAGTTTGCAGAACATCCAAGCCTAGCTGCCAGAGTTGTTGTAGAACTTTCAAGGCAATATTGTGTTGATGATGGTTGTTTATGCCACTTAGTTTTCAAGGATGAAAAGTTGGAATATGGGCAATCATTTCCTTGAGATGGTAATGGTAATTGTTCTGTTGGCATGCAGAATTGGAACATGAAATTTAAGGATGCTACCTCTACTGCTCAAGTAGCGACTGAGTTTGCAGAACATGCAAGGCTAGCTACAAGATCTGTTGCAGAACATTCAAGGCAATATTGTGTTGATGATGGTGGTTCATGCCACTTAGGTTTTAAGGATGAAAGGTTGGAACATGGGCAAGCATTTCCTGGAGATGTTAATGTTAATTTATCTATTGGCAAGCAGAATTGGAACATAAAATTTAAGGATGTTACCTCTGCTGCTCAAGCAGTGGCTGAGTTTGCAGAACATGCAAGCCTAGCTGACAAAGTTCCTACAGAACTTTCAAGGCAATATTATGTTGATGATGGTGGTTCATGCCACTTAGGTTTCAAGGATGAAAGGTTGGAACATGGGCAATCATTTCCTTGAGATGGTAATGGTAATTTTTCTGTTGGCAGGCAGTATTGGAACATGAAATTTAAGGATGCTACCTCTGCTGCTCAAGTAGCGACTAAGTTTGCAGAACATGCCGGCCTAGCTACAAGAGCTGTTGTAGAACTTTCAAGGCAATATTGTGTTGATGATGGTGGTTCATGCCACTTAGGTTTCAAGAATGAAAGGTCGGAACATGGGCAATCATTTCTTAGAGATGGTAATGGTAATTTTTTTGTTGGCAGGTAGAATTGGAACATAAAATTTAAGGATGCTACCTCTGCTACTCAAGCAGCGGCTAAGTTTGCAGAACATGCAAGCCTAGCTGCCAGAGCTGTTGTAGAACTTTCAAGGCAATTTTGTGTTGATGATGGTGGTTCATGCCACTTAGTTTTCAAGGATGAAAGGTTGGAACATGGGCAATCATTTCCTTGAGATGGTAATGGTAATTTTTCTGTTGGCAAGAAGAATTGGAACATGAAATTTAAGGATGGTACCTCTGCTGTTCAAGTAGCGACTAAGTTTGCAGAACATGCAAGCCTAGCTACAAGAGTTGTTGCAGAACTTTCAATGCAATATTGTGTTGATGAATGTGGTTCATGCCACTTAGGTTTTAAGGATGAAGGTTGGAACATGGGCAAGTATTTCCTAGAGATGGTAATGTTAATTTATCTGTTGGCAAGCAGAATTGGAACATAAAATTTAAGGATGCTACCTCTGCTGCTCAAGCAGCGGCTGAGTTTGCAGAACATGCAAGCCTAACTGACAGAGTTCCTGTAGAACTTTCAAGGCAATATTATGTTGATGATGGTGGTTCATGCCACTTACGTTTCACGGATGAAAGGTTGGAACATGGGCAATCATTTCCTTGAGATGGTAATGGTAATTTTTCTGTTGGCAGGCAGTATTGGAACATGAAATTTAAGGATGCTACCTCTGCTGCTCAAGTAGCGACTAAGTTTGCAGAACATGCCGGCCTAGCTACAAGAGCTGTTGTAGAACTTTCAAGGCAATATTGTGTTGATGATGGTGGTTCATGCCACTTAGGTTTCAAGAATGAAAGGTCGGAACATGGGTAATCATTTCTTGGAGATGGTAATGGTAATTGTTTTTTTGGCAGGTAGAATTGGAACATAAAATTTAAGGATGCTACCTCTGCTACTCAAGCCGTGGTTGAGTTTGCAAAACATGCAAGCCTAGCTGCCAGAGCTGTTGTAGAACTTTCAAGGAAATATTGTGTTGATGATGATGGTTCACGACACTTAGATTTCAAGGATGAAAGGTTGGAACATGGGTAATCATTTCCTTGAGATGGTAATGGTAATTTTTCTGTTGGCAGGCAGTATTGGAACATGAAATTTAAGGATGCTACCTCTACTGCTCAAGCAGCGGCTGAGTTTGGAGAACATGCAAGCCTAGCTGCCAGAGCTGTTGGAGAACTTTCAAGGCAATATTTTGTTGATGATGGTGGTTCATGCCACTTAGGTTTCAAGAATGAAAGGTTGGAACATGGGAAATCATTTCTTTGAGATGGTAAATTTTATATTGGCAGGTAGAATTGGAACATGAAATTTATGGAATGTACCTCTACTGCTCAGGCAGCGGCTGAGTTTGCAGAAGATCCAAGCCTAGCAGCCAGAGTGGTTGTAGAACATTCAAGGGAAAATTTTGTTGATGATGGTGGTTCATGCCACTTAGTTTTCAAGGACGAAAGGTTGGAACATGGGTAATCATTTCCTTGAGATGGTAATGGTAATTGTTCTGTTGGCAGGCAGAATTGGAACATTAAATTTAAGGATGCTACCTCTACTGCTCAAGTAGCGATTTGAGTTTGCAGAACATGCAAGCCTACCTACAAGAGCTGCTGCAGAACTTTCAAGGCAATATTGTGTTGATGATGGTGGTTCATGCCACTTAGGTTTTAAGGATGAAAGGTTCGAACATGGGCAAGCATTTCCTGGAGATGGTAATGTTAATTTATCTGTTGGCAAGCAGAATTGGAACATAAAATTTAAGGATGCTACCTCTGCTTCTCAAGCAGCGACTGAGTTTGCAGAACATGCAAGCCTAACTGACAGAGTTCCTGTAGAACTTTCAAGGCAATATTATGTTGATGATGGTGGTTCATGCCACTTACGTTTCACGGATGAAAGGTTGGAACATGGGCAATCATTTCCTTGAGATGGTAATGGTAATTTTTCTGTTGGCAAGAAGAATTGGAACATGGAATTTAAGGATGGTACCTCTGCTGTTCAAGTAGCGACTAAGTTTGCAGAACATGCAAGCCTAGCTACAAGAGTTGTTGCAGAACTTTCAATGCAATATTGTGTTGATGAATGTGGTTCATGCCACTTAGGTTTTAAGGATTGAAGGTTGGAACATGGGCAAGCATTTCCTGGAGATGGTAATGTTCATTTATCTGTTGGCAAGCAGAATTGGAACATAAAATTTAAGGATGCTACCTCTACTGCTCAGACAGCGGCTGAGTTTGGAGAACATGCAAGCCTACCTACAAGAGGTGTTGCAGAACATTCAAGACAATATTGTGTTGATGAATGTGGTTCATGCCACTTAGGTTTTAAGGATGAAAGGTTGGAACATGGGCAAGTATTTCCTGGAGATGGTAATGTTAATTTATCTGTTGGCAAGCAGAATTGGATCATAAAATTTAAGGATGCTACCTCTGCTGCTCAAGCAGCGGCTGAGTTTGCAGAACATGCAAGCCTAACTGACAGAGTTCCTGTAGAACTTTCAAGGCAATATTATGTTGATGATGGTGGTTCATGCCACTTAGGTTTCACGGATGAAAGGTTGGAACATGGGCAATCATTTCCTTGAGATGGTAATGGTAATTTTTCTGTTGGCAGGCAGTATTAAAACATGAAATTTAAGGATGCTACCTCTGCTGCTCAAGTAGCGACTAAGTTTGCAGAACATGTCGGCCTAGCTACAAGAGCTGTTGTAGATCTTTCAAGGCAATATTGTATTAATGATGGTGGTTCATGCCACTTAGGTTTCAAGAATGAAAGGTCGGAACATGGGCAATCATTTCTTGGAGATGGTAATGGTAATTATTTTGTTGGCAGGTAGAATTGGAACATAAAATTTAAGGATGCTACCTCTGCTACTCAAGCAGCGGCAGTGTTTGCAGAATATGCAAGCCTAGCTGCCACAGCTTTTGTAGAACTTTCAAGGAAATATTGTGTGGATGATGATGGTTCATGCCTCTTAGGTTTCAAGGATAAAAGGTTGGAACATGGGCAATCATTTTTTGGAGATGGTTATGGTAATTGTTCTATTGGCAGGCAGAATTGGAACATGAAATTTAAGGATGCTACCTCTACTTCTCAAGCAGCGGCTGAGTTTGGAGAACATGCAAGCCTAGCTGCCAGAGCTGTTGGAGAACTTTCAAGGCAATATTTTGTTGATGATGGTTGTTCATGCCACTTAGGTTTCAAGGATGAAAGGTTGGAACATGGGCAATCATTTCCTTGAGATGGTTATGGTAATTTTTCTGTTGGCAGGCAGTATTGGAACATGAAATTTAAGGATGCTACCTCTACTGCTCAAGCAGCGGCTGAGTTTGGAGAACATGCAAGCCTAGCTGCCAGAGCTGTTGGAGAACTTTCAAGGCAATGTTTTGTTGATGATGGTGGTTCATGCCACTTAGGTTTCAAGAATGAAAGGTTGGAACATGGGAAATCATTTCTTTGAGATGGTAAATTTTATATTGGCAGGCAGAATTGGAACATGAAATTTATGGAATGTACCTCTACTGCTCAGGCAACGGCTGAGTTTGCAGAAGATCCAAGCCTAGCTGCCAGAGTTGTTGTAGAACATTCAAGGCAAAATTTTGTTGATGATGGTGGTTCATGCCACTTAGTTTTCAAGGATGAAAGGTTGGAACATAGGTAATCATTTCCTTGAGATGGTAATGGTAATTGTTCTGTTGGCAGGCAGAATTGGAACATTAAATTTAAGGATGCTACCTCTGCTGCTCAAGTAGCGATTTGAGTTTGCAGAACATGCAAGCCAACCTACAAGAGCTGCTGTAGAACTTTCAAGGCAATATTGTGTTGATGATGGTGGTTCATGCCACTTAGGTTTTAAGGATGAAAGGGTTGAACATGGGCAAGCATTTCCTGGAGATGGTAATGTTAATTTATCTGTTGGCAAGCAGAATTGGAACATAAAATTTAAGGATGCTACCTCTGATTCTCAAGCAGCGGCTGAGTTTGCAGAACATGCAAGCCTAACTGACAGAGTTCCTGTAGAACTTTCAAGGCAAAATTATGTTGATGATGGTGGTTCATGCCACTTACGTTTCACGGATGAAAGGTTGGAACATGGGCAATCATTTCCTTGAGATGGTAATGGTAATTTTTCTGTTGGCAAGAAGAATTGGAACATGAAATTTAAGGATGGTACCTCTGCTGTTCAAGTAGCGACTAAGTTTGCAAAACATGCAAGCCTAGCTACAAGAGTTGTTGCAGAACTTTCAATGCAATATTGTGTTGATGAATGTGGTTCATGCCACTTAGGTTTTAAGGATGAAAGGTTGGAACATGGGCAAGCATTTCCTGGAGATGGTAATGTTCATTTATCTGTTGGCAAGCAGAATTGGAACATAAAATTTAAGGATGCTACCTCTACTGCTCAAGCAGCGGCTGAGTTTGGAGAACATGCAAGCCTACCTACAAGAGGTGTTGCAGAACATTCAAGACAATATTGTGTTGATGAATGTGGTTCATGCCACTTAGGTTTTAAGGATGAAAGGTTGGAACATGGGCAAGTATTTCCTGGAGATGGTAATGTTAATTTATCTTTTGGCAAGCAGAATTGGATCATAAAATTTAAGGATGCTACCTCTGCTACTCAAGCAGCGGCTGAGTTTGCAGAACATGCAAGCCTAACTGACAGAGTTCCTGTAGAACTTTCAAGGCAATATTATGTTGATGATGGTGGTTCATGCAACTTAGGTTTCACGGATGAAAGGTTGGAACATGGGCAATCATTTCCTTGAGATGGTAATGGTAATTTTTCTATTGGCAGGCAGTATTAGAACATGAAATTTAAGGATGCTACCTCTGCTGCTCAAGTAGCGACTAAGTTTGCAGAACATGCCGGCCTAGCTACAAGAGCTGTTGTAGATCTTTCAAGGCAATATTGTGTTAATGATGGTGGTTCATGCCACTAAAGTTTCAACAATGAAAGGTCGGAACATGGGCAATCATTTCTTAGAGATGGTAATGGTAATTTTTTTGTTGGCAGGTAGAATTGGAACATAAAATTTAAGGATGCTACCTCTGCTACTCAAGCAGCGGCAGTGTTTGCAGAATATGCAAGCCTAGCTGCCACAACTTTTGTAAAACTTTCAAGGCAATATTGTGTGGATGATGATGGTTCATGCCTCTTAGGTTTCAAGGATAAAAGGTTGGAACATGGGCAATAATTTTTTGGAGATGGTTATGGTAATTGTTCTATTGGCAGGCAGAATTGGAACATGAAATTTAAGGATGCTACCTCTACTGCTCAAGCAGCGGCTGAGTTTGGAGAACATGCAAGCCTAGCTGCCAGAGCTGTTCGAGAACTTTCAAGGCAATATTTTGTTGATGATGGTGGTTCATGCCACTTAGGTTTCAAGAATGAAAGGTTGGAACATGGGAAATCATTTCTTTGAGATGGTAAATTTTATATTGGCAGGCAGAATTGGAACATGAAATTTATGGAATGTACCTCTACTGCTCAGGCAGCGGCTGAGTTTGCAGAAGATCCAAGCCTAGCTGCCAGAGTTGTTGTAGAACATTCAAGGCAAATTTTTGTGATGATGGTGGTTCATGCCACTTAGTTTTCAAGGATGAAAGGTTGGAACATGGGTAATCATTTCCTTGAGATGGTAATGGTAATTGTTCTGTTGGCATGCAGAATTGGAACATGAAATTTAAGGATGCTACCTCTGCTGCTCAAGTAGCAACTGAGTTTGCAGAACATGCAAGCCTAGCTACAAGATCTGTTGCAGAACTTTCAAGGCAATATTGTGTTGATGATGGTGGTTCATGCCACTTAGGTTTTAAGGATGAAAGGTTGGAACATGGGCAAGCATTTCCTGGAGATGGTAATGTTAATTTATCTGTTGGCAAGCAGAATTGGAACATAAAATTTAAGGATTCTACCTCTGCTTCTCAAGCAGCGGCTGAGTTTGCAGAACATGCAAGCCTAACTGACAGAGTTCCTGTAGAACTTTCAAGGCAATATTATGTTGATGATGTTGTTCATGCCACTTACGTTTCACGGATGAAAGGTTGGAACATGGGCAATCATTTCCTTGAGATGGTAATGGTAATTTTTCTGTTGGCAAGAAGAATTGGAACATGAAATTTAAGGATGGTACCTCTGATGTTCAAGTAGCGACTAAGTTTGCAGAACATGCAAGCCTAGCTACAAGAGTTGTTGCAGAACTTTCAATGCAATATTGTGTTGATGAATGTGGTTCATGCCACTTAGGTTTTAAGGATGAAAGGTTGGAACATGGGCAAGCATTTCCTGGAGATGGTAAAGTTCATTTATCTGTTGGCAAGCAGAATTGGAACATAAAATTTAAGGATGCTACCTCCGCTGCTCAAGCAGCGGCTGAGTTTGGAGAACATGCAAGCCTACCTACAAGAGGTGTTGCAGAACATTCAAGACAATATTGTGTTGATGAATGTGGTTCATGCCACTTAGGTTTTAAGGATGAAAGGTTGGAACATGGGCAAGTATTTCCTGGAGATGGTAATGTTAATTTATCTGTTGGCAAGCAGAATTGGATCATAAAATTTAAGGATGCTACCTCTGCTGCTCAAGCAGTGGCTGAGTTTGCAGAACATGCAAGCCTAACTGACAGAGTTCCTGTAGAACTTTCAAGGCAATATTATGTTGATGATGGTGGTTCATGCCACTTAGGTTTCACGGATGAAAGGTTGGAACATGGGCAATCATTTCCTTGAGATGGTAATGGTAATTTTTCTATTGGCAGGCAGTATTAGAACATGAAATTTAAGGATGCTACCTCTGCTGCTCAAGTAGCGACTAAGTTTGCAGAACATGCCGGCCTAGCTACAAGAGTTGTGGTAGATCTTTCAAGGCAATATTGTGTTAATGATGGTGGTTCATGCCACTTAGGTTTCAAGAATGAAAGGTCGGAACATGGGCAATTATTTCTTGGAGATGGTAATGGTAATTCTTTTGTTGGCAGGTAGAATTGGAACATAAAATTTAAGGATGCTACCTCTGCTACTCAAGCAGCGGCTGTGTTTGCAGAATATGCAAGCCTAGTTACAAGAGTTGTTGTAGAACTTTCAAGGAAATATTGTGTTGATGATGATGGTTCACGCCACTTAGGTTTCAAGGATAAAAGGTTGGAACATGGGCAATCATTTCCTGGAGATGGTAAATTTTATATTGGCAGGCAGAATTGGAACATGAAATTTAAGGAATGTACCTCTGCTGCTCAGGCAGCGGCTGAGTTTACAGAACACCCAAGCCTAGCTGCCAGAGTTGTTGTAGAACTTTCAAGGCAATATTGTGTTGATGATGGTGGTTCATGCCACTTAGTTTTCAAGGATGAAAGGTTGGAATATGGGCAATAATTTCCTTGAGATGGTAATGGTAATTGTTCTGTTGGCATGCAGAATTGGAACATGAAATTTAAGGATGCTACCTCTGCTGCTCAAGTAGCGACTGAGTTTGCAGAACATGCAAGCCTAGCTACAAGATCTGTTGCAGAACTTTCAAGGCAATATTGTGTTGATGATGGTGGTTCATGCCACTTAGTTTTCAAGAATGAAAGGTTGGAACATGGGCAATCATTTCCTTGAGATGGTAATTTTTCTGTTGGCAAGAAGAATTGGAACATGAAATTTAAGGATGGTACCTCTGCTGTTCAAGTAGCAACTAAGTTTGCAGAACATGCAAGCCTAGCTACAAGAGTTGTTGCAGAACTTTCAATGCAATATTGTGTTGATGATGGTAGTTCATGCCACTTAGGTTTCAAGGACGAAAAGGTTGGAACATGGGCAATCATTTCCTGGAGATGGTAATGGTAATTTTTCTATTGGCAGGCAGAATTGGAACATGAAATTTAACGATGCTACCTCTGCTGCTCAAGTAGCGATTAAGTTTGCAGAACATGAAAGCCTAGCTCCCAGAGCTGTTATAGAACTTTCAAGGCAATATTGTGTTGATGATGGTAGTTCATGCCACTTAGGTTTCAAGGATGAAAAGGTTGGAACATGGGCAATCATTTCCTTGAGATGGTAATGGTAATTTTTCAGTTGGCAGGCAGAATTGGAACATGGAATTTAAGGATGCTACCTCTGCTGCTCAAGTAGCGACTAAGTTTGCAGAACATGCCGGCCTAGCTACAAGAGCTGTTGTAGAACTTTCAAGGCAATATTGTGTTGATGATGGTGGTTCATGCCACTTAGGTTTCAAGAATGAAAGGTCGGAACATGGGCAATCATTTCTTAGAGATGGTAATGGTAATATTTTTGTTGGCAGGTAGAATTGGAACATAAAATTTAAGGATGCTACCTCTGCTACTCAAGCAGCGGCTGAGTTTGCAGAACATGCAAGCCTAGCTGCCAGAGCAGTTGTAGAACTTTCAAGGCAATATTGTGTTGATGATGGTGGTTCATGCCACTTAGTTTTCAAGAATGAAAGGTTGGAACATGGGCAATCATTTCCTTGAGATGGTAATTTTTCTGTTGGCAAGAAGAATTGGAACATGAAATTTAAGCATGGTACCTCTGCTGTTCAAGTAGCGACTAAGTTTGCAGAACATGCAAGCCTAGCTACAAGAGTTGTTGCAGAACTTTCAATGCATTATTGTGTTGATGAATGTGGTTCATGCCACTTAGGTTTTAAGGATGAAAGGTTGGAACATGGGTAAGCATTTCCTAGAGATGGAAATGTTAATTTATCTGTTGGCAAGCAGAATTGGAACATAAAATTTAAGGATGCTACCTCTGCTGCTCAAGCAGCGGCTGAGTTTGCAGAACATGCAAGCCGAACTGACAGAGTTCCTGTAGAACTTTCAAGGCAATATTATGTTGATGATGGTGGTTCATGCCACTTACGTTTCACGGATGAAAGGTTGGAACATGGGCAATCATTTCCTTGAGATGGTAATGGTAATTTTTCTGTTGGCAGGCAGTATTGGATCATGAAATTTAAGGATGCTACCTTTGCTGCTCAAGTAGCGACTAAGTTTGCAGAACACACCGGCCTAGCTACAAGAGCTGTTGTAGAACTTTCAAGGCAATATTTTGTTGATGATGGAGGTTCATGACACTTAGGTTTCAAGAATGAAAGGTCGGAACATGGGCAATTATTTCTTGGAGATGGTAATGGTAATTCTTTTGTTGGCAGGTAGAATTGGAACATAAAATTTAAGGATGCTACCTCTGCTACTCAAGCAGCGGCTGTGTTTGCAGAATATGCAAGCCTAGTTACAAGAGTTGTTGTAGAACTTTCAAGGAAATATTGTGTTGATGATGATGGTTCACGCCACTTAGGTTTCAAGGATAAAAGGTTGGAACATGGGCAATCATTTCCTGGAGATGGTAAATTTTATATTGGCAGGCAGAATTGGAACATGAAATTTAAGGAATGTACCTCTGCTGCTCAGGCAGCGGCTGAGTTTACAGAACACCCAAGCCTAGCTGCCAGAGTTGTTGTAGAACTTTCAAGGCAATATTGTGTTGATGATGGTGGTTCATGCCACTTAGTTTTCAAGGATGAAAGGTTGGAATATAGGCAATCATTTCCTTGAGATGGTAATGGTAATTGTTCTGTTGGCATGCAGAATTGGAACATGAAATTTAAGGATGCTACCTCTGCTGCTCAAGTAGCGACTGAGTTTGCAGAACATGCAAGCCTAGCTACAAGATCTGTTGCAGAACTTTCAAGGCAATATTGTGTTGATGATGGTGGTTCATGCCACTTAGTTTTCAAGAATGAAAGGTTGGAACATGGGCAATCATTTCCTTGAGATGGTAATTTTTCTGTTGGCAAGAAGAATTGGAACATGAAATTTAAGGATGGTACCTCTGCTGTTCAAGTAGCAACTAAGTTTGCAGAACATGCAAGCCTAGCTACAAGAGTTGTTGCAGAACTTTCAATGCAATATTGTGTTGATGATGGTAGTTCATGCCACTTAGGTTTCAAGGACGAAAAGGTTGGAACATGGGCAATCATTTCCTGGAGATGGTAGTGGTAATTTTTCTATTGGCAGGCAGAATTGGAACATGAAATTTAACGATGCTACCTCTGCTGCTCAAGTAGCGATTAAGTTTGCAGAACATGAAAGCCTAGATCCCAGAGCTGTTATAGAACATTCAAGGCAATATTGTGTTGATGATGGTAGTTCATGCCACTTAGGTTTCAAGGATGAAAAGGTTGGAACATGGGCAATCATTTCCTTGAGATGGTAATGGTAATTTTTTTGTTGGCAGGCAGAATTGGAACATGGAATTTAAGGATGCTACCTCTGCTGCTCAAGTAGCGACTAAGTTTGCAGAACATGCCGGCCTAGCTACAAGAGCTGTTGTAGAACTTTCAAGGCAATATTGTGTTGATGATGGTGGTTCATGCCACTTAGGTTTCAAGAATGAAAGGTCGGAACATGGGCAATCATTTCTTAGAGATGGTAATGGTAATATTTTTGTTGGCAGGTAGAATTGGAACATAAAATTTAAGGATGCTACCTCTGCTACTCAAGCAGCGGCTGAGTTTGCAGAACATGCAAGCCTAGCTGCCAGAGCAGTTGTAGAACTTTCAAGGCAATATTGTGTTGATGATGGTGGTTCATGCCACTTAGTTTTCAAGAATGAAAGGTTGGAACATGGGCAATCATTTCCTTGAGATGGTAATTTTTCTGTTGGCAAGAAGAATTGGAACATGAAATTTAAGCATGGTACCTCTGCTGTTCAAGTAGCGACTAAGTTTGCAGAACATGCAAGCCTAGCTACAAGAGTTGTTGCAGAACTTTCAATGCATTATTGTGTTGATGAATGTGGTTCATGCCACTTAGGTTTTAAGGATGAAAGGTTGGAACATGGGTAAGCATTTCCTAGAGATGGTAATGTTAATTTATCTGTTGGCAAGCAGAATTGGAACATAAAATTTAAGGATGCTACCTCTGCTGCTCAAGCAGCGGCTGAGTTTGCAGAACATGCAAGCCGAACTGACAGAGTTCCTGTAGAACTTTCAAGGCAATATTATGTTGATGATGGTGGTTCATGCCACTTACGTTTCACGGATGAAAGGTTGGAACATGGGCAATCATTTCCTTGAGATGGTAATGGTAATTGTTCTGTTGGCAGGCAGTATTGGATCATGAAATTTAAGGTAGCCTAGCTACAAGAGCTGTTGTAGAACTTTCAAGGCAATATTTTGTTGATGATGGTAGTTCATGCCACTTAGGTTTCAAGGACGAAAAGGTTGGAACATGGGCAATCATTTCCTGGAGATGGTAATGGTAATTTTTCTATTGGCAGGCAGAATTGGAACATGAAATTTAACGATGCTACCTCTGCTGCTCAAGTAGCGATTAAGTTTGCAGAACATGAAAGCCTAGCTCCCAGAGCTGTTATAGAACTTTCAAGGCAATATTGTGTTGATGATGGTAGTTCATGCCACTTAGGTTTCAAGGATGAAAAGGTTGGAACATGGGCAATCATTTCCTTGAGATGGTAATGGTAATTTTTCTGTTGGCAGGCAGAATTGGAACATGGAATTTAAGGATGCTACCTCTGCTGCTCAAGTAGGGACTAAGTTTGCAGAACATGCCGGCCTAGCTACAAGAGCTGTTGTAGAACTTTCAAGGCAATATTGTGTTGATGATGGTGGTTCATGCCACTTAGGTTTCAAGAATGAAAGGTCGGAACATGGGCAATCATTTCTTAGAGATGGTAATGGTAATATTTTTGTTGGCAGGTAGAATTGGAACATAAAATTTAAGGATGCTACCTCTGCTACTCAAGCAGCGGCTGAGTTTGCAGAACATGCAAGCCTAGCTGCCAGAGCAGTTGTAGAACTTTCAAGGCAATATTGTGTTGATGATGGTGGTTCATGCCACTTAGTTTTCAAGAATGAAAGGTTGGAACATGGGCAATCATTTCCTTGAGATGGTAATTTTTCTGTTGGCAAGAAGAATTGGAACATGAAATTTAAGCATGGTACCTCTGCTGTTCAAGTAGCGACTAAGTTTGCAGAACATGCAAGCCTAGCTACAAGAGTTGTTGCAGAACTTTCAATGCATTATTGTGTTGATGAATGTGGTTCATGCCACTTAGGTTTTAAGGATGAAAGGTTGGAACATGGGTAAGCATTTCCTAGAGATGGAAATGTTAATTTATCTGTTGGCAAGCAGAATTGGAACATAAAATTTAAGGATGCTACCTCTGCTGCTCAAGCAGCGGCTGAGTTTGCAGAACATGCAAGCCGAACTGACAGAGTTCCTGTAGAACTTTCAAGGCAATATTATGTTGATGATGGTGGTTCATGCCACTTACGTTTCACGGATGAAAGGTTGGAACATGGGCAATCATTTCCTTGAGATGGTAATGGTAATTTTTCTGTTGGCAGGCAGTATTGGATCATGAAATTTAAGGATGCTACCTTTGCTGCTCAAGTAGCGACTAAGTTTGCAGAACACACCGGCCTAGCTACAAGAGCTGTTGTAGAACTTTCAAGGCAATATTTTGTTGATGATGGAGGTTCATGACACTTAGGTTTCAAGAATGAAAGGTCGGAACATGGGAAATTATTTCTTGGAGATGGTAATGGTAATTCTTTTGTTGGCAGGTAGAATTGGAACATAAAATTTAAGGATGCTACCTCTGCTACTCAAGCAGCGGCTGTGTTTGCAGAATATGCAAGCCTAGTTACAAGAGTTGTTGTAGAACTTTCAAGGAAATATTGTGTTGATGATGATGGTTCACGCCACTTAGGTTTCAAGGATAAAAGGTTGGAACATGGGCAATCATTTCCTGGAGATGGTAAATTTTATATTGGCAGGCAGAATTGGAACATGAAATTTAAGGAATGTACCTCTGCTGCTCAGGCAGCGGCTGAGTTTACAGAACACCCAAGCCTAGCTGCCAGAGTTGTTGTAGAACTTTCAAGGCAATATTGTGTTGATGATGGTGGTTCATGCCACTTAGTTTTCAAGGATGAAAGGTTGGAATATAGGCAATCATTTCCTTGAGATGGTAATGGTAATTGTTCTGTTGGCATGCAGAATTGGAACATGAAATTTAAGGATGCTACCTCTGCTGCTCAAGTAGCGACTGAGTTTGCAGAACATGCAAGCCTAGCTACAAGATCTGTTGCAGAACTTTCAAGGCAATATTGTGTTGATGATGGTGGTTCATGCCACTTAGTTTTCAAGAATGAAAGGTTGGAACATGGGCAATCATTTCCTTGAGATGGTAATTTTTCTGTTGGCAAGAAGAATTGGAACATGAAATTTAAGGATGGTACCTCTGCTGTTCAAGTAGCAACTAAGTTTGCAGAACATGCAAGCCTAGCTACAAGAGTTGTTGCAGAACTTTCAATGCAATATTGTGTTGATGATGGTAGTTCATGCCACTTAGGTTTCAAGGACGAAAAGGTTGGAACATGGGCAATCATTTCCTGGAGATGGTAATGGTAATTTTTCTATTGGCAGGCAGAATTGGAACATGAAATTTAACGATGCTACCTCTGCTGCTCAAGTAGCGATTAAGTTTGCAGAACATGAAAGCCTAGATCCCAGAGCTGTTATAGAACATTCAAGGCAATATTGTGTTGATGATGGTAGTTCATGCCACTTAGGTTTCAAGGATGAAAAGGTTGGAACATGGGCAATCATTTCCTTGAGATGGTAATGGTAATTTTTCTGTTGGCAGGCAGAATTGGAACATGGAATTTAAGGATGCTACCTCTGCTGCTCAAGTAGCGACTAAGTTTGCAGAACATGCCGGCCTAGCTACAAGAGCTGTTGTAGAACTTTCAAGGCAATATTGTGTTGATGATGGTGGTTCATGCCACTTAGGTTTCAAGAATGAAAGGTCGGAACATGGGCAATCATTTCTTAGAGATGGTAATGGTAATATTTTTGTTGGCAGGTAGAATTGGAACATAAAATTTAAGGATGCTACCTCTGCTACTCAAGCAGCGGCTGAGTTTGCAGAACATGCAAGCCTAGCTGCCAGAGCAGTTGTAGAACTTTCAAGGCAATATTGTGTTGATGATGGTGGTTCATGCCACTTAGTTTTCAAGAATGAAAGGTTGGAACATGGGCAATCATTTCCTTGAGATGGTAATTTTTCTGTTGGCAAGAAGAATTGGAACATGAAATTTAAGCATGGTACCTCTGCTGTTCAAGTAGCGACTAAGTTTGCAGAACATGCAAGCCTAGCTACAAGAGTTGTTGCAGAACTTTCAATGCATTATTGTGTTGATGAATGTGGTTCATGCCACTTAGGTTTTAAGGATGAAAGGTTGGAACATGGGTAAGCATTTCCTAGAGATGGTAATGTTAATTTATCTGTTGGCAAGCAGAATTGGAACATAAAATTTAAGGATGCTACCTCTGCTGCTCAAGCAGCGGCTGAGTTTGCAGAACATGCAAGCCGAACTGACAGAGTTCCTGTAGAACTTTCAAGGCAATATTATGTTGATGATGGTGGTTCATGCCACTTACGTTTCACGGATGAAAGGTTGGAACATGGGCAATCATTTCCTTGAGATGGTAATGGTAATTGTTCTGTTGGCAGGCAGTATTGGATCATGAAATTTAAGGTAGCCTAGCTACAAGAGCTGTTGTAGAACTTTCAAGGCAATATTTTGTTGATGATGGTAGTTCATGCCACTTAGGTTTCAAGGACGAAAAGGTTGGAACATGGGCAATCATTTCCTGGAGATGGTAATGGTAATTTTTCTATTGGCAGGCAGAATTGGAACATGAAATTTAACGATGCTACCTCTGCTGCTCAAGTAGCGATTAAGTTTGCAGAACATGAAAGCCTAGCTCCCAGAGCTGTTATAGAACTTTCAAGGCAATATTGTGTTGATGATGGTAGTTCATGCCACTTAGGTTTCAAGGATGAAAAGGTTGGAACATGGGCAATCATTTCCTTGAGATGGTAATGGTAATTTTTCTGTTGGCAGGCAGAATTGGAACATGGAATTTAAGGATGCTACCTCTGCTGCTCAAGTAGGGACTAAGTTTGCAGAACATGCCGGCCTAGCTACAAGAGCTGTTGTAGAACTTTCAAGGCAATATTGTGTTGATGATGGTGGTTCATGCCACTTAGGTTTCAAGAATGAAAGGTCGGAACATGGGCAATCATTTCTTAGAGATGGTAATGGTAATATTTTTGTTGGCAGGTAGAATTGGAACATAAAATTTAAGGATGCTACCTCTGCTACTCAAGCAGCGGCTGAGTTTGCAGAACATGCAAGCCTAGCTGCCAGAGCAGTTGTAGAACTTTCAAGGCAATATTGTGTTGATGATGGTGGTTCATGCCACTTAGTTTTCAAGAATGAAAGGTTGGAACATGGGCAATCATTTCCTTGAGATGGTAATTTTTCTGTTGGCAAGAAGAATTGGAACATGAAATTTAAGCATGGTACCTCTGCTGTTCAAGTAGCGACTAAGTTTGCAGAACATGCAAGCCTAGCTACAAGAGTTGTTGCCGAACTTTCAATGCATTATTGTGTTGATGAATGTGGTTCATGCCACTTAGGTTTTAAGGATGAAAGGTTGGAACATGGGTAAGCATTTCCTAGAGATGGTAATGTTAATTTATCTGTTGGCAAGCAGAATTGGAACATAAAATTTAAGGATGCTACCTCTGCTGCTCAAGCAGCGGCTGAGTTTGCAGAACATGCAAGCCGAACTGACAGAGTTCCTGTAGAACTTTCAAGGCAATATTATGTTGATGATGGTGGTTCATGCCACTTACGTTTCACGGATGAAAGGTTGGAACATGGGCAATCATTTCCTTGAGATGGTAATGGTAATTTTTCTGTTGGCAGGCAGTATTGGAACATGAAATTTAAGGATGCTACCTTTGCTGCTCAAGTAGCGACTAAGTTTGCAGAACACGCCGGCCTAGCTACAAGAGCTGTTGTAGAACTTTCAAGGCAATATTTTGTTGATGATGGTGGTTCATGACACTTAGGTTTCAAGAATGAAAGGTCGGAACATGGGCAATCATTTCTTAGAGATGGTAATTGTAATTTTTTTGTTGGCAGGTAGAATTGGAACAAAAAATTTAAGGATGCTACCTCTGCTACTCAAGCAGCAGCTGAGTTTGCAGAACATGCAAGCCTAGCTGCCAGAGCTGTTGTAGAACTTTCAAGGCAATATTATGTTGATGATGGTGGTTCATGCCACTTACGTTTCACGGATGAAAGGTTGGAACATGGGCAATCATTTCCTTGAGATGGTAATGGTAATTTTTCTGTTGGCAGGCAGAATTGGAACATGGAATTTAAGGATGCTACCTCTGCTGCTCAAGTAGCGACTAAGTTTGCAGAACATGCAGGCCTAGCTACAAGAGCTGTTGTAGAACTTTCAAGGCAATATTGTGTTGATGATGGTGGTTCATGCCACTTAGGTTTCAAGAATGAAAGGTCGGAACATGGGCAATCATTTCTTAGAGATGGTAATGGTAATATTTTTGTTGGCAGGTAGAATTGGAACATAAAATTTAAGGATGCTACCTCTGCTACTCAAGCAGCGGCTGAGTTTGCAGAACATGCAAGCCTAGCTGCCAGAGCAGTTGTAGAACTTTCAAGGCAATATTGTGTTGATGATGGTGGTTCATGCCACTTAGTTTTCAAGAATGAAAGGTTGGAACATGGGCAATCATTTCCTTGAGATGGTAATTTTTCTGTTGGCAAGAAGAATTGGAACGTGAAATTTAAGCATGGTACCTCTGCTGTTCAAGTAGCGACAAAGTTTGCAGAACATGCAAGCCTAGCTACAAGAGTTGTTGCAGAACTTTCAATGCATTATTGTGTTGATGAATGTGGTTCATGCCACTTAGGTTTTAAGGATGAAAGGTTGGAACATGGGTAAGCATTTCCTAGAGATGGTAATGTTAATTTATCTGTTGGCAAGCAGAATTGGAACATAAAATTTAAGGATGCTACCTCTGCTGCTCAAGCAGCGGCTGAGTTTGCAGAACATACAAGCCGAACTGACAGAGTTCCTGTAGAACTTTCAAGGCAATATTATGTTGATGATGGTGGTTCATGCCACTTACGTTTCACGGATGAAAGGTTGGAACATGGGCAATCATTTCCTTGAGATGGTAATGGTAATTTTTCTGTTGGCAGGCAGTATTGGAACATGAAATTTAAGGATGCTACCTTTGCTGCTCAAGTAGCGACTAAGTTTGCAGAACACGCCGGCCTAGCTACAAGAGCTGTTGTAGAACTTTCAAGGCAATATTTTGTTGATGATGGAGGTTCATGACACTTAGGTTTCAAGAATGAAAGGTCGGAACATGGGCAATCATTTCTTAGAGATGGTAATGGTAATTTTTTTGTTGGCAGGTAGAATTGGAACAAAAAATTTAAGGATGCTACCTCTGCTACTCAAGCAGCAGCTGAGTTTGCAGAACATGCAAGCCTAGCTGCCAGAGCTGTTGTAGAACTTTAAAGGAAATATTGTGTTGATGATGATGGTTCACGCCACTTAGATTTCAAGGATAAAAGGTTGGAACATGGGCAATCATTTCCAGGAGATGGTAAATTTTCTATTGGCAGGTAGAATTGGAACATGAAATTTAAGGATGCTACCTGTGCTGCTCAAGCAGCGGCTGAGTTTAGAAAACATGCAAGCCTAGCTGCCACAACTTTTGTAGAACTTTCAAGGCAATATTGTGTGGATGATGATGGTTCATGCCTCTTAGGTTTCAAGGATAAAAGGCTGGAACATGGGCAATCATTTTTTGGAGATGGTTATGGTCATTGTTCTATTGGCAGGCAGAATTGGAACATGAAATTTAAGGATGCTACCTCTGCTGCTCAAGCATCGGCTGAGTTTGGAGAACATGCAAGCTTAGCTGCCAGAGCTGTTGGAGAACTTTCAAGGCAATATTTTGTTGATGATGGTGGTTCATGCCACTTAGGTTTCAAGAATGAAAGGTTGGAACATGGGAAATCATTTCTTTGAGATGGTAAATTTTATATTGGCAGGCAGAATTGGAACATGAAATTTAAGGAATGTACCTCTTCTGCTCAGGCAGCGGCTGAGTTTGTAGAACATCCAAGCCTAGCTGCCAGAGTTGGTGTAGAACATTCAAGGCAAAATTTAGTTGATGATGGTGGTTCATGCCACTTAGGTTTCAAGGATGACGGTTGGAACATGGGCAATCATTTCCTGGTGATGGTAATTGAAATTTTTCTATTGGCAGGCAGAATTGGAGCATGAAATTAAAGGATGCGACCTCTGCTGCTCAAGTAGCGATTGAGTTTGCAGAACATGCAAGCCTACCTACAAGAGCTGTTGCAGAACTTTCAAGGCAATATTGTGTTGATGATGGTGGTTCATGCCACTTAGGTTTTAAGGATGAAAGGTTGGAACATGGGCAAGCATTTCCTGGAGATGGTAATGTTAATTTATCTGTTGGCAAGCAGAATTGGAACATAAAATTTAAGGATTCTACCTCTGCTTCTCAAGCAGCGGCTGAGTTTGCAGAACATGCAAGCCTAACTGACAGAGTTCCTGTAGAACTTTCAAGGCAATATTATGTTGATGATGGTGGTTCATGCCACTTACGTTTCACGGATGAAAGGTTGGAACATTTGCTATTATTTTCTTGAGATGGTAATGGTAATTTTTCTGTTGGCAGGCAGTATTGGAACATGAAATTTAAGGATGCTACCTCTGCTGCTCAAGTAGCGACTAAGTTTGTAGAACATGCCGGCCTAGCTACAAGAGCTGTTGTAGAACCTTCAAGGCAATATTGTGTTGATGATGGTGGTTCATGCCACTTAGGTTTCAAGAATGAAAGGTCGGAACATGGGCAATCGTTTCTTAGAGATGGTAATGGTAATTTTTTTGTTGGCAGGTAGAATTGGAACATAAATTTTAAGGATGCTACCTCTGCTACTCAAGCAGCGGCTGAGTTTGCAGAACATGCCAGCCTAGCTGCCAGAGCTATAGTAGAACTTTCAAGGCAATATTGTGTTGATGATGGTGGTTCATGCCACTTAGTTTTCAAGAATGAAAGGTTGGAACATGGGCAATCATTACCTTGAGATGGTAATTTTTCTGTTGGCAAGAAGAATTGGAACATGAAATTTAAGGATGGTACCTCTGCTGTTCAAGTAGCGACTAAGTTTGCAGAACATGCAAGCCTAGCTAGAAGAGTTGTTGCAGAACTTTCAATGCAATATTGTGTTGATGAATGTGGTTCATGCCACTTAGGTTTTAAGGATGAAAGGATGGAACATGGGCAAGCATTTCCTAGAGATGGTAATGTTAATTTATCTGTTGGCAAGCAGAATTGGAACATAAAATTTAAGGATGCTACCTCTGCTGCTCAAGCAGCGGCTGAGTTTGCCGAATATGCAAGCCTAACTGTCAGAGTTCCTGTAGAACTTTCAAGGCAATATGATGTTGATGATGGTGGTTCATGCCACTTACGTTTCCCGGATGAAAGGTTGGAACATGGGCAATCATTTCCTTGAGATGGTAATGGTAATTTTTCTGTTGGCAGGCAGTATTGGAACATGGAATTTAAGGATGCTACCTCTGCTGCTCAAGTAGCGACTAAGTTTGCAGAACATGCCGGCCTAGCTACAAGAGCTGTTGTAGAACTTTCAAGGAAATATTGTGTTGATGATGATGGTTCATGCCACTTAGGTTTCAAGGATAAAAGGTTGGAACATGGGCAATCATTTCTTGGAGATGGTAAATTTTCTATTGGCAGGCAGAATTGGAACATGAAATTTAAGGATGCTACCTCTGCAGCTCAAGCAGCGGCTGAGTTTGGAGAACATGCAAGCCTAGCTGCCAGAGCTGTTGGAGAACTTTCAAGGCAATATTTTGTCGATGATGGTGGTTCATGCCACTTAGGTTTCAAGGATGAAAGGTTGGAACATGGGAAATCATTTCTTTGAGATGGTAAATTTTATATTGGCACACAGAATTGGAACATGAAATTTAAGGAATGTACCTCTGCTGCTCAAGCAGCGGCAGAGTTTGCAGAACATCCAAGCCTAGCTGCCAGAGTTGTTGTAGAACTTTCAAGGCAATATTGTGTTGATGATGGTGGTTCATGCCACTTAGTTTTCAAGGATGAAAGGTTGGAACATGGGCAATCATTTCCTTGAGGTGGTAATGGTAATTGTTCTGTTGGCAGGCAGAATTGGAACATGAAATTTAAGGATGCTACCTCTGCTGCTCAAGTAGCGACTGAGTTTGCAGAACATGCAAGCCTAGCTACAAGAGCTGTTGCAGAACTTTCAAGGTAATATTGTGTTGATGATGGTGGTTCATGCCACTTAGGTTTTAAATATGAAAGGTTGGAACATGGGCAAGCATTTCCTGGAGATGGTAATATTAATTTATCTGTTGGCAAGCAGAATTGGAACATAAAATTTAAGGATGCTACCTCTACTGCTTAAGCAGCGACTGAGTTTGTAGAACATGCAAGCCTAGCGGGCAGAGTTCCTGTAGAACTTTCAAGGCAATATTATGTTGATGATGTTGGTTCATGCCACATAGGTTTCAAGGATGAAAGGTTGGAATATGGGCAATCATTTCCTTGATATGGTAATGGTAATTTTTAAGTTGGCAGGCAGAATTGGACCATGAAATTTAAGGATGCTACCTCTGCTGCTCAAGTAGCGACTGAGTTTGCAGAACATGCAAGCCCAGCTACATGAGCTGTTATAGAACTTTCAAGGCAATATTGTGTTGATGATGGTGGTTCATGACACTATGTTTTCAAGGATGAAAGGTTGGAACATGGGCAATCATTTCCTTGAGATGGTAATGGTAATTTTTCTGTTGGCTGGCAGTATTGGAACATGAAATTTAAGGATGCTACCTCTACTGCTCAAGAAGCGGCTGAGTTTGCAGAACATGCAAGCCTAGCTGCTAGAGCTGTTGTAGAACTTTCAAGGAAATATTGTGTTGATGATGATGGTTCATGCCTCTTAGGTTTCAAGGATAAAAGGTTGGAACATGGGCAAGCATTTCCTGGAGATGGTAATATTAATTTATCTGTTGGCAAGCAGAATTGGAACATGAAATTTAAGGATGCTACCTCTGCTGCTCAAGCAGCGGCTGAGTTTGGAGAACATGCAAGCCTAGCTGCCAGAGCTGTTGGAGAACTTTCAAGGCAATATTTTGTTGATGATGGTGGTTCATGCCACTTAGGTTTCAAGGATGAAAGGTTGGAACATGGATAACCATTTCTTTGAGATGGTAATGGTAATTATTTTTTTGGCAGGTAGAATTGGAACATAAAATTTAAGGATGCTACCTCTGCTACTCAAGCAGCGGCTGAGTTTGCAGAACATTCAAGCCAAGCTGCCAGAGTTGTTGTAGAACTTTCAAGGAAATATTGTGTTGATGATGATGGTTCATGCCACTTAGGTTTCAAGGATAAAAGGTTGGAACATGTGCAATCATTTCCTGGAGATGGTAAATTTTCTATTGGCTTGGAACATGAAATTTAAGGATGCTACCTCTACTGCTCAAGCAGCGGCTGAGTTTGGAGAATATGCAAGCCTAGCTGCCAGAGCTGTTGGAGAACATTCAAGGTAATATTTTGTTGATGATGGTGGTTCATGCCACTTAGGTTTAAGGGATGAAAGGTTGGAACATGGGAAATCATTTCTTTGAGATGGTAAATTTTATATTGGCAGGCAGAATTGGAACATGAAATTTAAGGAATGTACCTCTGCTGCTCAAGCAGCGGCTGAGTTTGTAGAACATCCAAGCCTAGCTGCCAGTGTTGTTGTAGAACTTTCAAGGCAATATTTTGTTGATGATGGTGGTTCATGCCACTTAGTTTTCAAGGATGAAAGGTTGGAACATGGGCAATCATTTTCTTGAGATGGTAATGGTAATTGTTCTGTTGGCAGGCAGAATTGGAACATGAAATTTAAGGATGCTACCTCTGCTGCTCAAGTAGCGACTGAGTTTGTAGAACATGCAAGCCTAGCTACAAGAGCTGTTGCAGAACTTTCAAGGCAATATTGTGTTGATGATGGTGGTTCATGCCACTTAGGTTTTAAATATGAAAGGTTGGAACATGGGCAAGCATTTCCTGGAGATGGTAATGTTAATTTATCTGTTGGCAAGCAAAATTGGAACATAAAATTTAAGGATGCTACCTCTGCTGCTTAAGCAGCGGCTGAGTTTGTAGAACATTCAAGCCTAGCTGACAGAGTTCCTGTAGAACTTTCAAGGCAATATAATGTTGATGATGGTGGTTCATGCCACTTAGGTTTCAAGGATAAAAGGTTGGAACATGGGCAATCATTTCCTCGAGATGGTAATAGTAATATTTTTATTGGCAGGCAGAATTGGAACATGAAACTTAAGGATGCTACCTCTACTGCTCAACAGCGACTGAGTTTGCAGAACATGCAAGCCTAGCTGCCAGAGCTGTTATAGAACTTTCAAGGCAATTTTGTGTTGATAATGATGGTTCATGCCACGTAGGTTTCAAGGATAAAACGTTGGAACATGGGCAATCATTTCCTGGAGATGGTAATTTTTCTATTGGATGGCAAAATTGGAAAATGAAATTTAAGGATGCTACCTCTGCTGCCCAAGCAGCGGCTGAGTTTGCAGAACATGCAAGCCTAGATGCCATAGCTGTTGTAGAACTATCAAGTCAATATTGTGTTGATGATGATGGTTCATGCCACTTAGTATTCAAGAATGAAAGGTTGGAACATGGGCAATCATTTCCTGGAGATGGTAATGGTAATGTTTCTATTAGTAGGCAGAATTGGACCATGAAATTTAAGGATGCTACCTCTGCTACTCAAGTAGCGACTGAGTTTGCAGAACATGCAAGCCCAGCTACATGAGCTGTTGTAGAACTTTCAAGGCAATATTGTGTTGATGATGGTGGTTCATGACACTGTTTTCAAGGATGAAAGGTTGGAACATGGGCAATCATTTCCTTGAGATGGTAATGGTAATTTTTCTGTTGGCAGGCAGTATTGGAACATGAAATTTAAGGATGCTACCTCTACTGCTCAAGAAGCGGCTGAGTTTGCAGAACATGCAAGACTAGCTGCTAGAGCTGTTGTAGAACTTTCAAGGCAATATTGTGTTGATGATGGAGGTTCATGCCACTTAGGTGTCAAGGATGAAATGTTGGAACATGGGCAATCATTTCCTGGAGATGGTAATGGTAATTTTTCTATTAGTAGGAAGAATTGGACCATGAAATTTAAGGATGCTACCTTTGCTGCTCAAGTAGCGACTGAATTTGCAGAACATGCAAGCCTAGCTACAAGTGTTGTTGTAGAACATTTAAGGCAATATTGTGTTGATGATGGTGGTTCATGCCACTTAGGTTTCAAGAATGAAAGGTCGGAACATGGGCAATCATTTCCTCGAGATGGTAATGGTAATTGTTTTGTTGGCAGGTAGAATTGGAACATAAAATTTAAGGATGCTACCTCTGCTACTCAAGCAGCAGCTGAGTTTGCAGAACATGCAAGCCAAGCTGCCAGAGCTGTTGTAGAACTTTCAAGGCAATATTATATTGATGATGGTGGTTCATGCCACTTAGGTTTCAAGGATAAAAGGTTGGAACAAGGGCAATCATTTCCTCGAGATGGTAATTTTTCTATTGGCAGGCAGAATTGGAAAATGAAATTTAAGGATGCTACGTCTGCTACTCAAGCAGCGGCTGAGTTTGCAGATCATTCAAGCCTAGCTGCCAGAGCTATTGTAGAACTTCCAAGGCAATATTGTTTTGATGATGATGGTTCATGCCACTTAGTTTTCAAGGATGAAAGGTTAGAACATGGGCAATCATTTCCTGGAGATAGTAAATTTTCTATTGGCATGCAGAATTGGAACATGAAATTTAAGGATGCTACCTCTACTGCTCAAGCAGCGGCTGAGTTTGTAGAATATGCAAGCCTAGCTGCCAGAGCTGTTGGAGAACTTTCAAGGTAATATTTTGTTGATGATGGTGGTTCATGCCACTTAGGTTTAAGGGATGAAAGGTTCGAACATGGGAAATCATTTCTTTGAGATGGTAAATTTTATATTGGCAGGCAGAATTGGAACATGAAATTTAAGGAATGTACCTCTGCTGCTCAAGCAGCGGCTGAGTTTGTAGAACATCCAAGCCTAGCTGCCAGAGTTGTTGTAGAACTTTCAAGGCAATATTGTGTTGATGATGGTGGTTCATGCCACTTAGTTTTCAAGGATGAAAGGTTGGAACATGGGCAATCATTTCCTTGAGATGGTAATGGTAATTGTTCTGTTGGCAGGCAGAATTGGAACATGAAATTTAAGGATGCTACCTCTGCTGCTCAAGTAGCGACTGAGTTTGCAGAACATGCAAGCCTAGCTACAAGAGCTGTTGCAGAACTTTCAAGGCAATATTGTGTTGATGATGGTGGTTCATGCCACTTAGGTATTAAATATAAAAGGTTGGAACATGGGCAAGCATTTCCTGGAGATGGTAATGTTAATTTATCTATTGGCAAGCAAAATTGGAACATAAAATTTAAGGATGCTACCTCTGCTGCTTAAGCAGCGGCTGAGTTTGCAGAACATTCAAGCCTAGCTGACGGAGTTCCTGTAGAACTTTCAAGGCAATATAATGTTGATGATGGTGGTTCATGCCACTTAGGTTTCAAGGATAAAAGGTTGGAACATGGGCAATCATTTCCTCGAGATGGTAATAGTAATATTTATATTGGCAGGCAGAATTGGAACATGAAACTTAAGGATGCTACCTCTACTGCTCAAAAGCGACTGAGTTTGCAGAACATGCAAGCCTAGCTGCCAGAGCTGTTGTAGAACTTTCAAGGAAATTTTGTGTTGATAATGATGGTTCATGCCACTTAGGTTTCAAGGATAAAACGTTGGAACATGGGCAATCATTTCCTGGAGATGGTAATTTTTCTATTGGATGGCAAAATTGGAAAATGAAATTTAAGGATGCTACCTCTGCTGCCCAAGCAGCGGCTGAGTTTGCAGAACATGTAAGCCTAGCTGCCATAGCTGTTGTAGAACTATCAAGGCAATATTGTGTTGATGATGATGGTTCATGCCACTTAGTATTCAAGAATGAAAGGTTGGAACATGGGTAATCATTTCCTGGAGATGGTAATGGTAATGTTTCTATTAGTAGGCAGAATTGGACCATGAAATTTAAGGATGCTACCTCTGCTACTCAAGTAGCGACTGAGTTTGTAGAACATGCAAGCCCAGCTACAGGAGCTGTTGTAGAACTTTCAAGGCAATATTGTGTTGATGATGGTGGTTCATGACACTAAGTTTTCAAGGATGAAAGGTTGGAACATGGGCAATCATTTCCTTGAGATGGTAATGGTAATTTTTCTGTTGGCAGGCAGTATTGGAACATGAAATTTAAGGATGCTACCTCTACTGCTCAAGAAGCGGCTGAGTTTGCAGAACATGCAAGCCTAGCTGCTAGAGCTGTTGTAGAACTTTCAAGGCAATATTGTGTTGATGATGGAGGTTCATGCCACTTAGGTGTCAAGGATGAAAGGTTGGAACATGGGCAATCATTTCCTGGAGATGGTAATGGTAATGTTTCTATTAGTAGGAAGAATTGGACCATGAAATTTAAGGATGCTACCTTTGCTGCTCAAGTAGCGACTGAATTTGCAGAACATGCAAGCCCAGCTACAAGTGCTGTTGTAGAACATTTAAGGCAATATTGTGTTGATGATGGTGGTTCATGCCACTTAGGTTTCAAGAATGAAAGGTCGGAACATGGGCAATCATTTCCTCGAGATGGTAATGGTAATTGTTTTGTTGGCAGGTAGAATTGGAACATAAAATTTAAGGATGCTACCTCTGCTACTCAAGCAGCAGCTGAGTTTGCAGAACATGCAAGCCAAGCTGCCAGAGCTGTTGTAGAACTTTCAAGGCAATATTATGTTGATGATGGTGGTTCATGCCACTTAGGTTTCAAGGATAAAAGGTTGGAACAAGGGCAATCATTTCCTCGAGATGGTAATTTTTCTATTGGCAGGCAGAATTGGAAAATGAAATTTAAGGATGCTACCTCTACTACTCAAGCAGCGGCTGAGTTTGCAGATCATTCAAGCCTAGCTGCCAGAGCTGTTGTAGAACTTCCAAGGCAATATTGTTTTGAAGATGATGGTTCATGCCACTTAGTTTTCAAGGATGAAAGGTTAGAACATGGGCAATCATTTCCTTGAGAAGGTAATGGTAATTTTTCTGTTGGCAGGCAGAATTGGAACATGAAATTTAAGGATGCTACCTCTACTGCTCAAGTAGCGACTGAGTTTGCAGAATATGCAAGCCTAGCAACAAGAGTTGTTGTAGAACTTTCAAGGCAATATTGTGTTGATGATGGTGGTTCATGACACTTAGGTTTCAAGGATGAAAGGTTGGAACATGGGCAAGCATTTCCTGGAGATGAAAATGGTAATTTTTCTGTTGGAAAGCAGAATTGGAACATGAAATTTAAGGATGCTACCTCTGCTGCTCAAGCAGCGGCTGAGTTTGCAGAACATGCAAGCCTAGCTGCCAGAGCTGTTGTAGAACTTTCAAGGCAATATTGTGATGGTGATGGTGGTTCATGCCACTTAAGTTTCAAGGATAAAAGGTTGGAACATAGGCAATCATTTCTTAGAGATGGTATTGGTAATTTTGCTATTGGCAGGCAGAATTGGAACATGAAATTTAAGGATGCTACCTCTGCTGCTCAAGCAGCGGCTGAGTTTGCAGAACATGCAAGCCTAGCTGCCAGAGCTGTTGTAGAACTTTCAAGGCAATATTGTGATGGTGATGGTGGTTCATGCCACTTAGGTTTCAAGGATAAAAGGTTGGAACATGGGCAATCATTTCCTCGAGATGGTAATGGTAATATTTATATTGGCAGGCAGAATTGGAATATGAAACTTAAGGATGCTACCTCTACTGCTCAAGCAGCGATTGAGTTTGCAGAACATGCAAGCCTAGCTGCCAGAGCTGTTGTAGAACTTTCAAGGCAATTTTGTGTTTAAAATGATGGTTCATGCAACTTAGGTTTCAAGGATAAAAGGTTGGAACAAGGGCAATCATTTCCTGGAGATGGTAATTTTTCTATTGGCAGGCAGAATTAGAAAATGAAATTTAAGGATGCTACCTCTGCTACTCAAGCAGCGGCTGAGTTTGCAGAACATTCAAGCCTAGCTGCCAGAGCTGTTGTAGAACTTCCAAGGCAATATTGTGTTGATGATGATGGTTCATGCCACTTAGTTTTCAAGGATGAAAGGTTAGAACATGGGCAATCATTTCCTTGAGATGGTAATGGTAATTTTTCAGTTGGCAGGCAGAATTCGAACATGAAATTTAAGGATGCTACCTCTACTGCTCAAGTAGCGACTGAGTTTGTAGAATATGCAAGCCTAGCAACAAGAGTTGTTATAGAACTTTCAAGGCAATAGTGTGTTGATGATGGTGGTTCATGAAACTTAGGTTTCAAGGATGAAAGGTTGGAACATGGGCAAGCATTTCCTGGAGATGAAAATGGTATTTTTTCTATTGGAAAGCAGAATTGGAACATGAAATTTAAGGATGCTACCTCTGCTGCTCAAGCAGCGGCTGAGTTTGCAGAACATGCAAGCCTAGCTGCCAGAGCTGTTGTAGAACTTTCAAGGCAATATTGTGATGGTGATGGTGGTTCATGCCACTTAGGTTTCAAGGATAAAAGGTTGGAACATGGGCAATCATTTCCTCGAGATGGTAATGGTAATATTTATATTGGCAGGTAGAATTGGAACATGAAACTTAAGGATGCTACCTCTACTGCTCAAGCAGCAACTGAGTTTGCAGAACATGCAAGCCTAGCTGCCAGAGCTGTTGTAGAACTTTCAAGGCAATTTTGTGTTGATAATGATGGTTCATGCCACTTAGGTTTCAAGGATAAAAGGTTGGAACAAGGGCAATCAATTCCTGGAGATGGTAATTTTTCTATTGGCAGGCAGAATTGGAAAATGAAATTTAAGGATGCTACCTCTGCTACTCAAGCAGTGGCTGAGTTTGCAGAACATTCATGCCTAGCTGCCAGAGCTGTTGTAGAACTTCCAAGGCAATATTGTGTTGATGATGATGGTTCATGCCATTTAGTTTTCAAGGATGAAAGGTTAGAACATGGGCAATCATTTCCTTGAGATCGTAATGATAATTTTTCTGTTGGTAGGAAGAATTGGAACATGAAATTTAAGGATGCTACCTCTACTGCTCAAGTAGCGACTGAGTTTGCAGAATATGCAAGCCTAGCAACAAGAGTTGTTGTAGAACTTTCAAGGCAATATTGTATTGATGATGGTGGTTCATGACACTTAGGTTTCAAGGATGAAAGGTTGGAACATGGGCAAGCATTTCCTGGAGATGAAAATGGTAATTTTTCTGTTGGAAAGCAGAATTGGAACATGAAATTTAAGGATGCTACCTCTGCTGCTCAAGCAGCGGCTGAGTTTGCAGAACATGCAAGCCTAGCAACCAGAGCTATTGTAGAACTTTCAAGGCAATATTGTGATGGTGATGGTGGTTCATGCCACTTAAGTTTCAAGGATAAAAGGTTGGAACATGGGCAATCATTTCTTAGAGATGGTATTGGTAATTTTTCTATTGGCAGGCAGAATTGGAACATGAAATTTAAGGATGCTACCTCTGCTGCTTAAGAAGCGGCTGAGTTTGCAGAACATGCAAGCCTAGCTGCCAGAGCTGTTATATAACTTTCAAGGCAATATTGTGTTGATGATAATGGTTCATGCCACTTAGGTTTCTAGGATAAAAGTTTGGAACATGGGCAATCATTTCCTGGAGATGGTAAATTTTCTATTGGCAGGAAGAATAGGAACTTGAAATTTAAGGATGCTACCTCTGCTGCTCAAGCAGCGACTGAGTTTGCATAACATGCAAGCCTAGCTGCCAGAGCTGTTGTAGAACTTTCAAGGAAATATTGTGTTGATGATGGTGGTTCATGCCACTTAGGTTTCAAGGACAAAAGGTTGGAACATGGGCAATCATTTCCTAGAGATTGTAATGGTAATTTTTCTATTGGCAGGAATAATTGGGAAATGAAAATTAAGGATGCTACCTCTGCTGCTCAAGCAGCGGTTGAGTTTGCAGAACATGCAAGCCTAACTACAAGAGCTGTTGTAGAACTTTCAAGGCAATATTGTGTTGGTGATAATTGTTCATGCCACTTATTTTTCAAGGATAAAAGGTTGTAACATGGGCAATCATTTTATGGAGATGGTAATGGTAATTATTCTATTAGCAGGAAGAATTGGAAAATGAAATTTAAGGATGCTACCTCTGCTGCTCAAGTAGCGACTGAATTTGCAGAACATGCAAGCCTAGCTGCCAGAGCTGTTGTAGAACTTTCAAGGAAATATTGTATTGATGATGGTGGATCATGCCACTTAGGTTTCAAGGATAAAAGGTTGGAACATGGGCAATAATTTCCTGGAGATGGTAAATTTTCTATTGGCAGGAAGAATTGGAACATGAAATTTAAGGATGCTACCTCTGCTGTTCAAGCAGCGGCTGAGTTTGAAGAACATGAAAGCCTAGTTGCCAGAGCTGTTGTAGAACATTCAAGGCAATATAGTGTTGATGATGATGGTTCATGCCACTTAGTTTTCAAGTATAACAGGTTGGAACATGGGCAATCATATCCTGGAGATGGTAATGGTAATATTTCTATTACCAGGGAGAATTGGAACATGAAATATAAGATTGCTACCTCTGCTGCTCAAGCAGCGGCTGAGTTTGCAGAACATGCAAGCCTAGCTGCCAGACCTGTTGTAGAACTTTCAAGGCAATATTGTGTTGATGATGGTGGTTCATGCCACTTAGGTTTCAAGGATAAAAGGTTGGAACATGGGCAATCATTTCCTGGAGATGGTAATGGTAATTTTTCTATTGGCAGGCAGAATTGGAACATGAAATTTAAGGATGCTACCTCTGCTGCTCAAGCAGCGGCTGAGATTGCAGAAAATGCAAGCCTAGCTGCCAGAGCTGTTGTAGAACTTTTAAGGCAATATTGTGTTGATGATGATGGTTCATGCCACTTAGGTTTCAAGGATAAATGTTTGGAACATGGGCAATCATTTCCTGGAGATGGTAATTTTTCTATTGGCAGGCAGAATTGGAAAATGAAATTTAAGGATGCTACCTCTGCTTCTCAAGCAGCGGCTGAGTTTGCAGAACATTCAAGCCTAGCTGCCAGAGCTGTTGTAGAACTTCCAAGGCAATATTGTGTTGATTATGATGGTTCATGCCACTTAGTTTTCAAGGATGAAAGGTTAGAACATGGGCAATCATTTCCTTGAGATGGTAATGGCAATTTTTATGTTGGCAGGCAGAATTGGAACATGAAATCTAAGGATGCTACCTCTACTGCTCAAGTAGCGACTGAGTTTACAGAATATGCAAGCCTAGCAACAACAGTTGTTGTAGAACTTTCAAGGCAATTTTGTGTTGATGATGGTGGTTCATGACACTTAGGTTTCAAGGATGAAAGGTTGGAACATGGGCAAGCATTTCCTGGAGATGAAAATGGTAATTTTTCTGTTGGAAAGCAGAATTGGAACATGAAATTTAAGGATGCTACCTCTGCTGCTCAAGCAGCGGCTGAGTTTGCAGAACATGCAAGCCTAGCAACCAGAGCTGTTGTAGAACTTTCAAGGCCATATTGTGATGGTGATGGTGGTTCATGCCACTTATTTTTCTTAGAGATGGTATTGGTAATTTTTCTATTGGCAGGCAGAATTGGAACATGAAATTTAAGGATGCTACCTCTGCTGCTTAAGAAGCGGCTGAGTTTGCAGAACATGCAAGCCTAGCTGCCAGAGCTGTGGCATAACTTTCAAGGCAATATTGTGTTGATGATAATGGTTCATGCCACTTAGGTTTCAAGGATAAAAGTTTGGAACATGGGCAATCATTTCCTGGAGATGGTAAATTTTCTATTGGCAGGAAGAATTGGAACATGAAATTTAAGGATGCTACCACTGCTGCTCAAGCAGTGGCTGAGTTTTCCCAACATGCAAGCCTAGCTGCTAGAGCTGTTGTAGAACTTTCAAGGAAATATGTGTTGATGATGGTGGTTCATGCCACTTAGGTTTCAAGGATAAAAGGTTGGAACATGGGCAATCATTTCCTGGAGATTGTAATGGTAATTTTTCTATTGGCAGGAAGAATTGGGAAATGAAAATTAAGGATGCTACCTCTGCTGCTCAAGCAGCGGTTGAGTTTGCAGAACATGCAAGCCTAACTAAAAGAGCTGTTGTAGAACTTTCAAGGCAATATTGTGTTGGTGATAATGGTTCATGCCACTTATTTTTCAAGGATAAAAGGTTGTAACATGGGCAATCATTTTATGGAGATGGTAACGATAATTTTTCTATTGGCAGGCAGAATTGGAAAATGAAATTTAAGGATGCTACCTCTGCTGCTCAAGTAGCGACTGAATTTGCAGAACATGCAAGCCTAGCTGGCAGAGCTGTTTTAGAACTTTCAAGGAAATATTGTATTGATGACGGTGGATCATGCCACTTAGGTTTCATGGATAAAAGGTTGGAACATGGGCAATCATTTCCTGGAGATGGTAATGGTATTTTTTCTTTTGGCAGGTAGAATTAGAACATGAAATTTAAGGATGCTACCTCTGCTGCTCAAGCAGCGGTTGAGTTTGCAGAACATGCAAGCCTAGCTGCCAGAGCTGTTGTAGAACTTTCAAAGAAATATTGTGTTGATGATGATGGTTCATGCCACTTTGGTTTCAAGAATAAAAGTTTGGAACATGGGCAATCATTTCCTAGAGATGGTAAATTTTCTATTGGTAGGAAGAATTGGAACATAAATTTAAGGATGCTACCTCTGCTGCTCAAGCAACGGCTGAGTTTGCAGAACATGCAAGCCTAGCTGCCAGAGCTGTTGTAGAACTTTGAAGGCAATATTGTGTTGATGATGATGGTTCATGCCACTACCATCATCAACACAATATTGCCTTGAAAGTTCTACAACAACTCTGGCAGATAGGCTTGATTGTTCTGCAAACTCAGCCGCTGCATGAGCAGCAGAGGTAGCATCCTTAAATTTCATGTTCCAATTATGCCTGCCAATAGAAAATTTACCATTTCCATGAAATGATTGCCCATGTTCCAACCTTTTATCCTTGAAACCTAAGTGGCATGAACCACCATCATCAACACAATATTGCCTTGAAAGTTCTCCAACAGCTCCGGCAGCTAGGCTTGCATGTTCTGCAAACTCAGCCGTTGCTTGAGCAGTAGAGATAGCATCCTTAAATTTCATGTTCCAATTCTGCCTGCCAACAGAACAATTACTATTACCATCTCAAGGAAATGATTGCCCATGTTTTAACCTTTCATCCTTGAAAATTAAGTGGCATGAACCACCATCATCAACATAATATTGCCTTGAAAGTTCTAAAACAGCTCTGGCAGCTAGGCTTGCATGTTCTGCAAACTCAGCCGCTGCTGTGCAGCAGAGGTAGCATCCTTAAATTTCATGTTCCAATTCTGCCTGCCAACGTAAACATTACCATCACCATCTCAAGGAAATGATTGCCCATGTTCCAACCTTTCATCCTTGAAAACTAAGTGGCATGAACCACCATCATCAACATAGTATTTCCTTGAAAGTTCTCCAATAGCTCTGGCAGCTAGGCTTGCGTGTTCTGCAAACTAAGTCGCTACTTGAGCAGCAAGGGTAGCATCCTTAAATTTCATGTTCCAATACTGCCTGCCAACAGAAAAATTACCATTACCATCTCCAGGAAATGATTGCCCATGTTCCAACTTTTCATCCTTGAAACCTAAGTGACATGAACCACCATTATCAACACAATATTGCCTTGAAAGTTCTACAACAGCTCTGGCAGCTAGGCTTGGATGTTCTACAAACTCAGTCGCTCCTTGAGCAGCAGAGGTAGCCTCCTTAAATTTCATGTTCCAATTCTGCCTGCCATCAAAAAAATTACCATTACCATCTCTAAGAAATGATTGCCCATTTTCCAACCTTTCATCCTTGAAAACTAAGTGGCATGAACCACCACCATCAACATAGTATTGCCTTGAAAGTTCTCCAACAGCTCTGGAAGCTAGGCTTGCATGTTCTGCAAACTCAGTCGCTACTTGAGCAGTAGAGGTAGCATCCTTAAATTTTATGTTCCAATTCTGCCTGCCAACAGAAAAGTTACCATTACCATCTCCAGGAAATGCTTTCCCATGTTCCAACCTTTCATCCTTGAAACCTAAGTGGCATGAACCACCATCATCAACATAGTATTGCCTTGAAAGTTCTCTAACAACTCTGGCAGCTAGGCTTGCATGTTCTTCAAACTCAGTCGCTACTTGAGCAGCAAAGGTAGCATCCTTAAATTTCATGTTCCAATACTGCCTGCCAATAGAAAAATTACCATTACCATCTCCAGGAAATGATTGCCGATGTTCCAACCTTTCATCCTTGAAACCTAAGTGGCATGAACCACCATTATCAACACAATATTGCCTTGAAAGTTCTACAACAGCTCTGGTAGATAGGCTTGCATGTTTTGCAAACTTAATCGCTACTTGAGCAGCAGAGGTAGCATCCTTAAATTTCATGTTCCAATTCTGCCTGCCATCAGAAAAATTACCATTACCATCTCCAAGAAATGATTGCCCATTTTCCAACCTTTCATCCTTGAAACCTAAGTGGCATGAACCACTATCATCAACACAATATTGCCTTGAAAGTTCTACAACAGCTCTGGCAGCTACGCTTGCATGTTCTGCAAACTCAGTCGCTACTTGAGCAGCAGAGATAGCATCCTTAAATTTCATGATCCAATTCTGCCTGCCAATGGAAAAATTACCATTACCATCTCTAGGAAATGATTGCCCATGTTCCAACCTTTCATCCTTGAAACCTAAGTGGCATGCACCACCATCATCAACACAATATTGCCTTGAAAGTTCTACAACAGCTCTAGCATCTAGGCTTGGTTGTTCTGCAAACTCAGCCGCTGCTTGAGCAGCAGAGGTAGCATCCTTAAATTTCATGTTCCAATTCTGCCTTCCAATAGTAAATTTACCATTTCCAGGAAATGATTGCCCATGTTCCAACCTTTTATCCTTGAAACTTAAGTGGCATGAACCACCATCATCAACACAATATTGCCTTGAAAGTTCTCCAACAGCTCTGACAGCTAGGCTTGCATGTTCTGCAAACTCAGCCGCTTCTTGAGCAGTAGAGGTAGCATCCTTAAATTTCATGTTCCAATTCTGCCTGCCAACAGAAAAATTACTATTACCATCTCAAGGAAATGATTGCCCATGTTTTAACCTTTCATCCTTGAAAACTAAATGGCATGAACCACCATCATCAACATAATATTGCCTTGAAAGTTCTAAAACAGCTATGGCAGCTAGGCTTGCATGTTCTGCAAACTCAGCCGCTGCTGTGCAGCAGAGGTAGCATCCTTAAATTTCATGTTCCAATTCTGCCTGCCAACAGAAACATTACCATCACCTTCTCAAGGAAATGATTGCCCATGTTCTAACCTTTCATCCTTGAAAACTAAGTGGCATGAACCACCATCATCAACACAGTATTACCTTGAAAGTTCTACAACAGCTCTAGCAGCTAGGCTTGGTTGTTCTGCAAACTTAGCCGCTGCTTGAGCAGTAGAGGTAGCATCCTTAAATTTCATGTTCCAATACTGCCTGCCAACCGAAAAATTACCATTACCATCTCCAGGAAATGTTTGCCCATGTTCCAACCTTTCATCCTTGAAACCTAAGTGGCATGAACCACCATCATCAACACAATATTGCCTTGAAAGTTCTACAACAACTCTGGCAGCTACGCTTGCATGTTCTGCAAACTCAGTCGCTACTTGAGCAGCAGAGGTAGCATCCTTAAATTTCATGATCCAATTCTGCCTGCCAATGGAAAAATTACCATTACCATCTCTAGGAAATGATTGCCCATGTTCCAACCTTTCATCCTTGAAACCTAAGTGGCATGAACCATCATCATCAACACAATATTGCCTTGAAAGTTCTACAACAGCTCTGGCTGCTAGGCTTGGTTGTTCTGCAAACTTAGCCGCTGCTTGAGCAGTAGAGGTAGCATCCTTAAATTTCATGTTCCAATTCTGCCTTCCAATAGTAAATTTACCATTTCCAGGAAATGATTGCCCATGTTCCAACCTTTTATCCTTGAAACTTAAGTGGCATGAACCACCATCATCAACACAATATTGCCTTGAAAGTTCTCCAACAGCTCTGGCAGCTAGGCTTACATGTTCTGCAAACTCAGCCGCTTCTTGAGCAGTAGAGGTAGCATCCTTAAATTTCATGTTCCAATTCTGCCTACCAACAGAAAAATTACTATTACCATCTCAAGGAAATGATTGCCCATGTTTTAACCTTTCATCCTTGAATACTAAATGGCATGAACCACCATCATCAACATAATATTGCCTTGAATGTTCTAAAATAGCTCTGGCAGCTAGGCTTGCATGTTCTACAAACTCAGCCGCTACTTGAGCAGCAGAGGTAACATCCTAAAATTTCATATTCCAATTCTTCCTGCCAACAGAAAAATTACAATTACCATCTCCAGGAAATGATTGCCCATGTTCCAACCTTTCATCCTTGAAACCTAAGTGGCATGAACCACCATCATCAACACAATATTGCCTTGAAAGTTCTACAACAGCTCTGGCAGCTAGGCCTACATGTTCTGCAAACTCAGTCGCTGCTTGAGCAGCAAAGGTAGAATCCTTAAATTTCATGTTCCAATACTGCCTGCCTACAGAAAAATTACCATTACCATCTCCAGGAAATGATTGCCCATGTTCCAACCTTTCATCCTTGAAACCTAAGTGGCATGAACCACCATTATCAACATAATATTGCCTTGAAAGTTCTACAACAGCTCTGGCAGCTAGGCTTGGATGTTGTACAAACTCAGTCGCTCCTTGAGCAGTAGAGGTAGCATCCTTAAATGTCATGTTCCAATTCTGCCTGCCAACAGAAAAATTACTATTACCATCTCAAGGAAATGATTGCCCATGTTTTAACCTTTCATCCTTGAAAACTAAATGGCATGAACCACCATCATCAACATAATATTGCTTTGAAAGTTCTAAAACAGCTCTGGCAGCTAGGCTTGCATGTTCTGCAAACTCAGCCGCTGCTGTGCAGCAGAGGTAGAATCCTTAAATTTCATGTTCCAATTCTGCCTGCCAACGGAAACATTACCATCACCATCTCAAGGAAATGATTGCCCATGTTCTAACCTTTCATCCTTGAAAACTAAGTGGCATGAACTACCATCATCAACACAGTATTGCCTCGAAAGTTGTACAACAGCTCTGGCAGCTAGGCTTGTATGTTCTCAGCCGCTGCTTGACCAGCAGAGGTAGCATCCTTAAATTTCATGTTCCAATTCTGCCTGGCAATAGAAAAATTACCATTAACATCTCCAGGAAATGATTGCCCATGTTCCAACCTTTCATCCTTGAAACCTATGTGGGATGAACCAACATCATCAACACAATATTGCCTTGAAAGTTCTACAACAGCTCTGGCAGCTAGGCTTGGATGTTCTACAAACTCAGTCGTTCCTTGAGCAGCAGAGGTAGCATCCTTAAATTTCATGTTCCAATTCTGCCTGCCATCGGAAAAATTATCATTACCATCTCCAAGAAATGATTGCCCATTTTCCAACCTTTCATCCTTGAAACCTAAGTGGCATGAACCACCATCATCAACACAGTATTGCCTTGAAAGTTCTACAACAGCTCTGGCAGCTGGGCTTGCATGTTCTGCAAACTCAGCCGCTGCTTGAGTAGCAGAGGTAGCATCCTTAAATTTCATGTTCCAATTCTGCCTGCCCATAGAAAAATTACCATTACCATCTCCAAGAAATGATTGCCCATGTTCCAAACTTTCATCTTTGAAACCTAAGTGGCATGAACCAACATCATCAACACAATATTGCCTTGAAAGTTCAACAACAGCTCTGGCAGCTAGGCTGGCATATTCTGCAAAATCAGCCGCTACTTGAGCAGCAGAGGTAGCATCCTTAAATTTAATGTTCCAACTCTGCCTGCCAACAGAAACATTACCATTACCATCTCTGTGAAATGATTGCCCATGTTCCAACCTTTCATCCTTGAAACCTAAGTGGCATGAACCACCATCATCAACACAATATTGCCTTGAAAGTTCTCCAATAGCTGGGGCAGCTAGGCTTGCATGTTCTCCAAACTCAGCCGTTGCTTGAGCAGCAGAGGTAGCATCCTTAAATTTCATGTTCTAATTCTGCCTGCCAGCAGAAAAATTACCATTACCATATCAAGGAAATGATTGCCCATGTTCCAACCTTTTATCCTTGAAACCTAAGTGGCATGAACCACCATCATCAACAAAATATTGCCTTGAATGTTCTAAAAGAGCTCTGGCAGCTAGGCTTGCATGTTCTCCAAACTCAGCCGCTTCTTGAGCAGCAGAGGTAGCATCCTTAAATTTCATGTTCCAATTCTGCCTGCCAATAGAATAATTACCATTACCATCTCCAGGAAATGCTTGCCACTGTTCCAACCTTTCATCCTTGAAACCTAAGTGGCATGAACCACCATCATCAACACAATATTGCCTTGATAGTTCCCCAACAGCTGGGGCAGCTAGGCTTGCATGTTCTCCAAACTCAGCCGTTGCTTGAGCAGCCGAGGTAGCATCCTTAAATTTCATGTTCCAATTCTGCCTGCCAGCAGAAAAATTACCATTACCATATCAAGGAAATGATTGCCCATGTTCCAACCTTTTATCCTTGAAACCTAAGTGGCATGAACCACCATCATCAACACAATATTTCCATGAAAGTTCTCAAACAGTTAGGGCAGCTAGGCTTGCATGTTCTCCAAACTCAGCCGTTGCTTGAGCAGCAGAGGTAGCATCCTTAAATTTCATGTTCCAATTCTGCCTGCCAACAGAAAAATTACCATTACCATCTCAAGGAAATGATTGCCCATGTTCCAACCTTTCATGCTTGAAAACTAAGTGGTATGAACCACCATCATCAACACAATATTGCCTTGAAAGTTCTACAACAGCTCTGGCACCTAGGCTTGCATGTTCTCCAAACTCAGTCGTTGCTTAAGCAGCAGAGGTAGCAACCTTAAATTTCATGTCCCAATACAGCTTGCCAACAGAAATATTACCATTACCATCTCCAGGAAATGATTGCCCATGTTCCAACCTTTCATCCTTGAAACCTAAGTGGCATGAACCACCATCATCAACACAATATTGCCTTGAAAGTTCTACAACAGCTCTGGCAGCTAGGCTTGCATGTTCTGCAAACTCAGTCGCTACTTGAGCAGCAGAGGTAGCATCCTTAAATTTCATGTTCCAATTCTGCCTGCCAATAGAAAAATTACCATTACCATCTCCAGGAAATGCTTGCCAATGTTCCAACCTTTCATCCTTGAAACCTAAGTGGCATGAACCACCATCATCAACACAATATTGCCTTGAAAGTTCTCCAACAGCTGGGGCAGCTAGGCTTGCATGTTCTCCAAACTCAGCCGTTGCTTGAGCAGCAGAGGTAGCATCCTTAAATTTCATGTTCCAATTCTGCTTGCCAACAGAAAAATTAACATTACCATCTCAAGGAAATGATTGCCCATGTTCCAACCTTTTATCCTTGAAACCTAAGTGGCATGAACCACCATCATCAACAAAATATTGCCTTGAAAGTTCTAAAAGAGCTCTGGCAGCTAGGCTTGCATGTTCTCCAAACTCAACCGCTTCTTGAGCAGCAGAGGTAGCATCCTTAAATTTCATGTTCCAATTCTGCCTGCCAATAGAATAATTACCATTACCATCTCTAGGAAATGCTTGCCAATGTTCCAACCTTTCATCCTTGAAACCTAAGTGGCATGAACCACCATCATCAACACAATATTGCCTTGAAAGTTCTCCAACAGCTGGGGCAGCTAGGCTTGCATGTTCTCCAAACTCAGCCGTTGCTTGAGCAGCCGAGGTAGCATCCTTAAATTTCATGTTCCAATTCTGCCTGCCAACAGAAAAATTACCATTACCATCTCAAGGAAATGATTGCCCATGTTCCAACCTTTTATCCTTGAAACCTAAGTGGCATGAACCACCATCATCAACACAATATTTCCTTGAATGTTCTAAAATAGCTCTAGCAGCTAGGCTTGCATGTTCTCCAAACTCAGCCGCTTCTTGAACAGCAGAGGTAGCATCCTTAAATTTCATGTTCCAATACTGCCTGCCAACAGAAAAATTACCATTACCATTTCAAGGAAATGATTGCCCATGTTCTAACCTTTCATCCTTGAAAAATAAGTGGTATGAACCACCATTATCAACACAATATTGCCTTGAAAGTTCTACAACAGCTCTGGCACCTAGGCTTGCATGTTCTCCAAACTCAGCCGTTGCTTGAGCAGAAGAGGTAGCAACCTTAAATTTCATGTTTCAATACTGCTTGCCAACAGAACAATTACCATTACCATCTCCAGGAAATGCTTGCCCATGTTCCAACCTTTTATCCTTGAAAACTAAGTGGCATGAACCACCATCATCAACACAATATTTCCTTGAATGTTCTCCAATAGCTGGGGCAGCTAGGCATGCATGTTCTCCAAACTCAGCCGTTGCTTGAGCAGCAGAGGTAGCATCCTTAAATTTCATGTTCCAATTCTGCCTGCCAACAGAAAAATTACCATTACCATCTCTAGGAAATGATTGCCCATGTTCCAACCTTTCATGCTTGAAAACTAAGTGGTATGAACCACCATCATCAACACAATATTGCCTTGAAAGTTCTACAACAGCTCTGGTACCTAGGCTTGCATGTGCTCCAAACTCAGCCGTTGCTTGAGCAGCAGAGGTAGCAACCTTAAATTTCATGTTTCAATACTGCTTGCCAACAGAACAATTACCATTACCATCTCCAGGAAATGCTTGCCCATGTTCCAACCTTTCATCCTTGAAACCTAAGTGGCATGAACCACCATCATCAACACAATATTGCCTTGAAAGTTCTACAATAGCTCTGGCAGCTAGGCTTGCATGTTCTGCAAACTCAGTCGCTCCTTGAGCAGCAGAGGTAGCATCCTTAAATTTAATGTTCCAATTCTGCCTGCCAATAGAAAACTTACCATTACCATCTCAAGGAAATGATTGCCCATGTTCCAACCTTTCATCCTTCAAAACTAAGTGGTATGAACCACCATCATCAACACAATATTGCCTTGAAAGTTCTACAACAGCTCTGGCACCTAGGCTTGTATGTTCTCAAAACTCAGTCGCTGCTTGAGCAGCAGAGGTAGCATCTATAAATTTCATGTTCCAATTCTGCCTGCCAACAGAAAAATTACCATTACCATCTCAAGGAAATGATTGCCCATGTTCCAGCGTTTGATCCTTGAAACCTAAGTGGCATGAACCACCATCATCAACACAATATTGCCTTGAAAGTTCTACAATAACTCTAGCAGCTAGGCTTGCATGTTCTGCAAACTCAGTCGCTACTTGAGCAGCAGAGGTAGCATCCTTAAATTTCATGTTCCAATTCTGCCTGCCAATAGAAAAATTACCATTACCATCTCCAGGAAATGCTTGCCAATGTTCCAACCTTTCATCCTTGAAACCTAAGTGGCATGAACCACCATCATCAACACAATATTGCCTTGAAAGTTCTCCAACAGCTGGGGCAGCTAGGCTTGCATGTTCTCCAAACTCAGCCGTTGCTTGAGCAGCAGAGGTAGCATCCTTAAATTTCATGTTCCAATTCTGCTTGCCAACAGAAAAATTAACATTACCATCTCAAGGAAATGATTGCCCATGTTCCAACCTTTTATCCTTGAAACCTAAGTGGCATGAACCACCATCATCAACAAAATATTGCCTTGAAAGTTCTAAAAGAGCTCTGGCACCTAGGCTTGCATGTTCTCCAAACTCTGCCGTTGCTTGAGCAGCAGCGGTAGCAACCTTAAATTTCATGTTTCAATACTGCTTGCCAACAGAAAAATTACCATTACCATCTCCAGGAAATGCTTGCCAATGTTCCAGCCTTTCATCCTTGAAACCTAAGTGGCATGAACAACCATCATCAACACAATATTGTCTTGAAAGTTCTACAATAGCTCTGGCACCTAGGCTTGCATGTTCTCCAAACTCAGCCGTTGCTTAAGCAGCGGTGGTAGCAACTTTAAATTTCATGTTTCAATACTGCTTGCCAACCGAAAAATTACCATTACCATCTCCAAGAAATGCTTGCCAATGTTCCAGCCTTTCATCCTTGAAACCTAAGTGGCATGAACCACCATCATCAACACAATATTGCCTTGATCAAGCAGCGGCTGAGTTTGTAGAACATCCAAGCCTAGCTGCTAGAGCTGTTCTAGAACTTTCAAGGCAATATTGTGTTGATAATGGTGGTTCATGCCACTTAGGTTTCAAGGATGAAAGGTTGGAACATGGGCAATCATTTCCTTGAGATGGTGATGGTAATTTTTCTATTGGCAGGTAGAATTGGAACATGAAATTTAAGGATGCTACCTCTGTTGCTCAAGTAGCGACTGAGTTTACAGAACATGCAAGCCTAGCTGCCAGAGATGTTGTAGAACTTTCAAGGCAATATTGTGTTGATGATGGTGGTTCATGCCACTTAGGTTTCAAGGATGAAAGGTTGGAACATGGGAAATCAATTCCTTGAGATGGTAATGGTAATTTTTTTGGTGGCAGGCAGTATTGGATCATGAAATTTAAGGATGCAACCTCTGCTGCTCAAGCAGCGGCTGAGTTTGGAGAAAGTGCAAGCCTAGCTGCCAGAGATGTTGGAGAACTTTCAAGGCAATATTATGTTCATGATGGTGGTTCATGCCACTTAGGTTTCAAGGATGAAAGGTTGGAACATGGGCAAGCATTTCCTGGAGATTGTAATGGTAATTTTTCTGTTGGCAAGCAGAATTGGAACGTGAAATTTAAGGATACTACCTCTGCTGCTCAAGCAGCGGTTGAATTTGCAGAACATGCAAGCCTAGCTGCCAGAGCTGTTGTGGAACTTTCAAGGCAATATTGTGTTGATGATGGTGGTTCATGCCACTTAGGTTTCAAGGATAAAAGGTTGGAACATGGGCAATCATTTCCTTGAGATGGTAATGGTAATTTTTCTGTTGGTCGGCAGTATTGGAACAGGAAATTTAAGGATGCTATCTCTGCTGCTCAAGCAACGGCTGAGTTTGGAGAACATGCAAGCCTAGCTGCCAGAGCTGTTGGAGAACTTTCAAGGCGATATTATGTTCATGATGGTGATTCATGCCACTTAGGTTTCAAGGACGAAAGGTTGGAACATGGGCAAGCATTTCCTGGAGTTTGTAATGGTAATTTTTCTGTTGGCAAGCAGAATTGGAACATGAAATTTAAGGATACTACCTCTGCTGTTCAAGTAGCGGCTGAGTTTGCAGAACATGCAAGCCTAGCTGCCAGAGCTGTTGTGGAACTTTCAAGGCAGTATTGTGTTGATGATGGTGGTTTATGCCACTTAGGTTTCAAGGATGAAAGGTTGAAACATGGGGAATCATTTCCTGGAGATGGTAATGGTAATATTTTTGTTGGCGGGTAGAATAGGAACATGAAATTTAAGGATGCTACCTCTGCTACTCAAGCAGCGGCTGAGTTTGCAGAACATGCAAGCCTAGCTGCCAGAGCTATTGTAGAACTTTCAAGGCAATATTTTGTTGATGATGGTGGTTCATGCCACTTAGGTTTCAAGAATAAAAGGTTGGAACATGGGAAATCATTTCCTGGAGATGGTAAATTTTCTATTGGCAGGCAGAATTGGAACATGAAATTTAAGAATGCTACCTCTGCTGCTCAAGCAGCGGCTGAGTTTGCAGAACATCCAAGCCTAGCTGCCAGAGCTGTTGTAGAACTTTCAAGGCAATATTGTGTTGATGATGGTGGTTCATGCCACTTAGGTTTCAAGGATGATGGTTGGAACATGGGCAATCATTTCCTGGTGATGGTAATTGAATTGTTTTTATTGGCAGGCAGAATTGGAGCATGAAATTAAAGGATGCGACCTCTGCTGCTCAAGTAGCGACTGAGTTTGCAAAACATGCAAACCTATCTACCAGAGTTGTTGTAGAATTTTCAAGGCAATATTATGTTGATGATGGTGGTTCATGCCACTTAGGTTTCAAGGATGAAAGGTTGGAACATGGGCAATCATTTCCTGGTGATGGTAATGGAAATATTTCTATTGGCAGGCAGAATTGGAGCATGAAATTTAAGGATGCTACCTCTGCTGCTCAAGTAGCGATTAAGTTTGCAAAACATGCAAGCCTATCTACCAGAGTTGTTGTAGAACTTTCAAGGCAATATTATGTTGATGATGGTGGTTCATGCCACTTAGGTTTCAAGGATGAAAGGTTGGAACATGGGCAATCATTTCCTGGAGATGGTAATGGTAATTTTTCTATTGGCAGGCAGAATTAGAACATGAAATTTAAGGATGCTACCTCTACTGCTCAAGTAGCAACTGAGTTTGCAGAACATGCAAGCCTAGCTACCAGAGTTGTTGTAGAATTTTCTAGGCAATATTGTCTTGATGATGGTGGTTCATGCCACTTAGGTTTCAAGGATGAAATGTTGGAACATGGGCAATCATTTCCTGGTGATGGTAATGGAAATTTTTCTATTGGCAGTCAAAATTAGAACATGAAATTTAAGGATGCTACCTCTACTGCTCAAGTAGCGACTGAGTTTGCAGAACATGCAAGCCTAGCTACCAGAGCTGTTGTAGAATTTTCTAGGCAATATTGTCTTGATGATGGTGGTTCATGCCACTTAGGTTTCAAGGATGAAATGTTGGAACATAGGCAATCATTTCCTGGTGATGGTAATGGAAATTTTTCTATTGGCAGTCAGAATTAGAACATGAAATTTATGGATGCTACCTCTGCTGCTCATGTAGCGACTGAATTTGCAAAACATAAAAGACAATCTACCAGAGTTGTTGTAGAACTTTCAAGGCAATATTGTGTTAATGATGGTGGTTCATGCCACTTAGGTTTCAAGGTTGAAAGGTTGGAACATGGGCAATCATTTCCTGGAGATGGTAATGGTAATTTTTCTATTGGCAGGCAGAATTAGAACATGAAATTTAAGGATGCTACCTCTACTGCTCAAGTAGTGACTGAGTTTGCAGAACATGCAAGCCTAGCTACCAGAGCTGTTGTATAATTTTCAAGGCAATATTGTCTTGATGATGGTGGTTCATGCCACATAGGTTTCAAGGATGAAAGGTTGGAACATGGGCAATCATTTCCTAGTGATGGTAATTGAAAAATTTCTATTGGCAGGCAGAATTGGAGCATGAAATTTAAGGATGCGACCTCTTCTGCTCAAGTAGCGACTGAGTTTGCAAAACATGCAAGCCTATCTACCAGAGTTGTTGTAGAATTTTCAAGGCAATATTTTGTTGATGATGGTGGTTCATGCCACTTAGGTTTCAAGGATGAAAGGTTGGAACATGGGCAATCATTTCCTGGTGATGGTAACGAAAATATTTCTATTGGCAGGCAGAATTGGAGCATGAAATTTAAGGATGCTACCTCTGCTGCTCAAGTAGCGATTAAGTTTGCAAAACATGCAAGCCTATCTACCAGAGTTATTGTAGAACTTTCAAGGCAATATTGTGTTGATGATGGTGGTTCATGCCACTTAGGTTTCAAGGATGAAAGGTTGGAACATGGCTAATCATTTCCTGGTGATGGTGATGGTAATTTTTCTATTGGCAGGCAGAATTGGAACATGAAATTTAAGGATGCTACCTCTGCTGCTCAATCAGCGGCTGAGATTGGAGAACATGCAAGCCTAGCTGCCAGAGCTATTGTAGAACTTTCAAGGCAATATTATGTTGATAATGGTAGTTCATGCCACTTAGGTTTCAAGGATGAAAGGTTGGAACACTGGCAAGCATTTCCTGGAGATGGTAATGGTAAATTTTCTATTGGCAGGCAGAATTGGAACATGAAATTTAAGGATGCTACCTCAGCTGCTCAAGGAGCGACTGAGTTTGTAGAACATGCAAGCCTAGCTGCCAGAGTTGTTGTAGAACTTTCAAGGCAATATTGTGTTGATGATGGTGGTTCATGCCACTTAGTTTTCAAGGATGAAAAGTTGGAACATGGGCAATCATTTCCTTGAGATGGTAATGGTATTTTTTCTGTTGGCAGGCAGTATTGGAACATACAATTTAAGGATGCTACCTCTGCTGCTCAAGCAGCGACTGAGTTTGGAGAACATGCAAGCCTAGCTGCCCCAGCTGTTTGAGATCTTTCAAGGCAATATTGTGTTGATGATGGTGGTTCTTGCCACTTAGGTTTCAAGGATGAAAGGTTGGAACATTGGCAAGCATTTCCTGGAGATGGTAATGGTAATTTTTCTATTGGCAGGCAGAATTGGAACATGAAATTTAAGGATGCTACCTCTGCTGCTCAAGTAGCGACTGAGTTTGCAGAATATGCAAGCCTAGCTGCTAGAGCTGTTGTAGAACTTTCAAAGCAATATTGTGTTGATGATGGTGGTTCATGCCACTTAGTTTTCAAGGATGAAAGGTTGGAACATGGGCAATCATTTCCTTAAGATTGTAATGGTAATGTTTCTGTTGGCAGGCAGTATTGGAACATGAAATTTAAGGATGCTACCTCTGCTGCTCAAGCAGTGGCTGAGTTTGGAGAACATGCAAGCCAAGCTGCCCCAGCTGATGTAGAACTTTCAAGGCAATATTGTGTTGATGATGGTGGTTCATGCCACTTAGGTTTCAATGATGAAAGGTTGGAACATTGGCAAGCATTTCCTGGAGATGGTAATGGTAAGTTTTCTATATGCAGGCAGAATTGGAACATTAAATTTAAGGATGCTACCTCTGCTGCTCAAGGAGCGACTGAGCTTGAAGAACATGCAAGCCTAGCTGCCAGAGCTATTGTAGAACTTTCAAGGCAATATTGTGTTGATGGTGGTTCATGCCACTTAGGTTTCAAGGATGAAAGGTTGGAACATGGGAAAGTATTTCCTAGAGATGGTAATGGTAATTTTTCTGTTGGCAAGCAGTATTGAAACATGAAATTTAAGGTTGCTACCTCTGCTGCTCAAGCAACGGCTGAGTTTGGAGAACATGCAAGCCTAGCTGCCCCAGCTGTTGGAGAACTTTCAAGGCAATATTGTGTTGATGATGGTGGTTCATACCACTTAGTTTTCATGGATGAAAGGTTGGAACATGGGCAATCATTTCCTTGAGATGGTAATGGTAATTTTTCTGTTGGCAGGCAGTATTGGAACATGAAATTTAAGGATGCTACCTCTGCTGCTCAAGAAGCGGCTGAGTTGGAGAACATGCAAGCCTAGCTGCCAGAGCTGTTTTAGAACTTTCAAGGCAATATTGTGTTGATGATGGTGGTTCATGCCACTTAGGTTTCAAGGATAAAAGTTTGGAACATGGGCAATCATTTCCTTGAGATGGTAATGGTAATTTTTCTGTTGGCACGCAGAATTGGAACATGAAATTTAAGGATGCTACCTCTGCTGCTCAAGCGACCGCTGAGTTTGGAGAACATGCAAGCCTAGCTGCCCCAGCTGTTGGAGAACATTCAAGGCAATATTGTGTTGATGATGGTGGTTCATGCCACTTAGGTTTCAAGGATGAAAGGTTGGAACATTGGCGAGCATTTCCTGGAGATGGTAATGGTAATTTTTCTGTTGGCAAGCAGTATTGAAACATGAAATTTAAGGTTGCTACCGCTGCTGCTCAAGCGACAGCTGAGTTTGGAGAACATGTAAGCCTAGGTGCCAGAGCTATTGTAGAACTTTCAAGGCAATATTGTGTTGATGATGGTGGTTCATGCCACTTAGGTTTCAAGGATGAAAGGCTGGAACATTGGCAAGCATTTCCAGGAGATGGTAATGGTAATTTTTCTGTTGGCAAGCAGTATTGAAACATGAAATTTAAGGTTGCTACCGCTGCTGCTCAAGCAACGGCAGAGTTTGGAGAACATGCAAGCCTAGGTGCCAGAGCTGTTGTAGAACTCTCAAGGCAATATTGTGTTGATGATTGTGGTTCATACCACTTAGTTTTCAAGCATGAAAGGTTGGAACATGGGCAATCATTTCCTTGAGACCTTTCATCTCCAGGAAATGATTCCCCATGTTTCAACCTTTCATCCTTGAAACCTAAGTGGCATGAACCACCATCATCAACACAATATTGCCTTGAAAGTTCCACAACAGCTCTAGCAGCTAGGCTTGCAAGTTCTGCAAACTCAGCCGCTATTTGAGCAGCAGAGGTAGTATCCTTAAATTTCAGGTTCCAATTCTGCTTGCCAACAGAAAAATTACCATTACAATCTCCAGGAAATGCTTGCCCATGTTCCAACCTTTCATCCTTGAAACCTAGGTGGCATGAACTACCATCATGAACATAATATTGCCTTGAAAGTTCTCCAACATCTCTGGCAGCTGGCCTTGCATGTTCTCCAAACTCAGCCGCTGCTTGAGCAGCAGAGGTAGCATCCTTAAATTTCCTGTTCCAATACTGCCTACCAACAGAAAAATTACCATTACCATCTCAAGGAAATGATTGCCCATGTTCCAACCTTTCATCCTTGAAACCTAAGTGGCATGAACCACCATCATCAACACAATATGGCCTTGAAAATTCTACAACAACTCTGGCAGCTAGGCTTGCATGTTCTACAAGCTCAGTCGCTACTTGAGCAACAGTGGTAGCATCCTTTAATTTCATGCTCCAATTCTGCCTGCCAACAGAAAAATTTCAATTACCATCACCAGGAAATGATTGCCCATGTTCCAACCTTTCATCCTTGAAACATAAGTGGCATGAACCACCATCATCAACACAATATTGCCTTGAAAGTTCTACAACAGCTCTGGCAGCTAGGCTTGGATGTTCTGCAAACTCAGCCGCTGCTTGAGCGGCAAAGGTAGCATTCTTAAATTTCATGTTCCAATTCTGCCTGCCAATAGAAAATTTACCATCTCCAGAAAATAATTTCCCATGTTCCAATCTTTTATTCTGGAAACCTAAGTGGCATGAACCACAATCATCAACAAAATATTGCCTTGAAGGTTCTACAATAGCTCTAGCAGCTAGGCTTGCATGTTCTGCAAACTCGGCCGCTGCTTGAGTAGCAGAGGTAGCATCCTTAAATTTCATGTTCCTATTCTACCCGCCAACAAAAATATTACCATTACCATCTCCAGGAAATGATTCCCCATGTTTCAACCTTTCATCCTTGAAACCTAAGTGGCATGAACCACCATCATCAACACAATATTGCCTTGAAAGTTCCACAACAGCTCTGGCAGCTAGGCTTGCATGTTCTGCAAACTCAGCCGCTGCTTGAGCAGCAGAGGTAGTATCCTTAAATTTCATGTTCCAATTCTGCTTGCCAACAGAAAAATTACCATTACAAACTACAGGAAATGCTTGCCCATGTTCCAACCTTTCATCCTTGAAACCTAAGTGGCATGAACCACCATCATGAACATAATATTGCCTTGAAAGTTCTCCAACAGCTCTGGCAGCTAGGCTTGCATGTTCTCCAAACTCAGCCGCTGCTTGAGCAGCAGAGATAGCATCCTTAAATTTCCTGTTCCAATACTGCCTACCAACAGAAAAATTACCATTACCATCTCAAGGAAATGATTGCCCATGTTCCAACCTTTTATCCTTGAAACCTAAGTGGCATGAACCACCATCATCAACATAATATTGCCTTGAAAGTTCTCCAACAGCTCTGGCAGCTAGGCTTGCATGTTCTCCAAACTCAGCCGCTGCTTGAGCAGCAGAGATAGCATCCTTAAATTTCCTGTTCCAATACTGCCTACCAACAGAAAAATTACCATTACCATCTCAAGGAAATGATTGCCCATGTTCCAACCTTTTATCCTTGAAACCTAAGTGGCATGAACCACCATCATCAACAGAATATTGCCTTGAAAGTTCCACAACATCTCTTGCAGCTAGGCTTGTATGTTCTACAAACTCAACCGCTGCTTGAGCAGCAGAGGTAGCAACCCTAAATTTCATGATCCAATACTGCCTGCCACCAGAAAAATTACCATTACCATCTCAAGGAAATGATTTCCCATGTTCCAACCTTTCATCCTTGAAACCTAAGTGGCATGAACCACCATCATCAACACAATATTGCCTTGATAGTTCTACAACATCTCTGGCAGCTAGGCTTGCATGTTCTGCAAACTCAGCCGCTGCTTGAGCAGCAGAGGTAGCATCCTTAAATTTCATGTTCCAATTCTGCCTGCCAATAGAAAATTTACCATTACCATCTCCAGGAAATGATTGCCCATGTTCCAACCTTTCATCCTTGAAACCTAAGTGGCATGAACCACCATCATCAACACAATATTGCCTTGAAAGTTCTAGAACTGCTCTGGCAGCTAGGCTTCGATGTTCTACAAACTTAGCCGCTGCTTGAGCAGCAGAGGTAGCATTCTTAAATTTCATGTTCCAATTCTGCCTGCCAATAGAAAATTTACCATCTCCAGGAAATGATTTCCCATGTTCCAACCTTTTATTCTTGAAACCTAAGTGGCATGAACCACCATCATCAACAAAATATTGCCTTGAAAGTTCTACAATAGCTCTGGCAGCTAGGCTTGCATGTTCTGCAAACTCAGCCGCTGCTTGAGTAGCAGAGGTAGCATCCTTAAATTTCATGTTCCTATTCTACCCGCCAACAAAAATATTACCATTACCATCTCCAGGAAATGATTCCCCATGTTTAAACCTTTCATCTGTGAAACCTAAGTGGCATGAACCACATCATCAACACAATATTGCCTTAAAAGTTCCACAACAGCTCTGGCAGGTAGGCTTGCATGTTCTGCAAACTCAGCCGCTGCTTGAGCAGCAGAGGTAGTATCCTTAAATTTCATGTTCCAATTCTGCTTGCCAATAGAAAAATTACCATTACAAACTACAGGAAATGCTTGCCCATGTTCTAACCTTTCATACTTGAAACCTAAGTGGCATGAACCACCATCATGAACATAATATTGCCTTGAAAGTTCTCCAACAGCTCTGGCAGCTAGGCTTGCATGTTCTCCAAACTCAGCCGCTACTTGAGCAGCAGAGATAGCATCCTTAAATTTCCTGTTCCAATACTGCCTACCAACAGAAAAATTACCATTACCATCTCAAGGAAATGATTGCCCATGTTCCAACCTTTTATCCTTGAAACCTAAGTGGCATGAACCACCATCATCAACACAATATTGCCTTGAAAGTTCCACAACAGCTCTTGCAGCTAGGCTTGCATGTTCTGCAAACTCAACTGCTGCTTGAGCAGCAGAGGTAGTATCCTTAAATTTCATGTTCCAATTCTGCTTGCCAACAGAAAAATTACCATTACAATCTCCAGGAAATGCTTGCCCATGTTCCAACCTTTCATCCTTGAAACCTAAGTGGCATGAACCACCATCATGAACATAATATTGCCTTGAAAGTTCTCCAACATCTCTGGCAGCTAGGCTTGCACTTTCTCCAAACTCAGCCGCTGCTTGAGCAGCAGAGGTAGCATCCTTAAATTTCATGATCCAATACTGCCTGCCACCAAAAAAATTACCATTACCATCTTAAGGAAATGATTTCCCATGTTCCAACCTTTCTTCCTTGAAACCTAAGTGGCATGAACCACCATCACCAACACAATATTACCTTGAAAGTTCTAGAACATCTCTGGCAGCTAGGCTTGCATGTTCTGCAAACTCAGCCGCTGCTTGAGCAGTAGAGAAAGCATCCTTAAATTTCATGTTCCAATTCATCTTGCCAACAGAAAAATTACCATTCAAATCTCCAGGAAATGCTTGCCCATGTTCCAACCTTTCATCCTTGAAACCTAAGTGGCATGAACCACCATCATCAACACAATATTGCCTTGAAAGTTCTAGAACAGCTCTGGCAGCTAGGCTTGGATGTTCTACAAACTTAGCCGCTGCTTTAGCAGCAGAGGTAGCATTCTTAAATTTCATGTTCCAATTCTACCTGCCAATAGAAAATTTACCATCTCCAGGAAATGATTTCCCATGTTCCAACCTTTTATTCTTGAAACCTAAGTGGCATGAACCACCATCATCAACAAAATATTGCCTTGAAAGTTCTACAATAGCTCTAGCAACTAGGCTTGCATGTTCTGCAAACTCAGCCGCTGCTTGAGTAGCAGAGGTAGCATCCTTGAATTTCATGTTCCTATTCTACCTGCCAACAAAAGAATTACCATTACCATATCCAGGAAATGATTCCCCATGTTTCAACCTTTCATCCTTGAAACCTAAGTGGCATGAACCACCATCATCAACACAATATTGCCTTGAAAGTTCCACAACAGCTCTAGCAGCTAGGCTTGCAAGTTCTGCAAACTCAGCCGCTGCTTGAGCAGCAGAGGTAGTATCCTTAAATTTCATGTTCCAATTCTGCTTGCCAATAGAAAAATTACCATTACAATCTCCAGGATATGCTTGCCCATGTTCCAACCTTTCATCCTTGAAACCTAGGTGGCATGAACCACCATCATGAACATAATATTGCCTTGAAAGTTCTCCAACATCTCTGGCAGCTAGCCTTGCATGTTCTCCAAACTCAGCCGCTGCTTGAGCAGCAGAGGTAGCATCCTTAAATTTCCTGTTCCAATACTGCCTACCAACAGAAAAATTACCATTACCATCTCAAGGAAATGATTGCCCATGTTCCAACCTTTCATCCTTGAAACCTAAGTGGCATGAACCACCATCATCAACACAATATTTCCTTGAAAATTCTACAACAACTCTGGTAGATAGGTTTGCATATTTTGCAAACTCAGTCGCTACTTGAGCAGCAGAGGTCGCATCCTTTAATTTCATGCTCCAATTCTGCCTGCCAATAGAAAAATTTCAATTACCATAACTAGGAAATGATTGCCCATGTTCCAACCGTCATACTTGAAACCTAAGTGGCATGAACCACCATCATCAACACAATATTGCCTTGAAAGTTCTACAACAGCTTTGGCAGCTAGGCTTGGATGTTCTGCAAACTCAGCCACTGCTTGAGCAGCAGAGGTAGCATTCTTAAATTTCATGTTCCAATTCTGCCTGCCAATAGAAAATTTACCATCTCCAGGAAATGATTTCCCATGTTCCAACCTTTTATTTTTGAAACCTAAGTGGCATGAACCACCATCATTAACAAAATATTGCCTTGAAAGTTCTACAATAGCTCAGGCAGCTAGGCTTGCATGTTCTGCAAACTCAGCCGCTGCTTGAGTAGCAGAGGTAGCATCATTAAATTTCATGTTCCTACTCTACATGCCAACAAAAAAATTACCATTACCATCTCCAGGAAATGATTCCCCATGTTTCAACCTTTCATCCTTGAAACCTAAGTGGCATGAACCACCATCATCAACACAATATTGCCTTGAAAGTTCCACAACAGCTCTGGCAGCTAGGCTTGCATGTTCTGCAAACTCAGCCGCTGCTTGAGCAACAGAGGTAGTATCCTTAAATTTCATGTTCCAATTCTGCTTGCCAACAGAAAAATTACCATTACAAACTACAGGAAATGCTTGCCCATGTTCCAACCTTTCATCCTTGAAACCTAAGTGGCATGAACCACTATCATGAACATAATATTGCCTTGAAAGTTCTCCAACAGCTCTGGCAGCTAGGCTTGCATGTTCTCCAAACTCAGCCACTGCTTGAGCAGCAGAGATAGCATCCTTGAATTTCCTGTTCCAGTACTGCCTACCAACAGAAAAATTACCATTACCATCTCAAGGAAATGATTGCCCATGTTCCAACCTTTTATCCTTGAAACCTAAGTGGCATGAACCACCATCATCAACACAATATTGCCTTGAAAGTTCCACAACAGCTCTTGCAGCTAGGCTTGCATGTTCTGCAAACTCAACCGCTGCTTTAGCGGAAGAGGTAGTATCCTTAAATTTCATGTTCCAATTCTGCTTGCCAACAGAAAAATTACCATTACAATCTCCAGGAAATGCTTGCCCATGTTCCAACCTTTCATCCTTGAAACCTAAGTGGCATGAACCACCATCATGAACATAATATTGCCTTGAAAGTTCTCCAACATCTCTGGCAGCTAGGCTTGCACTTTCTCCAAACTCAGCCGCTGCTTGAGCAGCAGAGGTAGCATCCTTAAATTTCATGATCCAATACTGCCTGCCATCAGAAAAATTACCATTACCATCTCAAGGAAATGATTTCCCATGTTCCAACCTTTCATCCTTGAAACCTAAGTGGCATGAACCACCATCATCAACACAATATTGCCTTGAAAGTTCTACAAATATCTCTGGCAGCTAGGCTTGCATGTTTTGCAAACTCAGTCGCTACTTGAGAAACAGAGGTAGCATCCTTAAATTTCATATTCCAATTCTGCCTGCCAATAGAAAATTTACCATTACCATCTCCAGGAAATGATTGCCCATGTTCCAACCTTTCATCCTTGAAACCTAAGTGGCATGAACCACCATCATCAACATAATATTGCCTTGAAAGTTCTAGAACAGCTCTGGCAGCTAGGCTTGGATTTTCTACAAACTCAGCCGCTGCTTGAGCAGCAGAGGTAGCATTCTTAAATTTCATGTTCCAATTCTGCCTGCCAACAGAAAATTTACCATCTCTAGGAAATGATTTCCCATGTTCCATCCTTTTATTCTTGAAACCTAAGTGGCATGAACCACCATCATCAACAAAATATTGCCTTGAAAGTTCTACAATAGCTCTGGCAGCTAGGCTTGCATGTTCTGCAAACTCAGCCGCTGCTTGAGTAGCAGAGGTAGCATCCGTAAATTTTATGTTCCTATTCTACCTGCCAACAAAAAAATTACCATTACCATCTCCAGGAAATGATTCCCCATGTTTCAGCCTTTCATCCTTGAAACCTAAGTGGCATCAACCACCATCATCAACACAATATTGCCTTGAAAGTTCCACAATAGCTCTAGCAGCTAGGCTTGCAAGTTCTGCAAACTCAGCCGCTGCTTTAGCAGCAGAGGTTGTATCCTTTAATTTCATGTTCCAATTCTGCTTGCCAACAGAAAAATTACCATTACAAACTCCAGGAAATGCTTGCCCATGTTCCAACCTTTCATCCTTGAAACCTAGGTGGCATGAACCACCATCATGAACATAATATTGCCTTGAAAGTTCTCCAACATCTCTGGCAGCTAGCCTTGCATGTTCTCCAAACTCAGCCGCTGCTTGAGCAGCAGAGGTAGCATCCTTAAATTTCCTGTTCCAAGCCGCTGCTTGAGCAGCAGAGGTAGCATCCTTAAATTTCCTATTCCAATACTGCCTACCAACAGAAAATTTCATCCTTGAAACCTAAGTGGCATGAACCACCATTATCAACACAATATTGCCTTGAACGTTTTCCAACAACTCTGGTAGCTAGGCTTGCATGTTCTCCAAACTCAGTCGCTGCTTGAGCAGCAGAGGTAGCATCCTTAAATTTCATGTTCCAATACTGCCTGCCAACAGAAAAATTACCATTTCCATCGCAAGGAAATGATTGCCCATGTTCCAACCTTTCATCCTTGAAACCTAAGTGGCATGAACAACCACCATCAACACAATATTGCCTTGAAAGTTCTACAACAGCTCTGGCAGCTAGGCTTGCATGTTCTGCAAACCCAACCGCAACTTGAGCAGCAGAAGTAGCATCCTTAAATTTCCTGTTCCAATACTGCCTACCAATAGAAAAATTACCATTACCATCTCAAGGAAATGATTGCCCATGTTCCAACCTTTTATCCTTTAAATCTAAGTGGCATGAACCACCATCATAAACACAATATTTCCTTGAAAGTTCTCCAACAGCTCTGGCAGCTAGGCTTGCATGTTCTGCAAACTCAGCCGCTGCTTGAGAAGCAGAGGTAGTATCCTTAAATTTCATGTTCCAATTCTGCTTGCTAACAGAAAAATTACCATTACAATCTCCAGGAAATGCTTGCCCATGTTCCATCATTTCATCCTTGAAACCTAAGTGGCATGAACCACCATCACCAACACAATATTGCCTTGAAAGTTCTCCAATAGCTCTGGCAGCTAGGCTTGCATGTTCTGCAAACTCAGCCGCTGCTTGAGCAGCAGAAGTAGCATCCTTAAATTTCCGTTTCCAATACTGCCTACCAACAGAAAAATTACCATTACCATCTCAAGGAAATGATTGCCCATGTTCCAACCTTTTATCCTTGAAACTTAAGTGGCATGAACCACCATCATCAACATAATATTGCCTTGAAAGTTCTACAACAGCTCTGGCAGCTAGGCTTGCATGTTCTGCAAACTCAACCGCTGCTTGAGCAGCAGAGGTAGCATCCTTAAATTTCATGTTCCAATTCTTCCTCCCAATAGAAAAATTACCATTACAATCTCCAGGAAATGCTTACCCATGTTCCAACTTTTCATCCTTGAAACCTAAGTGGCATGAACCACCATCAGAAACACAATATTGCCTTGAAAGTTCTCCAATGGCTCTGGCAGCTAGGCTTGCATGTTCTGCAAACTCAGCCGCTGCTTGAGCAGTAGAGAAAGCATCCTTAAATTTCATGTTCCAATTCATCTTGCCAACAGAAAAATTACCATTCAAATCTCCAGGAAATGCTTGCCCATGTTCCAACCTTTCATCCTTGAAACCTAAGTGGCATGAACCACCATCATCAACACAATATTGCCTTGAAAGTTCTACAACAGCTCTGGCAGCTAGGCTTGGATGTTCTGTAAACTCAGCCACTGCTTGATCAGCAGAGGTAGCATTCTTAAATTTCATGTTCCAATTCTGCCTGCCAATATAAAATTTACCATCTCCTAGAAATGATTTCCCATGTTCCAACCTTTTATTGTTGAAACCTAAGTGACATGAACCACCATCATCAACAAAATATTGCCTTGAATGTTCTACAATAGCTCTGGCAGCTAGGCTTGCATGTTCTGCAAACTCAGCCGCTGATTGAGAAGAAGAGGTAGAATCCTTAAATTTCATGTTCCTATTCTACCTGCCAACAAAAGAATTACCATTACCATCTCCAGGAAATGATTGCCCATGTTTCAACCTTTCATCCTTGAAACCTAAGTGGCATGAACAACCATAATCTACACAAAATTGCCTTAAACGTTCAACAACAGCTCTAGCAGCTAGGCTTGCATATTCTGCAAACTCAGCCGCTACTTGAGCAGCAGAGGTAGCATCCTTAAATTTCATGTTCCAATTCTGCTTGCCAACAGAAAAATTACCATTACAATCTCCAGGAAATGCTTGCCCATGTTCCATCATTTCATCCTTGAAACCTAAGTGGCATGAACCACCATCACCAACACAATATTGCCTTGAAAGTTCTCCAATAGCTCTGGCAGCTAGGCTTGCATGTTCTGCAAACTCAGCCGCTGCTTGAGCAGCAGAAGTAGCATCCTTAAATTTCCCTTTCCAATACTGCCTACCAACAGAAAAATTACCATTACCATCTCAAGGAAATGCTTGCCTATGTTCCAACCTTTCATCCTTGAAACCTAAGTGGCATGAACCACCATCATAAACACAATATTGCCTTGAAAGTTCTCCACAGCTCTGGCAGCTAGGCTTGCATGTTCTGCAAACTTAGCCGCTGCTTGAGAAGCAAAGGTAGTATCCTTAAATTTCATGTTGCAATTCTGCTTGCCAACAGGAAAATTACTATTACAATCTCCAGGAAATGCTTGCCAATGTTCCATCATTTCATCCTTGAAACCTAAGTGGCATGAACCACCATCATAAACACAATATTGCCTTGAAAGTTCTCCAACAGCTCTGGCAGCTAGGCTTGCATGTTCTGCAAACTCAGTCGCTACTTGAGTAGCAGAGGTAGCATCCTTAAATTTCATGTTCCAATTCTAGCTGCCAATAGAAAAATTACCATTACAATCTCCAGGAAATGCTTGCCCATGTTCCATCATTTCATCCTTGAAACCTAAGTGGCATGAACCACCATCATCAACACAATATTGCCTTGAATGTCCTACAACAGCTCTGGCAGCTAGGCTTGGATGTTCTGCAAACTCAGCCATTGCTTGAGCAGTAGAGGTAGCATCCTTAAATTTCATGTTCAACATATGCCTGCCAATAGAAAAATTACCATTACAATCTCCAGGAAATGCTTGCCCTTGTTCCAACCTTTCATCCTTGAAACCTAAGTGGCATGAACCACCATCACCAACACAATATTTCCTTGAAAGTTCTACAACAGCTCTGGCAGCTAGGCTTGCATGTTCTGCAAACTCAACCGCTGCTTGAGCAGCAGAGGTAGCATCCTTAAATTTCATGTTCCAATTCTTCTTTCCAATAGAAAAATTACCATTACAATCTCCAGGAAATTCTTGCCCATGTTCCAACCTTTCATCCTTGAAACCTAAGTGGCATGAACAACCATCATAAACACAATATTGCCTTGAAAGTTCTCCAATAGCTATGGCAGCTAGGCCTGCATGTTCTGCAAACTCAGCCGCTGCTTGAGCTGTAGAGGAAGCATCCTTAAATTTCATGTTCCAATTCATCTTGCCAATAGAAAAATTACCATTCCCATCTCCAGGAAATGCTTGCCCATGTTCCAACCTTTCATCCTTGAAACCTAAGTGGCATGAACCACCATTATCAACACAATATTGCTTGAAAGTTTTCCAACAACTCTGGCAGCTAGGCTTGCATGTTCTCCAAACTCAGTCGCTACTTGATCAGCAGAGGTAGCATCCTTAAATTTCATGTTCCAATACTGCCTACCAACAGAAATATTACCATTACCATCTCAAGGAAATGATTGCCCATGTTCCATCATTTCATCCTTGAAACCTAAGTAGCTTGAACAAACATCACCAACACAATATTGCCTTTAAAGTTCTGCGACAGCTCTGGCAGCTAGGCTTGCATGTTCTGCAAACTCAGCCGTTGCTTGAGCAGCAGAAGTAGCATCCTTAAATTTCTTGTTCCAATACTGCCTACCAACAGAAAAATTTCCATTACCATCTCAAGGAAATGATTGCCCATGTTCCAATCTTTTATCCTTGAAACCTAAGTGGCATGAACCATCATCATAAACACAATATTGCCTTGAAAGTTCTACAACAGCTCTGGCAGCTAGGCTTGGATGTTCTGCAAACTCAGTCGCTGCTTGAGCAGTAGAGGTAGCATCCTTAAATTTCATGTTCAAATTATGCCTCCCAATAGAAAATTTACCATCTCCAAGAAATGATTTCCCATGTTCCAACCTTTTATTCTTGAAAACTAAGTGGCATGAACCACCATTATCAACAAAATATTGCCTTGAAATTTCTACAATAGCTCTGGCAGCTAGGCTTGCATGTTCTGCAAACTCAGCTGCTGCTTGAGTAGCAGAGGTACCCTCCTTAAATTTCATGTTCCTATTCAACCTGCCAACAAAATAATTACCATTACCATCTCCAGGAAATGATTGCCCATGTTTCAACCTTTCATCCTTGAAACCTAAGTGGCATGAACCACCACCAACACAATATTGCCTTGAAAGTTCCATAACAGCTCTGGCAGCTAGGCTTGCATGTTCTACAAACTCAGTTGCTGCGTGAGCAGCAGTGGTAGTAACCTTATATTTCATGTTTCAATTATGCTTGCCAACAGAAAAATTACAATTACCATCTCCAAGAAATGCTTGCCCATGTTCCAACCTTTCATCCTTGAAACCTAAGTGGCATGAACCACCATCATCAACACAATATTTCCTTGAAAGTTCTCCAATAGCTCTGGCAGCTAGGCTTGCATATTCTCCAAACTCAGCCGCTGTTTGAGCAGCAGAGGTAGCATCCTTAAATTTCTCGTTCCAATACTGCCTACCAACAGAAATATTACCATTACCATCTCAAGGAAATGATTGCCCATGTTCCAACCTTTCATCCTTGAAACCTAAGTGGCATGAACCACCATTATCAACACAATATTGCCTTTAAAGTTCTACAACAGCTCTGGCCGCTAGGCTTGCATGTTCTACAGACTCAGCCGCTGCTTGAGCAGCAGAGGTAGCATCCTTAAATTTCATGTTCCAATTCTTCTTACCAACATAAAAATTACCATTACCATCTCCAGGAAATGCTTGCCCATGTTCCAACCTTTCATCCTTGAAACCTAAGTGGCATGAACCACCATCATCAACACAATGTTGCCTTGAAAGTTCTCCAATAGCTCTGGCAGCTAGGCTTGTATGTTCTTCAAACTCAGCCACTGCTTGAGCAGTAGAGGTAGTAACCTTATATTTCATGTTCCAATTCTGCTTGCCAACAGAAAAATTACAATTACCATCTCCAGGAAATGCTTGCCCATGTTCCAACCTTTCATCCTTGAAAACTAAGTGGCATGAACCACCGTCATCAACACAATATTGCCTTGAAAGTTCTCCAATAGCTCTGGTAGCTAGGCGTGCATATTCTCCAAACTCATCCGCTGTTTGAGTAGCAGAGGTAGCATCCTTAAATTTCATGTTCCAATACTGCCTACCAACAGAAAATTTACCATTACCATCTCAAGAAAATGATTGCCCATGTTCCAACCTTTCATCCTTGAAACCTAAGTGGCATGAACCACCATCATTAACACAATATTGCCTTGAAAGTTCTACAACAGCTCTGGCAACTAGGCTTGCATGTTCTGCAAACTCAGCTGCTGCTTGAGTAGCAGAGGTAGCATCCTTAAATTTCATGTTCCTATTCTACCTGCCAACAAAATAATTACCATTACCATCTCCAGGAAATGATTGCCCATGTTTCAACCTTTCATCCTTGAAACCTAAGTGGCATGAACCACCACCATCAACACAATATTGCCTTGAAAGTTCCATAACAGCTCTGGCAGCTAGTCTTGCATGTTCTACAAACTCAGCTGCGGCTTGAGCAGCAGTGGTAGTAACCTTATATTTAATGTTCCAATTATGCTTGCCAACAGAAAAATTACAATTACCATCTCCAAGAAATGATTGCCCATGTTCCAACCTTTCATCCTTGAAACCTAAGTGGCATGAACCACCATCATCAACACAATATTGCCTTGAAAGTTCTCCAATAGCTCTGGCAGCTAGGCTTGCATATTCTCCAAACTCAGCCGCTGTTTGAGCAGCAGAGGTAGCATCCTTAAATTTCCCGTTCCAATACTGCCTACCAACAGAAATATTACCATTACCATCTCAAGGAAATGATTGCCCATGTTCCAACCTTTCATCCTTGAAACCTAAGTGGCATGAACCACCATCATCAACACAATATTGCCTTTAAAGTTCTACAACAGCTCTGGCAGCTAGGCTTGCATGTTCTGCAGACTCAGCCGCTGCTTGAGCAGCAGAGGTAGCATCCTTAAATTTCATGTTCCAATTCTTCTTACCAACATAAAAATTACCATTACCATCTCCAGGAAATGCTTGCCCATGTTCCAACCTTTCATCCTTGAAACCTAAGTGGCATGAACCACCATCATCAACACAATGTTGCCTTGAAAGTTCTCCAATAGCTCTGGTAGCTAGGCTTGTATGTTCTTCAAAATCAGCCACTGCTTGAGCAGCAGAGGTAGTAACCTTATATTTCATGTTCCAATTCTGCTTGCCAACAAAAAAATTACAATTACCATCTCCAGGAAATGCTTGCCCATGTTCCAACCTTTCATCCTTGAAACCTAAGTGGCATGAACCACCATCATCAACACAATATTGCCTTGAAAGTTCGCCAATAGCTCTGGCAGCTAGGCTTGCATATTCTCCAAACTCAGCCGCTGTTTGAGCAGCAGAGGTAGCATCCTTAAATTTCCTGTTCTAATACTGCCTACCAACAGAAAATTTACCATTACCATCTCAAGGAAATGATTGCCCATGTTCCAACCTTTCATCCTTGAAACCTAAGTGGCATGAATCACCATCATCAACACAATATTGCCTTGAAAGTTCTACAACAGCTCTGGCAGCTAGGCTTGCATGTTCTGCAAACTCAGCCGCTGCTTGAGCAGCAGAGGTAGCATCCTTAAATATCATGTTCCAATTCTTCTTACCACTGCTTGAGCAGCAGAGGTAGTATCGTTAAATATCATGTTCCAATTCTTCTTGCCAACAGAAAAATTACCATTACCATCTCCAGGAAATACTTGCCCATGTTCCAACCTTTCATCCTTGAAACCTAAGTGGCATGAACCACCATCATCAACACAATATTGCCTTGAAAGTTCTCCAATAGTATGTTCTGCAAACTCAGCCACTGCTTGAGCAGCAGAGGTAGTAACCTTATATTTCATGTTCCAATTCTGCTTGCCAACAGAAAATTTACCATTACCATCTCAAGGAATTGATTGCCCATGTTCCAACCTTTCATCCTTGAAACCTAAGTGGCATGAACCACCATCATTAACACAATATTGCCTTGAAAGTTCTACAATAGCTCTGGCAACTAGGCTTGCATGTTCTGCAAACTTAGCCGCTGCTTGAGCAGCAGAGGTAGCATCCTTAAATTTCATGTTCCAATTCTTCTTACCAACATAATAATTACCATTAGCATCTCCAGGAAATGCTTGCCCATGTTCCAACCTTTCATCCTTGAAACCTAAGTGGCATGAACCACCATCATCAACACAATATTGCCTTGAAAGTTCTCCAATAGCTCTGGCAGCTAGGCTTGTATGTTTTGCGAACTCAGCCACTGCTTGAGCAGCAGAGGTAGTAACCTTATATTTCATGTTCCAATTCTGCTTGCCAACAGAAAAATTACAATTACCATCTCCAGGAAATGCTTGCCCATGTTCCAACCTTTCATCCTTGAAACCTAAGTGGCATGAACCACCATCATCAACACAATATTGCCTTGAAAGTTCTCCAATAGCTCTGGCAGCTAGGCTTGCATATTCTCCAAACTCAGCCGCTGTTTGAGCAGCAGAGGTAGCATCCTTAAATTTCCTGTTCCAATACTGCCTACCAACAGAAAATTTACCATTACCATCTCAAGGAAATGATTGCCCATGTTCCAACCTTTCATCCTTGAAACCTAAGTGGCATGAACCACCATTATCAACACAATATTGCCTTTAAAGTTCTACAACAGCTCTGGCAGCTAGGCTTGCATGTTCTGCAGACTCAGCCGCTGCTTGAGCAGCAGAGGTAGCATCCTTAAATTTCATGTTCCAATTCTTCTTACCAACATAAAAATTACCATTACCATCTCCAGGAAATGCTTGCCCATGTTCCAACCTTTCATCCTTGAAACCTAAGTGGCATGAACCACCATCATCAACACAATGTTGCCTTGAAAGTTCTCCAATAGCTCTGGCAGCTAGGCTTGTATGTTCTGCAAACTCAGCCACTGCTTGAGCAGCAGAGGTAGTATCGTTAAATATCATGTTCCAATTCTTCTTGCCAACAGAAAAATTACCATTACCATCTCCAGGAAATACTTGCCCATGTTCCAACCTTTCATCCTTGAAACCTAAGTGGCATGAACCACCATCATCAACACAATATTGCCTTGAAAGTTCTCCAATAGTATGTTCTGCAAACTCAGCCACTGCTTGAGCAGCAGAGGTAGTAACCTTATATTTCATGTTCCAATTCTGCTTGCCAACAGAAAAATTACAATTACCATCTCCAGGAAATGCTTTCCCATGTTCCAACCTTTCATCCTTGAAACCTAAATGGCATGAACCACCATCATCAACACAATATTGCCTTGAAAGTTCTCCAATAGCTCTGGCAGCTAGGCTTGCATATTCTCCAAACTCAGCCGCTGTTTGAGCAGCAGAGGTAGCATCCTTAAATTTCCTGTTCCAATACTGCCTACCAACAGAAAATTTACCATTACCATCTCAAGGAAATGATTGCCCATGTTCCAACCTTTCATCCTTGAAACCTAAGTGGCATGAACCACCATTATCAACACAATATTGCCTTTAAAGTTCTACAACAGCTCTGGCAGCTAGGCTTGCATGTTCTGCAAACTCAGCCGCTGCTTGAGCAGCAGAGGTAGCATCCTTAAATATCATGTTCCAATTCTTCTTACCAACATAATAATTACCATTACCATCTCCAGGAAATGCTTGCCCATGTTCCAACCTTTCATCCTTGAAACCTAAGTGGCATGAACCACCATCATCAACATAATATTGCCTTGAAAGTTCTCCAATAGCTCTGGCAGCTAGGCTTGTATGTTCTGCAAACTCAGCCACTGCTTGAGCGGCAGAGGTAGTATCCTTAAATATCATGTTCCAATTCTTCTTGCCAACATAATAATTACCATTACCATCTCTAGGAAATGCTTGCCCATGTTCCAACCTTTCATCCTTGAAACCTAAGTGGCATGAACCACCATCATCAACACAATATTGCCTTGAAAGTTCTCCAACAGCTCTGGCAGCTAGGCTTGCATGTTCTCCAAACTCAATCGCTGCTTGTGCAGCAGAGGTAGCATCCTTAAATTTCCTGTTCCAATACTGCCTACCAACAGAAAAATTACCATTACCATCTCAAGGAAATGATTTCCCATGTTCCAATCTTTCATCCTTGAAACCTAAGTGGCATGAACCACCATCATCAACACTATATTGCCTTGAAAGTTCTACAACAGCTCTGGCATCTAGGATTGCATGTTCTGCAAACTCATTTGCTGCTTGAGCAGCAGAGGCAGTATCCTTAAATTTCATGTTTTAATTCTGCCTGCCAACAGAAAAATTACCATTACCATCTCAAGGAAATGATTTCCCATGTTCCAACCTTTCATCCTTGAAACCTAAGTGGCATGAACCACCATCATCAACACAATATTGCCTTGAAAGTTCTACAACAGCTCTGGCAGCTAGGCTTGCATGTTCTGCAAACTCAGCCGCTGCTTGAGCAGCAGAGGTAGCATCCTTAAATTTCATGTTCCAATTCTTCTTACCAACATAATAATTACCATTACCATCTCTAGGAAATGCTTGCCCATGTTCCAACCTTTCATCCTTGAAACCTAAGTGGCATGAACCACCATCATCAACACAATATTGCCTTGAAAGTTCTCCAATAGCTCTGGCAGCTAGGCTTGTATGTTCTGCAAACTCAGCCACTACTTGAGCAGCAGAGGTAGTATCCTTAAATATCATGTTCCAATTCTTCTTGCCAAGAGAAAAATTACCATTACCATCTCCAGGAAATACTTGCCCATGTTCCAACCTTTCATCCCTGAAACCTAAGTGGCATGAACCACCATCATCAACACAATATTGCCTTGAAAGTTCTCCAACAGCTCTGGCAGCTAGGCTTGCATGTTCTCCAAACTCAATCGCTGCTTGAGCAGCAGAGGTAGCATCCTTAAATTTCCTGTTCCAATACTGCCTACCAACAGAAAAATTACCATTACCATCTCAAGGAAATGATTTCCCATGTTCCAATCTTTCATCCTTGAAACCTAAGTGGCATGAACCACCATCATTAACACTATATTGCCTTGAAAGTTCTACAACAGCTCTGACAGCTAGGATTGCATGTTATGCAAACTCATTTGCTGCTTGAGCAGCAGAGGCAGCATGCTTAAATTTCATGTTCCAATTCTTATTGCCAATAGAAAAATTACCATAACCATCTCTAGGAAATGCTTGCCCATGTTCCAACCTTTCATCCTTGAAACCTAAGTGGCATGAACCACCATCATCAACACAATATTGCCTTGAAAGTTCTCCAATAGCTCTGGCAGCTAGGCTTGTATGTTCTGCAAACTCAGCCACTGCTTGAGCAGCAGAGGTAGTATCCTTAAATTTCATGTTCCAATTATGCTTGCCAACAGAAAAATTACCATTACCATCTCCAGGAAATGCTTGCCCATGTTCCAACCTTTTATCCTTGAAACCGAAGTGACATGAACCACCATCATCAACACAATATTGCCTTGAAAGTTCTCCAACAGCTCTGGCAGCTAGCCTTGCATGTTCTCTAACATCAGCCGCTGCTTGAGCAGCAGAGGTAGCATCCTTAAATGTCATGTTCCAATACTGCATACCAACAGAAAAATTACCATTACCATCTCCAAAAAATGATTGCCCATGTTTCAACCTTTCATCCTTGAAACCTAAGTGGCATGAACCACCATCATCAACACAATATTGCCTTGAAAGTTCCACAACAGCTCTGGCAGCTAGGCTTGCATGTTCTGCAAACTCAGCCGCTACTTGAGCAGCAGAGGTAGTATCCTTAAATATCATGTTCCAATTTTGCTTGCCAAAAGAAAAATTACCATTACCATCTCCAGGAAATACTTCCCCATGTTCCAACCTTTCATCCTTGAAACCTAAGTGGCATGAACCACCATCATCAACACAATATTGCCTTGAAAGTTCTCCAACAGCTCTGGCAGCTAGGCTTGCATGTTCTCCAAACTCAGCCGCTGCTTGAGCAGCAGAGGTAGCATCCTTAAATTTCATGTTCCAATACTGCCTACCAACAGAAAAATTACCATTACCATCTCAAGGAAATGATTGCCCATGTTCAAATCTTTCATCCTTGAAACCTAAGTGGCATGAACCACCATCATCAACACTATATTGCCTTAAAAGTTCTACAACAGCTCTGGCAGCTAGGATTGCATGTTCTGCAAACTCATTTGCTGCTTGAGCAGCAGAGGCAGCATGCTTAAATTTCATCTTCCAATTCTTATTGCCAATAGAAAAATTACCATAACCATCTCCAGGCAATGCTTGCCCATGTTCCAACCTTTCATCCTTGAAACATAAGTGGCATGAACCACCATCATCTACACAATATTGCCTTGAAAGTTCTACAACAGCTCTGGCAGCTAGGCTTGCATGTTCTGCAAACTCAGCCGCTGCTTGAGCAGCAGAGGTAGCATCCTTAAATTTCATGTTCCAATTCTTCTTACCAATAGAAAAATTACCATTACCATCTCCAGGAAATGCTTGCCCATGTTCCAACCTTTCATCCTTGAAACCTAAGTGGCATGAACCACCATCATCAACACAATATTGCCTTGAAAGTTCTCCAAATGCTCTGGCAGCTAGGCTTGCATGTTCTCAAAACTCAGCCGCTGCTTGAGCAGCAGAGGTAGCATCCATAAATTTCACGTTCCAATACTGCCTACCAACAAAAAAATTACCATTACCATCTCAAAGAAATGATTGCCCATGTTCCAACTTTTCATCCTTGAAACCAAAGTGGCATGAACCACCACCATCAACACAATATTACCTTGAAAGTTCTACAACAACTCTGGCAGCTAGGCTTGCATGTTCTTCAAACTCAGCCGCTGCTTGAGTAATAGAGGTAGCATCCTTGAATTTCATGTTCCAATTCTACCTGCCAACGGAAAAATTACCATTACCATCTCCAGGAAATGATTGCCCATGTTCCAATCTTTCATACTTGAAACCTAAGTGGCATGAACCATCATCATCAACACAATATTGCCTTGAAAGTTCTACAACAGCTCTGGCAGCTAGGCTTGCATGTTCTGCAAGCTCTGCCGCTGCTTGAGCAGCAGAGGTAGTATCCTTAAATTTCCTGTTCCAATACTGCCTACCAACAGAAAAATTACCATTACCATCTCAAGGAAATGATTGCCCATGTTCCTACCTTTCATCCTTGAAACCAATGTGGCATGAACCACCATCATCAACACAATATTGCCTTGAAAGTTCTCCAACAGCTCTGGCAGCTAGGCTTGCATGTTGTGCAAACTCAGCCGCTGCTTGAGCAGCAGAGGTAGCATCCTTAAATTTCATGTTCCAATTCTTCTTACCAATAGAAAAATTACCATTACCATCTCCAGGAAATCCTTGCCCATGTTCCAACCTTTCATCCTTGAAACCTAAGTGGCATGAACCACCATCATCAACACAATATTGCCTTGAAAGTTCTCCAAAAGCTCTGGCAGCTAGGCTTGCATGTTCTCAAAACTCAGCCGCTGCTTGAGCAGCAGAGGTAGCATCCATAAATTTCACGTTCCAATACTGCCTACCAACAGAAAAATTACCATTACCATCTCAAGGAAATGATTGCCCAATGTTCCAACCTTTCATCCTTGAAACCAAAATGGCATGAACCACCATCATCAACACAATATTACCTTGAAAGTTCTCCAATAGCTCTGGCAGCTAGGCTTGCATGTTATCCAAACTCAGCCGCCGCTTGTGCAGTAGAGGTAGCATCCTTAAATTTCATGTTCCAATTCTTCTTCCCAATAGAAAAATTACCATTACAATCTCCAGGAAATGCTTGCCCATGTTCCAACCTTTCATCCTTGAAACCTAAGTGGCATGAACAACCATCTTAAACACAATATTGCCTTGAAAGTTCTCCAACAGCTCTGGTAGCTAGGCTTGCATGTTATCCAAACTCAGCCGCTGCTTGAGCAGTAGAAATAGCATCCTTAAATTTCATGTTCCAATACTGCCTACCAACAGAAAAATTACAATTAACACCTCAAAGAAATGATTGCCCATGTTCCCACCTTTCATCCTTGAAATCTAAGTGGCATGAACCACCATCATCAACACAATATTTCCTTGAAAGTTCTACAACAACTCTGGCAGCTAGCCTTGCATGTTTTGCCAACTCAGCCGCTGCTTGAGTAGCAGAGGTAGCATCCTTGAATTTCATGTTCCAATTCTATCTGCCAACAGAAAAATTACCATTACCATCTCCAGGAAATGATTGCCTATGTTCCAATCTTTCATCCTTGAAACCTAAGTGGCATGAACCATCATCATCAACACAATATTGCCTTGAAAGTTCTACAACAGCTCTGGCAGCTAGGCTTGCATGTTCTGCAAGCTCAGCCGCTGCTTGAGCAGCAGAGGTAGTATCCTTAAATTTCCTGTTCCAATACTGCCTACCAACAGAAAAATTACCATTACCATCTCAAGGAAATGATTGCCCATGTTCAAATCTTTCATCCTTGAAACCTAAGTGGCATGAACCACCATCATCAACACTATATTGCCTTAAAAGTTTTACAACAGCTCGGGCAGCTAGGATTGCATGTTCTGCAAACTCATTTGCTGCTTGAGCAGCAAAGGCAGCATGCTTAAATTTCATCTTCCAATTCTTATTGCCAATAGAAAAATTACCATAACCATCTCCAGGCAATGCTTGCCCATGTTCCAACCTTTCATCCTTGAAACATAAGTGGCATGAATCACCATCATCTACACAATATTGCCTTGAAAGTTCTACAACAGCTCTGGCAGCTAGGCTTGCATGTTCTGCAAACTCAGCCGCTGCTTGAGCAGCAGAGGTAGCATCCTTAAATTTCATGTTCCAATTCTTCTTACCAATAGAAAAATTACCATTACCATCTCCAGGAAATGCTTGCCCATGTTCCAACCTTTCATCCTTGAAACCTAAGTGGCATGAACCACCATCATCAACACAATATTGCCTTGAAAGTTCTCCAAATGCTCTGGCAGCTAGGCTTGCATGTTCTCAAAACTCAGCCGCTGCTTGAGCAGCAGAGGTAGCATCCATAAATTTCACGTTCCAATACTGCCTACCAACAAAAAAATTACCATTACCATCTCAAAGAAATGATTGCCCATGTTCCAACCTTTCATCCTTGAAACCAAAGTGGCATGAACCACCATCATCAACACAATATTACCTTGAAAGTTCTACAACAATTCTGGCAGCTAGGCTTGCATGTTCTTCAAACTCAGCCGCTGCTTGTGTAATAGAGGTAGCATCCTTGAATTTCATGTTCCAATTCTACCTGCCAACGGAAAAATTACCATTACCATCTCCAGGAAATGATTGCCCATGTTCCAATCTTTCATACTTGAAACCTAAGTGGCATGAACCATCATCATCAACACAATATTGCCTTGAAAGTTCTACAACAGCTCTGGCAGCTAGGCTTGCATGTTCTTCAAGCTCTGCCGCTGCTTGAGCAGCAGAGGTAGTATCCTTAAATTTCCTGTTCCAATACTGCCTACCAACAGAAAAATTACCATTACCATCTCAAGGAAATGATTGCCCATGTTCCAACCTTTCATCCTTGAAACCAAAGTGGCATGAACCACCATCATCAACACAATATTGCCTTGAAAGTTCTCCAACAGCTCTGGCAGCTAGGCTTGCATGTTGTGCAAACTCAGCCGCTGCTTGAGCAGCAGAGGTAGCATCCTTAAATTTCATGTTCCAATTCTTCTTACCAATAGAAAAATTACCATTACCATCTCCAGGAAATCCTTGCCCATGTTCCAACCTTTCATCCTTGAAACCTAAGTGGCATGAACCACCATCATCAACACAATATTGCCTTGAAAGTTCTCCAAAAGCTCTGGCAGCTAGGCTTGCATGTTCTCAAAACTCAGCCGCTGCTTGAGCAGCAGAGGTAGCATCCATAAATTTCACGTTCCAATACTGCCTACCAACAGAAAAATTACCATTACCATCTCAAGGAAATGATTGCCCAATGTTCCAACCTTTCATCCTTGAAACCAAAATGGCATGAACCACCATCATCAACACAATATTACCTTGAAAGTTCTCCAATAGCTCTGGCAGCTAGGCTTGCATGTTATCCAAACTCAGCGCCGCTTGTGCAGTAGAGGTAGCATCCTTAAATTTCATGTTCCAATTCTTCTTCCCAATAGAAAAATTACCATTACAATCTCCAGGAAATGCTTGCCCATGTTCCAACATTTCATCCGTGAAACCTAAGTGGCATGAACAACCATCTTAAACACAATATTGCCTTGAAAGTTCTCCAACAGCTCTGGTAGCTAGGCTTGCATGTTATCCAAACTCAGCCGCTGCTTGAGCAGTAGAAATAGCATCCTTAAATTTCATGTTCCAATACTGCCTACCAACAGAAAAATTACAATTAACACCTCAAGGAAATGATTGCCCATGTTCCCACCTTTCATCCTTGAAATCTAAGTGGCATGAACCACCATCATCAAAACAATATTTCCTTGAAAGTTCTACAACAACTCTGGCAGCTAGCCTTGCATGTTTTGCCAACTCAGCCGCTGCTTGAGTAGCAGAGGTAGCATCCTTGAATTTCATGTTCCAATTCTATCTGCCAACAGAAAAATTACCATTACCATCTCCAGGAAATGATTGCCTATGTTCCAATCTTTCATCCTTGAAACCTAAGTGGCATGAACCATCATCATCAACACAATATTGCCTTGAAAGTTCTACAACAGCTCTGGCAGCTAGGCTTGCATGTTCTGCAAGCTCAGCCGCTGCTTGAGCAGCAGAGGTAGTATCCTTAAATTTCCTGTTCCAATACTGCCTACCAACAGAAAAATTACCATTACCATCTCAAGGAAATGATTGCCCATGTTCAAATCTTTCATCCTTGAAACCTAAGTGGCATGAACCACCATCATCAACACTATATTGCCTTAAAAGTTCTACAACAGCTCTGGCAGCTAGGATTGCATGTTCTGCAAACTCATTTGCTGCTTGAGCAGCAAAGGCAGCATGCTTAAATTTCATCTTCCAATTCTTATTGCCAATAGAAAAATTACCATAACCATCTCCAGGTAATGCTTGCCCATGTTCCAACCTTTCATCCTTGAAACATAAGTGGCATGAATCACCATCATCTACACAATATTGCCTTGAAAGTTCTACAACAGCTCTGGCAGCTAGGCTTGCATGTTCTGCAAACTCAGCCGCTGCTTGAGCAGCAGAGGTAGCATCCTTAAATTTCATGTTCCAATTCTTCTTACCAATAGAAAAATTACCATTACCATCTCCAGGAAATGCTTGCCCATGTTCCAACCTTTCATCCTTGAAACCTAAGTGGCATGAACCACCATCATCAACACAATATTGCCTTGAAAGTTCTCCAAATGCTCTGGCAGCTAGGCTTGCATGTTCTCAAAACTCAGCCGCTGCTTGAGCAGCAGAGGTAGCATCCATAAATTTCACGTTCCAATACTGCCTACCAACAAAAAAATTACCATTACCATCTCAAAGAAATGATTGCCCATGTTCCAACCTTTCATCCTTGAAACCAAAGTGGCATGAACCACGACCATCAACACAATATTACCTTGAAAGTTCTACAACAACTCTGGCAGCTAGGCTTGCATGTTCTTCAAACTCAGCCGTTGCTTGAGTAATAGAGGTAGCATCCTTGATTTTCATGTTCCAATTCTACCTGCCAACGGAAAAATTACCATTACCATCTCCAGGAAATGATTGCCCATGTTCCAATCTTTCATACTTGAAACCTAAGTGGCATGAACCATCATCATCAACACAATATTGCATGGAAAGTTCTACAACAGCTCTGGCAGCTAGGCTTGCATGTTCTTCAAGCTCTGCCGCTGCTTGAGCAGCAGAGGTAGTATCCTTAAATTTCCTGTTCCAATACTGCCTACCAACAGAAAAATTACCATTACCATCTCAAGGAAATGATTGCCCATGTTCCAACCTTTCATCCTTGAAACCAAAGTGGCATGAACCACCATCATCAACACAATATTGCCTTGAAAGTTCTCCAACAGCTCTGGCAGCTAGGCTTGCATGTTGTGCAAACTCAGCCGCTGCTTGAGCAGCAGAGGTAGCATCCTTAAATTTCATGTTCCAATTCTTCTTACCAATAGAAAAATTACCATTACCATCTCCAGGAAATCCTTGCCCATGTTCCAACCTTTCATCCTTGAAACCTAAGTGGCATGAACCACCATCATCAACACAATATTGCCTTGAAAGTTCTCCAAAAGCTCTGGCAGCTAGGCTTGCATGTTCTCAAAACTCAGCCGCTGCTTGAGCAGCAGAGGTAGCATCCATAAATTTCACGTTCCAATACTGCCTACCAACAGAAAAATTACCATTACCATCTCAAGGAAATGATTGCCCAATGTTCCAACCTTTCATCCTTGAAACCAAAATGGCATGAACCACCATCATCAACACAATATTACCTTGAAAGTTCTCCAATAGCTCTGGCAGCTAGGCTTGCATGTTATCCAAACTCAGCCGCCGCTTGTGTAGTAGAGGTAGCATCCTTAAATTTCATGTTCCAATTCTTCTTCCCAATAGAAAAATTACCATTACAATCTCCAGGAAATGCTTGCCCATGTTCCAACATTTCATCCGTGAAACCTAAGTGGCATGAACAACCATCTTAAACACAATATTGCCTTGAAAGTTCTCCAACAGCTCTGGTAGCTAGGCTTGCATGTTATCCAAACTCAGCCGCTGCTTGAGCAGTAGAAATAGCATCCTTAAATTTCATGTTCCAATACTGCCTACCAACAGAAAAATTACAATTAACACCTCAAGGAAATGATTGCCCATGTTCCCACCTTTCATCCTTGAAATCTAAGTGGCATGAACCACCATCATCAAAACAATATTTCCTTGAAAGTTCTACAACAACTCTGGCAGCTAGCCTTGCATGTTTTGCCAACTCAGCCGCTGCTTGAGTAGCAGAGGTAGCATCCTTGAATTTCATGTTCCAATTCTATCTGCCAACAGAAAAATTACCATTACCATCTCCAGGAAATGATTGCCTATGTTCCAATCTTTCATCCTTGAAACCTAAGTGGCATGAACCATCATCATCAACACAATATTGCCTTGAAAGTTCTACAACAGCTCTGGCAGCTAGGCTTGCATGTTCTGCAAGCTCAGCCGCTGCTTGAGCAGCAGAGGTAGTATCCTTAAATTTCCTGTTCCAATACTGCCTACCAACAGAAAAATTACCATTACCATCTCAAGGAAATGATTGCCCATGTTCAAATCTTTCATCCTTGAAACCTAAGTGGCATGAACCACCATCATCAACACTATATTGCCTTAAAAGTTCTACAACAGCTCTGGCAGCTAGGATTGCATGTTCTGCAAACTCATTTGCTGCTTGAGCAGCAAAGGCAGCATGCTTAAATTTCATCTTCCAATTCTTATTGCCAATAGAAAAATTACCATAACCATCTCCAGGTAATGCTTGCCCATGTTCCAACCTTTCATCCTTGAAACATAAGTGGCATGAATCACCATCATCTACACAATATTGCCTTGAAAGTTCTACAACAGCTCTGGCAGCTAGGCTTGCATGTTCTGCAAACTCAGCCGCTGCTTGAGCAGCAGAGGTAGCATCCTTAAATTTCATGTTCCAATTCTTCTTACCAATAGAAAAATTACCATTACCATCTCCAGGAAATGCTTGCCCATGTTCCAACCTTTCATCCTTGAAACCTAAGTGGCATGAACCACCATTATCAACACAATATTGCCTTGAAAGTTCTCCAAATGCTCTGGCAGCTAGGCTTGCATGTTCTCAAAACTCAGCCGCTGCTTGAGCAGCAGAGGTAGCATCCATAAATTTCACGTTCCAATACTGCCTACCAACAAAAAAATTACCATTACCATCTCAAAGAAATGATTGCCCATGTTCCAACCTTTCATCCTTGAAACCAAAGTGGCATGAACCACGACCATCAACACAATATTACCTTGAAAGTTCTACAACAACTCTGGCAGCTAGGCTTGCATGTTCTTCAAACTCAGCCGTTGCTTGAGTAATAGAGGTAGCATCCTTGATTTTCATGTTCCAATTCTACCTGCCAACGGAAAAATTACCATTACCATCTCCAGGAAATGATTGCCCATGTTCCAATCTTTCATACTTGAAACCTAAGTGGCATGAACCATCATCATCAACACAATATTGCCTTGAAAGTTCTACAACAGCTCTGGCAGCTAGGCTTGCATGTTCTTCAAGCTCTGCCGCTGCTTGAGCAGCAGAGGTAGTATCCTTAAATTTCCTGTTCCAATACTGCCTACCAACAGAAAAATTACCATTACCATCTCAAGGAAATGATTGCCCATGTTCCAACCTTTCATCCTTGAAACCAAAGTGGCATGAACCACCATCATCAACACAATATTGCCTTGAAAGTTCTCCAACAGCTCTGGCAGCTAGGCTTGCATGTTGTGCAAACTCAGCCGCTGCTTGAGCAGCAGAGGTAGCATCCTTAAATTTCATGTTCCAATTCTTCTTACCAATAGAAAAATTACCATTACCATCTCCAGGAAATCCTTGCCCATGTTCCAACCTTTCATCCTTGAAACCTAAGTGGCATGAACCACCATCATCAACACAATATTGCCTTGAAAGTTCTCCAAAAGCTCTGGCAGCTAGGCTTGCATGTTCTCAAAACTCAGCCGCTGCTTGAGCAGCAGAGGTAGCATCCATAAATTTCACGTTCCAATACTGCCTACCAACAGAAAAATTACCATTACCATCTCAAGGAAATGATTGCCCAATGTTCCAACCTTTCATCCTTGAAACCAAAATGGCATGAACCACCATCATCAACACAATATTACCTTGAAAGTTCTCCAATAGCTCTGGCAGCTAGGCTTGCATGTTATCCAAACTCAGCCGCCGCTTGTGTAGTAGAGGTAGCATCCTTAAATTTCATGTTCCAATTCTTCTTCCCAATAGAAAAATTACCATTACAATCTCCAGGAAATGCTTGCCCATGTTCCAACATTTCATCCGTGAAACCTAAGTGGCATGAACAACCATCTTAAACACAATATTGCCTTGAAAGTTCTCCAACAGCTCTGGTAGCTAGGCTTGCATGTTATCCAAACTCAGCCGCTGCTTGAGCAGTAGAAATAGCATCCTTAAATTTCATGTTCCAATACTGCCTACCAACAGAAAAATTACAATTAACACCTCAAGGAAATGATTGCCCATGTTCCCACCTTTCATCCTTGAAATCTAAGTGGCATGAACCACCATCATCAAAACAATATTTCCTTGAAAGTTCTACAACAACTCTGGCAGCTAGCCTTGCATGTTTTGCCAACTCAGCCGCTGCTTGAGTAGCAGAGGTAGCATCCTTGAATTTCATGTTCCAATTCTATCTGCCAACAGAAAAATTACCATTACCATCTCCAGGAAATGATTGCCTATGTTCCAATCTTTCATCCTTGAAAACTAAGTGGCATGAACCATCATCATCAACACAATATTGCCTTGAAAGTTCTACAACAGCTCTGGCAGCTAGGCTTGCATGTTCTGCAAGCTCAGCCGCTGCTTGAGCAGCAGAGGTAGTATCCTTAAATTTCCTGTTCCAATACTGCCTACCAACAGAAAAATTACCATTACCATCTCAAGGAAATGATTGCCCATGTTCAAATCTTTCATCCTTGAAACCTAAGTGGCATGAACCACCATCATCAACACTATATTGCCTTAAAAGTTCTACAACAGCTCTGGCAGCTAGGATTGCATGTTCTGCAAACTCATTTGCTGCTTGAGCAGCAAAGGCAGCATGCTTAAATTTCATCTTCCAATTCTTATTGCCAATAGAAAAATTACCATAACCATCTCCAGGTAATGCTTGCCCATGTTCCAACCTTTCATCCTTGAAACATAAGTGGCATGAATCACCATCATCTACACAATATTGCCTTGAAAGTTCTACAACAGCTCTGGCAGCTAGGCTTGCATGTTCTGCAAACTCAGCCGCTGCTTGAGCAGCAGAGGTAGCATCCTTAAATTTCATGTTCCAATTCTTCTTACCAATAGAAAAATTACCATTACCATCTCCAGGAAATGCTTGCCCATGTTCCAACCTTTCATCCTTGAAACCTAAGTGGCATGAACCACCATCATCAACACAATATTGCCTTGAAAGTTCTCCAAATGCTCTGGCAGCTAGGCTTGCATGTTCTCAAAACTCAGCCGCTGCTTGAGCAGCAGAGGTAGCATCCATAAATTTCACGTTCCAATACTGCCTACCAACAAAAAAATTACCATTACCATCTCAAAGAAATGATTGCCCATGTTCCAACCTTTCATCCTTGAAACCAAAGTGGCATGAACCACCATCATCTACACAATATTGCCTTGAAAGTTCTACAACAGCTCTGGCAGCTAGGCTTGCATGTTCTTCAAACTCAGCCACTACTTGAGCAGCAGAGGTAGCATCCTTAAATTTCATGTTCCAATTCTACCTGCCAACGGAAAAATTACCATTACCATCTCCAGGAAATGCTTGCCCGTGTTCCAACCTTTCATCCTTGAAACCTAAGTGGCATGAACCACCATCATCAACACAATATTGCCTTGAAAGTTCTCCAACAGCTCTGGCACCTAGGCTTGCATGTTCTGCAAACTCAGCCGCTACTTGAGCAGCAGAGGTAGTATCCTTAAATTTCATGTTCCAATTCTGCTTGCCAACAGAAAAATTACCATTACCATCTCAAGGAAATGATTGCCCATGTTCCAACCTTTCATCCTTAAAACCTAAGTGGCATGAACCACCATCATCAACACAATATTTCCTTGAAAGTTCTCCAACAGCTCTGGCAGCTAGGCTTGCATGTTCTCCAAACTCAGCCGCTGCTTGAGCAGCAGAGGTAGCATCCTTAAATTTCCTGTTCCAATACTGCCTACCAACAGAAAAATTACCATTACCATCTCAAGGAAATGATTGCCCATGTTCCAACCTTTCATCCTTGAAACCTAAGTGGCATGAACCACCATCATCAACACAATATTGCCTTGAAAGTTCTCCAAAAGCTCTGGCAGCTAGGCTTGCATGTTCTCAAAACTCAGCCGCTGCTTGAGCAGCAGAGGTAGCATCCATAAATTTCACGTTCCAATACTGCCTACCAACAGAAAAATTACCATTACCATCTCAAGGAAATGATTGCCCAATGTTCCAACCTTTCATCCTTGAAACCAAAATGGCATGAACCACCATCATCAACACAATATTACCTTGAAAGTTCTCCAATAGCTCTGGCAGCTAGGCTTGCATGTTATCCAAACTCAGCCGCCGCTTGTGCAGTAGAGGTAGCATCCTTAAATTTCATGTTCCAATTCTTCTTCCCAATAGAAAAATTACCATTACAATCTCCAGGAAATGCTTGCCCATGTTCCAACCTTTCATCCTTGAAACCTAAGTGGCATGAACAACCATCTTAAACACAATATTGCCTTGAAAGTTCTCCAACAGCTCTGGTAGCTAGGCTTGCATGTTATCCAAACTCAGCCGCTGCTTGAGCAGTAGAAATAGCATCCTTAAATTTCATGTTCCAATACTGCCTACCAACAGAAAAATTACCATTAACACCTCAAGGAAATGATTGCCCATGTTCCCACCTTTCATCCTTGAAATCTAAGTGGCATGAACCACCATCATCAACACAATATTTCCTTGAAAGTTCTACAACAACTCTGGCAGCTAGCCTTGCATGTTTTGCCAACTCAGCCGCTGCTTGAGTAGCAGAGGTAGCATCCTTGAATTTCATGTTCCAATTCTATCTGCCAACAGAAAAATTACCATTACCATCTCTAGGAAATGATTGCCCATGTTCCAATCTTTCATCCTTGAAACCTAAGTGGCATGAACCATCATCATCAACACAATATTGCCTTGAAAGTTCTACAACAGCTCTGGCAGTTAGGCTTGCATGTTCTGCAAGCTCAGCCGCTGCTTGAGCAGCAGAGGTAGTATCCTTAAATTTCCTGTCCCAATACTGCCTACCAACAGAAAAATTACCATTACCATCTCAAGGAAATGATTGCCCATGTTCCAACCTTTCATCCTTGAAACCTAAGTGGCATGAACTACCATCATCAACACCATATTGCCTTGAAAGTTCTACAACAGCTCTGGCAGCTAGGCTTGCATGTTCTGCAAACTCTGCCGCTGCTTGAGCAGCAGAGGCTGCATGCTTAAATTTCATGTTCCAATTCTTATTGCCAATAGAAAAATTACCATAACCATCTCCAGGCAATGCTTGCCCATGTTCCAACCTTTCATCCTTGAAACCTAAGTGGCATGAACCACCATCATCTACACAATATTGCCTTGAAAGTTCTACAACAGCTCTGGCAGCTAGGCTTGCATGTTCTGCAAACTCAGCCACTACTTGAGCAGCAGAGGTAGCATCCTTAAATTTCAAGTTCCAATTCATCTTACCAATAGAAAAATTACCATTACCATCTCCAGGAAATGCTTGCCCGTGTTCCAACCTTTCATCCTTGAAACCTAAGTGGCATGAACCACCATCATCAACACAATATTGCCTTGAAAGTTCTCCAACAGCTCTGGCACCTAGGCTTGCATGTTCTGCAAACTCAGCCGCTACTTGAGCAGCAGAGGTAGTATCCTTAAATTTCATGTTCCAATTCTGCTTGCCAACAGAAAAATTACCATTACCATATACAGGAAATGCTTGCCCATGTTCCAACCTTTCATCCTTGAAACCTAAGTGGCATGAACCACCATCATCAACACAATATTGCCTTGAAAGTTCTCCAACAGCTCTGGCAGCTAGGCTTGCATGTTCTGCAAACTCAGCCGCTGCTTGAGTAGCAGAGGTAGCATCCTTAAATTTCACGTTCCAATACTGCCTACCAACAGAAAAATTACCATTACCATCTCAAGGAAATGATTGCCCATGTTCCAACCTTTCATCCTTGAAACCTAAGTGGCATGAACCACCATCATCAACACAATATTGCATTTAAAGTTCTACAACAGCTCTGGCAGCTAGGCTTGCATGTTCTGCAAACTCAGTTGCTGCTTGAGCAGCAGAGGTAGTATCTTAAAATTTCATATTCCAATTCTGCTTGCCTACAGAAAAATTACCATTACCATCTCAAGGAAATGATTGCCCATGTTCCAACCTTTCATCCTTGAAACTTACGTGGCATGAACCACCATCATCAACACAATATTGCCTTGAAAGTTCTCCAACAGCTCTGGCACCTAGGCTTGCATGTTCTGCAAACTCAGCCGCTGCTTGAGCAGTAGAGGTAGTATCCTTAAATTTCATGTTCCAATTCTGCTTGCCAACAGAAAAAATACCATTACCATCTACAGGAAATGCTTGCCCATGTTCCAACCTTTCATCCTTGAAACCAAAGTGGCATGAATCACCATCATCAACACAATATTGCCTTGAAAGTTCTACAGTAGCTCTGGCAGCTAGGCTTGCATGTTCTCCAAATTCAGCCGCTGCTTGAGCAGTAGAGGTAGCATCCTTAAATTTCACGTTCCAATACTGCCTACCAATAGAAAAATTACCATTACCATCTCAAGGAAATGATTTCCCATGTTCCAACCTTTCATCCTTGAAACTTTCGTGGCATGAACCACCATCATCAACACAAAATTGCCTTAAAAGTTCTCCAACACTCTGGCACCTAGGCTTGCATGTTTTGCAAACTCAGCCGCTGCTTGAGCAGCAGAGGTAGTATCCTTAAATTTCATGTTCCAATTCTGCTTGCCAACAAAAAAATTACCATTACCATCTCAAGGAAATGATTGCCCATGTTCCAACCTTTCATCCTTGAAACCTAAGTGGCATGAACCACCATCATCAACACAATATTACCTTGAAAGTTCTCCAACAGCTCTGGCAGCTAGGCGTGCATGTTATCCATACTCAGCCGCTGCTTGAGCAGTAGAAGTAGCATCCTTAAATTTCATGTTCCAATACTGCCTACCAACAGAAAAATTACCATTAACACCACAAGGAAATGATTGCCCATGTTCTAACCTTTCATCCTTGAAACCTAAGTGGCATGAACCACCATCATCAACACAATATTGCCTTAAAAGTTCTACAACAACTTTGGTAGCTAGGCTTGCATGTTCTGCAAACTCAGCCGCAGCTTGAGTAGCAGAGGTAGCATCCTTGAATTTCATGTTCCAATTCTACCTGCCAACAGAAAAATTACCATTACCATCTCCAGGAAATGATTGCCCATGTTCCAATCTTTCATCCTTGAAACCTAAGTGGCATGAACCACCATCATCAACACAATATTGCCTTGAAAGTTCTACAACAGCTTTGGCAGCTAGGCTTGCATGTTCTGCAAACTCAGCCGCTGCTTGAGCAGCAGAGGTAGCATCCTTAAATTTCATGTTCCAATTCTGCCTGCCAATCAGAAAAATTACGATTACCATCTCAAGGAAATGATTGCCCATGTTCCAACCTTTCATCCTTAAAACCTAAGTGGCATGAACCACCATCGTCAACACAATATTACCTTTAAAGTTCTCCAACAGCTCTGGTAGCTAGGCTTGCATGTTCTGCAAAGTCAGCCGCTGCTTGAGTAGCAGAGGTAGCATCCTTAAATTTCACGTTCCAATACTGCCTACCAACAGAAAAATTACCATTACCATCTCAGGGAAATGATTGCCCATGTTCCAACCTTTCATCCTTGAAACTTACGTGGCATGAACCACCATCATCAACACAATATTGCCTTGAAAGTTCTCCAACAGCTCTGGCACCTAGGCTTGCATGTTCTGCAAACTCAGCCGCTGCTTGAGCAGTAGAGGTAGTATCCTTAAATTTCATGTTCCAATTCTGCTTGCCAACAGAAAAATTACCATTACCATCTACAGGAAATTCTTGCCCATGTTCCAACCTTTCATCCTTGAAACCTAAGTGGCATGAACAACCATCATCAACACAATATTGCCTTGAAAGTTCTACAATAGCTCTGGCAGCTAGGCTTGCATGTTCTCCAAATTCAGCCGCTGCTTGAGCAGTAGAGGTAGCATCCTTAAATTTCACGTTCCAATACTGCCTACCAATAGAAAAATTACCATTACCATCTAAAGGAAATGATCGCCCATGTTCCAACCTTTCATCCTTGAAACTTACGTGGCATGAACCACCATCATCAACACAAAATTGCCTTAAAAGTTCTCCAACAGCTCTGGCACCTAGGCTTGCATGTTCTGCAAACTCAGCCGCTGCTTGAGCAGTAGAGGTAGTATCCTTAAATTTCATGTTCCAATTCTGCTTGCCAACAAAAAAATTACCATTACCATCTACAGGAAATGCTTGCCCATGTTCCAACCTTTCATCCTTGAAACCTAAGTGGCATGAACCACCATCATCAATACAATATTGACTTGAAAGTTCTCCAACAGCTCTGGTAGCTAGGCTTGCATGTTCTCCAAACTCAGCCGCTGCTTGAGTAGTAGAGGTAGCATCCTTAAATTTCACGTTCCAATACTGCCTACCAACAGAAAAATTACCATTACCATCTCAAGGAAATGATTGCCCATGTTCCAACCTTTCATCCTTGAAACCTAAGTGGCATGAACCACCATCATCAACACAATATTACCTTGAAAGTTCTCCAACAGCTCTGGCAGCTAGGCTTGCATGTTATCCAAACTCAGCCGCTGCTTGAGCAGTAGAGGTAGCATCCTTAAATTTCATGTTCCAATACTGCCTACCAACAGAAAAATTACCATTAACACCTCAAGGAAATGATTTCCCATGTTCTAACCTTTCATCCTTGAAACCTAAGTGGCATGAACCACCATCATCAACACAATATTGCCTTGAAAGTTCAACAACAACTCTGGTAGCTAGGCTTGCATGTTCTGCAAACTCAGCCGCTACTTGAGTAGCAGAGGTAGCATCCTTGAATTTCATGTTCCAATTCTACCTGCCAACAGAAAAATTACCATTACCATCTCCAGGAAATGATTGCCCATGTTTCAACCTTTCATCCTTGAAACCTAAGTGGCATGAACCATAATCATCAATACAATATTGCCTTGAAAGTTCTCCAACAGCTCTGGCACCTAAGCTTGAATGTTCTACAAACTCAGCCGCTGCTTGAGCAGCAGAGGTAGTATCCTTAAATTTCATGTTCCAATTCTGCTTGCCAACAGAAAAATTACCATTACCATCTCAAGGAAATGATTGCCCATGTTCCAACCTTTCATCCTTGAATCCTAAGTGGCATGAACCACCATCATCAATACAATATTGCCTTGAAAGTTCTCCAACAGCTCTGGTAGCTAGGCTTGCATGTTCTGCAAACTCAGCCGCTGCTTGAGTAGCAGAGGTAGCATCCTTAAATTTCACCTTCCAATACTGCCTGCCAACAGAAAAATTACCATTACTATCTCAAAGAAATGATTTCCCATGTTCCAACCTTTCATCCTTGAAAGTTACGTGGCATGAACCACCATCATCAACACAATATTGCCTTGAAAGTTCTCCAATAGCTCTGGCACCTAGGCTTGCATGTTTGATGTTTGGCATATTTCGATATGTGTTGATGTTACTTTGCCCATGTTTTAACCACTTCTTGATGTTATTTAATCTTTAAAATGCCCAACATGGTGTAATTATTGGTTTGATGACTAATTAAGTTATGTGTGATGATTTAAGGTGTTCGGAGTGCAAAATATGAAGAAAAGGTGGTTTAGCTAGAGGAAGAAGGGTTGGATGCGTCGCATCCAACCTAGGAAAACATCATCCTGCATGCAACCTTAGCAGTGAAGTTGGGCCATCGCGTCCGCCATCGCGTGCGAAACTGGGAAGTAGAAGTGAAGCTGGATGCGTCGCGTCCACCATCGCATGCAAGCTGAGAAATAGAGGACAAGGTGGATGCGTCGCATCCACCTTCGCAGGCAAAAATTGAAATAGAGGACAAGCTGGATGCGTCGCATCCACCTTAGCATCAATCCCTGAAGCCGATTTGGACTAGGAATAGGAGAGCTTTGGCCCACGACTTTTGTACGCAATATATAAGCCAAAAACGCCTCCTTTAGGTTATCTAACATATTGGGAAGAGGGAAAAAGCCAGGAAAAAGCTGTGGAGGCCGGAATTCATCAAGTTTCATCTTTCTCGCACCAAACTTAGTAATTTTTATGTTTCTTTATATGATTTGTTGTTTGGCGACCATGTCTATGTGGAGCTAAACTTCACGTTCTAGGGTTGTGGTTCTTTCATGACTATTGTTATTCGGATATTGATTTTGACTTTTTGATTTATCATATTAGTTTATTTATTCAATCTTGCACTTAATTATTTAATTGCTTGATCACCAATTGAATATTATCTACGAATCTAGAATTGCACTCGAAAGTGGGAATTCTATATTGCATATAGGATTGAGTAGGGCAAGTTCTTGAACTCGGACATCGGGGAACGGATTCGTGGTTAGGATAGACATATACCTAATTGCCTTGCTTGGTTGATTTACAGGAATTATAAATGCGTTCTTGTTGATTCTAACTCCATAGACATATAGGCGTTAGGTTAGCTTGAATAGGCGAGTAAGAACTCGACAGATTCTTATGAGCAATATTAACCCTGTCAACCAATAAGCTAGATAAATTAGTCGGTCAATTCAATTGAAGAATACAATAGGATTGTTAGATAGCCCATAACCCTAGATCGTTTTCATTACATTGAGATCCTTAAAATCTGCTCTTTCTCTGTTCAAAGTCTATTATTTATATTTTTCTTATTTAATTAGTTAGAATAAAATATTTTTAGATTTAATTCTTGTTTAGATAATTAAGATAGGCTAAGTTAGTTAATAGTTAATCATAAGTCCTCGTGGGTTCGACATCCGACTTTGAGTCACTTTATTACTTGACGACCGCGTATACTTGCGTGAGTGTGTTTGGTCGCAACAAGTTTTTGGCGCCGTTGCCGGGGACTTAGAAATTAGCTACGTGACTAAGTTAAGCTTTTATTAGATATTTGTTTTCAAGTTTTAATTTTCAGTTTGCCTGGTTTGTGTCAATGCAGGGTTTACTCTCGAATGCAGAGGAGTAGAAGTGCAAACAACCTCATTCCTCTTGATCCAGAAATCGAACGAACATTACATAGAGTGAGAAGGGAACACGAAGCTAGAACGAGAATAGAAAGAGATTTGGACATCGCAATCCAACCACAGCCAATAGATATGGCAGGCAATGAAGAGCGTCCGGTAATCGAAGCCGCAAGGCCCAATCTTGCGAATATGACTCAGGCTATTGTGAAGCCTGATATCACTGGGCATTTTGAACTCAAACAGTACATGGTACAGCTGATTCAGTCCACAGGACAATATGTGGGTCTATCTCATGAGGACCCGCAGAGGCATATTCAGAACTTCTTGGAAATCACGGACACTTACAATTATCCGAACGTCTCCAAGGACTATGTCAGGCTGACACTATTCCCTTTTTCACTGTTGGGGGAAGCTAAAGAATGGTTGCAAAAGGAGCCCGCGAACTCTATCCACACTTGGGATGATCTAGCAAGGAAATTCCTGATCAAGTTTTTCCCAACTAAGAAGACAAAGTCGTTGAGGAGCCAAATTCTTGGGTTCCAACAACGGGATGGCGAGACACTTCGTCAAGCTTGGGAAAGATACAAGAAACTACTCAGAGACTGCCCGCATCATTGTCAAACTGATGAGGTATTGGGTCACACTTTTGTTGATGGGTTAGATGAAGCATCAAAGATGAATCTTGACTCAGCTTGTGGGGGTAGTTGCATGGCAAGACCGTATAGTGAAATACAACTCCTGCTAAATAATTTCACTGCTAATGATCATAATTGGCAAGGAGAGGGGGATTCACGAAGGGTAATTAAACAGAAGGCCGCCGGTTTGATTGAGCTTGATGACTTTTCCGCCATGAGAGCCGATATAGCAAAATTGGCAAATCAGATGAATAGAATGACAACACAACAATTGCAACATGTACAGCAGATGTCTATTTGTTGCGAACTATGCGGAGACAGTCATATGATTGACATGTGCCCCACGAATCCTGAATCTATATACTATGTGGGACAACAAAACAGAGGTCCTATGAATCAACATGCGCAATATGGGAACACTTACAACCCAAACTGGAGGAATCATCCTAACTTCTCATGGGGCGGAAGTCAACAGAATCAGTATAGGCCTCAAGGGAATTTTACTCAACCTCAGAAGCCACCCCAACAAATGGAAGAAAGTACGAATGACTTGCTGAAAAAGTTGTTACTAGACAATCAACAGCTCAGGACCGATTTCAGAAATCTTGAGAGGCAAATGGGGCAGTTAGCAGCAAACCAAAATACTAGACCTACAGGCTCACTTCCCAGTGATACAGAGAAGAACCCTCAAATTAATGCAGTTACACTTAGAAACGGGAGGGAACTAGAGGAAGCGCCAAGGAAGATAAAAGAAAAACCTATACCTGGGGGGAGTTGACACCTAAGGCAACACAAGAGTCAAAGGAAGATGATGCAAGTTCAGAGCGAATGGAGGTTACAAGGCCACCACCACCTTTCCCCCAAAGATTGCAGAAAAGGAATGACGATCGCATGTTCAACAAATTTCTCTCCATGTTGAGTCAGGTTCAATTAAATATTCCATTAGTGGATGTACTTCGTGAAATTCCAAAGTACGCTAAGTACATAAAAGACATAGTGGCTCATAAGAGGAAATTGACTGAGTTCGAGACGGTTGCACTTACTGAGGAGTGCACATCAAGGGTCCAAAACAAGCTTCCCCAAAAGCTTAAGGACCCTGGCAGCTTCACTATTCCAGTACAAATCGGTAATATTAACGTGGGACGTGCTCTGTGTGATTTGGGTGCAAGCATAAATCTGATGCCGTTATCCTTGTTTAAGCAATTAGGTCTGGGAGCTCCGAGACCAACCACCGTGATGTTGCAATTAGCTGATAGGTCCATAGCCTACCCCGAAGGAGTGATTGAAGATGTGCTGCTGCAAATTGGAAAATTCATCTTCCCAGCTGACTTCATTATTCTAGACTTCGAGGCTGATGAACAAGTTCCAATCATATTGGGACGACCTCTCTTGGCTACTGGCAATGCAATAATTAAAGTGAGAGAAGGGAAAATGATTATGAGAGTGGACAATGAGGAGGCAGTCTTCAATGTCTACAAAGCAATCCAACTCCCCCGCCACTATGAGGAGCTCTCTATGATATCTGTGGTGGAGGTGGATGAGAAACTTATTAACACGAGTGTATATCTAGGCGACTGTTTAGAAAAAGCAATCATGCTGTTTGATAGCTTGGAGATGGATGATGAGGTTGAGGAGATGAAGGGAATCCTAGATACATCATGTGGTTACATGCAAGGAATAATCCCGTTTGAGCCCCTGAATAGGCCAAGTGGCCCCCCACCAAAGCCGTCAATTGAAAAAGCTCCAAATTTGGAACTTAAACCCCTACCCCCTCACCTTCAATATGCTTATTTGGGAAGTTCTGACACTTTACCTATTATTATTTCTGCTCACTTGTCTAAATTACAGGAAGAAAAGCTATTAAGGGTGCTACGTGAGCACAAGCGAGCAATTGGGTGGACAATGTCTGACATTAAAGGCATTAGTCCAGCTTTCTGCATGCACAAAATCCTCATGGAGGACGGACACAAGCCGAGTGTAGAACACCAACGCCGACTAAATCCAATCATGAAAGAAGTGGTAAGGAAAGAAGTGATTAAGTGGCTTGATGCAGGTATTGTATTTCCAATCTCTGATAGTAAATGGGTAAGCCCCGTTCAATGTGTGCCGAAGAAAGGGGGGATAACCGTAGTAGTTAATGAAAATAATGACTTAATTCCTACAAGAACTGTAACTGGATGGAGAATTTGCATAGATTACAGAAAACTAAACAATGCCACCCGGAAAGACCACTTTCCCCTGCCTTTTATTGACCAAATGCTTGATAGATTAGCTGGCCAGGAATACTACTGTTTCCTGGACGGTTATTCGGGGTATAATCAGATTGCTATAGCCCCAGAAGACCAAGAGAAAACTACATTTACATGTCCTTATGGCACGTATGCGTTCAAGAGAATGCCCTTCGGTCTTTGTAATGCACCTGCGACTTTTCAAAGGTGTATGATGGCTATTTTCACTGACATGGTTGAAAGATATGTAGAAGTATTCATGGACGATTTTTCTGTGTTTGGATGTTCTTTTGATAGTTGTTTGATGAACCTTGATAAAGTGCTAGCTAGGTGTGAAGAGACGAACTTGGTGCTAAACTGGGAAAAGTGCCATTTCATGGTACGTGAAGGTATAGTTTTGGGGCACAAGGTTTCAAAAGATGGTCTACAGGTGGATAAAGCAAAGGTGGAGACGATCGAAAAATTGCCCCCGCCGACATCCATCAAAGGCATTCGCAGTTTCTTGGGTCATGCAGGTTTTTATCGTCGTTTCATTAAAGATTTTTCGAAAATTTCTTCCCCTTTGTGCAGGCTTCTGGAGAAAGACGTTACCTTCAAGTTTGATAATGCATGTCTGAAAGCATTTGAGGAGCTGAAGGGAAGATTGGTGACTGCACCAATTATCATTGGCCCCGATTGGGCACAACCATTTGAGTTGATGTGCGATGCAAGTGACATAGCAATTGGAGCGGTGTTGGGGCAAAGGAGGGATAAAATCTTTCACTCCATTTATTATGCAAGCAAAACTATGAATCCAGCTCAGATGAATTATACAGTGACTGAAAAGGAGTTGCTTGCAGTGGTGTGGGCGTTTGACAAGTTCAGATCCTATCTAGTGGGAACCAAAGTCATCGTCTACACAGATCATTCAGCTATCAGATACCTATTTGAAAAGAAAGACGCCAAGCCGAGGCTGATTCGTTGGGTCCTCCTCTTGCAAGAATTTGACTTAGAGATCCGAGATCGAAAAGGGACAGAAAATCAAGTGGCCGATCATTTGTCCAGATTAGAGAGCCGGAACCATGTAGCTGAAGGAGGGTCAATTAAAGAAACATTTCCGGATGAGCAAATATTGGCAATCACCTCAGGTGAAGCCCCATGGTATGCAGATTATGTGAATTTTATCGCAAGTGGGGTAACGCCACTAGAATGGACAGCTGACAATAGAAGAAGATTCCTACACGATGTAAGGTTCTACGTGTGGGATGAGCCATTCCTATATAGGCAGTGTGCAGATCAGTTGGTGAGAAGGTGTGTTCCTGAGGAAGAGATGAAGGCTATACTACATGACTGCCATGCGTCACCATATGGAGGTCATCACGGCGGGGATAGAACCGCCCAAAAAGTGCTACAATCAGGTTTTTATTGGCCAAAATTGTTTAAGGATGCACATGCCTTCGTTAAAAATTGTGATAGATGCCAAAGAACTGGAACTATCACGAGGAAGCACGAGATGCCCTTGCAAAATATACTGGCGGTAGAACTTTTTGATGTTTGGGGGATTGATTTTATGGGACCATTCCCATATTCTAACAGACACAGATACATCTTGGTGGCGGTCGACTATGTTTCTAAGTGGGTAGAGGCCATAGCTCTTCCTACTAACGACGCAAAAGTTGTGGTAGGCTTTGTAAAGAAGCACATCTTCACACGTTTCGGGACCCCAAGAGTGTTGATAAGCGACGGGGGAACTCACTTTTGTAACAAACTGCTGAATAATATTCTTGCAAAATACGGAGTCAAGCACAAAGTTTCCACTGCCTATCATCCCCAAACGAGTGGTCAAGTAGAAGTTTCCAACAGAGAGGTCAAGCAGATTTTGGAAAAGACAGTAAGTATGAATAGAAAGGACTGGGCCGGGAAGCTGGATGACGCATTATGGGCATATCGCACTGCGTACAAGACCCCAATAGGCACTTCTCCGTACAGGTTGGTTTATGGGAAGGCCTGCCATCTGCCCGTCGAGCTTGAACACAAAGCATATTGGGCGATTAAAAAGCTAAATATGGAGATGGACTTGGCCGGTGAAAAGAGATTGCTACAACTCAACGAGCTTGATGAGTTTCGATTGCATGCGTATGAAAATGCCAAATTGTATAAAGAGAAGACCAAAAGATGGCATGATAAGCATATCCAACATCGTGAGTTTGAACCAGGTCAACAAATTCTACTGTTTAATTCAAGGCTAAAGCTTTTTCCAGGAAAGCTTAAATCTCGATGGTCGGGTCCGTTTGAAGTGGTTAGTGTGAAACCTCATGGTGCGATAGAATTGTGTGATAAGGGGTCCAATACGACATTCTTGGTAAATGGCCAAAGAGTAAAACACTATTGGGGTGGTGACGTTGCACGTCACAAGACCACAATGGATTTAGTGGAGGCATGAAGAACATGTTGCGTCGTGCCGCGACGTTAAATCAAGCGCTTCTTGGGAGGCCACCCAAGTTAGTTAGTTTTTTTATTTTTATTTTAATTTTTTTTTTCTCCTTTCTTTTCGTAGGACATAGATTTTATTCAAGAAAACGAGGCGGATGCGTCGTGTCCCCCTCAGCAAAAATTTTTTTTTTTTTTTTTGATGGGCCAATTGCTCAAGGCAGTGAAGTCTGCCTATCGCGCCCGTATCGCGTCCGAAAATTTTTGAAGGAAGACAAGGGGATGCGTCGCGTCAAAGCTCGCACGCACAGGTAAGTAATATATATTTTAACACATCTTAAGATAACCTATTCGAACAAAAATGTTTCTTGCGACGCATCCACTCGTCTCGTTTTGGCGACGCCTACGAACGCAGAACAGAATTCTCTCATCGAAATTGTAACGCAATAAGCTCAAACGCGACAGGTACGCATCATCCTCTTCGTTCTTCCGTTGGCTTCTCTCCTAATTCGTCTCTCCTCCCTCCTTCAATGGTAGCAACAAGTAGGTTTTGCAATTTCAAGATTTTTAGGGCTGTCGTTCTTGGTAGTTGTAATGGTTGAGAGATGATAAACTATAATTCCCTTCATCTCGTCCAACTTTGGGAGGGTAGTTGCATTGCTCAACTGATAGAATGAACTAGGCACACTTGTTGCATACCACATGTTCGACGAATTGTCCCTGAGAAAAATTTAGGCGTCGGTGAAGTCTGAGTAACCGAGCAACATTGGTGTATGCTTGAGAATAAGTGTGGGGTCGAGTGAGGGGCTATGTGAAATTGAATTTTTGAAGAGAGTTATCACATACTTGCTGAAAGTCATGAGCTACAATTCCATGAAGAGTGAATGGCATGACTTTACGAATAAATTGAAGTCTGCAAGCTGTCGCAATTGCTTTCAAGCTGAACTTCGCTGTTTCATCTGCTAATTGTTGAATTCTTTGCATTGCAGGTACTTAGATTCGTAAAATGACAGCAGCGAGTAAACCATCCAAGCAACAAGACAAAGATGGTAACAAGCAACCGCCCAAAAAGCCTACCGGAAGGGCAGCGGGCGGTCCAAATCCACAGAAAAAGAGGAAGCGGACGGAGAAGGAAATAAGTGATGATTCAGAGCACGAGGAGGAGGAAACATTGGTCCGGAGGACAGTGAAGAAGGGTATTACACCAAGCAAAGGAATAGAGATACGAGAGCCTGTGACATACCAAAGAAAAGCTTCGAGAATGAGTGCTCCAACTGATAAAGGGAAGGAGAAGATTACTACAGAATCTGAATCCGATTCCGATTCGGACAATGACCACCTACAGATCAACATGAGTGATGAAGACGAAGGTGAACCCATAGACCGAGTTGATTGGGAGAAATACTTTGTTAATGAGAAGGCATTCCGAGCCTATAAGAAGATATTGGTTTCAAAGAAGTACATTCCGGAAAAGCCGATAAACATCGGACCACTTAAGACAAAGTACTCAGAGTTTCTCAAGTCAATTCGAGAGGTGCAAAAATGGGGACCCATTCTGAAAGGTCATGGCAAAGCCAACCTCACCATTGTTAGAGAGCTCTACGCCAATTGGCGTCACGCACGGGGAAACATTGTGCGAGTAAGAGGGGTAGATATTAATGTGTCAGCTGAAGCTCTAAATAACTTCTTAAGGGTGCCACACACACTCACTGACAGGTTTGACGCCATATGCAAAACACCAGATTATGCACACATTAAGTCTGTCCTATGCCCTACCAGGAAGGATGCAGAATGGAAGCATGGGAGTATGGAGTACCACTCTATAGCAAAGGAATTCATGAGTGCGTTAGCACGTGTGGCTCTAAATTTCATTTGTAACCGACTGCTGCCATGCCAACATAAAACTGATGTCCCTCGTTACCGCGCACTCGTATTATATGCTTTATTAGAGGGGATACCACTCAACTTCGGAGCCATCATGCATGATCAAATGCAGCGAACCAGGATGAATTACAAGTGGAGGCTGTTCTTTGCTAATACCCTAACGGCTTTTTTAACAGAGAGGGGAGTACTATGGGACAAGGAGAATGACGACATTGAGGCTAAAGCTCCAGGACCATATGATGTCACTCATGTTCTAGAGCCGAACAAGGGAAGGTCTTCTAAGCTCACCGTCCAACAATTATTTGAGCATATGCAAGCAGATATGCAAGAGAACAGGGCTGAGCTGATAGCGACTCGTGTCGAGTTGAGTGCCACCAGGGATGAGTTGAGACAGACTCGTGCGGATCTAAGCCGAGTTCAGACCGAGCAGGCCACGATGATGAAGGAGATATCATTACTCCTCAGAGCTCTGGTTCAATGTGCAGGTACAGACATCTCCCAGCTGATTGCATCATCCACTGCCGGACCATCCACTCATGTTCCTCCCATAGTCACCGAGGCTCCACTCAACAGGCCTATTGAGGTCGCTGTAACACCTGATACAGAATCAGCACCAGTTGTTGATGATAGGAATGCTATGGATGCAGATGCTCCTCCACAGACTGCGGATGAGCCCTCCACCTTGACTTAAGGGAGTCCTTCTCACCCTACTTTACCTTGTTTGTGTGCGTTGGGGACAACGCACAGTCCTAAGTGTGGGGTGGGGGTGATTTATGTTTGATGTATGGATGAATGTACTAATATATTCACTGGATTAATGGCATAAAATAGCAGTAAATTCATCTATATGGAGTAACTATCAGTTTATCTATCAGTTTATCATTATGAAAAAAAAAAAATCTTTGTAGATAGTAATAATCCCCTGTGGTTTTTCTTTGTGCCTCGGTTTATATATATATATATATATATATATATATAGTATCTTTGTAGATAGTAATAATCCCCTGTGGTTTTTCTTTGTGCCTCGGTTCTTTTCCATGGGATGTAGTTTGAACCGGGTAATTTTGTTTTCTTTTTAGAGTAGAGTAGGAATGTAGGGAATAAAAGGAGGAAGAATGATGAACCTAGGTGACCTTGACTTGGTTGATACTGGCATATTTAAGCTTTTACATATGTAATATCTTCCCTTCTCATTCTGAAACTATTGATGATGCCTTGTTAAAACGGATAGCATGTTTTGTTGCAGCCAATTTCTCATTTTCTTGACTTGTGTTCACTTTGCGCTTAATGCTTAATATCTCGTTGCTCCGTGAATACTTGCATTGTTTGAGAGTCGGAATGTAACCGTCCTTAATGAGTCATGTGCCATGTGTGGTGAGGTTTTTGTGTAGTCCATGTAGTGTACTTGTGTCTAGAACTTGCCCGGTATGTGAGTTGAAGCGAAATTTTAGGTGATGCTCGGTTTGAAAAATGATTTTAGGCTTTCTTTGATCTTTTTGAGCTTATTGCTTATCACAAATAAAATCTATCCCTAGTTAAACCTTTTGAGCCTGTAGACCTTTTATTTGGTACCCACATTACAAGCCTATACCCTTTTTATTCTTAATTGACATTGTTTTGATCCTTTTACCTCTTAAAGCACTTTAATTGTTAGATGAGCCCTAAAAGAAGTAAGAAGGGACTAAGTGTGGGGTGACTTTTGAGTGGAACCAATGAAAGAAAGAAGGGTGCACTTATTCTGTAAAATAATACACCACTAGCGGAAATTGAAAGAGAAAAAAAAAAGAAGAGAAAAATCTGGAAAAAAAAAAGAAAGAAAAATATAAATGAATAAATTGTTATCTTGTTCTTGCTAGTGGGTATGAACTAAAGTAGTGCTTAAAGAAAAAGGGACTATTTTGGGGGTGATATTATTTGTGAAATTGAAGTGGTGTTGAAGAATTTGCGCTTAAAGTAATTTTATGATGTGTTAAAGTGCTTAGGAGGGTGAATCACTATTCCTTAAATATATCCTACCCGTCCCTTAGCCCACATTACAACCATGAAAAAGTCCTAATTGATTTTAGATCGAGCGAGCTTACATTAGTAGAGATTTACATTAAGGGCAAGCCTATGGTACCAATTACATGCATGTGACTTCTTTTGTGAGAGTGAGCGATTTTCTTTGTGAGCATGAGATTCGAATGTGTGGATTGATTTTACTCTCTCTGCTTTTGTTGTGAGGGCACATGGTTTCACGAAGGATAGGTAACGTTATTAGACTTCTCTATGATGTTGGTTGTTCAAGCCATGAGTGCATTGTGACATTGAGTCGGTTTTTGAGGTTAGGATTGTTGTGAGCATGTTGTCTTTGTTCGAATATGTTTAAAGAAGGGCATAAGAAAAGGGAAGTGTGTTGATGCATAGTCTAGAGCCTAATTGTAGCAAATAACCACGGTCATAGGTGCAGTGTGCTTTGAATGATAAGAGTTTAATTTTGTTTCGTCTACTATAGGATGGTTTGTTCGAGGACGAACAAAGGTTTAAGTGTGGGGTAGTGATGTTTGGCATATTTCGATATGTGTTGATGTTACTTTGCCCATGTTTTAACCACTTCTTGATGTTATTTAATCTTTAAAACGCCCAACATGGTATAATTATTGGTTTGATGACTAATTAAGTTATGTGTGACGATTTAAGGTGTTCGGAGTGCAAAATATGAAGAAAAGGTGGTTTAGCTAGAGGAAGAAGGGTTGGATGCGTCGCATCCAACCTAGGAAAACATCATCCTGCATGCAACCTTAGCAGTGAAGTTGGGCCATCGCGTCCGCCATCGCGTGCGAAACTGGGAAGTAGAAGTGAAGCTGGATGCGTCGCGTCCACCATCGCATGCAAGCTGAGAAATAGAGGACAAGGTGGATGCGTCGCATCCACCTTCGCAGGCAAAAATTGAAATAGAGGACAAGCTGGATGCGTCGCATCCACCTTAGCATCAATCCCTGAAGCCGATTTGGACTAGGAATAGGAGAGCTTTGGCCCACGACTTTTGTACGCAATATATAAGCCAAAAACGCCTCCTTTAGGTTATCTAACATATTGGGAAGAGGGAAAAAGCCAGGAAAAAGCTGTGGAGGCCGGAATTCATCAAGTTTCATCTTTCTCGCACCAAACTTAGTAATTTTTATGTTTCTTTATATGATTTGTTGTTTGGCGACCATGTCTATGTGGAGCTAAACTTCACGTTCTAGGGTTGTGGTTCTTTCATGACTATTGTTATTCGGATATTGATTTTGACTTTTTGATTTATCATATTAGTTTATTTATTCAATCTTGCACTTAATTATTTAATTGCTTGATCACCAATTGAATATTATCTACGAATCTAGAATTGCACTCGAAAGTGGGAATTCTATATTGCATATAGGATTGAGTAGGGCAAGTTCTTGCACTCGGACATCGGGGAACGGATTCGTGGTTAGGATAGAATTATACCTAATTGCCTTGCTTGGTTGATTTACAGGAATTATAAATGTGTTCTTGTTGATTCTAACTCCATAGACATATAGGCGTTAGGTTAGCTTGAATAGGCGAGTAAGAACTCGACAGATTCTTATGAGCAATATTAACCCTGTCAACCAATAAGCTAGATAAATTAGTCAGTCAATTCAATTGAAGAATACAATAGGATTGTTAGATAGCCCATAACCCTAGATCGTTTTCATTACATTGAGATCCTTAAAATCTGCTCTTTCTCTGTTCAAAGTCTATTATTTATATTTTTCTTATTTAATTAGTTAGAATAAAATATTTTTAGATTTAATTCTTGTTTAGATAATTAAGATAGGCTAAGTTAGTTAATAGTTAATCATAAGTCCTCGTGGGTTCGACATCCGACTTTGAGTCACTTTATTACTTGACGACCGCGTATACTTGCGTGAGTGTGTTTGGTCGCAACAAGTTTTTGGCGCCGTTGCCGGGGACTTAGAAATTAGCTACGTGACTAAGTTAAGCTTTTATTACCATCTATAGGAAATGCTTGCCCATGTTCCAACATTTCATCCTTGAAACCTAAGTGGCATGAACCACCATCATCAACACAATATTACCTTGAAAGTTCTCCAACAGCTCTGGCAGCTAGGCTTGCATGTTATCCAAACTCAGCCGCTGCTTGAGCAGTAGAAGTAGCATCCTTAAATTTCATGTTCCAATACTGCCTACCAACAGAAAAATTACCATTAACACCTCAAGGAAATGATTGCCCATGTTCTAACCTTTCATCCTTGAAACCTAAGTGGCATGAACCACCATCATCAACACAATATTGCCTTGAAAGTTCTACAACAACTCTGGTAGCTAGGCTTGCATGTTCTGCAAACTCAGCCGCTGCTTGAGTACCAGAGGTAGCATCCTTGAATTTCATGTTACAATCTACCTGCCAACAGAAAAATTACCATTACCATCTCCAGGAAATGATTGCCCATGTTCCAATCTTTCATCCTTGAAACCTAAGTGGCATGAACCATCATCATCAACACAATATTGCCTTGAAAGTTCTACAACAGCTCTGGCAGCTAGGCTTGCATGTTCTGCAAGCTCAGCCGTTGCTTGAGCAGCAGAGGTAGTATCCTTAAATTTCATGTTCCAATTCTTCTTGCCAACAGAAAAATTACCATTACCATCTCAAGGAAATTATTGCCCATGTTCCAACCTTTCATCCTTGAAACCTAAGTAGCATGAACCACCATCATCAACACAATATTGCCTTGAAAGTTCTCCAATAGCTCTGGCAGCTAGGCTTGCATGTTCTGCAAACTCAGCCGCTGTTTGAGCAGCAAAGGTAGTATCCTTAAGTTTCATGTTCCAATTCTGCTTGCCAACAGAAAAATTACCATTACCATCTATAGGAAATGCTTGCCCATGTTCCAATATTTCATCCTTGAAACCTAAGTGGCATGAACCACCATCATCAACACAATATTACCTTGAATGTTCTCCAACAGCTCTGGCAGCTAGGCTTGCATGTTATCCAAACTCAGCCGCTGCTTGAGCAGTAGAAGTAGCATCCTTAAATTTCATGTTCCAATACTGCCTACCAACAGAAAAATTACCATTAACACCTCAAGGAAATGATTGCCCATGTTCTAACCTTTCATCCTTGAAACCTAAGTGGCATGAACCACCATCATCAACACAATATTGCCTTGAAAGTTCTACAACAACTCTGGCAGCTAGGCTTGCATGTTCTGCAAACTCAGCCGCTGCTTGAGTAGCAGAGGTAGCATCCTTGAATTTCATGTTCCAATTCTACCTGCCAACAGAAAAATTACCATTACCATCTCCAGGAAATGATTGCCCATGTTCCAATCTTTCATCCTTGAAACCTAAGTGGCATGAACCATCATCATCAACACAATATTGCCTTGAAAGTTCTACAACAGCTCTAGCAGCTAGGCTTACATGTTCTGCAAGCTCAGCCGCTGCTTGAGCAGCAAAGGTAGTATCCTTAAATTTCATGTTCCAATTCTTCTTGCCAACAGAAAAATTACCATTACCATCTCAAGGAAATGATTGCCCATGTTCCAACCTTTCATCCTTGAAACCTAAGTGGCATGAACCACCATCATCAACACAATATTGCCTTGAAAGTTCTCCAATAGCTCTGGCAGCTAGGCTTGTATGTTCTGCAAACTCAGCCACTGCTTGAGTAGCAGAGGTAGTATCCTTAAATTTCATGTTCCAATTCTGCTTGCCAACAGAAAAATTACCATTACCATCTCAAGGAATTGATTGCCCATGTTCCAACCTTTCATCCTTGAAACCTAAGTGGCATGAACCACCATCATCAACACAATATTGCCTTGAAAGTTCTCCAACAGCTATGGTAGCTAGGCTTGCATGTCCTCCAAACTCAGCCGCTGCTTGAGTAGCAGAGGTAGCATCCTTAAATTTCACGTTCCAATACTGCCTACCAACAGAAAAATTACCATTACCACCTCAAGGAAATGATTGCCCATGTTCCAACCTTTCATCCTTGAAACCTAAGTGGCATGAACCACCATCATCAACACAATATTGCCTTGAAAGTTCTACAACAACTCTGGCAGCTAGGCTTGTATGTTATCCAAACTCAGCCGCTGCTTGAGTATTAGAAGTAGCATCCTTAAATTTCATGTTCCAATTCAACCTGCCAACAGAAAAATTACCATTACCATCTCCAGAAAATGATTGCCCATGTTCCAACCTTTCATCCTTGAAACCTAAGTGGCATGAACCATCATCATCAACACAATATTGCCTTGAAAGTTCTATAACAGCTCTGGCAGCTAGGCTTGCATGTTCTGCAAGCTCAGCCGCTGCTTGAGAAGTAGAGGTAGTATCCTTAAATTTCATGTTCCAATTCTGCTTGCCACCAGAAAAATTACCATTACCATCTCTAGGAAATGCTTGCCCATGTTTCAACCTTTCATCCTTGAAATCTAAGTGGCATGAACCACCATCATCAACACAATATTGCCTTGAATGTTCTCCAACAGCTCTGGCAGCTAGCCTTGCATGTTCTCTAAAATCAGCCGCTGCTTGAGCAGCAGAGGTAGCATCCTTAAATTTCACGTTCCAATACAGCCTACGAACAGAAAAATTACCATTACCATCTCCAAGAAATGATTGTCCATGTTTCAACCTTTCATCCTTGAAACCTAAGTGGCATGAACCACCATCATCAACACAATATTACCTTGAAAGTTCTCCAACAGCTCTGGCAGCTAGGCTTGCATGTTATCCAAACTCAGCCGCTGCTTGAGCAGTAGAAGTAGCATCCTTAAATTTCATGTTCCAATACTGCCTATCAACAGAAAAATTACCATTAACACCTCAAGGAAATGGTTGCCCATGTTCCAACCTTTCATCCTTGAAACCTAAGTGCATGAACCACCATCATCAACACAATATTGCCTTGAAAGTTCTACAACAACTCTGGCAGCTAGGCTTGCATGTTCTGCCAACTCAGCCACTGCTTGAGTAGCAGAGGTAGCATCCTTAAAATCACGTTAAGGACCTACCGGACAGTAAAATTACCATTACCATCTCAAGGATATGATTGCCCATTTTCAACCATTCATCCTTGAAACCTAAGTGGCATGAACCACCATCATCAACACAATATTACCTTGAAAGTTCTCCAACAGCACTGGCAGCTAGGCTTGCATGTTATCCAAACTCAGCCGCTGCTTGAGCAGTAGAAGTAGCATCCTTAAATTTCATGTTCCAATACTGCCTACCAACAGAAAAATTACCATTAACACCTCAAGGAAATGATTGCCCATGTTCCAACCTTTCATCCTTGAAACCTAAGTAGCATGAACCAACATCATCAACACAATATTGCCTTGAAAGTTCTGCAACAACTCTGGCAGCTAGGCTTGCATGTTCTACAAACTCAGCCGCTGCTTGAGTAGCAGAGGTAGCATCCTTGAATTTCATGTTCCAAATCTACCTACCAACAAAAAAATTACCATTACCATCTCCAGGAAATGATTGCCCATGTTCCAACCTTTCATCCTTGAAACCTAAGTGGCATGAAACAACATCATCAACACAATATTACCTTGAAAGTTCTCCAACAGCTCTGGCAGCTAGGCTTGCATGTTCTGCAAGCTCAGCCGCTGCTTGAGCAGCAGAGGTAGCATCCTTAAATTTCATGTTCCAATACTGCCTACCAACAGAAAAATTACCATTAACACCTCAAGGAAATGATTGCCCATGTTCCAACCTTTCATCCTTGAAACCTAAGTGGCATGAACCACCATCATCAACACAATATTGCCTTGAAAGTTCTACAACAACTCTGGCAGCTAGGCTTGCATGTTCTGCAAACTCAGCCGCTGCTTGAGTAGCAGAGGTAGCATCCTTGAATTTCATGTTCCAATTCTACCTGCCAACAGAAAAATTACCATTACCATCTCCAGGAAATGATTGCCCATGTTCCAACCTTTCATCCTTGAAACCTAAGTGGCATGAACCATCATCATTAACACAATATTTCCTTGAAAGTTCTACAACAGCTCTGGCAGCTAGGCTTGCATGTTCTGCAAGCTCAGTCGCTGCTTGAGCAGCAGAGGTAGTATCCTTAAATTTCATGTTCCAATTCTGCTTGCCAACAGAAAAATTACCATTACCATCTCCAGGAAATGCTTGCCCATGTTCCAATCTTTCATCCTTAAAACCTAAGTGGCATGAACCGCCATCTTCAACACAATATTGCCTTGAAAGTTCTCCAACAGCTCTGGCAACTAGGTTTGCATGTTCTCCAAACTCAGCCGCTACTTGAGCAGTAGATGTAGTATCCTTAAATTTCATGTTCCAATTCTGCTTGCCAACAGAAAAATTACCATTACCATCTCCAGGAAATGCTTGCCCATGTTCCAACCTTTCATCCTTAAATCCTAAGTGGCATGAACCACCATCATCAACACAATATTGCCTTGAAAGTTCTCCAACAGCTCTGGCAGCTAGGCTTGCATGTTCTCCAAACTCAGCCGCTGCTTGAACAGCAGAGGTAGCATCCTTAAATTTCCTGTTCCAATACTGCCTACCAACAGAATAATTACCATTACCATCTCAAGGAAATGATTGCTCATGTTCCAACCTTTCATCCTTGAAACCTAAGTGGCATGAACCGCCATCATCAACACAATATTTCCTTGAAAGTTCTACAACAGCTCTGGCCGCTAGGCTTGCATGTTCTGCAAACTCAGTCGCTGCTTGAGCAGCTGAGGTAGAATCCTCAAATTTCATGATCCAATTCTGCTTGCCAACAGAAAAATTACCATTACCATCTCCAGGAAATGCTTGCCCATGATCCAACCTTTCATCCTTAAAACCTAAGTGGCATGAACCGCCATCATCAACACAATATTGCCTTGAAAGTTCTCCAACAGCTCTGGCAGCGAGGTTTGCATGTTCTCCAAACTCAGTCGCTGCTTGAGCAGCAGAGGTAGCATCCTTAAATTTCACGTTCCAATACTGCCTACCAACAGAAAAATTACCATTACCATCTCAAGGAAATGATTGCCCATGTTCCAACCTTTCATCCTTGAAACCTAAGTGGCATGAACCGCCATCATCAACACAATATTTCCTTGAAAGTTCTACAACAGCTCTGGCCGCTAGGCTTGCATGTTCTGCAAACTCAGTCGCTGCTTGAGCAGCTGAGGTAGAATCCTCAAATTTCATGATCCAATTCTGCTCGCCAACAGAAAAATTACCATTACCATCTCAAGGAAATGCTTGCCCATGTTCCAATCTTTCATCCTTAAAACCTAAGTGGCATGAACCGCCATCTTCAACACAATATTGCCTTGAAAGTTCTCCAACAGCTCTGGCAACTAGGTTTGCATGTTCTCCAAACTCAGCCGCTACTTGAGCAGTAGATGAAGTATCCTTAAATTTCATGTTCCAATTCTGCTTGCCAACAGAAAAATTACCATTACCATCTCCAGGAAATGTTTGCCCATGTTCCAACCTTTCATCCTTGAAACCTAAGTGGCATAAACCACCATCATCAATACAATATTGCCTTGAAAGTTCTCCAAAAGCTCTGGCAGCTAGGCTTGCATGTTCTCCAAACTCAGCCGCTTCCTGAGCAGCAGAGGTAGTATCCTTAAATTTCATGTTGCATTTCTGCTTGCCAACAGAAAAATTACCATTACCATCTCCAGGAAATGCTTGCCCATGTTCAAAACATTCATCGTTGAAACCTAAGTGGCATGAACCACCATCATCAATATAATATTGCCTTGAAACTTCTCCAACAGCTCTGGTAGCTAGGCTTGCATGTTCTCCAAACTCAGCCGCTGCTTGAGCAGCAGAGGTAGCATCCTTAAATTTCATGTTCCAATACTGCCTACCAACAGAAAAATTACCATTACCATCTCAAGGAAATGATTTCCCATGTTCAAAACATTCATCGTTGAAACCTAAGTGGCATGAACCACCATCATCAATATAATATTGCCTTGAAACTTCTCCAACAGCTCTGGTAGCTAGGCTTGCATGTTCTCCAAACTAAGCCGCTGCTTGAGCAGCAGAGGTAGCATCCTTAAATTTCATGTTCCAATACTGCCTACCAACAGAAAAATTACCATTACCATCTCAAGGAAATGATTTCCCATGTTCCAACCTTTCATCCTTGAAACCTAAGTGGCATGAATCGCCATCATCAACACAATATTTCCTTGAAAGTTTTACAACAGCTCTGGCCGCTAGGCTTGCAAGTTCTGCAAACTCAGTCGCTGCTTGAGTAGCTGAGGTAGAATCCTCAAATTTCATGTTCCAATTCTTCTTGCCAATAGAAAACTTACCATTACCATCTCCAGGTAATGATTGCCCATGTTCCAACCTTTCATGGTTGAAACCTAAGTGGCATGAACTACCATCATCAACAAAATATTGCCTTGAAACTTCTCCAACAGCTCTGGCAGCTAGGCTTGCATGTTCTCCAAACTCAGCCGCTGCTTGAGCAGCAAAGGTAGCATCCTTAAATTTCATGTTCCAATTCTGCTTGCCAACAGAAAAATTACCATTACCATCTCAAGGAAATGATTGCCCATGCTCCAACCTTTCATCCTTGAAACCTAAGTGGCATGAACCACCATCATCAACACAATATTGCCTTGAAAGTTCTACAACAACTCTGGCAGCTAGGCTTGCATGTTCTGCAAACTCAGCCGCTGCTTGAGTAGCAGAGGTAGCATCCTTGAATTTCATGTTCCAATTCTACCTGCCAACAGAAAAATTACCATTACCATCTCCAGGAAATGATTGCCCATGTTCCAACCTTTCATCCTTGAAACCTAAGTGGCATGAACCATCATCATTAACACAATATTTCCTTGAAAGTTCTACAACAGCTCTGGCAGCTAGGCTTGCATGTTCTGCAAGTTCAGCCGCTGCTTGAGCAGCAGAGGTAGTATCCTTAAATTTCATGTTCCAATTCTGCTTGCCAACAGAAAAATTACCATTAACATCTCTAGGAAATGCTTACCCATGTTTCAACCTTTCATCCTTGAAACATACGTGACATGAACCACCATCATCAACACAATATTGCCTTGAAAGTTCTCCAACAGCTCTGGCAGCTAGGCTTGCATGTTCTTCAAACTCAGCCGCTGCTTGAGCAGCAAAGATAGTATCCTTAAATTTCATGTTCCAATTCTGCTTGCCAACAGAAAAATTACCATTACCATCTCCAGGAAATGCTTGCCCATGTCCCAACCTTTCATCCTTAAAACCTAAGTGGCATGAACCGCCATCATCAACACAATATTTCCTTAAAAGTTCTCTAACAGCTCTGGCAGCTAGGTTTGCATGTTCTCCAAACTCAGTCGCTGCTTGAGCAGCAGAGGTAGCATCCTTAAATTTCACGTTCCAATACTGCCTACCAACAGAAAAATTACCATTACCATCTCAAGGAAATGATTGCCCATGTTCCAACCTTTCATCCTTGAAACCTAAGTGGCATGAACCGCTATCATCAACACAATATTTCCTTGAAAGTTCTACAACAGCTCTGGCCGCTAGGCTTGCATGTTCTGCAAACTCAGTCGCTGCTTGAACAGCTGAGGTAGAATCCTCAAATTTCATGATCCAATTCTGCTTGCCAACAGAAAAATTACCATTACCATCTCCAGGAAATGCTTGCCCATGTTCCAATCTTTCATCCTTAAAACCTAAGTGGCATGAACCGCCATCATCAACACAATATTGCCTTGAAAGTTCTCCAACAGCTCTGGCAGCTAGGTTTGCATGTTCTCCAAACTCAGCCGCTACTTGAGTAGTAGATGTAGTATCCTTAAATTTCATGTTCCAATTCTGCTTGCCAATAGAAAAATTACCATTACCATCTCCAGGAAATGTTTGCCCATGTTCCAACCTTTCATCCTTGAAACCTAAGTGGCATGAACCACCATCATCAATACAATATTGCGTTGAAAGTTCTCCAAAAGCTCTGGCAGCTAGGCTTGCATGTTCTCCAAACTCAGCCGCTTCTTGAGCAGCAGAGGTAGTGTCCTTAAATTTCATGTTGCAATTCTGCTTGCCAACAGAAAAATTACCATTAACATCTCCAGGAAATGCTTGCCCATGTTCAAAACATTCATCGTTGAAACCTAAGTGGCATGAACCACCATCATCAATATAATATTGCCTTGAAACTTCTCCAACAGCTCTGGCAGCTAGGCTTGCATATTCTCCAAACTCAGCCGCTGCTTGAGCAGCAGAGGTAGCATCCTTAAATTTCATGTTCCAATACTGCCTACCAACAGAAAAATTACCATTACCATCTCAAGGAAATGATTGCCCATGTTCCAACCTTTCATCCTTGAAACCTAAGTGGCATGAATCGCCATCATCAACACAATATTTCCTTGAAAGTTTTACAACAGCTCTGGCCGCTAGGCTTGCATGTTCTACAAACTCAGTCGCTGCTTGAGCAGCTGAGGTAGAATCCTCAAATTTCATGTTCCAATTCTGCTTGCCAATAGAAAACTTACCATTACCATCTCCAGGTAATGATTGCCCATGTTCCAACCTTTCATGGTTGAAACCTAAGTGGCATGAACTACCATCATCAACAAAATATTGCCTTGAAACTTCTCCAACAGCTCTGGCAGCTAGGCTTGCAAGTTCTCCAAACTCAGCCGCTGCTTGAGCAGCAAAGGTAGCATCCTTAAATTTCATGTTCCAATTCTGCTTGCCAACAGAAAAATTACCATTACCATCTCAAGGAAATGATTGCCCATGTTCCAACCTTTCATCCTTGAAACCTAAGTGGCATGAACCGCCATCATCAACACAATATTTCCTTAAAAGTTCTACAACAGCTCTGGCCGCTAGGCTTGCATGTTCTGCAAAATCAGTCGCTACTTGAGTAGCTGAGGTAGAATCCACAAATTTCATGTTCCAATTCTGCCTACCAAAAGAAAAATTACCATTACCATCTCCATAAAATGATTGCCCATGTTCCAACCTTTCATCCTTGAAACCTAAGTGGCATGAACCGCCATTATCAACACAATATTTCCTTGAAAGTTCTACAACAGCTCTGGCCGCTAGGCTTGCATGTTCTGCAAACTTAGTCGCTACTTGAGCAGCTGAGGTAGAATCCTCAATTTTCATGTTCCAATTCTGCTTGCCAATAGAAAACTTACCATTACCATCTCCAGGAAATGATTGCCCATGTTCCAACCTGTCATGCTTGAAACCTAAGTGGCATGAACTACCATCATCAACACAATATTGCCTTGAAACTTCTCCAACAGCTTTGGCAGCTAGGCTTGCATGTTCTACAAACTCAGCCGCTGCTTGAGCAGCAGAGGTAGTATCCTTAAATTTCATGTTCCAATACTGCCTACCAACAGAAAAATTACCATTACCATCTCAAGGAAATGATTTCCCATGTTCCAACCTTTCATCCTTGAAACCTAAGTGGCATGAATCGCCATCATCAACACAATATTTCCTTGAAAGTTTTACAACAGCTCTGGCCGCTAGGCTTGCAAGTTCTGCAAACTCAGTCACTGCTTGAGTAGCTGAGGTAGAATCCTCAAATTTCATGTTCCAATTCTTCTTGCCAATAGAAAACTTACCATTACCATCTCCAGGTAATGATTGCCCATGTTCCAACCTTTCATGGTTGAAACCTAAGTGGCATGAACTACCATCATCAACAAAATATTGCCTTGAAACTTCTCCAACAGCTCTGGCAGCTAGGCTTGCATGTTCTCCAAACTCAGCCGCTGCTTGAGCAGCAAAGGTAGCATCCTTAAATTTCATGTTCCAATTCTTCTTGCCAACAGAAAAATTACCATTACCATCTCAAGGAAATGATTGCCCATGCTCCAACCTTTCATCCTTGAAACCTAAGTGGCATGAACCACCATCATCAACACAATATTGCCTTGAAAGTTCTACAACAACTCTGGCAGCTAGGCTTGCATGTTCTGCAAACTCAGCCGCTGCTTGAGTAGCAGAGGTAGCATCCTTGAATTTCATGTTCCAATTCTACCTGCCAACAGAAAAATTACCATTACCATCTCCAGGAAATGATTGCCCATGTTCCAACCTTTCATCCTTGAAACCTAAGTGGCATGAACCATCATCATTAACACAATATTTCCTTGAAAGTTCTACAACAGCTCTGGCAGCTAGGCTTGCATGTTCTGCAAGCTCAGCCGCTGCTTGAGCAGCAGAGGTAGTATCCTTAAATTTCATGTTCCAATTCTGCTTGCCAACAGAAAAATTACCAGTAACATCTCTAGGAAATGCTTACCCATGTTTCAACCTTTCATCCTTGAAACATACGTGACATGAACCACCATCATCAACATAATATTGCCTTGAAAGTTCTCCAACAACTCTGGCAGCTAGGCTTGCATGTTCTTCAAACTCAGCCACTGCTTGAGCAGCAAAGATAGTATCCTTAAATTTCATGTTCCAATTCTGCTTGCCAACAGAAAAATTACCATTACCATCTCCAGGAAATGCTTGCCCATGTCCCAACCTTTCATCCTTAAAACCTAAGTGGCATGAACCGCCATCATCAACACAATATTGCCTTAAAAGTTCTCTAACAGCTCTGGCAGCTAGGTTTGCATGTTCTCCAAACTCAGTCGCTGCTTGAGCAGCAGAGGTAGCATCCTTAAATTTCACGTTCCAATACTGCCTACCAACAGAAAAATTACCATTACCATCTCAAGGAAATGATTGCCCATGTTCCAACCTTTCATCCTTGAAACCTAAGTGGCATGAACCGCTATCATAAACACAATATTTCCTTGAAAGTTCTACAACAGCTCTGGCCGCTAGGCTTGCATGTTCTGCAAACTCAGTCGCTGCTTGAGCAGCTGAGGTAGAATCCTCAAATTTCATGATCCAATTCTGCTTGCCAACAGAAAAATTACCATTACCATCTCCAGGAAATGCTTGCCCATGTTCCAATCTTTCATCCTTAAAACCTAAGTGGCATGAACCGCCATCATCAACACAATATTGCCTTGAAAGTTCTCCAACAGCTCTGGCAGCTAGGTTTGCATGTTCTCCAAACTCAGCCGCTACTTGAGTAGTAGATGTAGTATCCTTAAATTTCATGTTCCAATTCTGCTTGCCAACAGAAAAATTACCATTACCATCTCCAGGAAATGTTTGCCCATGTTCCATCCTTTCATCATTGAAACATAAGTGGCATGAACCACCATCATCAATACAATATTGCGTTGAAAGTTCTCCAAAAGCTCTGGCAGCTAGGCTTGCATGTTCTCCAAACTCAGCCGCTTCTTGAGCAGCAGAGGTAGTATCCTTAAATTTCATGTTGCAATTCTGCTTGCCAACAGAAAAATTACCATTAACATCTCCAGGAAATGCTTGCCCATGTTCAAAACATTCATCGTTGAAACCTAAGTGGCATGAACCACCATCATCAATATAATATTGCCTTGAAACTTCTCCAACAGCTCTGGCAGCTAGGCTTGCATATTCTCCAAACTCAGCCGCTGCTTGAGCAGCAGAGGTAGCATCCTTAAATTTCATGTTCCAATACTGCCTACCAACAGAAAAATTACCATTACCATCTCAAGGAAATGATTGCCCATGTTCCAACCTTTCATCCTTGAAACCTAAGTGGCATGAACCGCCATCATCAACATAATATTTCCTTGAAAGTTTTACAACAGCTCTGGCCGCTAGGCTTGCATGTTCTGCAAACTCAGTCGCTGCTTGAGCAGCTGAGGTAGAATCCTCAAATTTCATGTTCCAATTCTGCTTGCCAATAGAAAACTTACCATTACCATCTCCAGGTAATGATTGCCCATGTTCCAACCTTTCATGGTTGAAACCTAAGTGGCATGAACTACCATCATCAACAAAATATTGCCTTGAAACTTCTCCAACAGCTCTGGCAGCTAGGCTTGCATGTTCTCCAAACTCAGCCGCTGCTTGAGCAGCAAAGGTAGCATCCTTAAATTTCATGTTCCAATTCTGCTTGCCAACAGAAAAATTACCATTACCATCTCAAGGAAATGATTGCCCATGTTCCAACCTTTCATCCATGAAACCTAAGTGGCATGAACCGCCATCATCAACACAATATTTCCTTAAAAGTTCTACAACAGCTCTGGCCGCTAGGCTTGCATGTTCTGCAAAATCAGTCGCTACTTGAGTAGCTGAGGTAGAATCCACAAATTTCATGTTCCAATTCTGCCTACCAAAAGAAAAATTACCATTACCGTCTCCATAAAATGATTGCCCATGTTCCAACCTTTCATCCTTGAAACCTAAGTGGCATGAACCGCCATCATCAACACAATATTTCCTTGAAAGTTCTACAACAGCTCTGGCCGCTAGGCTTGCATGTTCTGCAAACTTAGTCGCTACTTGAGCAGCTGAGGTAGAATCCTCAATTTTCCTGTTCCAATTCTGCTTGCCAATAGAAAACTTACCATTACCATCTCCAGGAAATGATTGCCCATGTTCCAACCTTTCATGCTTGAAACCTAAGTGGCATGAACTACCATCATCAACACAATATTGCCTTGAAACTTCTCCAACAGCTCTGGCAGCTAGGCTTGCATGTTCTACAAACTCAGCCGCTGCTTGAGCAGCAGACGAAGCATCCTTAAATTTCATGTTCCAATTCTGCTTGCCAACAGAAAAATTACCATTACCATCTCAAGGAAATGATTGCCCATGTTCCAACCTTTCATCCTTGAAACCTAAGTGGCATGAACCGCCATCATCAACACAATATTTCCTTGAAAGTTCTACAACAGCTCTGGCCGCTAGGCTTGCATGTTCTGCAAACTCAGTCGCTACTTGAGCAGCTGAGGTAGAATCCTCAATTTTCATGTTCCAATTCTGCTTGCCAAAAGAAAAATTACCATTACCATCTCCATGAAATGATTGCCCATGTTCCAAACTTTCATCCTTGAAACCTAAGTGGCATGAACCGCCATCATCAACACAATATTTCCTTGAAAGTTCTACGACAGCTCTTGCCGCTAGGCTTGCATGTTCTGCAAACTCAGTCACTACTTGAGCAGCTGAGGTAGAATCCTCAATTTTCATGTTCCAATTCTGCTTGCCAATAGAAAACTTACCATTACCATCTCCAGGAAATTATTGCCCATGTTCCAACCTTTCATGCTTGAAACCTAAGTGGCATGAACTACCATCATCAACACAATATTGCCTTGAAACTTCTCCAACAGCTCTGGCAGCTAGGCTTGCATGTTCTCCAAACTCAGCTGCTGCTTGAGCAGCAGAGGTAGCATCCTTAAATTTCATGTTCCAATACTGCCTACCAACAGAAAAATTACCATTACCATCTCAAGGAAATGATTGCCCATGTTCCAACCTTTCATCCTTGAAACCTAAGTGGCATGAACCGCCATCATCAACACAATATTTCCTTGAAAGTTCTACAACAGCTCTGGCCGCTAGGCTTGCATTTTCTGCAAACTCAGCCACTGCTTGAGCAGCAGGTGTAGTAACTTTAAATTTCTTGTTGCAATTCTGCTTGCCAACAGAAAAATTACCATTACCATCTCCAGGAAATGCTTGCCCATGTTCAAAACTTTCATCGTTGAAACCTAAGTGGCATGAACCACCATCATCAATATAATATTGCCTTGAAACTTCTCCAACAGCTCTGGCAGCTAGGCTTGCATGTTCTCCAAACTCAGCCGCTGCTTGAGCAGCAGAGGTAGCATCCTTAAATTTCATGTTCCAATACTGCCTACCAACAGAAAAATTAATATTACCATCTCAAGGAAATGATTGCCCATGTTCCAACCTTTCATCCTTGAAACCTAAGTGGCATGAACCGCCATCATCAACATAATATTTCCTTTAAAGTTCTACAACAGCTCTGGCCACTAGGCTTGCATGTTCTGCAAACTCAGTCGCTGCTTGAGCAGCTGAGGTAGAATCCTCAAATTTCATGTTCCAATTCTGCTTGCCAATAGAAAACTTACCATTACCATCTCCAGGTAATGATTGCCCATGTTCCAATCTTTCATGGTTGAAACCTAAGTGGTATGAACTCCCATCATCAACACAATATTGCCTTGAAACTTCCCCAACAGCTCTGGCAGCTAGGCTTGCATGTTCTCCAAACTCAGCCGCTGCTTGAGCAGCATAGGTAGCATCCTTAAATTTCATGTTACAATTCTGCTTGCCAAAAGAAAAATTACCATTACCATCTCAAGGAAATGATTGCCTATGTTCCAACCTTTCATCCTTGAAACCTAAGTGGCATGAACCGCCATCATCAACACAATATTTCCTTGAAAGTTCTACAACAGCTCTGGCCGCTAGGCTTGTATGTTCTGCAAACTCAGTCGCTACTTGAGCAGCTGAGGTAGAATCCTCAAATTTCATGTTCCAATTCTGCCTACCAAAAGAAAACTTTCCATTACCATCTCCATGAAATAATTTCCCATGTTCCAACCTTTCATCCTTGAAACCTAAGTGGCATGAACCGCCATCATCAACACAATATTTCCTTGAAAGCTCTACAACAGCTCTGGCCGCTAGGCTTGCATGTTCTGCAAACTTAGTCGCTACTTGAGCAGCTGAGGTAGAATCCTCAATTTTCATGTTCCAATTCTGCTTGCCAATAGAAAATTTACCATTACAATCTCCAGGAAATGATTGCCCATGTTCCAACCTTTCATGCTTGAAACCTAAGTGGCATGAACTACCATCATCAACACAATATTGCCTTGAAACTTCTCCAACAGCTCTGGCAGCAAGGCTTGCATGTTCTCCAAACTCAGCCGCTGCTTGAGCAGAGAGGTAGCATCTTTCAATTTCATGTTCCAATGTTCAGGAACATGAAATTGCCATCTCCAGGAACATGAAATTACCATTGCCATCTCCAGGAAATGCTTGCCCATGTTCAAAACTTTCATCGTTGAAACCTAAGTGGCATGAACTACCATCATCAACACAATATTGCCTTGAAACTTCTCCAACAGCTCTGGCAGCTAGGCTTGCATGTTCTCCAAACTCAGCCGCTGCTTGAGCAGCAGAGGTAGCATCCTTAAATTTCATGTTCCAATTCTGCTTGCCAACAGAAAAATTACCATTACCATCTCAAGGAAATGATTGCCCATGTTCCAACCTTTCATCCTTTAAACCTAAGTGGCATGAACCGCCATCATCAACACAATATTTCCTAGAAAGTTCTACAACAGCTCTGGCCGCTAGGCTTGCATGTTCTGCAAACTCAGTCGCTACATGAGCAGCTGAGGTAGAATCCTCAAATTTCATGTTCCAATTCTGCCTACCAAAAGAAAAATTACCATTACCATCTCCATGAAATGATTGCCCATGTTCCAACCTTTCATCCTTGAAACCTAAGTGGCATGAACCGCCATCATCAACACAATATTTCCTTGAAAGTTCTACAACAGCTCTGGCCGCTAGGCTTGCATGTTCTGCAAACTCAGTCGCTACTTGAGCAGCTGAGGTAGAATCCTCAATTTTCATGTTCCAATTCTTCTTGCCAATAGAAAACTTACCATTACCATCTCCAGGAAATGATTGCCCATGTTCCAACATTTCATGCTTGAAACCTAAGTGGCATGAACTACCATCATCAACACAATATTGCCTTGAAACTTCTCCACCAGCTCTGGCAGCTAGGCTTGCATGTTCTCCAAACTCAGCCGCTGCTTGAGCAGCAGAGGTAGCATCCTTAAATTTCATGTTCCAATACTGCCTACCAACAGAAAAATTACCATTACCATCTCAAGGAAATGATTGCCCATGTTCCAACCTTTCATCCTTGAAACCTAAGTGGCATGAACCGCCATCATCAACATAATATTTCCTTGAAAGTTCTACAACAGCTATGGCCGCTAGGCTTGCATGTTCTGCAAACTCAGTCGCTACTTGAGCAGCTGAGGTAGAATCATCAAATTTCATGTTCCAATTCTGCTTGCCAATAGAAAACTTACCATTGCCATCTCCAGGAAATGCTTGCCCATGTTCAAAACTTTCATCGTTGAAACCTAAGTGGCATGAACCACCATCATCAATATAATATTGCCTTGAAACTTCTCCAACAGCTCTGGAAGCTAGGCTTGCATGTTCTCCAAACTCAGCCGCTGATTGAGCAGCAGAGGTAGCATCCTTAAATTTCATGTTCCAATACTGCCTACCAACAGAAAAATTACCATTACCATCTCAAGGAAATGATTGCCCATGTTCCAACCTTTCATCCTTGAAACCTAAGTGGCATGAACCGCCATCATCAACACAATATTTCCTTGAAAGTTCTACAACAGCTCTGGCCGCTAGGCTTGCATATTCTGCAAACTCAGTCGCTGCTTGAGCAGCTGAGGTAGAATCCTCAAATTTCATGTTCCAATTCTGCTTGCCAATGAAAACTTACAATTACCATCTCCAGGTAATGATTGCCCATGTTCCAACCTTTCATGCTTGAAACCTAAGTGGCATGAACTACCATCATCAACACAATATTGCCTTGAAACTTCCCCAACAGCTCTGGCAGCTAGGCTTGCATGTTCTCCAAACTCAGCCGTTGCTTGAGCAGCAAAGGTAGCATCCTTAAATTTCATGTTCTAATACTGCCTACCAACAGAAAAATTACCATTACCATCTTATGGAAATGATTGCCCATGTTCCAACATTTCATCCTTGAAACCTAAGTGGCATGAACAGCCATCATAACACAATATTTCCTTGAATGTTCTACAACAGCTCTGGCCGCTAGGCTTGCATGTTCTGCAAACTCAGCCGCTGCTTGAGCAGCAGGTGTAGTATCCTTAAATTTCATGTTGCAATTCTGCTTGCCAACAGAAAAATTACCATTACCATCTCCAGGAAATGCTTGCCCATGTTCAAAACTTTCATCGTTGAAACCTAAGTGGCATGAACCACCATCATCAATATAATATTGCCTGGAAACTTCTCCAACAGCTCTGGCAGCTAGGCTTGCATGTTCTCCAAACTCAGCTGCTACTTGAGCAGCAGAGGTAGCATCCTTAAATTTCATGTTCCAATATTGCCTACCAACAGAAAAATTACCATTACCATCTCAAGGAAATGATTGCCCATGTTCCAAGCTTTCATCCTTGAAACCTAAGTGGCATGAACTGCCATCATCAACACAATATTTCCTTGAAAGTTCTACAACAGCTCTGGCCGCTAGGCTTGCATGTTCGGCAAACTCAGTCGCTGCTTGAGCAGCTGAGGTAGAATCCTCAAATTTCATGTTCCAATTCTGCTTGCCATTAGAAAACTTACCATTACCATCTCCAGGTAATGATTGCCCATGTTCCAACCTTTCATGCTTGAAACCTAAGTGGCATGAACTACCATCATCAACACAATATTGCCTTGAAACTTCTCCAACAGCTCTGGCAGCTAGGCTTGCATGTTCTCCAAACTCAGCCGCTGCTTGAGCAGCAGAGGTAGCATCCTTAAATTTCATGTTCCAATTCTGCTTGCCAACAGAAAAATTACCATTACCATCTCAAGGAAATGATTGCCCATGTTCCAACCTTTCATCCTTGAAACCTAAGTGGCATGAACCGCCATCATCAACACAATATTTCCTTGAAAGTTCTACAACAGCTCTGGCCGCTAGGCTTGCATGTTCTGCAAACTCAGTCGCTACTTGAGCAGCTGAGGTAGAATCCTCAATTTTCATGTTCCAATTCTGCCTACCAAAAGAAAAATTACCATTACCATCTCCATGAAATGATTGCCCATGTTCCAACCTTTCATCCTTGAAACCTAAGTGGCATGAACCGCCATCATCAACACAATATTTCCTTGAAAGTTATACAACAGCTCTGGCCGCTAGGCTTGCATGTTCTGCAAACTCAGTCGCTACTTGAGCAGCTGAGGTAGAATCCTCAATTTTCATGTTCCAATTCTGCTTGCCAATAGAAAACTTACCATTACCATCTCCAGGAAATGATTGCCCATGTTCCAACCTTTCATGCTTGAAACCTAAGTGGCATGAACTACCATCATCAACACAATATTGCCTTGAAACTTCTCCAACAGCTCTGGCAGCTAGGCTTGCATGTTCTCCAAACTCAGCCGTTGCTTGAGTAGCAGAGGTAGCAGCCTTAAATTTCTTGTTCCAATACTGCCTACCAACAGAAAAATTACCATTACCATCTCAAGGAAATGATTGCCCATGTTCCAACATTTCATCCTTGAAACCTAAGTGGCATGAACCGCCATCATCAACACAATATTTCCTTGAAAGTTCTACAACAGCTCTGGCCGCTAGGCTTGCATGTTCTGCAAACTCAGTCGCTGCTTGAGCAGCTGAGGTAGAATCCTCAAATTTCATGTTCCAATTCTGCTTGCCAATAGTAAACTTACCATTACCATCTCCAGGTAATGATTGCCCATGTTCCAACCTTTCATGCTTGAAACCTAAGTGGCATGAACTACCATCATCAACACAATATTGCCTTGAAACTTCTCCAACAGCTCTGGCAGCTAGGCTTGCATGTTCTCCAAACTCAGCCGCTGCTTGAGCAGCAGAGGTAGCATCCTTAAATTTCATGTTCCAATTCTGCTTGCCAACAGAAAAATTACCATTACCATCTCAAGGAAATGATTGCCCATGTTCCAACCTTTCATCCTTGAAACCTAAGTGGCATGAACCGCCATCATCAACACAATATTTCCTTGAAAGTTCTACAATAGCTCTGGCCGCTAGGCTTGCATGTTCTGCAAACTCAGTCGCTACTTGAGCAGCTGAGGTAGAATCCTCAATTTTCATGTTCCAATTCTGCCTACCAAAAGAAAAATTACCATTACCATCTCCATGAAATGATTGCCCATGTTCCAACCTTTCATCCTTGAAACCTATGTGGCATGAACCGCCATTATCAACATAATATTTCCTTGAAAGTTATACAACAGCTCTGGCCGCTAGGCTTGCATGTTCTGCAAACTCAGTCGCTACTTGAGCAGCTGAGGTAGAATCCTCAATTTTCATGTTCCAATTCTGCTTGCCAATAGAAAACTTACCATTACCATCTCCAGGAAATGATTGCCCATGTTCCAACCTTTCATGCTTGAAACCTAAGTGGCATGAACTACCATCATCAACACAATATTACCTTGAAACTTCTCCAACAGCTCTGGCAGCTAGGCTTGCATGTTCTCCAAACTCAGCCGCTGCTTGAGCAGCAGAGGTAGCATCCTTAAATTTCATGTTCCAATTCTGCTTGCCAATAGAAAAATTACCATTACCATCTCAAGGAAATGATTGCCCATGTTCCAACCTTTCATCCATGAAACCTAAGTGGCATGAACCGCCATCATCAACACAATATTTCCTTGAAAGTTCTACAACAGCTCTCACCGCTAGGCTTGCATGTTCTGCAAACTCAGTCGCTACTTGAGTAGCTGAGGTAGAATCCTCAAATTTCATGTTCCAATTCTGCCTACCAAAAGAAAAATTACCATAACCATCTCCATGAAATGATTGCCCATGTTCCAACCTTTCATCCTTGAAACCTAAGTAGCATGAACCGCCATCATCAACACAATATTTCCTTGAAAGTTGTACAACAGCTCTGGCCGCTAGGCTTGTAGGTTCTGCAAACTTAGTCGCTACTTGAGCAGCTGAGGTAGAATCCTCAATTTTCATGTTCCAATTCTGCTTGCCAATAGAAAACTTACCATTACCATTTCCAGGAAATGATTGCCCATGTTCCAACCTTTCATGCTTGAAACCTAAGTGGCATGAACTACCATCATCAATACAATATTGCCTTGAAACTTCTCCAACAGCTCTGGCAGCTAGGCTTGCATGTTCTCCAAACTCAGCCACTGCTTGAGCAGCAGAGGTAGCATCCTTAAATTTCATGTTCCAATACTGCCTGCCAACAGAAAAATTACCATTACCATCTCAAGGAAATGATTGCCCATGTTCCAACCTTTCATCCTTGAAACCTAAGTGGCATGAACCACCATCAGCAACACAATATTTTCTTGAAAGTTCTACAACAGCTCTGGCCGCTAGGCTTGCATGTTCTGCAAACTCAGTCGCTACATGAGCAGCTGAGGTAGAATCCTCAAATTTCATGTTCCAATTCTTCTTGCCAATAGAAAACTTACCATTACCATCTCCAGGAAATGATTGCCCATGTTCCAACCTTTCATGCTTGAAACCTAAGTGGCATGAACTACCATCATCAACACAATATTGCCTTGAAAGTTCTACAACAGCTCTGGCAGCTAGGCTTGCATGTTCTGCAAACTCAGCCGCTGCTTGAGCAGCAGAGGTAGTATCCTTAAATTTCTTGTTCCAATTCTGCTTGCCAACAGAAAAATTACCATTACCATCTCTAGGAAATGCTTGCCCATGTTTCAACCTTTCATCCTTGAAACCTGAGTGGCATGAACCACCATCATCAACAAAATATTGCCTTGAAAGTTCTCCAACAGCTCTGGCAGCTAGGCTTCCATGTTCTCCAAACTCAGCCGCTGCTTGAACAGTAGAGGTAGTATCCTTAAATTTCATGTTCCAATACTGCCTACCCACAGAAAAATTACCATTACCATCTCAAGAAATGATTGCCCATGTTCCAACCTTTCATCCTTAAAACCTAAGTGGCATGAACCACCATCATCAACACAATATTGCCTTGAAAGTTCTCCAACAACTCTGGCAGCTAGGCTTGCATGTTCTCCAAACTAAGTCGCTGCTTGAGCAGCAGAGGTAGCATCCTTAAATTTCCTGTTCCAATACTGCCTACCAACAGAAAAATTACCATTACTATCTCAAGGAAATGATTGCCCATGTTCCAACCTTTCATCCTTGAAACCTAAGTGGCATGAACCGCCATCATCAACACAATATTTCCTTGAAAGTTCTACAACAGCTCTGGCCGCTAGGCTTGCATGTTCTGCAAACTCAGTCGCTACTTGAGCAGCTGAGGTAGAATCCTCAATTTTCATGTTCCAATTCTTCTTGCCAATAGAAAACTTACCATTACCATCTCCAGGAAATGATTGCCCATGTTCCAACATTTCATGCTTGAAACCTAAGTGGCATGAACTACCATCATCAACACAATATTGCCTTGAAACTTCTCCACCAGCTCTGGCAGCTAGGCTTGCATGTTCTCCAAACTCAGCCGCTGCTTGAGCAGCAGAGGTAGCATCCTTAAATTTCATGTTCCAATACTGCCTACCAACAGAAAAATTACCATTACCATCTCAAGGAAATGATTGCCCATGTTCCAACCTTTTATCCTTGAAACCTAAGTGGCATGAACCGCCATCATCAACATAATATTTCCTTGAAAGTTCTACAAAAGCTCTGGCAGCTAGGCTGGCATGTTCTGCAAACTCAGCCGCTGCTTGAGCAGCAGAGGTAGTATCCTTAAATTTCATGTTCTAATTCTGCTTGCCAACAGAAAAATTACCATTACCATCTCCAGGAAATGCTTGCCCATGTTTCAACCTTTCATCCTTGAAACCTAAGTGGCATGAACCACCATCATCAACACAATATTGCCTTGAAAGTTCTCCAACAGCTCTGATAGCTAGGCTTCCATGTTCTCCAAACTCAGCCGCTGCTTGAACAGCAGAGGTAGTATCCTTAAATTTCATGTTCCAATACTGCCTACCAACAGAAAAATTATCATTACCATCTCAAGGAAATGATTGACCATGTTCCAACCTTTCATCCTTGAAACCTAAGTGACATGAACCACCATCATCATCACAATATTTTCTTGAAAGTTCTACAACAGCTCTGGCCGGCAGGCTTGCATGTTCTGCAAACTCAGTCGCTACTTGAGCAGTTGAGGTAGAATCCTCAAATTTCTTGTTCCAATTCTTCTTGCCAATAGAAAACCTACCATTACCATCTCCAGAAAATGATTGCCCATGTTCAAACCTTTCATCCTTGAAACCTAAGTGGCATGAACCACCATCATCAACACAATATTGCCTTGAAAGTTCTACAACAGCTCTGGCAGCTAGGCTTGCATATTCTGCAAACTCAGCCGCTGCTTGAGCAGCAGAGGTAGTATCCTTAAATTTCATGTTCGAATTCTGCTTGCCAACAGAAAAATTGCCATTACCATCTCCAGGAAATGCTTGCCCATGTTCCAACCTTTCATCCTTGAAACCTAAGTGGCATGAACCACCATCATCAATACAATATTGCCTTGAAATTCTCCAATAGCTCTGGAAGCTAGGCTTGCATGTTCTCCAAACTCAGCCGCTGCTTGAGCAGCAGAGGTAGTATCCTTAAATTTCATGTTCCAATTCTGCTTGCCAACAGAAAAATTACCATTACCATCTCCAGGAAATGCTTGCCCATGTTCAAAACTTTCATCATTGAAACCTAAGTGGCATGAACCACCATCATCAACATAATATTGCCTTGAAAGTTCTCCAACATCTCTGGCAGCTAGGCTCGCATGTTCGCCAAACTCAGCCGCTGCTTGAGCAGCTGAGGTAGCATCCTTAAATTTCATATTCCAATACTGCCTACCAACAGAAAAATTACCATTACCATCTCAAGGAAATGATTGCCCATGTTCCAACCTTTAATCCTTGAAACCTAAGTGGCATGAACCGCCATCATCAACACAATATTTCCTTCAAAGTTCTATAATAGCACTGGTCCCTAGGCTTGCATATTCTGCAAACTCAGTCGCTACTTGAGCAGCTGAGGTAGAATCCTCAAATTTCATGTTCCAATTCTGCTTGCCAATAGAAAACTTACCATTACCATCATCCTTGAAACCTAAGTGGCATGAACTACCATCATCAACATAATATTGCCTTGAAAGTTCTACAATAGCTCTGGTAGCTAGGCTTGCATGTTCTGCAAACTCAGCCGCTGCTTGAGCAGCAGAGGTAGTATCCTTAAATTTCATGTTTCAATTCTGCCTGCCAACGGAAAAATTACCATTACCATCTCCAGGAAATGCTTGCCCATGTTCCAACCTTTCATCCTTGAAACCTAAGTGGCATGAACCACCATCATCAATACAATATTGCCTTGAAAGTTCTCCAACAGCTCTGGCCGGCAAGCTTGCATGTTCTGCAAACTTAGTCGCTACTTGAGCAGCCGAGGTAGAATCCTAAAATTTCATGTTCCAATTCTGTTTGCCAATAGAAAACTTACCATTACCATCTCCAGGAAATGATTGCCCATTTTCCAACCTTTCATCCTTGAAACCTAAGTGGCATGATCTACCATCATCAACACAATATTGCCTTGAAAGTTCTCCAACAGCTCTGGTAGCTAGGCTTGCATGTTCTCCAAACTCAGCCGCTGCTTGAGAAGCAGAGGTAGCATCCTTAAATTTCCTGTTCCAATACTGCCTACCAACAGAAAAATTACCATTACCATCTCAAGGAAATAATTGCCCATGTTCCAACCTTTCATACTTGAAACCTAAGTGACATGAACCACCATCATCATCACAATATTTCCTTGAAAGTTCTACAACAGCTCTGGCCGGCAAGCTTGCATGTTCTGCAAACTCAGTCGCTACTTGAGCAGTTGAGGTAGAATCCTCAAATTTCATGTTCCAATTCTTCTTGCCAATAGAAAACTTACCATTACCATCTCCAGGAAATGATTGCCCATGTTCCAACCTTTCATCCTTGAAACCTAAGTGGCATGAACCACCATCATCAACACAATATTGCCTTGAAAGTTCTACAACAGCTCTGGCAGCTAGGCTTGCATGTTCTGCAAACTCAGCCGCTGCTTGGGCAGCAGGGGTAGTATCCTTAAATTTCATGTTCGAATTCTGCTTGCCAACAGAAAAATTGCCATTACCATCTCCAGAAAATGCTTGCCCATGTTCCAACCTTTCATCCTTGAAACCTAAGTGGCATGAACCACCATCATCAATACAATATTGCCTTGAAAGTTCTCCAATAGCTCTGGAAGCTAGGCTTGCATGTTCTCCAAACTCAGCCGCTGCTTGAGCAGCAGAGGTAGTATCCTTAAATTTCATGTTCCAATTCTGCTTGCCAACAGAAAAATTACCATTACCATCTCCAGGAAATGCTTGCCCATGTTCAAAACTTTCATCATTGAAACCTAAGTGGCATGAACCACCATCATCAACATAATATTGCCTTGAAAGTTCTCCAACATCTCTGGCAGCTAGGCTTGCATGTTCTCCAAACTCAGCCACTGCTTGAGCAGCTGAGGTAGCATCCTTAAATTTCCTGTTCCAATACTGCCTACCAACAGAAAAATTACAATTACCATCTCAAGGAAATGATTGCCCATGTTCCAACCTTTCATACTTGAAACCTAAGTGACATGAACCACCATCATCATCACAATATTTCCTTGAAAGTTCTACAACAGCTCTGGCCGGCAGGCTTGCATGTTCTGCAAGCTCAGTCGCTACTTGAGCAGTTGAGGTAGAATCCTCAAATTTCATGTTCCAATTCTTCTTGCCAATAGAAAACTTACCATTACCACCTCCAGGAAATGATTGCACATGTTCCAACCTTTCATCCTTGAAACCTAAGTGGCATGAACCACCATCATCAACACAATATTGCCTTGAAAGTTCTACAACAGCTCTGGCAGCTAGGCTTGCATGTTCTGCAAACTCAGCCGCTGCTTGGGCAGCAGAGGTAGTATCCTTAAATTTCATGTTCGAATTCTGCTTGCCAACAGAAAAATTGCCATTACCATCTCCAGAAAATGCTTGCCCATGTTCCAACCTTTTATCCTTGAAACCTAAGTGGCATGAACCACCATCATCAATACAATATTGCCTTGAAAGTTCTCCAATAGCTCTGGAAGCTAGGCTTGCATGTTCTCCAAACTCAGCCGCTGCTTGAGCAGCAGAGGTAGTATCCTTAAATTTCATGTTCCAATTCTGCTTGCCAACAGAAAAATTACCATTACCATCTCCAGGAAATGCTTGCCCATGTTCAAAACTTTCATCATTGAAACCTAAGTGGCATGAACCACCATCATCAACACAATATTGCCTTGAAAGTTCTCCAACATCTCTGGCAGCTAGGCTTGCATGTTCTCCAAACTCAGCCACTGCTTGAGCAGCTGAGGTAGCATCCTTAAATTTCATATTCCAATACTGCCTACCAACAGAAAAATTACCATTACCATCTCAAGGAAATGATTGCCCATGTTCCAACCTTTAATCCTTGAAACCTAAGTGGCATGAACCGCCATCATCAACACAATATTTCCTTCAATGTTCTACAATAGCTCTGGTCCCTAGGCTTGCATATTCTGCAAACTCAGTCGCTACTTGAGCAGCTGAGGTAGAATCCTCAAATTTCATGTTCCAATTCTGCTTGCCAATTGAAAACTTACCATTACCATCATCCTTGAAACCTAAGTGGCATGAACTACCATCATCAACATAATATTGCCTTGAAAGTTCTACAATAGCTCTGGTAGCTAGGCTTGCATGTTCTGCAAACTCAGCCGCTGCTTGAGCAGCAGAGGTAGTATCCTTAAATTTCATGTTTCAATTCTGCCTGCCAACGGAAAAATTACCATTACCATCTCCAGGAAATGCTTGCCCATGTTCCAACCTTTCATCCTTGAAACCTAAGTGGCATGAACCACCATCATCAATACAATATTGCCTTGAAAGTTCTCCAACAGCTCTGGCAGCTAGGCATGCATGTACTCCAAACTGAGCCGCTGCTTGAGCAGCAGACGTAGTATCCTTAAATTTCATGTTCCAATTCTGCTTGCCAATAGAAAAATTACCTTTACCATCTCCAGGAAATGCTTGCCCATGTTTTAACCTTTCATCGTTGAAACCTAAGTGGCATGAACCACCATCATCAACACAATATTGCCTTGAAAAAGTTCTCCAACAACTATGGCAACTAGCCATGCATGTTCTCAAAACTCAGCCGCTGCTTGAGCAGCAGAGGTAGTATCCTTAAATTTCATGTTCCAATTCTGCTTGCCAACAGAAAAATTACCATTACTATCTCCAGGAAACGCTTGCCCATGTTCCAACCTTTCATCCTTAAAACCTAAGTGGCATGAACCACCATCATGAACATAATATTGCCTTGAAAGTTCTCCAACAGCTCTGGCAGCTAGGCTTGCATGTTCTCCAACCTCAGCCGCTGCTTGAGCAGCAGAGGTAGCATCCTTAAATTTCCTATTCCAATACTGCCTACCAACAGAAAAATTACCATTACCGTCTCAAGGAAATGATTGCCTATGTTCCAACATTTCATCCTTGAAACCTAAGTGGCATGAACCACCATCATCAACACAATATTGCCTTGAAAGTTCTACAATAGCTCTGGCAGCTAGGCTTGCATGTTCTGCAAACTCAGCCGCTGCTTGAGCAGCAGAGGTAGTATCCTTAAATTTCATGTTCCAATTCTGCTTGCCAACAGAAAAATTACCATTTCCATCTCCAGGAAATGCTTGCCCATGTTCAAAACTTTCATCGTTGAAACCTAAGTGGCATGAACCACCATCATCAACACAATATTGCCTTGAAAGTTCTCCAACAACTATGGCAGCTAGGCTTGCATGTTCTCCAAACTCAGACGTTGCTTGAGCAGCAGAGGTAGTATCCTTAAATTTCATGTTCCAATTATGCTTGCCAACAGAAAAATTACCATTACCATCTCCAGGAAACGCTTGCCCATATTCCAACCTTTCATCCTTAAAACCTAAGCGGCATGAACCACCATCATGAACATAATATTGCCTTGAAAGTTCTCCAACAGCTCTGGCAGCTAGACTTGCATGTTCTCCAAACTCAGCCGCTGCTTTAGCAGCAGAGGTAGCATCCTTAAATTTCACGTTCCAATACTGCCTACCAACAGAAAAATTCCCATTACCATCTCAAGGAAATGATTGCACATGTTCCAACCTTTCATCCTTAAAACCTAAGTGGCATGAACCACCATCATCAACACAATATTGCCTTGAAAGTTCTACAACAGCTCTGGCAACTAGGCTTGCATGTTCTGTAAACTCAGCCGCTGCTTGAGCAGCAGAGGTAGCATCCTTAAATTTCCTGTTCCAATGCTGCCTACCAACAGAAAAATTACCATTACCATCTTTTGGAACATGAAATTTAAGGATTCTACCTCTGCTGCTCAAGCAGCGGCTGAGTTTGCAGAACATGCAAGCCTAGCTTCCAGAGTTGTTGTCGAACTTTCAAGGTAATATTGTATTGATGATGGTGGTTCATGCCACTTAGGTTTCAAGGATGAAAGGTTGGAACATGGTCAATCATTTTCTGGAGATGGTAATGGTAATTTTTCTGTTGGCAGGCAGAATTGGAACATGAAATTTAAGGATGCTACCTCTGCTGCTCAAGCAACGGCTGAGTTTGCAGAACATGCAAGCCTAGCTTCCAGAGCTGTTGTAGAACTTTCAAGGCAATATTGTGTTGATGATGGTGGTTCATGCCACTTAGGTTTCAAGGATGAAAGGTTGGAACATGGGCAATCTTTTCCTGGAAATGGTAATGGTAATTGTTCTGTTAGCAGGCAGAATTGGAACATGAAATTTAAGGATGCTACCTCTGTTGCTCGAGCAACGGCTATGTTTGCAGAACAAGCAAGCCTAGCTGTAAGAGCTGTTGTAGAACGTTCAAGGCAATATTGGTTGTTGATGATGGTGGTTCATGCCACTTTGGTTTCAAGGATGAAAGGTTGGAATATGGGCAATCATTTCCTGGAGATGGTAATTTTTCTGTTGGCAGGCAGAATTGGAACATGAAATTTAAGGATGCTACCTCTGCTGCTCAAGCAGCGGCTGAGTTTGCAGAACAAGCAAGCCTAGCTGCCAGAGCTGTTGTAGAACTTTTAAGGCAATATTGTGTTGATGATTGTGGTTCACGCCACTTAGGTTTCAAGGATGAAAGGTTGGAACATTGGCAATCCTTTCCTGGAAATGGTAAAAGTAATTGTTCGGTTGGCAGGAAGAATTGAAACACAAAATTTATGGATGTTACCTCTGATGCTCAAGCAGAGGCTGAGTTTGTAGATAATAAAAGCCTAGCTGCCAGAGTTGTTGTCGAACTTTGAAGGTAATATTGTATTGATGATGGTGGTTCATGCCACTTAGGTTTCAAGTATGAAAGGTTGGAACATGGGCAATCATTTCCTGGAGATGGTAATGGTAATTTTTTTGTTTGCAGGAAGAATTTGAACATGAAATTTAAGGATGCTACCTCTGCTACTCAAGCAGAGGCTGAGTTTGCAGAACATGCAAGCCTAGCTGCCAGAGAAACTTTCAAGGTATTATTGTATTGAGGATGGTGGTTTATGCCACTTAGGTTTCAAAGATGAAAGGTTGGAATAGGGGCAATCATTTCCTGGAGATGGTAATGGTAATTTTTCTGTTGGCAGGCAGAATTGGAACATGAAATTTAAGGATGCTACCTCTGCTGCTCAAGCAGAGGCTGAGTTTGCAGAACATGCAAGCCTAGCTGCCAGAGGAACTTTCAAGGTAATATTGTATTGAGGATGGTGGTTCATGCCACTTAGGTTTCAAGGATGAAAGGTTGGAACACGGGCAATCATTTCCTGGAGATGGTAATGGTAATTTTTCTGTTGGCAGGCAAAATTGGAACATGAAATTTAAGGATGCTACCTCTGCTGCTCAAGCAGCGACTGAGTTTGCAGAACATGCAAGCCTAGCTGCCAGAGTTGTTGTCGAACTTTCGAGGCAATATTGTGTTGATGATGGTGGTTCATGCCACTTAGGTTTCAAGGATGAAAGGTTGGAACATGGTCAATCATTTTTTGGAAATGGTAATGGTAATTTTTCTGTTGGCAGGTAGAATTGGAGCATGAAATTTAAGGATGCTACCTCTGTTGCTCGAGCAACGGCTGTATTTGCAGAACATGCAAGCCTAGCTACCAGAGCTGTTGTAGAACTTTCAAGGCAATATTCTGTTGATGATGGTTGTTCATGCCACTTAGCTTTCAAGGATGAGAGGTTGGAACATGGTCAATCATTTCCTGGAGATGGTAATGGTAATTTTTCTGTTGGCTGGCATAATTGGAACATGAAATTTAAGGATGCTACCTCTGTTGCTCGAGCAGCGGCTGAGTTTGCAGAACAAGCAAGCCTAGCTGCCAGAGCTATTGTAGAACGTTCAAGGCAATATTGTGTTGATGATGGTGGTTCATGCCACTTAGGTTTCAAGGATGAAAGGTTGGAATATGGCAATCATTTCCTGGAGATTGTAATTTTTCTGTTGGCAGGCAGAATTGGAACATGAAATTTAAGGATGCTACCTCATCTGCTCAAGCAGTGGTTGAGTTTGCAGAACAAGCAAGCCTAGCTGCCAGAGCTGTTGTAGAACTTTTAAGGCAATATTGTGTTGATGATGGTGGTTCACGCCACTTAGGTTTCAAGGATGAGAGGTTGGAACATGGGCAATCATTTCCAGGAGATGGTAATGGTAATTTTTCTGTTCGCAGGCAGAATTGAAACATGAAATTTAAGGATGCTACCTCTGATGCTCAAGAAGTGGCTGAGTTTGCAGAACATGCAAGCCAACCTGCTAGAGGTGTTGTAGAACTTTCAAGGCAATATTGTATTGATGATGGTGGTTCATGCCACTTAGGTTACAAGGATGAAAGGTTGGAACATGGGCAATCATTTCCTGGAGATGGTAATGGTAATTTTTCTATTGGCAGGCAGAATTGGAACATGAAATTTAAGGATGCTACCTCTGCTGCTCAAGCAGAGGCGGAGTTTGCAGAACATGCAAGCCTAGCTGCCAGAGTTGTTATCGAACTTTCAAGGCAATATTGTGTTGATGATGGTGGTTCATGCCCCTTAGGTTTCAAGGATGAAAGGTTGGAACATGGGCAATCCTTTCCTGGAAATGGTAAAGGTAATTGTTCTGTTGGCAGGAAGAATTGAAACGAAAAATTTAAGGATGCTACATCTGATGCTCAAGCAGAGGCTGAGTTTGTAGATAATGCAAGCCTAGCTGCTAGAGTTGTTGTCGAACTTTCAAGGTAATATTGTATTGATGATGGTGGTTCATGCCACTTAGGTTTCAAGGATGAAAGGTTGGAACATGGGCAATCATTTCCTGGAGATGGTAATGGTAATTTTTCTGTTTGCAGGAAGAATTTGAACATGAAATTTAAGGATGCTACCTCTGCTGCTCAAGCAGAGGCTGAGTTTGCAGAACATGCAAGCCTAGCTGCTAGAGGAACTTTCAAGGTAATATTGTATTGATGATGGTGGTTCATGCCACTTAGGTTTCAAGGATGAAAGGTTGGAACACGGGCAATCAGTTCCTGGAGATGGTAATGGTAATTTTTCTGTTGGTAGGCAGAATTGGAACATGAAATTTAAGGATGCTACCTCTGCTGCTCAAGCAGCGGCTGAGTTTGCAGAAAATGCAAGCCTAGCTGCCTGAGCTGTTGTAGAATTTTCAAGGCAATATTGTGTTGATGATGGTGGTTCATGCCACTTGGTTTCAAGGATGAAAGGTTGGAACATGGTCAATCATTTTCTGGAAATGGTAATGGTAATAGTTCTGTTGGAAGGCAGAATTGGAACATGAAATTTAAGGATGCTACCTCTGTTGCTTGAGCAGCGGCTGTGTTTGCAGAACATGCAAGCCTAGCTGCCAGAGCTGTTGTAGAACATTCAAGGCAATATTGTGTTGATGATGGTGGTTCATGCCACTTAGGTTTCAAGGATGAGAGGTTGGAACATGGTCAATCATTTCCTGGAGATGGTAATGGTAATTTTTCTGTTGGCTGGCAGAATTGGAACATGAAATTTAAGGATGCTACCTCTGTTGCTCGAGCAGTGGCTAAGTTTGCAGAACAAGCAAGCCTAGCTGCCAGAGCTGTTGTAGAACGTTCAAGGCAATATTGTGTTGATGATGGTGGTTCATGCCACTTAGGTTTCTAGGATGAAAGGTTGGAATATGGGCAATCATTTATTGGAGATGGTAATTTTTCTGTTGGCAGGCAGAATTGGAACATGAAATTTAAGGATGCTACCACATCTGCTCAAGCAGCGGCTGAGTTTGCAGAACAAGCAAGCCTCGCTGCCAGAGCTGTTGTAGAACTTTCAAGGCAATATTGTGTTGATGATGGTGGTTCACACCACTTAGGTTTCAAGGATGAGAGGTTGGAACATGGGCAATCATTTCCTGGAGATGGTAATGGTAATTTTTCTATTGGCAGGCAGAATTGGAACATGAAATTTAAGGATGCTACCTCTGCTGCTCAAGTAGAGGCGGAGTTTGCAGAACATGCAAGCCTAGCTGCCAGAGTTGTTGTCGAACTTTCAAGGCAATATTGTGTTGATGATGGTGGTTCATGCCACTTAGGTTTCAAGGATGAAAGGTTGGAACATGGGCAATCCTTTCCTGGAAATGGTAAATGTAATTATTCTGTTGGCAGGAAGAATTGAAATGAAAAATTTAAGGATGCTACCTCTGATGCTCAAGCAGAGGCTGAGTTTGTAGATAATGCAAGCCTAGCTGCTAGAGTTGTTGTCGAACTTTCAAGGTAATATTGTATTGATGATGGTGGTTCATGCCACTTAGGTTTCAAGGATGAAAGGTTGGAACGTGGGCAATCATTTCCTGGAGATGGTAATGGTAATTTTTCTGTTTGCAGGAAGAATTTGAACATGAAATTTAAGGATGCTACCTCTGCTGCTCATGCAGAGGCGGAGTTTGCAGAACATGCAAGCCTAGCTGCCAGAGTTGTTATCGAACTTTCAAGGCAATATTGTGTTGATGATGGTGGTTCATGCCCCTTAGGTTTCAAGGATGAAAGGTTGGAACATGGGCAATCCTTTCCTGGAAATGGTAAAGGTAATTATTCTGTTGGCAGGAAGAATTGAAACGAAAAATTTAAGGATGCTACATCTGATGCTCAAGCAGAGGCTGAGTTTGTAGATAATGCAAGCCTAGCTGCTAGAGTTGTTGTCGAACTTTATGGGTAATATTGTATTGATGATGGTGGTTCATGGCACTTAGGTTTCAAGGATGAAAGGTTGGAACATGGGCAATCATTTCCTGGAGATGGTAATGGTAATTTTTCTGTTTGCAGGAAGAATTTGAACATGAAATTTAAGGATGCTACCTCTGCTGCTCAAGCAGAGGCTGAGTTTGCAGAACATGCAAGCCTAGCTGCTAGAGGAACTTTCAAGGTAATATTGTATTGATGATGGTGGTTCATGGCACTTAGGTTTCAAGGATGAAAGGTTGGAACACGGGCAATCATTTCCTGGAGATGGTAATGGTAATTTTTCTGTTGGCAGGCAGAATTGGAACATGAAATTTAAGGATGCTACCTCTGCTGCTCAAGCAGCGGCTGAGTTTGCAGAACATGCAAGCCTAGCTGCCAGAGCTGTTGTAGAACTTTCAAGGCAATATTGTGTTGATGATGGTGGTTCATGCCACTTAGGTTTCAAGGATGAAAGGTTGGAACATGGTCAATCATTTTCTGGAAATGGTAATGGTAATAGTTCTGTTGGAAGGCAGAATTGGAACATGAAATTTAAGGATGCTACCTCTGTTGCTCGAGCAGCGGCTATGTTTGCAGAACATGCAAGCCTAGCTGCCAGAGCTGTTGTAGAACTTTCAAGGCAATATTGTATTGATGATGGTGGTTCATGCCACTTAGGTTTCAAGGATGAGAGGTTGGAATATGGGCAATCATTTCCTGGAGATGGTAATTTTTCTGTTGGCAGGCAGAATTGGAACATGAAATTTAAGGATGCTACCTCATCTGCTCAAGCAGCGGCTGAGTTTGCAGAACAAGCAAGCCTAGCTGCCAGAGCTGTTGTAGAACTTTCAAGGCAATATTGTGTTGATGATGGTGGTTCACACCACTTAGGTTTCAAGGATGAGAGGTTGGAACATGGGCAATCATTTCCTGGAGATGGTAATGGTAATTTTTCTATTGGCAGGCAGAATTGGAACATGAAATTTAAGGATGCTACCTCTGCTGCTCAAGTAGAGGCGGAGTTTGCAGAACATGCAAGCCTAGCTGCCAGAGTTGTTGTCAAACTTTCAAGGCAATATTGTTTTGATGAAGGTGGTTCATGCCACTTAGGTTTCAAGGATGAAAGGTTAGAACATGGGCAATCCTTTCCTGGAAATGGTAAAGGTAATTGTTCTGTTGGCAGGAAGAATTGAAACAAAAAATTTAAGGATGCTACCTCTGATGCTCAAGCAGAGGCTGAGTTTGTAGATAATGCAAGCCTAGCTGCTAGAGTTGTTGTCGAACTTTCAAGGTAATATTGTATTGATGATGGTGGTTCATGCCACTTAGGTTTCAAGGATGAAAGGTTGGAACATGGGCAATCATTTCCTGGAGATGGTAATGGTAATTTTTATGTTTGCAGGAAAAATTTGAACATGAAATTTAAGGATGCTACCTCTGCTGCTCAAGCAGAGGCTGAGTTTGCAGAACATGCAAGCCTAGCTGTCGGAGGAACTTTCAAGGTAATATTGTATTGAGGATGGTGGTTCATGCCACTTAGGTTTCAAGGATGAAAGGTTGGAACACGGGCAATCATTTCCTTGAGATGGTAATGGTAATTTTTCTGTTGGCCGGCAGAATTGGAACATGAAATTTAAGGATGCTACCTCTGCTGCTCAAGCAGAGGCTGAGTTTGCAGAACATGCAAGCCTAGCTGCCAGAGGAACTTTCAAGGTAATATTGTATTGAGGATGGTGGTTCATGCCACTTAGGTTTCAAGGATGAAAGGTTGGAACACGGGCAATCATTTCCTGGAGATGGTAATGGTAATTTTTCTGTTGGCAGGCAGAATTGGAACATGAAATTTAAGGATGCTACCTCTGCTGCTCAAGCAGCGGCTGAGTTTGCAGAACATGCAAGCCGAGCTGCCAGAGTTGTTGTCGAACTTTCAAGGCAATATTGTATTGATGATGGTGGTTCATGCCACTTAGGTTTCAAGAATGAAAGGTTGGAACATGGTCAATCATTTTCTGGAAATGGTAATGGTAATTTTTCTGTTGGCAGGTAGAATTGGAACATGAAATTTAAGGATGCTACCTCTGTTGCTCGAGCAGCGGCTGTGTTTGTAGAACATACAAGCCTAGCTGCCAGAGCTGTTGTAGAACTTTCAAGGCAATATTCTATTGATGATGGTGGTTCATGCCACTTAGCTTTCAAGGATGAGAGGTTGGAACATGGTCAATCATTTCCTGGAGATGGTAATGGTAATTTTTCTGCTGGCTGGCAGAATTGGAACATGAAATTTAAGGATGCTACCTCTGTTGCTCGAGCAGCGGCTGAGTTTGCAGAACAAGCAAGCCTAGCTGCCAGAGCTATTGTAGAACGTTCAAGGCAATATTGTGTTGATGATGGCGGTTCATGCCACTTAGGTTTCAAGGATGAAAGGTTGGAATATGGGCAATCATTTCCTGGAGATTGTAATTTTTCTGTTGGCAGGCAGAATTGGAACATGAAATTTAAGGATGCTACCTCATCTGCTCAAGCAGTGGCTGAGTTTGCAGAACAAGCAAGCCTAGCTGCCAGAGCTGTTGTAGAACTTTCAAGGCAATATTGTGTTGATGATGGTGGTTCACGCCACTTAGTTTTCAAGGATGAGAGGTTGGAACATGGGCAATCATTTCCTGGAGATGGTAATGGTAATTTTTCTGTTGGCAGGCAGAATTGGAACATGAAATTTAAGGATGCTACATCTGATGCTCAAGCAGCGGCTGAGTTTGCAGAATAAGCAAGCCTAGCTGCCAGAGCTGTTGTAGAACTTTCAAGGCAATATTGTGTTGATGATGGTGGTTCACACCACTTAGGTTTCAAGGATGAGAGGTTGGAACATGGGCAATCATTTCTTGGAGATGGTAATGGTAATTTTTCTGTTGGCAGGAAGAATTGGAACATGAAATTTAAGGATGCTACCTCTGCTGCTCAAGTAGAGGCGGAGTTTGCAGAACATGCAAGCCTAGCTTCCAGAGTTGTTGTCGAACTTTCAAGAAAATATTGTGTTGATGATGGTGGTTCATACCACTTAGGTTTCAAGGATGAAAGGTTGGAACATGGGCAAACCTTCCCTGGAAATGGTAAAGGTAATTGTTCTGTTGGCAGGAAGAATTGAAACGAAAAATTTAAGGATGCTACCTCTGATGCTCAAGCAGAGGCTGAGTTTGTAGATAATGCAAGCCTAGCTGCTAGGGTTGTTGTCGAACTTTCAAGGTAATATTGTATTGATGATGGTGGTTCATGCCACTTAGGTTTCAAGGATGAAAGGTTGTAATATGGTCAATCATTTCCTGGAGATGGTAATGGTAATTTTTCTGTTTGCAGGAAGAATTTGAACATGAAATTTAAGGATGCTACCTCTGCTGCTCAAGCAGAGGCTGAGTTTGTAGAACATGCAAGCCTAGCTGCCGGAGGAACTTTCAAGGTAATATTGCATTGAGGATGGTGGTTCATGCCACTTAAGTTTCAAGGATGAAAGGTTGGAACACGGGCAATCATTTCCTGGAGATGGTAATGGTAATTTTTCTGTTGGCAGGCAGAATTGGAACATGAAATTTAAGGATGCTACCTCTGCTGCTCAAGTAGAGGCTGAGTTTGCAGAACATGAAAGCCTAGCTGCCAGAGGAACTTTCAAGGTAATATTGTATTGAGGATGGTGGTTCATGCCACTTAGGTTTCAAGGATGAAAGGTTAGAACACGGGCAATCATTTCCTGGAGATGGTAATGGTAATTTTTCTGTTGGCAGGCAAAATTGGAACATGAAATTTAAGGATGCTACCTCTGCTGCTCAAGCAGCGACTGAGTTTGCAGAACATGCAAGCCTAGCTGCCAGAGTTGTTGTCGAACTTTCAAGGCAATATTGTGTTGATGATGGTTGTTCATGCCACTTAGGTTTCAAGAATGAAAGGTTGGAACATGGTCAATCATTTTTTGGAAATGGTAATGGTAATTTTTCTGTTGGTAGGTAGAATTGGAACATGAAATTTAAGGATGCTACCTCTGTTGCTCGAGCAGCGGCTATGTTTGCAGAACATGCACGCCTAGCTGCCAGAGCTGTTGTAGAACTTTCAAGGCAATATTGTGTTGATGATGGTGGTTCATGCCACTTAGGTTTCAAGGATGAGAGGTTGGAACATGGTCAATCATTTCCTGGAGATGGTAATGGTAATTTTTCTGTTGGCTGGCAGAATTGGAACATGAAATTTAAGGATGCTACCTCTGTTGCTCGAGCAGCGGCTGAGTTTGCAGAACAAGCAAGCCTAGCTGCCAGAGCTATTGTAGAACGTTCAAGGCAATATTGTGTTGATGATGGTGGTTCATGCCACTTATGTTTCAAGGATGAAAGGTTGGAATATGGGCAATCATTTCCTGGAGATTGTAATTTTTCTGTTGGCAGGCAGAATTGGAACATGAAATTTAAGGATGCTACCTCTGCTGCTCAAGCAGCGGCTGAGTTTGCAGAACATGCAAGCCTAGCTGCCAGAGTTGTTGTCAAACTTTCAAGGCAATATTGTGTTGATGATGGTGGTTCATGCCACTTAGGTTTCAAGAATGAATGGTTGGAACATGGTCAATCATTTTCCGGAAATGGTAATGGTAATTTTTCTGTTGGCAGGTAGAATTGGAACATGAAATTTAAGGATGCTACCTTTGTTGCTCGAGCAGCGGCTATGTTTGCAGAACATGCAAGCCTAGCTGCCAGAGCTGTTGTAGAACTTTCAAGGCAATATTGTGTTGATGATGGTGGTTCATGCCACTTAGGTTTCAGGGATGAGAGGTTAGAACATGGTCAATCATTTCCTGGAGATGGTAATGGTAATTTTTCTGTTGGCTGGCAGAATTGGAACATGAAATTTAAGGATGCTACCTCTGTTGCTCGAGCAGCGGCTGAGTTTGCAGAACAAGCAAGCCTAGCTGCCAGAGCTGTTGTAGAACGTTCAAGGCAATATTGTGTTGATGATGGTGGTTCATGCCACTTAGGTTTCAAGGATGAAAGGTTGGAATATGGGCAATCATTTCCTGGAGATTGTAATTTTTCTGTTGGCAGGCAGAATTGGAACATGAAATTTAAGGATGCTACCTCATCTGCTCAAGCAGCGGCTGAGTTTGCAGAACAAGCAAGCCTAGCTGCCAGAGCTGTTGTAGAACTTTCAAGGAAATATTGTGTTGATGGTGGTGGTTCACGCCACTTAGGTTTCAAGGATGAGAAGTGGGAACATGGGCAATCATTTCCTGGAGATGGTAATGGTAATTTTTCTGTTGGCATGCAGAATTGAAACATGAAATTTAAGGATGCTACCTCTGATGATCAAGCAGAGGCTGAGTTTGTAGATAATGCAAGCCTAGCTGCCAGAGTTGTTGTTGAACTTTCAAGGTAATATTGTATTGATGATGGTGGTTCATGCCACTTAGGTTTCAAGGATGAAAGGTTGGAACATGGGCAATCATTTCCTGGAGATGGTAATGATAATTTTTCTATTGGCAGGCAGAATTGGAACATGAAATTTAAGGATGCTACCTCTGCTGCTCAAGCAGAGGCGGAGTTTGCAGAACATGCAAGCCTAGCTGCCAGAGTTGTTATCGAACTTTCAAGGCAATATTGTGTTGATGATGGTGGTTCATGCCCCTTAGGTTTCAAGGATGAAAGGTTGGAACATGGGCAATCCTTTCCTGGAAATGGTAAAGGTAATTGTTCTGTTGGCAGGAAGAATTGAAACGAAAAATTTAAGGATGCTACATCTGATAATCAAGCAGAGGCTGAGTTTGTAGATAATACAAGCCTAGCTGCTAGAGTTGTTGTCGAACTTTCAAGGTAATATTGTATTGATGATGGTGGTTCATGCCACTTAGGTTTCAAGGATGAAAGGTTGGAACATGGGCAATCATTTCCTGGAGATGGTAATGGTAATTTTTCTGTTTGCAGGAAGAATTTGAACATGAAATTTAAGGATGCTACCTCTGCTGCTCAAGCAGAGGCTGAGTTTGCAGAACATGCAAGCCTAGCTGCCAGAGGAACTTTCAAGGTAATATTGTATTGATGATGGTGGTTCATGCCACTTAGGTTTCAAGGATGAAAGGTTGGAACACGGGCAATCATTTCCTAGAGTTGGTAATGGTAATTTTTCTGTTGGCAGGCAGAATTGGAACATGAAATTTAAGGATGCTACCTCTGCTGCTCAAGCAGCGGCTGAGTTTGCAGAACATGCAAGCCTAGCTGCCAGAGCTATTGTAGAACTTTCAAGGCAATATTGTGTTGATGATGGTGGTTCATGCCACTTAGGTTTCAAGGATGAAAGGTTGGAACATGGTCAATCATTTCCTGGAGATGGTAATGGTAATTTTTCAGTTGGCTGGCAGAATTGGAACATGAAATATAAGGATGCTACCTCTGATGCTCGAGCAGTGGCTAAGTTTGCAGAACAAGCAAGCCTAGCTGCCAGAGCTGTTGTAGAACGTTCAAGGCAATATTGTGTTGATGATGGTGGTTCATGCCACTTAGGTTTCTAGGATGAAAGGTTGGAATATGGGCAATCATTTCCTGGAGATGGTAATTTTTCTGTTGGCAGGCAGAATTGGAACATGAAATTTAAGAATGCTACCTCATCTGCTCAAGCAGCGACTGAGTTTGCAGAACATGCAAGCCTAGCTGCTAGAGGAACTTTCAAGGTAATATTGTATTGATGATAGTGGTTCATGCCACTTAGGTTTCAAGGATAAAAGGTTGGAACACGGGCAATCCTTTCCTGGAGATGGTAATTTTTCTATTGGTAGGCAGAATTGGAACATAAAATTTAAGGATGCTACCTCTGCTGCTCATGCAGCGGCTGAGTTTGCAGAACATGCAAGCCTAGCTGCCAGAGCTGTTGTAGAACTTTCAAGGCAATATGGTGTTGATGATGGTGGTTCATGCCACTTAGGTTTCAAGGATGAAAGGTTGGAACATGGTCAATCATTTTCTGGAAATGGTAATGGTAATAGTTCTGTTGGAAGGCCGAATTTGAACATGAAATTTAAGGATGCTACCTCTGTTGCTCGAGCAGCGGCTGTGTTTGCAGAACATGCAAGCCTAGCTGCCAGAGCTGTTGTAGAACTTTCAAGGCAATATTGTGTTGATGATGGTGGTTCATGCCACTTAGGTTTCATGGATGAGAGGTTGGAATATGGGCAATCATTTCCTGGAGATGGTAATTTTTCTGTTGGCAGGCAGAATTGGAACATGAAATTTAAGGATGCTACCTCATCTGCTCAAGCAGCGGCTGAGTTTGCAGAACAAGCAAGCCTAGCTGCCAGAGCTGTTGTAGAACTTTCAAGGCAATATTGTGTTGATGATGGTGGTTCACGCCACTTAGGTTTCAAGGATGAGAGGTTGGAACATGGGCAATCATTTCCTGGAGATGGTAATGGTAATTTTTCTGTTGGCAGGCAGAATTGAAACATGAAATTTAAGGATGCTACCTCTGATGATCAAGCAGAGGCTGAGTTTGTAGATAATGCAAGCCTAGCTGCCAGAGTTGTTGTCGAACTTTCAAGGTAATATTGTATTGATGATGGTGGTTCATGCCACTTAGGTTTCAAGGATGAAAGGTTGGAACATGGTCAATCATTTTCTGGAAATGGTAATGGTAATAGTTCTGTTGGAAGGCAGAATTGGAACATGAAATTTAAGGATGCTACCTCTGTTGCTCGAGCAGCGGCTGTGTTTGCAGAATATGCAAGCCTAGCTGCCAGAGCTGTTGTAGAACTTTCAAGGCAATATTGTGTTGATGATGGTGGTTCATGCCACTTAGGTTTCAAGGATGAGAGGTTGGAACATGGTCAATCATTTCCTGGAGATGGTAATGGTAATTTTTCAGTTGGCTGGCAGAATTGGAACATGAAATATAAGGATGCTACCTCTGATGCTCGAGCAGTGGCTAAGTTTGCAGAACAAGCAAGCCTAGCTGCCAGAGCTGTTGTAGAACGTTCAAGGCAATATTGTGTTGATGATGGTGGTTCATGCCACTTAGGTTTCTAGGATGAAAGGTTGGAATATAGGCAATCATTTCCTGGAGATGGTAATTTTTCTGTTGGCAGGCAGAATTGGAACATGAAATTTAAGGATGCTACCTCATCTGCTCAAGCAGCGACTGAGTTTGCAGAACATGCAAGCCTAGCTGCTAGAGGAACTTTCAAGGTAATATTGTATTGATGATGGTGGTTCATGCCACTTAGGTTTCAAGGATAAAAGGTTGGAACACGGGCAATCCTTTCCTGGAGATGGTAATTTTTCTATTGGTAGGCAGAATTGGAACATAAAATTTAAGGATGCTACCTCTGCTGCTCATGCAGCGGCTGAGTTTGCAGAACATGCAAGCCTAGCTGCCAGAGCTGTTGTAGAACTTTCAAGGCAATATGGTGTTGATGATGGTGGTTCATGCCACTTAGGTTTCAAGGATGAAAGGTTGGAACATGGTCAATCATTTTCTGGAAATGGTAATGGTAATAGTTCTGTTGGAAGGCCGAATTTGAACATGAAATTTAAGGATGCTACCTCTGTTGCTCGAGCAGCGGCTGTGTTTGCAGAACATGCAAGCCTAGCTGCCAGAGCTGTTGTAGAACTTTCAAGGCAATATTGTGTTGATGATGGTGGTTCATGCCACTTAGGTTTCAAGGATGAGAGGTTGGAATATGGGCAATCATTTCCTGGAGATGGTAATTTTTCTGTTGGCAGGCAGAATTGGAACATGAAATTTAAGGATGCTACCTCATCTGCTCAAGCAGCGGCTGAGTTTGCAGAACAAGCAAGCCTAGCTGCCAGAGCTGTTGTAGAACTTTCAAGGCAATATTGTGTTGATGATGGTGGTTCATGCCACTTAGGTTTCAAGGATGAGAGGTTGGAACATGGTCAATCATTTCCTGGAGATGGTAATGGTAATTTTTCTGTTGGCTGGCAGAATTGGAACATGAAATATAAGGATGCTACCTCTGATGCTCGAGCAGTGGCTAAGTTTGCAGAACAAGCAAGCCTAGCTGCCAGAGCTGTTGTAGAACGTTCAAGGCAATATTGTGTTGATGATGGTGGTTCATGCCACTTAGGTTTCTAGGATGAAAGGTTGGAATATGGGCAATCATTTCCTGGAGATGGTAATTTTTCTGTTGGCAAGCAGAATTGGAACATGAAATTTAAGGATGCTACCTCATCTGCTCAAGCAGCGACTGAGTTTGCAGAACATGCAAGCCTAGCTGCTAGAGGAACTTTCAAGGTAATATTATATTGATGATGGTGGTTCATGCCACTTAGGTTTCAAGGATAAAAGGTTGGAACACGGGCAATCATTTCCTGGAGATGGTAATTTTTCTATTGGTAGGCAGAATTGGAACATAAAATTTAAGGATGCTACCTCTGCTGCTCATGCAGCGGCTGAGTTTGCAGAACATGCAAGCCTAGCTGCCAGAGCTGTTGTAGAACTTTCAAGGCAATATGGTGTTGATGATGGTGGTTCATGCCACTTAGGTTTCAAGGATGAAAGGTTGGAACATGGTCAATCATTTTCTGGAAATGGTAATGGTAATAGTTCTGTTGGAAGGCCGAATTTGAACATGAAATTTAAGGATGCTACCTCTGTTGCTCGAGCAGCGGCTGTGTTTGTAGAACATGCAAGCCTAGCTGCCAGAGCTGTTGTAGAACTTTCAAGGCAATATTGTGTTGATGATGGTGGTTCATACCACTTAGGTTTCAAGGATGAGAGGTTGGAACATGGTCAATCATTTCATGGAGATGGTAATGGTAATTTTTCTGTTGGCTGGCAGAATTGGAACATAAAATTTAAGGATGCTACCTCTGTTGCTCGAGCAGTGGCTAAGTTTGCAGAACAATCAAGCCTAGCTGCCAGAGCTGTTGTAGAACGTTCAAGGCAATATTGTGTTGATGATGGTGGTTCATGCCACTTAGGTTTCTAGGATGAAAGGTTGAAATATGGGCAATCATTTCCTGGAGATGGTAATTTTTCTGTTGGCAGGCAGAATTGGAACATGAAATTTAAGGATGCTACCTCATCTGCTCAAGCAGCGACTGAGTTTGCAGAACAAGCAAGCCTAGCTGCCAGAGCTGTTGTAGAACTTTCAAGGCAATATTGTGTTGATGATGGTGGTTCACACCACTTAGGTTTCAAGGATGAGAGGTTGGAACATGGGCAATCATTTCCTGAAGATGGTAATGGTAATTTTTCTGTTGGCAGGCAGAATTGGAACATGAAATTTAAGGATGCTACCTCTGCTGCTCCAGTAGAGGCGGAGTTTGCAGAACATGCAAGCCTAGCTGCCAGAGTTGTTGTCGAACTTTCAAGGCAATATTGTGTTGATGATGGTGGTTCATGCCACTTAGGTTTCAAGGATGAAAGGTTGGAACATGGGCAATCCTTTCCTGGAAATGGTAAAGGTAATTGTTTCTGTTGGCAGGAAGAATTGAAACGAAAAATTTAAGGATGCTACCTCTGATGCTCAAGCAGAGGCTGAGTTTGTAGATAATGCAAGCCTAGCTGCTAGAGTTGTTGTCGAACTTTCAAGGTAATATTGTATTGATGATGGTGGTTCATGCCACTTAGGTTTCAAGGATGAAAGGTTGGAACATGGGCAATCATTTCCTGGAGATGGTAATGGTAATTTTTCTGTTTGCAGGAAGAATTTGAACATGAAATTTAAGGATGCTACCTCTGCTGCTCAAGCAGAGGCTGAGTTTGCAGAATGTGCAAGCCTAGCTGCCAGAGGAACTTTCAAGGTAATATTGTATTGATGATGGTGGTTCATGCCACTTAGGTTTCAAGGATAAAAGGTTGGAACACGGGCAATCATTTCCTGGAGATGGTAATTTTTCTATTGGTAGGCAGAATTGGAACATAAAATTTAAGGATGCTACCTCTGCTGCTCAAGCAGCGGCTGAGTTTGCAGAACATGCAAGCCTAGCTGCCAGAGCTGTTGTAGAACTTTCAAGGCAATATGGTGTTGCTGATGGTGGTTCATGCCACTTAGGTTTCAAGGATGAAAGGTTGGAACATGGTCAATCATTTTCTGGAAATGGTAATGGTAATAGTTCTGTTGGAAGGCAGAATTGGAACATGAAATTTAAGGATGCTACCTCTGTTGCTCGAGCAGCGGCTGTGTTTGCAGAACATGCAAGCCTAGCTGCCAGAGCTGTTGTAGAACTTTCAAGGCAATATTGTGTTGATGATGGTGGTTCATGCCACTTAGGTTTCAAGGATGAGAGGTTGGAATATGGGCAATCATTTCCTGGAGATGGTAATTTTTCTGTTGGCAGGCAGAATTGGAACATGAAATTTAAGGATGCTACCTCATCTGCTCAAGCAGCGGCTGAGTTTGCAGAACAAGCAAGCCTAGCTGCCAGAGCTGTTGTAGAACTTTCAAGGCAATATTGTGTTGATGATGGTGGTTCATGCCACTTAGGTTTCAAGGATGAAGGGTTGGAACATGGGCAATCATTTCCTGGAGATGGTAATGGTAATTTTTTTATTAACAGGCAGAACTGGAACATGAAATTTAAGGATGCTACCTCTGATGCTCAAGCAGAGGCTGAGTTTGTAGATAATGCAAGCCTAGCTGCCAGAGTTGTTGTCGAACTTTCAAGGTAATATTGTATTGATGATGGTGGTTCATGCCACTTAGGTTTCAAGGATGAAAGGTTGGAACATGGGCAATCATTTCCTGGAGATGGTAATGGTAATTTTTCTGTTTGCAGGAAGAATTTGAACATGAAATTTAAGGATGCTACCTCTGCTGCTCAAGCAGAGGCGGAGTTTGCAGAACATGCAAGCCTAGCTGCCAGAGTTGTTATCGAACTTTCAAGGCAATATTGTGTTGATGATGGTGGTTCATGCCCCTTAGGTTTCAAGGATGAAAGGTTGGAACATGGGCAATCCTTTCCTGGAAATGGTAAAGGTAATTGTTCTGTTGGCAGGAAGAATCGAAACGAAAAATTTAAGGATGCTACATCTGATGCTCAAGCAGAGGCTGAGTTTGTAGATAATGCAAGCCTAGCTGCTAGAGTTATTGTCGAACTTTCAAGGTAATATTGTATTGATGATGGTGGTTCATGCCACTTAGGTTTCAAGGATGAAAGGTTGGAACATGGGCAATCATTTCCTGGAGATGATAATGGTAATTTTTCTGTTTGCAGGAAGAATTTGAACATGAAATTTAAGGATGCTACCTCTGCTGCTCAAGCAGAGGCTGAGTTTGCAGAACATGCAAGCCTAGCTGCCAGAGGAACTTTCAAGGTAATATTGTATTGAGGATGGTGGTTCATGCCACTTAGATTTCAAGGATGAAAGGTTGGAACACGGACAATCATTTCCTGGAGATGGTAATGGTAATTTTTCTGTTGGCAGGCAGAATTGGAACATGAAATTTAAGGATGCTACCTCTGCTGCTCAAGCAGCGGCAGAGTTTGCAGAACATGCAAGCCAAGCTGCCAGAGTTGTTGTCGAACTTTCAAGGAAATATTGTGTTGATGATGGTGGTTCATGCCACTTAGGTTTCAAGGATGAAAGGTTGGAACATGGTCAATCATTTTCTGGAAATGGTAATGGTAATTTTTCTGTTGGCAGGTAGAATTGGAACATGAAATTTAAGGATGCTACCTCTGTTGCTCGAGCAGCGGCTATGTTTGCAGAACATGCAAGCCTAGCTGCCAGAGCTGTTGTAGAACTTTCAAGGCAATATTGTATTGATGATGGTGGTTCATGCCACTTAGGTTTCAAGGATGAGAGGTTGGAACATGGTCAATCATTTCCTGGAGATGGTAATGGTAATTTTTCTGTTGGCTGGCAGAATTGGAACATGAAATTTAAGGATGCTACCTCTGTTGCTCGAGCAGCGGCTGAGTTTGCAGAACAAGCAAGCCTAGCTGCCAGAGTTGTTGTAGAACGTTCAAGGCAATATTGTGTTGATGATGGTGGTTCATGCCACTTAGGTTTCAAGGATGAAAGGTTGGAATATGGGCAATCATTTCCTGGAGATTGTAATTTTTCTGTTGGCAGGCAGAATTGGAACATGAAATTTAAGGATACTACCGCATCTGCTCAAGCAGCGGCTGAGTTTGCAGAACAAGCAAGCCTAGCTGCCAGAGCTGTTGTAGAACTTTCAAGGCAATATTGTGTTGATGATGGTGGTTCACGCCACTTAGGTTTCAAGGATGAGAGGTTTGAACATGGGCAATCATTTCCTGGATATGGTAATGGTAATTTTTCTGTTGGCAGGCAGAATTGAAACATGAAATTTAAGGATGCTACCTCTGATGCTCAAGCAGAGGCTGAGTTTGTAGATAATGCAAGCCTAGCTGCCAGAGTTGTTGTCGAACTTTCAAGGTAATATTGTATTGATGATGGTGGTTCATGCCACTTAGGTTTCAAGGATGAAAGGTTGGAACATGGGCAATCATTTTCTGGAGATGGTAATGGTAATTTTTCTGTTGGCAGGCAGAATTGGAACATGAAATTTAAGGATGCTACCTCTGCTGCTCAAGCAGAGGCGGAGTTTGCAGAACATGCAAGCCTAGCTGCCAGAGTTGTTATCGAACTTTCAAGGCAATATTGTGTTGATGATGGTGGTTCATGCCCCTTAGGTTTCAAGGATGAAAGGTTGGAACATGGGCAATCCTTTCCTGGAAATGGTAAAGGTAATTGTTCTGTTGGCAGGAAGAATTGAAACGAAAAATTTAAGGATGCTACATCTGATGCTCAAGCAGAGGCTGAGTTTTTAGATAATGCAAGCCTACCTGCTAGAGTTGTTGTCGAACTTTCAAGGTAATATTGTATTGATGATGGTGGTTCATGCCACTTAGGTTTCAAGGATGAAAGGTTGGAACATGGGCAATCACTTCCTGGAGATGGTAATGGTAATTTTTCTGTTTGCAGGAAGAATTTGGACATGAAATTTAAGGATGCTACCTCTGCTGCTCAAGCAGAGGCTGAGTTTGCAGAACATGCAAGACTAGCTGCTAGAGGAACTTTCAAGGTAATATTGTATTGATGATGGTGGTTCATGCCACTTAGGTTTCAAGGATGAAAGGTTGGAACACGAGCAATCATTTCCTGGAGATGGTAATGGTAATTTTTCTGTTGGCAGGCAGAATTGGAACATGAAATTTAAGGATGCTACCTCTGCTGCTCAAGCAGCGGCTGAGTTTGCACAACATGCAAGCCTAGCTGCCAGAGCTGTTGTAGAACTTTCAAGGCAATATTGTGTTGATGATGGTGGTTCATGCCACTTAGGTTTCAAGGATGAAAGGTTGGAACATGGTCAATCATTTTCTGGAAATGGTAATGGTAATAGTTCTGTTGGAAGGCAGAATTGGAACATGAAATTTAAGGATGCTACCTCTGTTGCTCGAGCAGCGGCTGTGTTTGCAGAACATGCAAGCCTAGCTGCCAGAGCTGTTGTAGAACTTTCAAGGCAATATTGTGTTGATGATGGTGGTTCATGCCACTAAGGTTTCAAGGATGAGAGGTTGGAACATGGTCAATCATTTCCTGGAGATGGTAATGGTAATTTTTCTGTTGGCTGGCAGAATTGGAACATGAAATTTAAGGATACTATCTCTGTTGCTCGAGCAGTGGCTAAGTTTGCAGAAAAAGCAAGCCTAGCTACCAGAGCTATTGTAGAACGTTCAAGGCAATATTATGTTGATGATGGTGGTTCATGCCACTTAGGTTTCAAGGATGAAAGATTGGAATATGGGCAATCATTTCCTGGAGATGGTAATTTTTCTTTTGGCAGGCAGAATTGGAACATGAAATTTAAGGATGCTACCTCATCTGCTCAAGCAGCGGCTGAGTTTGCAGAACAAGCAAGCCTAGCTGCCAGAGCTGTTGTAGAACTTTCAAGGCAATATTGTGATGATGATGGTGGTTCACGCCACTTAGGTTTCAAGGATGAGAGGTTGGAACATGGGCAATCATTTCCTTGAGATGGTAATGGTAATTTTTCTGTTGGCAGGCAGAATTGAAACATGAAATTTAAGGATGCTACCTTTGATGCTCAAGCAGAGGCTGAGTTTGTAGATAATGCAAGCCTAGCTGCCAGAGTTGTTGTCGAACTTTCAAGGTAATATTGTATTGATGATGGTGGTTCATGCCACTTAGGTTTCAAGGATGAAAGGTTGGAACATGGGCAATCATTTCCTGGAGATGGTAATGGTAATTTTTCTGTTTGCAGGAAGAATTTGAACATGAAATTTAAGGACGCTACCTTTGCTGCTCAAGCAGAGGCTGAGTTTGCAGAACATGCAAGCCTAGCTGCCAGAGTTGTTGTCGAACTTTCAAGGCAATATTGTATTGATGATGGTGGTTCATGCCACTTAGGTTTCAAGGATGAAAGGTTGGAACATGGGCAATCCTTTCCTGGAAATGGTAAAGGTAATTGTTCTGTTGGCAGGAAGAATTGAAACACAAAATTTAAGGATGCTACCTCTGATGCTCAAGCAGAGGTTGAGTTTGTAGATAATGCAAGCCTAGCTTCCAGAGTTGTTGTCGAACTTTCAAGGTAATATTGTATTGATGATGGTGGTTCATGCCACTTAGGTTTCAAGGATGAAAGGTTGGAACACGGGCAATCATTTCCTGGAGATGGTAATGGTATTTTTTCTGTTGGCAGGCAGAATTGGAACATGAAATTTAAGGATGCTACCTCTGCTGCTCAAGCAGCGGTTAAGTTTGCAGAACATGCAAGCCTAGCTGCCAGAGCTGTTGTAGAACTTTCAAGGCAATATTGTGTTGATGATGGTGGTTCATGCCACTTAGGTTTCAAGGATGAAATGTTGGAACATGGGCAATCCTTTCCTGGAAATGGTAATGGTAATTGTTCTGTTGGCAGGAACAATTGAAACATAAAATTTAAGGATGCTACCTATGATGCTCAAGCAGAGGCTGAGTTTGTAGATAGTGCAAGCCTAGCTGCCAGAGTTGTTGTCGAACTTTCAAGGTAATATTGTATTGATGATGGTGGTTCATGCCACTTAGGTTTCAAGGATGAAAGGTTGGAACATGGGCAATCATTTCCTAGAGATGGTAATGGTAATTTTTCTGTTTGCAGGAAGAATTTGAACATGAAATTTAAGGATGCTACCTCTGCCGCTCAAGCAGAGGCTGAGTTTGCAGAACATGCAAGCCTAGCTGCCAGAGTTGTTGTTGAACTTTAAAGGTAATATTGTATTGAGGATGGAGCTTCATGCCACTTAGGTTTTAAGGATGAAAGGTTGGAACACGGGCAATCATTTCCTGGAGATGGTAGTGGTAATTTTTCTGTTGGCAGGCAGAATTGGAATATTAATTTTAAGGATGCTACTTCTGCTGCTCAAGCAGCAGCTGAGTTTGCAGATCATGCAAGCCTAGCTTCCAGAGCTGTTGTGGAACTTTCAAGGTAATATTGTATTGATGATGGTGGTTCATGCCACTTAGGTTTCAAGGATGAAAGGTTGGAACATGTGCAATCATTTCCTGGAGATGGTAATGGTAATTTTTCTGTTGGCAGGCAGAATTGAAACATGAAATTTAAGGATGCTACCTCTGATGCTCAAGCAGAGGCTGAGTTTGTAGTTAATGCAAGCCTAGCTGCCAGAGTTGTTGTCGAACTTTCAAGGTAATATTGTATTGATGATGGTGGTTCATGCCACGTAGGTTTCAAGGATGAAAGGTTGGAACATGGGCAATCATTTCCTGGAGATGGTAATGGTAATTTTTCTATTAACAGGCAGAATTGGAACATGATATTTAAGGACGCTACCTCTGCTGCTCAAGCAGAGGCTGAGTTTGCAGAACATGCAAGCCTAGCTGCCAGAGTTGTTGTCGAACTTTCAAGGTAATATTGTATTGATGATGGTGGTTCATGCCACTTAGGTTTCAAGGATGAAAGGTTGGAACATGGGCAATCATTTCCTGGAGATGGTAATGGTAATTTTTCTGTTTGCAGGAAGAATTTGAACATGAAATTTAAGGATGCTACCTCTGCCGCTCAAGCAGAGGCTGAGCTTGCAGAATATGCAAGCCTAGCTGCCAGAGTTGTTGTCGAACTTTAAAGGTAATATTATATTGAGGATGGAGCTTCATGCAACTTAGGTTTTAAGGATGAAAGGTTGGAACACGGGCAATCATTTCCTGGAGATGATAATGGTAATTTTTCTGTTGGCAGGCAGAATTGGAATATGAAATTTAAGGATGCTACTTCTGCTGCTCAAGCAGCAACTGAGTTTGCAGAACATGCAAGCCTAGCTTCCAGAGCTGTTGTGGAACTTTCAAGGTAATATTGTATTGATGATGGTGGTTCATGCCACTTAGGTTTCAAAGATGAAAGGTTGGAACATGGGCAATCCTTTCCTGGAAATGGTAAAGGTAATTGTTCTGTTGGCAGGAAGAATCGAAACGAAAAATTTAAGGATGCTACATCTGATGCTCAAGCAGAGGCTGAGTTTGTAGATAATGCAAGCCTAGCTGCTAGAGTTATTGTCGAACATTCAAGGTAATATTGTATTGATGATGGTGGTTCATGCCACTTAGGTTTCAAGGATGAAAGGTTGGAACATGGGCAATCATTTCCTGGAGATGATAATGGTAATTTTTCTATTTGCAGGAAGAATTTGAACATGAAATTTAAGGATGCTACCTCTGCTGCTCAAGCAGAGGCTGAGTTTGCAGAACATGCAAGCCTAGCTGCCAGAGGAACTTTCAAGGTAATATTGTATTGAGGATGGTGGTTCATGCCACTTAGATTTCAAGGATGAAAGGTTGGAACACGGACAATCATTTCCTGGAGATGGTAATGGTAATTTTTCTGTTGGCAGGCAGAATTGGAACATGAAATTTAAGGATGCTACCTCTGCTGCTCAAGCAGCGGCAGAGTTTGCAGAACATGCAAGCCTAGCTGCCAGAGTTGTTGTCGAACTTTCAAGGAAATATTGTGTTGATGATGGTGGTTCATGCCACTTAGGTTTCAAGGATGAATGGTTGGAACATGGTCAATCATTTTCTGGAAATGGTAATGGTAATTTTTCTGTTGGCAGGTAGAATTGGAACATGAAATTTAAGGATGCTACCTCTGTTGCTCGAGCAGCGGCTATGTTTGCAGAACATGCAAGCCTAGCTGCCAGAGCTGTTGTAGAACTTTCAAGGCAATATTGTATTGATGATGGTGGTTCATGCCACTTAGGTTTCAAGGATGAGAGGTTGGAACATGGTCAATCATTTCCTGGAGATGGTAATGGTAATTTTTCTGTTGGCTGGCAGAATTGGAACAAGAAATTTAAGGATGCTACCTCTGTTGCTCGAGCAGCGGCTGAGTTTGCAGAACAAGCAAGCCTAGCTGCCAGAGTTGTTGTAGAACGTTCAAGGCAATATTGTGTTGATGATGGTGGTTCATGCCACTTAGGTTTCAAGGATGAAAGGTTGGAATATGGGCAATCATTTCCTGGAGATTGTAATTTTTCTGTTGGCAGGCAGAATTGGAACATGAAATTTAAGGATACTACCGCATCTGCTCAAGCAGCGGCTGAGTTTGCAGAACAAGCAAGCCTAGCTGCCAGAGCTGTTGTAGAACTTTCAAGGCAATATTGTGTTGATGATGGTGGTTCACGCCACTTAGGTTTCAAGGATGAGAGGTTGGAACATGGGCAATCATTTCCTGGAGATGGTAATGGTAATTTTTCTTTTGGCAGGCAGAATTGAAACATGAAATTTGAGGAAGCTACCTCTGATGCTCAAGCAGAGGCTGAGTTTGTAGATAATGCAAGCCTAGCTGCCAGAGTTGTTGTCAAACTTTCAAGGTAATATTGTATTGATGATGGTGGTTCATGCCACTTAGGTTTCAAGGATGAAAGGTTGGAACATGGGCAATCATTTTCTGGAGATGGTAATGGTAATTTTTCTGTTGGCAGGCAGAATTGGAACATGAAATTTAAGGATGCTACCTCTGCTGCTCAAGCAGAGGCGGAGTTTGCAGAACATGCAAGCCTAGCTGCCAGAGTTGTTATCGAACTTTCAAGGCAATATTGTGTTGATGATGGTGGTTCATGCCCCTTAGGTTTCAAGGATGAAAGGTTGGAACATGGGCAATCCTTTCCTGGGAATGGTAAAGGTAATTGTTCTGTTGGCAGGAAGAATTGAAACGAAAAACTTAAGGATGCTACATCTGATGCTCAAGCAGAGGCTGAGTTTTTAGAGAATGCAAGCCTACCTGCTAGAGTTGTTGTCGAACTTTCAAGGTAATATTGTATTGATGATGGTGGTTCATGCCACTTAGGTTTCAAGGATGAAAGGTTGGAACATGGGCAATCACTTCCTGGAGATGGTAATGGTAATTTTTCTGTTTGCAGGAAGAATTTGAACATGAAATTTAAGGATGCTACCTCTGCTGCTCAAGCAGAGGCTGAGTTTGCAGAACATGCAAGACTAGCTGCTAGAGGAACTTTCAAGGTAATATTGTATTGATGATGGTGGTTCATGCCACTTAGGTTTCAAGGATGAAAGGTTGGAACACGAGCAATCATTTCCTGGAGATGGTAATGGTAATTTTTCTGTTGGCAGGCAGAATTGGAACATGAAATTTAAGGATGCTACCTCTGCTGCTCAAGCAGCGGCTGAGTTTGCACAACATGCAAGCCTAGCTGCCAGAGCTGTTGTAGAACTTTCAAGGCAATATTGTGTTGATGATGGTGGTTCATGCCACTTAGGTTTCAAGGATGAAAGGTTGGAACACGGGCAATCATTTCCTGGAGATGGTAGTGGTAATTTTTCTGTTGGCAGGCAGAATTGGAATATGAATTTTAAGGATGCTACTTCTGCTGCTCAAGCAGCAGCTGAGTTTGCAGATCATGCAAGCCTAGCTTCCAGAGCTGTTGTGGAACTTTCAAGGTAATATTGTATTGATGATGGTGGTTCATGCCACTTAGGTTTCAAGGATGAAAGGTTGGAACATGTGCAATCATTTCCTGGAGATGGTAATGGTAATTTTTCTGTTGGCAGGCAGAATTGAAACATGAAATTTAAGGATGCTACCTCTGATGCTCAAGCAGAGGCTGAGTTTGTAGTTAATGCAAGCCTAGCTGCCAGAGTTGTTGTCGAACTTTCAAGGTAATATTGTATTGATGATGGTGGTTCATGCCACGTAGGTTTCAAGGATGAAAGGTTGGAACATGGGCAATCATTTCCTGGAGATGGTAATGGTAATTTTTCTATTAACAGGCAGAATTGGAACATGATATTTAAGGACGCTACCTCTGCTGCTCAAGCAGAGGCTGAGTTTGCAGAACATGCAAGCCTAGCTGCCAGAGTTGTTGTCGAACTTTCAAGGTAATATTGTATTGATGATGGTGGTTCATGCCACTTAGGTTTCAAGGATGAAAGGTTGGAACATGGGCAATCATTTCCTGGAGATGGTAATGGTAATTTTTCTGTTTGCAGGAAGAATTTGAACATGAAATTTAAGGATGCTACCTCTGCCGCTCAAGCAGAGGCTGAGCTTGCAGAATATGCAAGCCTAGCTGCCAGAGTTGTTGTCGAACTTTAAAGGTAATATTATATTGAGGATGGAGCTTCATGCAACTTAGGTTTTAAGGATGAAAGGTTGGAACACGGGCAATCATTTCCTGGAGATGATAATGGTAATTTTTCTGTTGGCAGGCAGAATTGGAATATGAAATTTAAGGATGCTACTTCTGCTGCTCAAGCAGCAACTGAGTTTGCAGAACATGCAAGCCTAGCTTCCAGAGCTGTTGTGGAACTTTCAAGGTAATATTGTATTGATGATGGTGGTTCATGCCACTTAGGTTTCAAAGATGAAAGGTTGGAACATGGGCAATCCTTTCCTGGAAATGGTAAAGGTAATTGTTCTGTTGGCAGGAAGAATCGAAACGAAAAATTTAAGGATGCTACATCTGATGCTCAAGCAGAGGCTGAGTTTGTAGATAATGCAAGCCTAGCTGCTAGAGTTATTGTCGAACATTCAAGGTAATATTGTATTGATGATGGTGGTTCATGCCACTTAGGTTTCAAGGATGAAAGGTTGGAACATGGGCAATCATTTCCTGGAGATGATAATGGTAATTTTTCTGTTTGCAGGAAGAATTTGAACATGAAATTTAAGGATGCTACCTCTGCTGCTCAAGCAGAGGCTGAGTTTGCAGAACATGCAAGCCTAGCTGCCAGAGGAACTTTCAAGGTAATATTGTATTGAGGATGGTGGTTCATGCCACTTAGATTTCAAGGATGAAAGGTTGGAACACGGACAATCATTTCCTGGAGATGGTAATGGTAATTTTTCTGTTGGCAGGCAGAATTGGAACATGAAATTTAAGGATGCTACCTCTGCTGCTCAAGCAGCGGCAGAGTTTGCAGAACATGCAAGCCTAGCTGCCAGAGTTGTTGTCGAACTTTCAAGGAAATATTGTGTTGATGATGGTGGTTCATGCCACTTAGGTTTCAAGGATGAATGGTTGGAACATGGTCAATCATTTTCTGGAAATGGTAATGGTAATTTTTCTGTTGGCAGGTAGAATTGGAACATGAAATTTAAGGATGCTACCTCTGTTGCTCGAGCAGCGGCTATGTTTGCAGAACATGCAAGCCTAGCTGCCAGAGCTGTTGTAGAACTTTCAAGGCAATATTGTATTGATGATGGTGGTTCATGCCACTTAGGTTTCAAGGATGAGAGGTTGGAACATGGTCAATCATTTCCTGGAGATGGTAATGGTAATTTTTCTGTTGGCTGGCAGAATTGGAACAAGAAATTTAAGGATGCTACCTCTGTTGCTCGAGCAGCGGCTGAGTTTGCAGAACAAGCAAGCCTAGCTGCCAGAGTTGTTGTAGAACGTTCAAGGCAATATTGTGTTGATGATGGTGGTTCATGCCACTTAGGTTTCAAGGATGAAAGGTTGGAATATGGGCAATCATTTCCTGGAGATTGTAATTTTTCTGTTGGCAGGCAGAATTGGAACATGAAATTTAAGGATACTACCGCATCTGCTCAAGCAGCGGCTGAGTTTGCAGAACAAGCAAGCCTAGCTGCCAGAGCTGTTGTAGAACTTTCAAGGCAATATTGTGTTGATGATGGTGGTTCACGCCACTTAGGTTTCAAGGATGAGAGGTTGGAACATGGGCAATCATTTCCTGGAGATGGTAATGGTAATTTTTCTTTTGGCAGGCAGAATTGAAACATGAAATTTGAGGAAGCTACCTCTGATGCTCAAGCAGAGGCTGAGTTTGTAGATAATGCAAGCCTAGCTGCCAGAGTTGTTGTCAAACTTTCAAGGTAATATTGTATTGATGATGGTGGTTCATGCCACTTAGGTTTCATGGATGAAAGGTTGGAACATGGGCAATCATTTTCTGGAGATGGTAATGGTAATTTTTCTGTTGGCAGGCAGAATTGGAACATGAAATTTAAGGATGCTACCTCTGCTGCTCAAGCAGAGGCGGAGTTTGCAGAACATGCAAGCCTAGCTGCCAGAGTTGTTATCGAACTTTCAAGGCAATATTGTGTTGATGATGGTGGTTCATGCCCCTTAGGTTTCAAGGATGAAAGGTTGGAACATGGGCAATCCTTTCCTGGGAATGGTAAAGGTAATTGTTCTGTTGGCAGGAAGAATTGAAACGAAAAACTTAAGGATGCTACATCTGATGCTCAAGCAGAGGCTGAGTTTTTAGAGAATGCAAGCCTACCTGCTAGAGTTGTTGTCGAACTTTCAAGGTAATATTGTATTGATGATGGTGGTTCATGCCACTTAGGTTTCAAGGATGAAAGGTTGGAACATGGGCAATCACTTCCTGGAGATGGTAATGGTAATTTTTCTGTTTGCAGGAAGAATTTGAACATGAAATTTAAGGATGCTACCTCTGCTGCTCAAGCAGAGGCTGAGTTTGCAGAACATGCAAGACTAGCTGCTAGAGGAACTTTCAAGGTAATATTGTATTGATGATGGTGGTTCATGCCACTTAGGTTTCAAGGATGAAAGGTTGGAACACGAGCAATCATTTCCTGGAGATGGTAATGGTAATTTTTCTGTTGGCAGGCAGAATTGGAACATGAAATTTAAGGATGCTACCTCTGCTGCTCAAGCAGCGGCTGAGTTTGCACAACATGCAAGCCTAGCTGCCAGAGCTGTTGTAGAACTTTCAAGGCAATATTGTGTTGATGATGGTGGTTCATGCCACTTAGGTTTCAAGGATGAAAGGTTGGAACATGGTCAATCATTTTCTGGAAATGGTAATGGTAATAGTTCTGTTGGAAGGCAGAATTGGAACATGAAATTTAAGGATGCTACCTCTGTTGCTCGAGCAGCGGCTGTGTTTGCAGAACATGCAAGCCTAGCTGCCAGAGCTGTTGTAGAACTTTCAAGGCAATATTGTGTTGATGATGGTGGTTCATGCCACTAAGGTTTCAAGGATGAGAGGTTGGAACATGGTCAATCATTTCCTGGAGATGGTAATGGTAATTTTTCTGTTGGCTGGCAGAATTGGAACATGAAATTTAAGGATACTATCTCTGTTGCTCGAGCAGTGGCTAAGTTTGCAGAAAAAGCAAGCCTAGCTACCAGAGCTATTGTAGAACGTTCAAGGCAATATTATGTTGATGATGGTGGTTCATGCCACTTAGGTTTCAAGGATGAAAGATTGGAATATGGGCAATCATTTCCTGGAGATGGTAATTTTTCTTTTGGCAGGCAGAATTGGAACATGAAATTTAAGGATGCTACCTCATCTGCTCAAGCAGCGGCTGAGTTTGCAGAACAAGCAAGCCTAGCTGCCAGAGCTGTTGTAGAACTTTCAAGGCAATATTGTGATGATGATGGTGGTTCACGCCACTTAGGTTTCAAGGATGAGAGGTTGGAACATGGGCAATCATTTCCTTGAGATGGTAATGGTAATTTTTCTGTTGGCAGGCAGAATTGAAACATGAAATTTAAGGATGCTACCTTTGATGCTCAAGCAGAGGCTGAGTTTGTAGATAATGCAAGCCTAGCTGCCAGAGTTGTTGTCGAACTTTCAAGGTAATATTGTATTGATGATGGTGGTTCATGCCACTTAGGTTTCAAGGATGAAAGGTTGGAACATGGGCAATCATTTCCTGGAGATGGTAATGGTAATTTTTCTGTTTGCAGGAAGAATTTGAACATGAAATTTAAGGACGCTACCTTTGCTGCTCAAGCAGAGGCTGAGTTTGCAGAACATGCAAGCCTAGCTGCCAGAGTTGTTGTCGAACTTTCAAGGCAATATTGTATTGATGATGGTGGTTCATGCCACTTAGGTTTCAAGGATGAAAGGTTGGAACATGGGCAATCCTTTCCTGGAAATGGTAAAGGTAATTGTTCTGTTGGCAGGAAGAATTGAAACACAAAATTTAAGGATGCTACCTCTGATGCTCAAGCAGAGGTTGAGTTTGTAGATAATGCAAGCCTAGCTTCCAGAGTTGTTGTCGAACTTTCAAGGTAATATTGTATTGATGATGGTGGTTCATGCCACTTAGGTTTCAAGGATGAAAGGTTGGAACACGGGCAATCATTTCCTGGAGATGGTAATGGTATTTTTTCTGTTGGCAGGCAGAATTGGAACATGAAATTTAAGGATGCTACCTCTGCTGCTCAAGCAGCGGTTAAGTTTGCAGAACATGCAAGCCTAGCTGCCAGAGCTGTTGTAGAACTTTCAAGGCAATATTGTGTTGATGATGGTGGTTCATGCCACTTAGGTTTCAAGGATGAAAGGTTGGAACATGGGCAATCCTTTCCTGGAAATGGTAATGGTAATTGTTCTGTTGGCAGGAAGAATTGAAACATAAAATTTAAGGATGCTACCTATGATGCTCAAGCAGAGGCTGAGTTTGTAGATAATGCAAGCCTAGCTGCCAGAGTTGTTGTCGAACTTTCAAGGTAATATTGTATTGATGATGGTGGTTCATGCCACTTAGGTTTCAAGGATGAAAGGTTGGAACATGGGCAATCATTTCCTAGAGATGGTAATGGTAATTTTTCTGTTTGCAGGAAGAATTTGAACATGAAATTTAAGGATGCTACCTCTGCCGCTCAAGCAGAGGCTGAGTTTGCAGAACATGCAAGCCTAGCTGCCAGAGTTGTTGTTGAACTTTAAAGGTAATATTGTATTGAGGATGGAGCTTCATGCCACTTAGGTTTTAAGGATGAAAGGTTGGAACATGGGCAATCATTTCCTGGAGATGGTAGTGGTAATTTTTCTGTTGGCAGGCAGAATTGGAATATGAATTTTAAGGATGCTACTTCTGCTGCTCAAGCAGCAGCTGAGTTTGCAGATCATGCAAGCCTAGCTTCCAGAGCTGTTGTGGAACTTTCAAGGTAATATTGTATTGATGATGGTGGTTCATGCCACTTAGGTTTCAAGGATGAAAGGTTGGAACATGTGCAATCATTTCCTGGAGATGGTAATGGTAATTTTTCTGTTGGCAGGCAGAATTGAAACATGAAATTTAAGGATGCTACCTCTGATGCTCAAGCAGAGGCTGAGTTTGTAGTTAATGCAAGCCTAGCTGCCAGAGTTGTTGTCGAACTTTCAAGGTAATATTGTATTGATGATGGTGGTTCATGCCACGTAGGTTTCAAGGATGAAAGGTTGGAACATGGGCAATCATTTCCTGGAGATGGTAATGGTAATTTTTCTATTAACAGGCAGAATTGGAACATGATATTTAAGGACGCTACCTCTGCTGCTCAAGCAGAGGCTGAGTTTGCAGAACATGCAAGCCTAGCTGCCAGAGTTGTTGTCGAACTTTCAAGGTAATATTGTATTGATGATGGTGGTTCATGCCACTTAGGTTTCAAGGATGAAAGGTTGGAACATGGGCAATCATTTCCTGGAGATGGTAATGGTAATTTTTCTGTTTGCAGGAAGAATTTGAACATGAAATTTAAGGATGCTACCTCTGCCGCTCAAGCAGAGGCTGAGCTTGCAGAATATGCAAGCCTAGCTGCCATAGTTGTTGTCGAACTTTAAAGGTAATATTATATTGAGGATGGAGCTTCATGCAACTTAGGTTTTAAGGATGAAAGGTTGGAACACGGGCAATCATTTCCTGGAGATGATAATGGTAATTTTTCTGTTGGCAGGCAGAATTGGAATATGAAATTTAAGGATGCTACTTCTGCTGCTCAAGCAGCAACTGAGTTTGCAGAACATGCAAGCCTAGCTTCCAGAGCTGTTGTGGAACTTTCAAGGTAATATTGTATTGATGATGGTGGTTCATGCCACTTAGGTTTCAAAGATGAAAGGTTGGAACATGGGCAATCCTTTCCTGGAAATGGTAAAGGTAATTGTTCTGTTGGCAGGAAGAATTGAAACACAAAATTTAAGGATGCTACCTCTGATGCTCAAGTAGAGGCTGAGTTTGTAGATAATACAAGCCTAGCTTCCAGAGTTGTTGTCGAACTTTCAAGGTAATATTGTATTGATGATGGTGGTTCATGCCACTTAGGGTTCAAGGATGAAAGGTTGGAACATGGGCAATCATTTCCTAGAGATGGTAATGGTAATTTTTCTGTTTGCAGGAAGAATTTGAACATAAAATTTAAGGATGCTACCTTTGCTGCTCAAGCAGAGGCTGAGTTTGCAGAACATGCAAGCCTAGCTGCCAGAGGAACTTTCAAGGTAATATTGTATTGATGATGGTGGTTCACGCAACTTAGGTTTCAAGGATGAAAGGTTGGAACACGGTCAATCATTTCCTGGAGATGGTAATGGTAATTTTTCTGTTGGCAGGCAGAATTGGATCATGAAATTTAAGGATGCTACCTCTGCTGCTCAAGCAGCGGCTAAGTTTGCAGAACATGCAAGCCTAGCTGCCAGAGCTGTTGTAGAACTTTCAAGGCAATATTGTGTTGATGATGGTGGTTCATGCCCCTTAGGTTTCAAGGATGAAAGGTTGGAACATGGTCAATTATTTTCTGGAAATGGTAATGGTAATTGTTCTGTTGGCAGGCAGAATTGGAACATGAAATTTAAGGATGCTACCTCTGTTGCTCGAGCAACAGCTGTGTTTGCAGAACATGCAAGCCTAGCTTCCAGAGCTGTTGAAGAACTTTCAAGGCAATATTGTGTTGATGATGGTGGTTCATGCTACTTAGGTTTCAAGGATGAAAGGTTGGAACATGGACAATCCTTTCCTGGAAATGGTAATGGTAATTGTTCTGTTGGCAGGAAGAATTGAAACATAAATATTAAGGATGCTACCTATGATGCTCAAGCAGAGGCTGAGTTTGTAGAAAATGCAAGCCTAGCTGCTAGAGTTGTTGTCGAACTTTCAAGGTAATATTGTATTGATGATGGTGGTTCATGCCACTTAGGTTTCAAGGATGAAAGGTTGGAACATGGGCAATCATTTCCTGGAGATGGTAATGGTAATTTTTCTGTTTGCAGGAAGAATTTGAACATGAAATTTAAGGATGCTACCTCTGCTACTCAAGCAGAGGCTGAGTTTGCAGAACATGCAAGCCTATCTACCAGAGTTGTTGTCGAACTTTACAGGTAATATTGTATTGAGGATGGTGCTTCATGCCACTTAGGTTTTAAGGATGAAAGGATGGAACACGGGCAATCATTTCCTGGAGATGGTAATGGTAATTTTTCTATTGGCAGGCAGAATTGGAATATGAAATTTAAGGATGCTACTTCTGCTGCTCAAGCAGCAGCTGAGTTTGCAGAACATGCAAGCCTAGCTTCCAGAGCTGTTGTGGAACTTTCAAGGTAATATTGTATTGATGATGGTGGTTCATGCCACTTAGGTTTCAAGGATGAAAGGTTGGAACATGGTCAATCATTTTCTGGAGATGGTAATGGTAATTTTTCTGTTGGCAGGCAGAATTGGAACATGAAATTTACGGATGCTACCTCTGCTGCTCAAGCAGCGGCTGAGTTTGTAGAACATGCAAGCCTAGCTTCCAGAGCTGTTGTAGAACTTTCAAGGCAATATTGTGTTGATGATGGTGGTTCATGCTACTTAGGTTTCAAGGATGAAAGGTTGGAACATGGGCAATCCGTTCCTGGAAATGGTAATGGTAATTGTTCTGTTGGCAGGAAGAATTGAAACATAAAATTTAAGGATGCTACCTATGATGCTCAAGCAGAGGCTGAGTTTGTAGATAATGCAAGCCTAGCTGCCAGAGTTGTTGTCGAACTTTCAAGGTAATATTGTATTGATGATGGTGGTTCATGCCACTTAGGTTTCAAGGATGAAAGGTTGGAACATGGGCAATCCTTTCCTGGAAATGGTAATGGTAATTGTTCTGTTGGCAGGAAGAATTGAAACATAAAATTTAAGGATGCTACCTATGATGCTCAAGCAGAGGCTGAGTTTGTAGATAATGCAAGCCTAGCTGCCAGAGTTGTTGTCGAACTTTCAAGGTAATATTGTATTGATGATGGTGGTTCATGCCACTTAGGGTTCAAGGATGAAAGGTTGGAACATGGGCAATCATTTCCTGGAGATGGTAATGGTAATTTTTCTGTTTGCAGGAAGAATTTGAACATGAAATTTAAGGATGCTACCTTTGCTGCTCAAGCAGAGGCTGAGTTTGCAGAACATGCAAGCCTAGCTGCCAGAGTTGTTGTCGAACTTTAAAGGTAATATTATATTGAGGATGGAGCTTCATGCCACTTAGGTTTTAAGGATGAAAGGTTGGAACACGGGCAATCATTTCCTGGAGATGGTAATGGTAATTTTTCTGTTGGCAGGCAGAATTGGAATATGAAATTTAAGGATGCTACTTCTGCTGCTCAAGCAGCAACTGAGTTTGCAGAACATGCAAGCCTAGCTTCCAGAGCTGTTGTGGAACTTTCAAGGTAATATTGTATTGATGATGGTGGTTCATGCCACTTAGGTTTCAAAGATGAAAGGTTGGAACATGGGCAATCCTTTCCTGGAAATGGTAAAGGTAATTGTTCTGTTGGTAGGAAGAATTGAAACACAAAATTTAAGGATGCTACCTCTGATGCTCAAGCAGAGGCTGAGTTTGTAGATAATACAAGCCTAGCTTCCAGAGTTGTTGTCGAACTTTCAAGGTAATATTGTATTGATGATGGTGGTTCATGCCACTTAGGGTTCAAGGATGAAAGGTTGGAACATGGGCAATCATTTCCTGAAGATGGTAATGGTAATTTTTCTGTTTGCAGGAAGAATTTGAACATGAAATTTAAGGATGCTACCTTTGCTGCTCAAGCAGAGGCTGAGTTTGCAGAACATGCAAGCCTAGCTGCCAGAGGAACTTTCAAGGTAATATTGTATTGATGATGGTGGTTCACGCAACTTAGGTTTCAAGGATGAAAGGTTGGAACACGGTCAATCATTTCCTGGAGATGGTAATGGTAATTTTTCTGTTGGCAGGCAGAATTGGAACATGAAATTTACGGATGCTACCTCTGCTGCTCAAGCAGCGGCTGAGTTTGCAGAACATGCAAGCCTAGCTTCTAGAGCTGTTGTAGAACTTTCAAGGCAATATTGTGTTGATGATGGTGGTTCATGCTACTTAGGTTTCAAGGATGAATGGTTGGAACATGGGCAATCCGTTCCTGGAAATGGTAATGGTAATTGTTCTGTTGGCAGGAAGAATTGAAACATAAAATTTAAGGATGCTACCTATGATGCTCAAGCAGAGGCTGAGTTTGTAGATAATGCAAGCCTAGCTGCCAGAGTTGTTGTCGAACTTTCAAGGTAATATTGTATTGATGATGGTGGTTCATGCCACTTAGGTTTCAAGGATGAAAGGTTGGAACATGGGCAATCCTTTCCTGGAAATGGTAATGGTAATTGTTCTGTTGGCAGGAAGAATTGAAACATAAAATTTAAGGATGCTACCTATGATGCTCAAGCAGAGGCTGAGTTTGTAGATAATGCAAGCCTAGCTTCCAGAGTTGTTGTCGAACTTTCAAGGTAATATTGTATTGATGATGGTGGTTCATGCCACTTAGGTTTCAAGGATGAAAGGTTGGAACATGGGCAATTATTTCCTAGAGATGGTAATGGTAATTTTTCTGTTTGCAGGAAGAATTTGAACATGAAATTTAAGGATGCTACCTCTGCCGCTCAAGCAGAGGCTGAGTTTGCAGAACATGCAAGCCTAGCTGCCAGAGTTGTTGTTGAACTTTAAAGGTAATATTGTATTGAGGATGGAGCTTCATGCCACTTAGGTTTTAAGGATGAAAGGTTGGAACACGGGCAATCATTTCCTGGAGATGGTAGTGGTAATTTTTCTGTTGGCAGGCAGAATTGGAATATTAATTTTAAGGATGCTACTTCTGCTGCTCAAGCAGCAGCTGAGTTTGCAGATCATGCAAGCCTAGCTTCCAGAGCTGTTGTGGAACTTTCAAGGTAATATTGTATTGATGATGGTGGTTCATGCCACTTAGGTTTCAAGGATGAAAGGTTGGAACATGTGCAATCATTTCCTGGAGATGGTAATGGTAATTTTTCTGTTGGCAGGCAGAATTGAAACATGAAATTTAAGGATGCTACCTCTGATGCTCAAGCAGTGGCTGAGTTTGTAGATAATGCAAGCCTAGCTGCCAGAGTTATTGTCGAACTTTCAAGGTAATATTGTATTGATGGTGGTGGTTCATGCCACGTAGGTTTCAAGGATGAAAGGGTTGGACATGGGCAATCATTTCCTGGAGATGGTAATGGTAATTTTTCTATTAACAGGCAGAATTGGAACATGATATTTAAGGATGCTACCTCTGCTGCTCAAGCAGAGGCTGAGTTTGCAGAACATGCAAGCCTAGCTGCCAGAGTTGTTGTCGAACTTTAAAGGTAATATTGTATTGATGATGGTGGTTCATGCCATTTAGGTTTCAAGGATGAAAGGTTGGAACATGGGCAATCATTTCCTGGAGATGGTAATGGTAATTTTTCTGTTTGCAGGAAGAATTTGAACATGATATTTAAGGATGCTACCTCTGCCGCTCAAGCAGAGGCTGAGTTTGCAGAACATGCAAGCCTAGCTGCCAGTGTTGTTGTCGAACTTTAAAGGTAATATTATATTGAGGATGGAGCTTCATGCCACTTAGGTTTTAAGGATGAAAGGTTGGAACACGGGCAATCATTTCCTGGAGATGGTAATGGTAATTTTTCTGTTGGCAGGCAGAATTGGAATATGAAATTTAAGGATGCTACTTCTGCTGCTCAAGCAGCAACTGAGTTTGCAGAACATGCAAGCCTAGCTTCCAGAGCTGTTGTGGAACTTTCAAGGTAATATTGTATTGATGATGGTGGTTCATGCCACTTAGGTTTCAAAGATGAAAGGTTGGAACATGGGCAATCCTTTCCTGGAAATGGTAAAGGTAATTGTTCTGTTGGCAGGAAGAATTGAAACACAAAATTTAAGGATGCTACCTCTGATGCTCAAGCAGAGGCTGAGTTTGTAGATAATACAAGCCTAGCTTCCAGAGTTGTTGTCGAACTTTCAAGGTAATATTGTATTGATGATGGTGGTTCATGCCACTTAGGGTTCAAGGATGAAAGGTTGGAACATGGGCAATCATTTCCTGAAGATGGTAATGGTAATTTTTCTGTTTGCAGGAAGAATTTGAACATGAAATTTAAGGATGCTACCTTTGCTGCTCAAGCAGAGGCTGAGTTTGCAGAACATGCAAGCCTAGCTGCCAGAGGAACTTTCAAGGTAATATTGTATTGATGATGGTGGTTCACGCAACTTAGGTTTCAAGGATGAAAGGTTGGAACACGGTCAATCATTTCCTGGAGATGGTAATGGTAATTTTTCTGTTGGCAGGCAGAATTGGAACATGAAATTTAAGGATGCTACCTCTGCTGCTCAAGCAGCGGCTAAGTTTGCAGAACATGCAAGCCTAGCTGCCAGAGCTGTTGTAGAACTTTCAAGGCAATATTGTGTTGATGATGGTGGTTCATGCCCCTTAGGTTTCAAGGATGAAAGGTTGGAACATGGTCAATCATTTTCTGGAAATGGTAATGGTAATTGTTCTGTTGGCAGGCAGAATTGGAACATGAAATTTAAGGATGCTACCTCTGTTGCTCGAGCAACGGCTGTGTTTGCAGAACATGCAAGCCTAGCTTCCAGAGCTGTTGAAGAACTTTCAAGGCAATATTGTGTTGATGATGGTGGTTCATGCTACTTAGGTTTCAAGGATGAAAGGTTGTAACATGGGCAATCCTTTCCTGGAAATGGTAATGGTAATTGTTCTGTTGGCAGGAAGAATTGAAACATAAATATTAAGGATGCTACCTATGATGCTCAAGCAGAGGCTGAGTTTGTAGATAATGCAAGCCTAGCTGCCAGAGTTGTTGTCGAACTTTCAAGGTAATATTGTATTGATGATGGTGGTTCATGCCACTTAGGTTTCAAGGATGAAAGGTTGGAACATGGGCAATCATTTCCTGGAGATGGTAATGGTAATTTTTCTGTTTGCAGGAAGAATTTGAACATGAAATTTAAGGATGCTACCTCTGCTGCTCAAGCAGAGGCTGAGTTTGCAGAACATGCAAGCCTAGCCGCCAGAGTTGTTGTCGAACTTTCAAGGTAATGTTGTATTGAGGATGGTGGTTCATGCCACTTAGGTTTCAAGGATGAAAGGTCAGAACACGGGCAATCCTTTCCTGGAAATGGCAATGGTAATTGTTCTGTTGGCAGGCAGAATTGGAACATGAAATTTAAGGATGCTACCTCTGTTGCTCGAGCAACGGTTGTGTTTGCAGAAAAAGCAAGCCTAACTGCCAGAGCTGTTGTAGAACTTTCAAGGCAATATTGTGTTGATGATGGTGGTTCATGTCACTTAGGTTTCAAGGATGAAAGGTTGGAACATGGTCAATCATTTTCTTGAAATGGTAATGGTAATAGTTCTGTTGGAAGGCAGAATTGGAACATGAAATTTAAGGATGCTACCTCTGTTGCTCGAGCAGCGGCTGTGTTTGCAGAACATGCAAGCCTAGCTGCCAGAGCTATTGTAGAACTTTCAAGGCAACATTGTGTTGATGATGGTGGTTCACGCCACTTAGGTTTCAAGGATGAGAGGTTGGAACATGGTCAATCATTTCCTGTAGATGGTAATGGTAATTTTTCTGTTGGCAGGCAGAATTGGAACATGAAATATAAGGATGCTACCTCTGCTGCTCAAGCAGCGGATGAGTTTGCAGAACATGCAAGTCTAGCTGCCAGAGCTGTTGTAGAACTTTCAAGGCAATATTGTGTTGATGATGGTGGTTCATGCCACTTAGGTTTCAAGGATGAGAGGTTGGAACATGGGCAATCATTTCCTGGAGATGGTAATGGTAATTTTTCCGTTGGCAGGAAGAATTGAAACATGAAATTTAAGGATGCTACCTCTGATGCTCAAGCAGAGGCTGAGTTTGTAGATAATGCAAGCCTAGCTGCCAGAGTTGTTGTCGAACGTTCAAGGTAATATTGTGTTGATGATGGTGGTTCATGCTACTTAGGTTTCAAGGATGAAAGGTTGTAACATGGGCAATCCTTTCCTGGAAATGGTAATGGTAATTGTTCTGTTGGCAGGAAGAATTGAAACATAAATATTAAGGATGCTACCTATGATGCTCAAGCAGAGGCTGAGTTTGTAGATAATGCAAGCCTAGCTGCCAGAGTTGTTGTCGAACTTTCAAGGTAATATTGTATTGATGATGGTGGTTCATGCCACTTAGGTTTCAAGGATGAAAGGTTGGAACATGGGCAATCATTTCCTGGAGATGGTAATGGTAATTTTTCTGTTTGCAGGAAGAATTTGAACATGAAATTTAAGGATGCTACCTCTGCTGCTCAAGCAGAGGCTGAGTTTGCAGAACATGCAAGCCTAGCTGCCAGAGGAACTTTCAAGGTAATATTTTATTGATGATGGTGGTTCATGCCACTTAGGTTTCAAGGATGAAAGGTTGGAACACGGGCAATCATTTCCTGGAGATGGTAATGGTAATTTTTCTGTTGGCAGGCAGAATTGGAACATGAAATTTAAGGATGCTACCTCTGCTGCTCAAGCAGCGGCTGAGTTTGCAGAACATGCAAGCCTAGCTGCCAGAGCTATTGTAGAACTTTCAAGGCAATATTGTGTTGATGATGGTGGTTCATGCCACTTAGGTTTCAAGGATGAAAGGTTGGAACATGGTCAATCATTTTCTTGAAATGGTAATGGTAATAGTTCTGTTGGAAGGCAGAATTGGAACATGAAATTTAAGGATGCTACCTCTGTTGCTCGAGCAGCGGCTGTGTTTGCAGAACATGCAAGCCTAGCTGCCAGAGCTATTGTAGAACTTTCAAGGCAACATTGTGTTGATGATGGTGGTTCATGCCACTTAGGTTTCAAGGATGAGAGGTTGGAACATGGTCAATCATTTCCTGGAGATGGTAATGGTAATTTTTCTGTTGGCAGGCAGAATTGGAACATGAAATTTAAGAATGCTACCTCTGCTGCTCAAGCAGCGGCTAAGTTTGCAGAACATGCAAGCCTAGCTGCCAGAGGAACTTTCAAGGTAATATTGTATTGATGATGGTGGTTCATGCCACTTAGGTTTCAAGCATGAAAGGTTAGAACACGGGCAATCATTTCCTGGAGATGGTAATGGTAATTTTTCTGTTGGCAGGCAGAATTGGAACATGAAATTTAAGGATGCTACCTCTGCTGCTCAAGCAGCGTCTGAGTTTGCAGAAAATGCAAGCCTAGCTGCCAGAGCTGTTGTAGAAAATTCAAGGCAACATTGTGTTGATGATGGTGGTTCATGCCACTTAGGTTTCAAGGATGAAAGGTTGGAACATGGTCAATCATTTTCTGGAAATGGTAATGGTAATTGTTCTGTTGGCAGGCAGAATTGGAACATGAAATTTAAGGATGCTACCTCTGTTGCTCGAGCAACGGCTGTGTTTGCAGAACATGCAAGCCTAGCTTCCAGAGCTGTTGAAGAACTTTCAAGGCAATATTGTGTTGATGATGGTGGTTCATGCTACTTAGGTTTCAAGGATGAAAGGTTGGAACATGGGCAATCCTTTCCTGGAAATGGTAATGGTAATTGTTCTGTTGGCAGAAAGAATTGAAACATAAAATTTAAGGATGCTACCTATGATGCTCAAGTAGAGGCTGAGTTTGTAGATAATGCAAGCCTAGCTGCCAGAGTTGTTGTCGAACTTTCAAGGTAATATTGTATTGATGATGGTGGTTCATGCCACTTAGGTTTCAAGGATGAAAGTTTGGAACATGGGCAATCATTTCCTGGAGATGGTAATGGTAATTTTTCTGTTTGCAGGAAGAATTTGAACATGAAATTTAAGGATGCTACCTCTGCTGCTCAAGCAGAGGCTGAGTTTGCAGAACATGCAAGCCTAGCTGCCAGAGTTGTTGTCGAACTTTAAAGGTAATATTGTATTGAGGATGGTGCTTCATGCCACTTAGGTTTTAAGGATGAAAGGTTGGAACACGGGCAATCATTTCCTGGAGATGGTAATGGTAATTTTTCTGTTGGCAGGCAGAATTGGAATATGAAATTTAGGAATGCTACTTCTGCGGCTCAAGCAGTAGCTGAGTTTGCAGAACATGCAAGCCTAGCTTCCAGAGCAGTTGTGGAACTTTCAAGGTAATATTGTATTGATGATGGTGGTTCATGCCACTTAGGTTTCAAGGATGAAAGGTTGGAACATGGTCAATCATTTTCTGGAGATGGTAATGGTAATTTTTCTGTTGGCAGGCAGAATTGGAATATGAAATTTACGGATGCTACCTCTGCTGCTCAAGCAGCGGCTGAGTTTGCAGAACATACAAGCCTAGCTTCCAGAGCTGTTGTAGAACTTTCAAGGCAATATTGTGTTGATGATGGTGGTTCATGCCACTTAGGTTTCAAGGATGAAAAGTTGGAACATGGGCAATCCTTTCCTCGAAATGTTAATGGTAATTGTTCTGTTGGCAGGCAGAATTGGAACATGAAATTTAAGGATGCTACCTCTGTTGCTCGTGCAATGGCTGTGTTTGCAGAACATGCAAGCCCAGCTGCCAGAGCTGTTGTAGAACTTTCAAGGCAATATTGTGTTGATGATGGTGGTTCATGCCACTTAGGTTTCAAGGATGAAAGGTTGGAACATGGGCAATCCTTTCCTGGAAATGGTTATGGTAATTGTTCTGTTTGCAGGCAGAATTGGAACATGAAATTTAAGGATGCTACCTCTGTTGCTCGAGCAACGGCTGTGTTTGCAGAACAAGCGAGCCTAGCTGCCAGAGCGGTTGTAGAACGTTCAAGGCAATATTGTGTTGATGATGGTGGTTCATGCCACTTAGGTTTGAAGGATGAATGGTTGGAATATGGGCAATTATTTCCTGGAGATGGTAATTTTTCTGTTGGCAGGAAGAATTGGAACATGAAATTTAAGGACGCTACTTCTGCTGCTCAAGCAGCGGCTGAGTTTGCAGAACATGCAAGTCTAGCTGCCAGAGCTATTGTAGAACTTTCAAGGCAATATTGTGTTGATGATGGTGGTTCATGCCACTTAGGTTTCAAGGATGAGAGGTTGGAACATGGGCAATCATTTCCTGGAGATGGTAATGGTAATTTTTCTGTTGGCAGGAAGAATTGAAACATGAAATTTAAGGATGCTACCTCTGATGCTCAAGCAGAGGCTGAGTTTGTAGATAATGCAAGCCTAGCTGCCAGAGTTGTTGTCGAACGTTCAAGGTAATATTGTATTGATGATGGTGGTTCATGCCACTTAGGTTTCAAGGATGAAAGGTTGGAACATGGGCAATCATTTCCTGGAGATGGTAATGGTAATTTTTCTGTTGGCAGGAAATATTTGAACATGAAATTTAAGGATACTACCTCTGCTGCTCAAGCAGAGGCTGAGTTTGCAGAACATGCAAGCCTAGCCGCCAGAGTTGTTGTCAAACTTTCAAGGTAATGTTGTATTGAGGATGGTGGTTCATGCCACTTAGGTTTCAAGGATGAAAGGTCAAAACACGGGCAATCCTTTCCTGGAAATGGTAATGGTAATTGTTCTGTTGGCAGGCAGAATTGGAATATGAAATTTAAGGATGCTACCTCTGTTGCTCGAGCAACGGCTGTGTTTGCAGAACAAGCAAGCCTAGCTGCCAGAGCTGTTGTAGAACTTTCAAGGCAATATTTTGTTGATGATGGTGGTTCATGTCACTTAGGTTTCAAGGATGAAAGGTTGGAATATGGGCAATCATTTCCTGGAGATGGTAATTTTTCTGTTGGCAGGCAGAATTGGAACATGAAATTTAAGGACGCTACTTCTGCTGCTCAAGCAGTGGCTGACTTTGCAGAACATGCAAGTCTAGCTGCCAGAGCTGTTGTAGAACTTTCAAGGCAATATTGTGTTGATGATGGTGGTTCATGCCACTTAGGTTTCAAGGATGAGAGGTTGGAACATGGGCAATCATTTCCTGGAGATGGTAATGGTAATTTTTCCGTTGGCAGGAAGAATTGAAACATGAAATTTAAGGATGCTACCTCTGATGCTCAAGCAGAGGCTGAGTTTGTAGATAATGCAAGCCTAGCTGCCAGAGTTGTTGTCGAACGTTCAAGGTAATATTGTATTGATGATGGTGGTTCATGCCACTTAGGTTTCAAGGATGAGAGGTTGGAACATGGGCAATCATTTCCTGGAGATGGTAATGGTAATTTTTCTGTTGGCAGGAAGAATTTGAACATGAAATTTAAGGATGCTACCTCTGCTGCTCAAGCAGAGGCTGAGTTTGCAGAACATGCAAGCCTAGCCGCCAGAGTTGTTGTCGAACTTTCAAGGTAATGTTGTATTGAGGATGGTGGTTCATGCCACTTAGGTTTCAAGGATGAAAGGTCAGAACACGGGCAATCCTTTCCTGGAAATGGCAATGGTAATTGTTCTGTTGGCAGGCAGAATTGGAACATGAAATTTAAGGATGCTACCTCTGTTGCTCGAGCAACGGTTGTGTTTGCAGAAAAAGCAAGCCTAACTGCCAGAGCTGTTGTAGAACTTTCAAGGCAATATTGTGTTGATGATGGTGGTTCATGTCACTTAGGTTTCAAGGATGAAAGGTTGGAATATGGGTAATCATTTCCTAGAGATGGTAATTTTTCTGTTGGCAGGCAGAATTGGAACATGAAATTTAAGGATGCTACCTCTGCTGCTCAAGCAGCGGCTGAGTTTTCAGAACATGCAAGCCTAGCTGCGAGAGCTGTTGTAGAACTTTCAAGGTAATATTGAGTTGATGATGGTGGTTCATGCCACTTAGGATTCAAGGATGAGAGGTTGGAACATGGGCAATCATTTCCTGGAGATGGAAATGGTAATTTTTCTGTTGGCAGGAAGAATTGAAACATGAAATTTAAGGATGCTACCTCTGATGCTCAAGCAGAGGCTGAGTTTGTAGATAATGCAAGCCTAGCTGCCAGAGTTGTTGTCGAACTTTCAAGGTAATATTGTATTGATGCTGGTGGTTCATGCCACTTAGGTTTCAAGGATGAAAGGTTGGAACATGGGCAATCATTTCCTGGAGATGGTAATGGTAATTTTACTGTTGGCAGGAAGAATTTGAGCATGAAATTTAAGTATGCTACCTCTGCTGCTCAAGTAGCGGCTGAGTTTGCAGAACATGCAAGCCTAGCTGCCAGAGCTGTTGTAGAACTTTCAAGGCAATATTGTGTTGATGATGGTGGTTCATGCCACTTAGGTTTCAAGGTTGAAAGGTTGGAACATGGTCAATCTTTTTCAGGAAATGGTAATGGTAATTGTTCTGTTGGCAGGCAGAATTGGAACATGAAATTTAAGGATGCTACCTCTGATGCTCAAGCAGAGGCTGAGTTTGTAGATAATGCAAGCCTAGCTGCTAGAGTTATTGTTGAACATTCAAGGTAATATTGGGTTGATGATGGTGGTTCATGCCACTTAGGTTTCAAGGATGAAAGGTTGGAACATGGGCAATCATTTCCTGGAGATGGTAAGGGTAATTTTTCTGTTTGCAGGAAGAATTTGAACATGAAATTTAAGGATGCTACCTCTGCTGCTCAAGCAGAGGCTGAGTTTGCAGAACATGCAAGCCTAGCTGCCAGAGTTGTTGTCGAACTTTAAAGGTAATATTGTATTGAGGATGGTGCTTCATGCCACTTAGGTTTTAAGGATGAAAGGTTGGAACACGGGCAATCATTTCCTGGAGATGGTAATGGTAATTTTTCTGTTGGCAGGCAGAATTGGAATATGAAATTTAGGAATGCTACTTCTGCGGCTCAAGCAGTAGCTGAGTTTGCAGAACATGCAAGCCTAGCTTCCAGAGCAGTTGTGGAACTTTCAAGGTAATATTGTATTGATGATGGTGGTTCATGCCACTTAGGTTTCAAGGATGAAAGGTTGGAACATGGTCAATCATTTTCTGGAGATGGTAATGGTAATTTTTCTGTTGGCAAGCAGAATTGGAATATGAAATTTACGGATGCTACCTCTGCTGCTCAAGCAGCGGCTGAGTTTGCAGAACATACAAGCCTAGCTTCCAGAGCTGTTGTAGAACTTTCAAGGCAATATTGTGTTGATGATGGTGGTTCATGCCACTTAGGTTTCAAGGATGAAAAGTTGGAACATGGGCAATCCTTTCCTCGAAATGTTAATGGTAATTGTTCTGTTGGCAGGCAGAATTAGAACATGAAATTTAAGGATGCTACCTCTGTTGCTCGTGCAATGGCTGTGTTTGCAGAACATGCAAGCCCAGCTACCAGAGCTGTTGTAGAACTTTCAAGGCAATATTGTGTTGATGATGGTGGTTCATGCCACTTAGGTTTCAAGGATGAAAGGTTGGAACATGGGCAATCCTTTCCTAGAAATGGTAATGGTAATTGTTCTGTTTGCAGGCAGAATTGGAACATGGAATTTAAGGATGCTACCTCTGTTGCTCGAGCAACGGCTGTGTTTGCAGAACATGCGAGCCTAGCTGCCAGAGCGGTTGTAGAACGTTCAAGGCAATATTGTGTTGATGATGGTGGTTCATGCCACTTAGGTTTCAAGGATGAATGGTTGGAATATGGGCAATCATTTCCTGGAGATGGTAATTTTTCTGTTGGCAGGAAGAATTGGAACATGAAATTTAAGGACGCTACTTCTGCTGCTCAAGCAGCGGCTGAGTTTGCAGAACATGCAAGTCTAGCTGCCAGAGCTATTGTAGAACTTTCAAGGCAATATTGTGTTGATGATGGTGGTTCATGCCACTTAGGTTTCAAGGATGAGAGGTTGGAACATGGGCAATCATTTCCTGGAGATGGTAATGGTAATTTTTCTGTTGGCAGGAAGAATTGAAACATGAAATTTAAGGATGCTACCTCTGATGCTCAAGCAGAGGCTGAGTTTGTAGATAATGCAAGCCTAGCTGCCAGAGTTGTTGTCGAACGTTCAAGGTAATATTGTATTGATGATGGTGGTTCATGCCACTTAGGTTTCAAGGATGAAAGGTTAGAACATGGGCAATCATTTCCTGGAGATGGTAATGGTAATTTTTCTGTTGGCAGGAAATATTTGAACATGAAATTTAAGGATGCTACCTCTGCTGCTCAAGCATAGGCTGAGTTTGCAGAACATGCAAGCCTAGCCGCCAGAGTTGTTGTCGAACTTTCAAGGTAATGTTGTATTGAGGATGGTGGTTCATGCCACTTAGGTTTCAAGGATGAAAGGTCGGAACACGGGCAATCCTTTCCTGGAAATGGTAATGGTAATTGTTCTGTTGGCAGGCAGAATTGGAACATGAAATTTAAGGATGCTACCTCTGTTGCTCGAGCAACGGCTGTGTTTGTAGAACAAGCAAGCCTAGCTGCCAGAGCTGTTGTAGAACTTTCAAGGCAATATTGTGTTGATGATGGTGGTTCATGTCACTTAGGTTTCAAGGATGAAAGGTTGGAATATGGGCAATCATTTCTTGGAGATGGTAATTTTTCTGTTGGCAGGAAGAATTGAAACATGAAATTTAAGGATGCTACCCCTGATGCTGAAGCAGAGGAAGAGTTTGCAGATAATGCAAGCCTATCTGCCAGAGTTGTCGAACTTTCAAGGTAATATTGTATTGATGATGGTGGTTCATGCCACTTAGGTTTCAAGGTTGAAAGGTTGGAACATGGGCAATCATTTCCTGGAGATGGTAATGGTAATTTTTCTGTTGGCAAGAAGAATTTGAACATGAAATTTAAGGATGCTACCTCTGCTGCTCAAGCAGAGGCTGAGTTTGCAGAACAAGCAAGCCTAGCTGCCAGAGTTGTTGTCGAACTTTCAAGGTAATGTTGTATTGAGGATGGTGGTTCATGCCACTTAGGTTTCAAGGATGAAAGGTCGGAACACGGGCAATCATTTCCTGGAGATGGTAATGGTAATTTTTCTGTTGGCAGGCAGAATTGGAACATGAAATTTAAGCATGCTACCTCTGCTGCTCAAGCAGCGGCTGGGTTTGTAGATAATGCAAGCCTAGCTGCCAGAGCTGTTGTAGAACTTTCAAGGTAATATTGTATTGATGATGGTGGTTCATGCCACTTTTGATTCAAGGATGAATGGTTGGAACACCGGCAATCATTTCCTGGAGAGGGTAATGGTAATTTTTTAGTTGGCAGGCAGAATTGGAACATGAAATTTAAGGATGCTACCTCTGCTGCTCAAGCAGCGGCTGAGTTTGCAGAACATGCAAGCCTAGCTACGAGAGCTGTTGTAGAACTTTCAAGGCAATATTGAGTTGATGATGGTGGTTCATGCCACTAAGGTTTCAAGGATGAGAGGTTGGAACATGGGCAATCATTTCCTGGAGATGGTAATGGTAATTTTTCTGTTGGCAGGAAGAATTGAAACATGAAATTTAAGGATGCTACCTCTGATGCTCAAGCAGAGGCTGAGTTTGTAGATAATGCAAGCCTAGCTGCCAGAGTTGTTGTCGAACTTTCAAGGTAATATTGTATTGATGCTGGTGGTTCATGCCACTTAGGTTTCAAGGATGAAAGGTTGGAACATGGGCAATCATTTCCTGGAGATGGTAATGGTAATTTTTCTGTTGGCAGGAAGAATTTGAACATGAAATTTAAGTATGCTACCTCTGCTGCTCAAGTAGCGGCTGAGTTTGCAGAACATGCAAGCCTAGCTGCCAGAGCTGTTGTAGAACTTTCAAGGCAATATTGTGTTGATGATGGTGGTTCATGCCACTTAGGTTTCAAGGTTGAAAGGTTGGAACATGGTCAATCTTTTTCAGGAAATGGTAATGGTAATTGTTCTGTTGGCAGGCAGAATTGGAACATGAAATTTAAGGATGCTACCTCTGATGCTCAAGCAGAGGCTGAGTTTGTAGATAATGCAAGCCTAGCTGCCAAAGTTGTTGTCGAACTTTCAAGGTAATACTGTATTGATGATGGTGGTTCATGCCACTTTTGTTTCAAGGATGAATGGTTGGATCACGGGCAATCATTTCCTGGAGAGGGTAATGGTAATTTTTCAGTTGGCAGGCAGAATTGGAACATGAAATTTAAGGATGCTACCTCTGTTGCTCAAGGAGCGGCTGAGTTTGCAGAACATGCAAGCCTAGCTGCGAGAGCTGTTGTAGAACTTTCAAGGCAATATTGAGTTGATGATGGTGGTTCATGCCACTTAGGTTTCAAAGATGAGAGGTTGGAACATGGGCAATCATTTCCTGGAGATGGTAATGGTTATTTTTCTGTTGGTAGGAAGAATTGAAACATGAAATTTAAGGATGCTACCTCTGATGCTCAAGCAGAGGCTGAGTTTGTAGATAATGCAAGCCTAGCTGCCAGAGTTGTTGTCGAACTTTCAAGGTAATATTGTATTGATGCTGGTGGTTCATGCCACTTAGGTTTCAAGGATGAAAGGTTCGAACATGGGCAATCATTTCCTGGAGATGGTAATGGTAATTTTTCTGTTGGCAGGAAGAATTGAAACATGAAATTTAAGGATGCTACCTCTGATGCTGAAGCAGAGGCTGAGTTTGCAGATAATGCAAGCCTATCTGCCAGAGTTGTTGTCGAACTTTCAAGGTAATATTGTATTGATGATGGTGGTTCATGCCACTTAGGTTTCAAGGTTGAAAGGTTGGAACATGGGCAATCATTTCCTGGAGATGGTAATGGTAATTTTTCTGTTGGCAGGAAGAATTTGAACATGAAATTTAAGGATGCTACCTCTGCTGCTCAAGCAGAGGCTGAGTTTGCAGAACAAGCAAGCCTAGCTGCCAGAGTTGTTGTCGAACTTTCAAGGTAATGTTGTATTGAGGATGGTGGTTCATGCCACTTAGTTTTCAAGGATGAAAGGTCGGAACACGGGCAATCATTTCCTGGAGATGGTAATGGTAATTTTTCTGTTGGCAGGCAGAATTGGAACATGAAATTCAAGGATGCTACCTCTGCTGCTCAAGCAGCGGCTGGGTTTGTAGATAATGCAAGCCTAGCTGCGAGAGCTGTTGTAGAACTTTCAAGGCAATATTGAGTTGATGATGGTGGTTCATGCCACTTTTGTTTCAAGGATGAATGGTTGGAACACGGGCAATCATTTCCTGGAGAGGGTAATGGTAATTTTTTAGTGGGCAGGCAGAATTGGAACATGAAATTTAAGGATGCTACCTCTAGCAGCGGCTGAGTTTGCAGAACATGCAAGCCTAGCTGCGAGAGCTGTTGTAGAACTTTCAAGGCAATATTGAGTTGATGATGGTGGTTCATGCCACTTAGGTTTCAAGGATGAGAGGTTGGAACATGGGCAATCATTTCCTGGAGATGGTAATGGTAATTTTTCTGTTGGCAAGAAGAATTGAAACATGAAATTTAAGGATGCTACCTCTGATGCTCAAGCAGAGGCTGAGTTTGTAGATAATGCAAGCCTAGCTGCCAGAGTTGTTGTCGAACTTTCAAGGTAATATTGTATTGATGCTGGTGGTTCATGCCACTTAGGTTTCAAGGATGAAAGGTTGGAACATGGGCAATCATTTCCTGGAGATGGTAATGGTAATTTTTCTGTTGGCAGGAAGAATTTGAACATGAAATTTAAGTATGCTACCTCTGCTGCTCAAGTAGCGGCTGAGTTTGCAGAACATGCAAGCCTAGCTGCCAGAGCTGTTGTAGAACTTTCAAGGCAATATTGTGTTGATGATGGTGGTTCATGCCACTTAGGTTTCAAGGTTGAAAGGTTGGAACATGGTCAATCTTTTTCAGGAAATGGTAATGGTAATTGTTCTGTTGGCAGGCAGAATTGGAACATGAAATTTAAGGATGCTACCTCTGATGCTCAAGCAGAGGCTGAGTTTGTAGATAATGCAAGCCTAGCTGCCAGAGTTGTTGTCGAACTTTCAAGGTAATATTGTATTGATGATGGTGGTTCATGCCACTTAGGTTTCAAGGATGAAAGGTTGGAACATGGGCAATCATTTCCTGGAGATGGTAAGGGTAATTTTTCTGTTTGCAGGAAGAATTTGAACATGAAATTTAAGGATGCTACCTCTGCTGCTCAAGCAAAGTCTGAGTTTGCAGAACAAGCAAGCCTAGCTGCCAGAGCTATTGTAGAACTTTCATGGCAATATTTTGTTGATGATGGTGGTTCATGCCACTTAGGTTTCAAGGATGAGAGGTAGGAACATGGGCAATCATTTCCTGGAGATGGAAATGGTAATTTTTCTGTTGGCAGGTAGAATTGGAACATGAAATTTAAAGGTGCTACCTCTGATGCTCAAGCAGAGGCTGAGTTTGTAGATAATGCAAGCCTAGCTGCCAGAGCTGTTGTAGAACTTTCAAGGTAAAATTATATTAATGATGGTGGTTCATGCCACTTAGGTTTCTAGGATGAAAGGTTGGAACATGGTCAATCATTTTCTGGAGATGGTAATAGTAATTTTTCTGTTGGCAGGCAGAATTGGAACATAAAATTTAAGGATGCTACCTCTGCTGCTCAAGCAGCGGCTGAGTTTGCAGAACATGCAAGCCTAGCTTCCAGAGTTGTTGTCGAACTTTCAAGGTAATATTGTATTGATGATGGTGGTTCATGCCACTTAGGTTTCAAGGATGAAAGGTTGGAACATGGTCAATCATTTTTTTGAGATGGTAATGGTAATTTTTCTGTTGGCAGGCAGAATTGGAACATGAAATTTAAGGATGCTACCTCTACTGTTCAAGCAGCGGCTGAGTTTTCAGAACATGCAAGCCTAGCTGCCAGAGCTGTTGTAGAACGTTCAAGGCAATATTATGTTGATGATGGTGGTTCATGCCACTTAGGTTTCAAGGATGAAAGGTTGGAATATGGGCAATCATTTCCTGGAGATGGTAATGGTAATTTTTCTGTTGGCAGGCAGAATTTGAACATGAAATTTAAGGATGCTACCTCTGCAGCTCAAGCAGCGGGTGAGTTTGCCGAACATGCAAGCCTAGCTGCCAGAGCTGTTGTAGAACATTCAAGGCAATATTGTGTTAATGATGGTGGTTCATGCCACTTTTGTTTCAAGGATGAAAGGTTGGAACACGGGCAATCATTTCCTGGAGATGGTAATGGTAATTTTTCTGTTGGCAGGCAGAATTGGAACATGCAATTTAAGGATGCTACCTCTGCTGTTCAAGTAGCGGCTGATTTGCAGAATGTGCAAGCCTAGCTGCTAGAGCTGTTGTAGAACTTTCAAGGCAATATTGTGTTGATGATGGTGGTTCATGCCACTTAGGTTTCAAGGATGAGAGGTTGGAACATGGGCAATCATTTCCTGGAGATGGTAATGGTAATTTTTCTGTTGGCAGGAAGAATTAAAACATGAAATTTAAGGATGCTACCTCTGATGCTGAAGCAGAGGCTGAGTTTGCAGATAATGCAAGCCTATCTGCCAGAGTTGTTGTCGAACTTTCAAGGTAATATTGTATTGATGATGGTGGTTCATGCCACTTAGGTTTCAAGGTTGATAGGTTGGAACATGGGCAATCATTTCCTGGAGATGGTAATGATAATTTTTCTGTTGGCAGGAAGAATTTGAACATGAAATTTAAGGATGCTACCTCTGCTGCTCAAGCAGAGGCTGAGTTTGCAGAACAAGCAAGCCTAGCTGCCAGAGTTGTTGTCGAACTTTCAAGGTAATGTTGTATTGAGGATGGTGGTTCATGCCACTTAGGTTTCAAGGATGAAAGGTCGGAACACGGGCAATCATTTCCTGGAGATGGTAATGGTAATTTTTCTGTTGGCAGACAGAATTGGAACATGAAATTTAAGCATGCTACCTCTGCTGCTCAAGCAGCGGCTGGGTTTGTAGATAATGCATGCCTAGCTGCCAGAGCTGTTGTAGAACTTTCAAGGTAATATTGTATTGATGATGGTGGTTCATGCCACTTTTGTTTCAAGGATGAATGGTTGGAACACGGGCAATTATTTCCTGGAGAGGGTAATGGTAATTTTTCAGTTGGCAGGCAGAATTGGAACATGAAATTTAAGGATGCTACCTCTGCTGTTCAAGCAGCGGCTGAGTTTGCAGAACACGCAAGCCTAGCTGCCAGAGCTGTTGTAGAACTTTCAAGGCAATATTGTGTTGATGATGGTGGTTCATGCCACTTAGGTTTCAAGGATGAGAGGTTGGAACATGGGCAATCATTTCCTGGAGATAGTAATGGTAATTTTTCTGTTAGCGGGCAGAATTGGAACATGAAATTTAAGGATGCTACCTCTGCTTCCCAAGCAGCGGCTGAGTTAGCAGAACATGCAAGCCTAGTTCCAGAGCTGTTGTCAAACTTTCAAGGTAATATTATATTGATGATGGTGGTTCATGCCACTTAGGTTTCTAGGATGAAAGGTTGGAACATGGTCAATCATTTTCTGGAGATGGTAATAGTAATTTTTCTATTGGCAGGCAGAATTGGAACATAAAATTTAAGGATGCTACCTCTCCTGCTCAAGCAGCGGCTGAGTTTGCAGAACATGCAAGCCTAGCTTCCAGAGTTGTTGTCGAACTTTCAAGGTAATATTTTATTGATGATGGTGGTTCATGCCACTTAGGTTTCAAGGATGAAAGGTTGGAACATGGTCAATCATTTTTTGGAGATGGTAATGGTAATTTTTCTGTTGGCAGGCAAAATTGGAACATGAAATTTAAGGATGCTACCTCTGCTGTTCAAGCAGCGGCTGAGTTTTAAGAACATGCAAGCCTAGCTGCCAGAGCTGTTGTAGAACGTTCAAGGCAATATTATGTTGATGATGGTGGTTCATGCCACTTAGGTTTCAAGGATGAAAGGTTGGAATATGGGAAATCATTTCCTGGAGATGGTAATGGTAATTTTTCTGTTGACAGGCAGAATTGGAACATGAAATTTAAGGATGCTACCTCTGCTGCTCAAGAAGCGGGTGAGTTTGCAGAACATGCAAGCCTAGCTGCCAGAGCTGTTGTAGAACTTTCAAGGCAATATTATGTTAATGATGGTGGTTCATGCCAATTTTGTTTCAAGGATGAAAGGTTGGAACACGGGCAATCATTTCCTGGAGATGGTAATGGTAATTTTTCTGTTGGCAGGCAGAATTGGAACATGAAATTTAAGGATGCTACCTCTGCTGTTCAAGCAGTGGCTGAGTTTGCAGAATGTGCAAGCCTAGCTGCCAGAGCTGTTGTAGAACTTTCAAGGCAATATTGTGTTGATGATGGTGGTTCATGCAACTTAGGTTTCAAGGATGAGAGGTTGGAACATGGGCAATCATTTCCTGGAGATGGTAATGGTAATTTTTCTGTTGGCAGGTAGAATTGAAACATGAAATTTAAGGATGCTACCTCTGATGCTCAAGCAGAGGCTGAGTTTGCAGATAATGCAAGCCTAGCTGCTAGAGTTGTTGTCGAACTTTCAAGGTAATATTGTATTGATGATGGTGGTTCATACCACTTAGGTTTCAAGGATGAAAGGTTGGAACATGGTCAATCATTTCCTGGAGATGATAATGGTAATTTTTCTATTGGCATGAAGAATTTGAACATGAAATTTAAGGATGCTACGTCTGCTGCTCAAGCAGAGGCTGAGTTTGCAGAACAAGCAAGCCTAGCTGCCAGAGGTGTTGTCGAACTTTCAAGGTAATATTGTATTGAGGATGGTGGTTCGTGCCACTTAGGTTTCAAGGATGAAAGGTTGGAACACGGGCAATCATTTCCTGGAGATGGTAATGGTAATTTTTCTGTTGGCAGGCAGAATTGGAACATGAAATTTAAGCACTCTAACTCTTCTGCTCAAGCAACGGCAGATTTTGCAGAACATGCAAGCCTAGCTGGTAGAGTTGTTGTTGAACTTTCAAGGTAATATTGTATTGAGGATGGTGGTTCATGCCACTTAGGTTTCAAGGATGAAAGATTGGAATATGGGCAATCATTTCCCGGAGATGGTAGTTTTTCTATTGGGAGGCAGAATTGGAGCATGAAATTTAAGGATGCTACCTCTGTTGCTCAAGCAGCGGCTGATTTTGCAGAAAATGCAAGCCTAGCTGCGAGAGCTGTTGTAGAACTTTCAAGGCAATATTATGTTGATGATGGTGGTTCATGCCACTTAGGTTTCAAGGATGAAAGGTTTGAACAAGGGCAATCATTTCCTGGAGATGGTAATGGTAATTTTTCTGTTGGAAGGTAGAATTGGAACAAGAAATTTAAGGATGCTACCTCTGCTACTCAAGCAGCGGTTGAGTTTGCAGAACAAGCAAGCCTAGCTGCCAGAGTTGTTGTCGAACTTTCAAGGTAATGTTGTATTGAGGATGGTGGTTCATGCCACTTAGGTTTCAAGGATGAAAGGTCGGAACACGGGCAATCATTTCCTGGAGATGGTAATGGTAATTTTTCTGTTGGCAGATAGAATTGGAACATGAAATTTAAGCATGCTACCTCTGCTGCTCAAGCAGCGGCTGGGTTTGTAGATAATGCATGCCTAGCTGCCAGAGCTGTTGTAGAACTTTCAAGGTAATATTGTATTGATGATGGTGGTTCATGCCACTTTTGTTTCAAGGATGAATGGTTGGAACACGGGCAATTATTTCCTGGAGAGGGTAATGGTAATTTTTCAGTTGGCAGGCAGAATTGGAACATGAAATTTAAGGATGCTACCTCTGCTGTTCAAGCAGCGGCTGAGTTTGCAGAACACGCAAGCCTAGCTGCCAGAGCTGTTGTAGAACTTTCAAGGCAATATTGTGTTGATGATGGTGGTTCATGCCACTTAGGTTTCAAGGATGAGAGGTTGGAACATGGGCAATCATTTCCTGGAGATAGTAATGGTAATTTTTCTGTTAGCGGGCAGAATTGGAACATGAAATTTAAGGATGCTACCTCTGCTTCCCAAGCAGCGGCTGAGTTAGCAGAACATGCAAGCCTAGTTCCAGAGCTGTTGTCAAACTTTCAAGGTAATATTATATTGATGATGGTGGTTCATGCCACTTAGGTTTCTAGGATGAAAGGTTGGAACATGGTCAATCATTTTCTGGAGATGGTAATAGTAATTTTTCTATTGGCAGGCAGAATTGGAACATAAAATTTAAGGATGCTACCTCTCCTGCTCAAGCAGCGGCTGAGTTTGCAGAACATGCAAGCCTAGCTTCCAGAGTTGTTGTCGAACTTTCAAGGTAATATTTTATTGATGATGGTGGTTCATGCCACTTAGGTTTCAAGGATGAAAGGTTGGAACATGGTCAATCATTTTTTGGAGATGGTAATGGTAATTTTTCTGTTGGCAGGCAAAATTGGAACATGAAATTTAAGGATGCTACCTCTGCTGTTCAAGCAGCGGCTGAGTTTTAAGAACATGCAAGCCTAGCTGCCAGAGCTGTTGTAGAACGTTCAAGGCAATATTATGTTGATGATGGTGGTTCATGCCACTTAGGTTTCAAGGATGAAAGGTTGGAATATGGGAAATCATTTCCTGGAGATGGTAATGGTAATTTTTCTGTTGACAGGCAGAATTGGAACATGAAATTTAAGGATGCTACCTCTGCTGCTCAAGAAGCGGGTGAGTTTGCAGAACATGCAAGCCTAGCTGCCAGAGCTGTTGTAGAACTTTCAAGGCAATATTATGTTAATGATGGTGGTTCATGCCAATTTTGTTTCAAGGATGAAAGGTTGGAACACGGGCAATCATTTCCTGGAGATGGTAATGGTAATTTTTCTGTTGGCAGGCAGAATTGGAACATGAAATTTAAGGATGCTACCTCTGCTGTTCAAGCAGTGGCTGAGTTTGCAGAATGTGCAAGCCTAGCTGCCAGAGCTGTTGTAGAACTTTCAAGGCAATATTGTGTTGATGATGGTGGTTCATGCAACTTAGGTTTCAAGGATGAGAGGTTGGAACATGGGCAATCATTTCCTGGAGATGGTAATGGTAATTTTTCTGTTGGCAGGTAGAATTGAAACATGAAATTTAAGGATGCTACCTCTGATGCTCAAGCAGAGGCTGAGTTTGCAGATAATGCAAGCCTAGCTGCTAGAGTTGTTGTCGAACTTTCAAGGTAATATTGTATTGATGATGGTGGTTCATACCACTTATGTTTCAAGGATGAAAGGTTGGAACATGGTCAATCATTTCCTGGAGATGATAATGGTAATTTTTCTATTGGCATGAAGAATTTGAACATGAAATTTAAGGATGCTACGTCTGCTGCTCAAGCAGAGGCTGAGTTTGCAGAACAAGCAAGCCTAGCTGCCAGAGGTGTTGTCGAACTTTCAAGGTAATATTGTATTGAGGATGGTGGTTCGTGCCACTTAGGTTTCAAGGATGAAAGGTTGGAACACGGGCAATCATTTCCTGGAGATGGTAATGGTAATTTTTCTGTTGGCAGGCAGAATTGGAACATGAAATTTAAGCACTCTAACTCTTCTGCTCAAGCAACGGCAGATTTTGCAGAACATGCAAGCCTAGCTGGTAGAGTTGTTGTTGAACTTTCAAGGTAATATTGTATTGAGGATGGTGGTTCATGCCACTTAGGTTTCAAGGATGAAAGATTGGAATATGGGCAATCATTTCCCGGAGATGGTAGTTTTTCTATTGGGAGGCAGAATTGGAGCATGAAATTTAAGGATGCTACCTCTGTTGCTCAAGCAGCGGCTGATTTTGCAGAAAATGCAAGCCTAGCTGCGAGAGCTGTTGTAGAACTTTCAAGGCAATATTATGTTGATGATGGTGGTTCATGCCACTTAGGTTTCAAGGATGAAAGGTTGGAACAAGGGCAATCATTTCCTGGAGATGGTAATGGTAATTTTTCTGTTGGAAGGTAGAATTGGAACAAGAAATTTAAGGATGCTACCTCTGCTACTCAAGCAGCGGTTGAGTTTGCAGAACAAGCAAGCCTAGCTGCCAGAGTTGTTGTCGAACTTTCAAGGTAATGTTGTATTGAGGATGGTGGTTCATGCCACTTAGGTTTCAAGGATGAAAGGTCGGAACACGGGCAATCATTTCCTGGAGATGGTAATGGTAATTTTTCTGTTGGCAGACAGAATTGGAACATGAAATTTAAGCATGCTACCTCTGCTGCTCAAGCAGCGGCTGGGTTTGTAGATAATGCATGCCTAGCTGCCAGAGCTGTTGTAGAACTTTCAAGGTAATATTGTATTGATGATGGTGGTTCATGCCACTTTTGTTTCAAGGATGAATGGTTGGAACACGGGCAATTATTTCCTGGAGAGGGTAATGGTAATTTTTCAGTTGGCAGGCAGAATTGGAACATGAAATTTAAGGATGCTACCTCTGCTGTTCAAGCAGCGGCTGAGTTTGCAGAACACGCAAGCCTAGCTGCCAGAGCTGTTGTAGAACTTTCAAGGCAATATTGTGTTGATGATGGTGGTTCATGCCACTTAGGTTTCAAGGATGAGAGGTTGGAACATGGGCAATCATTTCCTGGAGATAGTAATGGTAATTTTTCTGTTAGCGGGCAGAATTGGAACATGAAATTTAAGGATGCTACCTCTGCTTCCCAAGCAGCGGCTGAGTTAGCAGAACATGCAAGCCTAGTTCCAGAGCTGTTGTCAAACTTTCAAGGTAATATTATATTGATGATGGTGGTTCATGCCACTTAGGTTTCTAGGATGAAAGGTTGGAACATGGTCAATCATTTTCTGGAGATGGTAATAGTAATTTTTCTATTGGCAGGCAGAATTGGAACATAAAATTTAAGGATGCTACCTCTCCTGCTCAAGCAGCGGCTGAGTTTGCAGAACATGCAAGCCTAGCTTCCAGAGTTGTTGTCGAACTTTCAAGGTAATATTTTATTGATGATGGTGGTTCATGCCACTTAGGTTTCAAGGATGAAAGGTTGGAACATGGTCAATCATTTTTTGGAGATGGTAATGGTAATTTTTCTGTTGGCAGGCAAAATTGGAACATGAAATTTAAGGATGCTACCTCTGCTGTTCAAGCAGCGGCTGAGTTTTAAGAACATGCAAGCCTAGCTGCCAGAGCTGTTGTAGAACGTTCAAGGCAATATTATGTTGATGATGGTGGTTCATGCCACTTAGGTTTCAAGGATGAAAGGTTGGAATATGGGAAATCATTTCCTGGAGATGGTAATGGTAATTTTTCTGTTGACAGGCAGAATTGGAACATGAAATTTAAGGATGCTACCTCTGCTGCTCAAGAAGCGGGTGAGTTTGCAGAACATGCAAGCCTAGCTGCCAGAGCTGTTGTAGAACTTTCAAGGCAATATTATGTTAATGATGGTGGTTCATGCCAATTTTGTTTCAAGGATGAAAGGTTGGAACACGGGCAATCATTTCCTGGAGATGGTAATGGTAATTTTTCTGTTGGCAGGCAGAATTGGAACATGAAATTTAAGGATGCTACCTCTGCTGTTCAAGCAGTGGCTGAGTTTGCAGAATGTGCAAGCCTAGCTGCCAGAGCTGTTGTAGAACTTTCAAGGCAATATTGTGTTGATGATGGTGGTTCATGCAACTTAGGTTTCAAGGATGAGAGGTTGGAACATGGGCAATCATTTCCTGGAGATGGTAATGGTAATTTTTCTGTTGGCAGGTAGAATTGAAACATGAAATTTAAGGATGCTACCTCTGATGCTCAAGCAGAGGCTGAGTTTGCAGATAATGCAAGCCTAGCTGCTAGAGTTGTTGTCGAACTTTCAAGGTAATATTGTATTGATGATGGTGGTTCATACCACTTAGGTTTCAAGGATGAAAGGTTGGAACATGGTCAATCATTTCCTGGAGATGATAATGGTAATTTTTCTATTGGCATGAAGAATTTGAACATGAAATTTAAGGATGCTACGTCTGCTGCTCAAGCAGAGGCTGAGTTTGCAGAACAAGCAAGCCTAGCTGCCAGAGGTGTTGTCGAACTTTCAAGGTAATATTGTATTGAGGATGGTGGTTCGTGCCACTTAGGTTTCAAGGATGAAAGGTTGGAACACGGGCAATCATTTCCTGGAGATGGTAATGGTAATTTTTCTGTTGGCAGGCAGAATTGGAACATGAAATTTAAGCACTCTAACTCTTCTGCTCAAGCAACGGCAGATTTTGCAGAACATGCAAGCCTAGCTGGTAGAGTTGTTGTTGAACTTTCAAGGTAATATTGTATTGAGGATGGTGGTTCATGCCACTTAGGTTTCAAGGATGAAAGATTGGAATATGGGCAATCATTTCCCGGAGATGGTAGTTTTTCTATTGGGAGGCAGAATTGGAGCATGAAATTTAAGGATGCTACCTCTGTTGCTCAAGCAGCGGCTGATTTTGCAGAAAATGCAAGCCTAGCTGCGAGAGCTGTTGTAGAACTTTCAAGGCAATATTATGTTGATGATGGTGGTTCATGCCACTTAGGTTTCAAGGATGAAAGGTTGGAACAAGGGCAATCATTTCCTGGAGATGGTAATGGTAATTTTTCTGTTGGAAGGTAGAATTGGAACAAGAAATTTAAGGATGCTACCTCTGCTACTCAAGCAGCGGTTGAGTTTGCAGAACAAGCAAGCCTAGCTGCCAGAGTTGTTGTCGAACTTTCAAGGTAATGTTGTATTGAGGATGGTGGTTCATGCCACTTAGGTTTCAAGGATGAAAGGTCGGAACACGGGCAATCATTTCCTGGAGATGGTAATGGTAATTTTTCTGTTGGCAGACAGAATTGGAACATGAAATTTAAGCATGCTACCTCTGCTGCTCAAGCAGCGGCTGGGTTTGTAGATAATGCATGCCTAGCTGCCAGAGCTGTTGTAGAACTTTCAAGGTAATATTGTATTGATGATGGTGGTTCATGCCACTTTTGTTTCAAGGATGAATGGTTGGAACACGGGCAATTATTTCCTGGAGAGGGTAATGGTAATTTTTCAGTTGGCAGGCAGAATTGGAACATGAAATTTAAGGATGCTACCTCTGCTGTTCAAGCAGCGGCTGAGTTTGCAGAACACGCAAGCCTAGCTGCCAGAGCTGTTGTAGAACTTTCAAGGCAATATTGTGTTGATGATGGTGGTTCATGCCACTTAGGTTTCAAGGATGAGAGGTTGGAACATGGGCAATCATTTCCTGGAGATAGTAATGGTAATTTTTCTGTTAGCGGGCAGAATTGGAACATGAAATTTAAGGATGCTACCTCTGCTTCCCAAGCAGCGGCTGAGTTAGCAGAACATGCAAGCCTAGTTCCAGAGCTGTTGTCAAACTTTCAAGGTAATATTATATTGATGATGGTGGTTCATGCCACTTAGGTTTCTAGGATGAAAGGTTGGAACATGGTCAATCATTTTCTGGAGATGGTAATAGTAATTTTTCTATTGGCAGGCAGAATTGGAACATAAAATTTAAGGATGCTACCTCTCCTGCTCAAGCAGCGGCTGAGTTTGCAGAACATGCAAGCCTAGCTTCCAGAGTTGTTGTCGAACTTTCAAGGTAATATTTTATTGATGATGGTGGTTCATGCCACTTAGGTTTCAAGGATGAAAGGTTGGAACATGGTCAATCATTTTTTGGAGATGGTAATGGTAATTTTTCTGTTGGCAGGCAAAATTGGAACATGAAATTTAAGGATGCTACCTCTGCTGTTCAAGCAGCGGCTGAGTTTTAAGAACATGCAAGCCTAGCTGCCAGAGCTGTTGTAGAACGTTCAAGGCAATATTATGTTGATGATGGTGGTTCATGCCACTTAGGTTTCAAGGATGAAAGGTTGGAATATGGGAAATCATTTCCTGGAGATGGTAATGGTAATTTTTCTGTTGACAGGCAGAATTGGAACATGAAATTTAAGGATGCTACCTCTGCTGCTCAAGAAGCGGGTGAGTTTGCAGAACATGCAAGCCTAGCTGCCAGAGCTGTTGTAGAACTTTCAAGGCAATATTATGTTAATGATGGTGGTTCATGCCAATTTTGTTTCAAGGATGAAAGGTTGGAACACGGGCAATCATTTCCTGGAGATGGTAATGGTAATTTTTCTGTTGGCAGGCAGAATTGGAACATGAAATTTAAGGATGCTACCTCTGCTGTTCAAGCAGTGGCTGAGTTTGCAGAATGTGCAAGCCTAGCTGCCAGAGCTGTTGTAGAACTTTCAAGGCAATATTGTGTTGATGATGGTGGTTCATGCAACTTAGGTTTCAAGGATGAGAGGTTGGAACATGGGCAATCATTTCCTGGAGATGGTAATGGTAATTTTTCTGTTGGCAGGTAGAATTGAAACATGAAATTTAAGGATGCTACCTCTGATGCTCAAGCAGAGGCTGAGTTTGCAGATAATGCAAGCCTAGCTGCTAGAGTTGTTGTCGAACTTTCAAGGTAATATTGTATTGATGATGGTGGTTCATACCACTTAGGTTTCAAGGATGAAAGGTTGGAACATGGTCAATCATTTCCTGGAGATGATAATGGTAATTTTTCTATTGGCATGAAGAATTTGAACATGAAATTTAAGGATGCTACGTCTGCTGCTCAAGCAGAGGCTGAGTTTGCAGAACAAGCAAGCCTAGCTGCCAGAGGTGTTGTCGAACTTTCAAGGTAATATTGTATTGAGGATGGTGGTTCGTGCCACTTAGGTTTCAAGGATGAAAGGTTGGAACACGGGCAATCATTTCCTGGAGATGGTAATGGTAATTTTTCTGTTGGCAGGCAGAATTGGAACATGAAATTTAAGCACTCTAACTCTTCTGCTCAAGCAACGGCAGATTTTGCAGAACATGCAAGCCTAGCTGGTAGAGTTGTTGTTGAACTTTCAAGGTAATATTGTATTGAGGATGGTGGTTCATGCCACTTAGGTTTCAAGGATGAAAGATTGGAATATGGGCAATCATTTCCCGGAGATGGTAGTTTTTCTATTGGGAGGCAGAATTGGAGCATGAAATTTAAGGATGCTACCTCTGTTGCTCAAGCAGCGGCTGATTTTGCAGAAAATGCAAGCCTAGCTGCGAGAGCTGTTGTAGAACTTTCAAGGCAATATTATGTTGATGATGGTGGTTCATGCCACTTAGGTTTCAAGGATGAAAGGTTGGAACAAGGGCAATCATTTCCTGGAGATGGTAATGGTAATTTTTCTGTTGGAAGGTAGAATTGGAACAAGAAATTTAAGGATGCTACCTCTGCTACTCAAGCAGCGGTTGAGTTTGCAGAACAAGCAAGCCTAGCTGCCAGAGTTGTTGTCGAACTTTCAAGGTAATGTTGTATTGAGGATGGTGGTTCATGCCACTTAGGTTTCAAGGATGAAAGGTCGGAACACGGGCAATCATTTCCTGGAGATGGTAATGGTAATTTTTCTGTTGGCAGACAGAATTGGAACATGAAATTTAAGCATGCTACCTCTGCTGCTCAAGCAGCGGCTGGGTTTGTAGATAATGCATGCCTAGCTGCCAGAGCTGTTGTAGAACTTTCAAGGTAATATTGTATTGATGATGGTGGTTCATGCCACTTTTGTTTCAAGGATGAATGGTTGGAACACGGGCAATTATTTCCTGGAGAGGGTAATGGTAATTTTTCAGTTGGCAGGCAGAATTGGAACATGAAATTTAAGGATGCTACCTCTGCTGTTCAAGCAGTGGCTGAGTTTGCAGAACACGCAAGCCTAGCTGCCAGAGCTGTTGTAGAACTTTCAAGGCAATATTGTGTTGATGATGGTGGTTCATGCCACTTAGGTTTCAAGGATGAGAGGTTGGAACATGGGCAATCATTTCCTGGAGATAGTAATGGTAATTTTTCTGTTAGCGGGCAGAATTGGAACATGAAATTTAAGGATGCTACCTCTGCTTCCCAAGCAGCGGCTGAGTTAGCAGAACATGCAAGCCTAGTTCCAGAGCTGTTGTCAAACTTTCAAGGTAATATTATATTGATGATGGTGGTTCATGCCACTTAGGTTTCTAGGATGAAAGGTTGGAACATGGTCAATCATTTTCTGGAGATGGTAATAGTAATTTTTCTATTGGCAGGCAGAATTGGAACATAAAATTTAAGGATGCTACCTCTCCTGCTCAAGCAGCGGCTGAGTTTGCAGAACATGCAAGCCTAGCTTCCAGAGTTGTTGTCGAACTTTCAAGGTAATATTTTATTGATGATGGTGGTTCATGCCACTTAGGTTTCAAGGATGAAAGGTTGGAACATGGTCAATCATTTTTTGGAGATGGTAATGGTAATTTTTCTGTTGGCAGGCAAAATTGGAACATGAAATTTAAGGATGCTACCTCTGCTGTTCAAGCAGCGGCTGAGTTTTAAGAACATGCAAGCCTAGCTGCCAGAGCTGTTGTAGAACGTTCAAGGCAATATTATGTTGATGATGGTGGTTCATGCCACTTAGGTTTCAAGGATGAAAGGTTGGAATATGGGAAATCATTTCCTGGAGATGGTAATGGTAATTTTTCTGTTGACAGGCAGAATTGGAACATGAAATTTAAGGATGCTACCTCTGCTGCTCAAGAAGCGGGTGAGTTTGCAGAACATGCAAGCCTAGCTGCCAGAGCTGTTGTAGAACTTTCAAGGCAATATTATGTTAATGATGGTGGTTCATGCCAATTTTGTTTCAAGGATGAAAGGTTGGAACACGGGCAATCATTTCCTGGAGATGGTAATGGTAATTTTTCTGTTGGCAGGCAGAATTGGAACATGAAATTTAAGGATGCTACCTCTGCTGTTCAAGCAGTGGCTGAGTTTGCAGAATGTGCAAGCCTAGCTGCCAGAGCTGTTGTAGAACTTTCAAGGCAATATTGTGTTGATGATGGTGGTTCATGCAACTTAGGTTTCAAGGATGAGAGGTTGGAACATGGGCAATCATTTCCTGGAGATGGTAATGGTAATTTTTCTGTTGGCAGACAGAATTGAAACATGAAATTTAAGGATGCTACCTCTGATGCTCAAGCAGAGGCGGAGTTTGCAGATAATGCAAGCCTAGCTGCTAGAGTTGTTGTCGAACTTTCAAGGTAATATTGTATTGATGATGGTGGTTCATACCACTTAGGTTTCAAGGATGAAAGGTTGGAACATGGGCAATCATTTCCTGGAGATGGTAATGGTAATTTTTCTATTGGCATGAAGAATTTGAACATGAAATTTAAGGATGCTACGTCTGCTGCTCAAGCAGAGGCTGAGTTTGCAGAACAAGCAAGCCTAGCTGCCAGAGGTGTTGTCGAACTTTCAAGGTAATATTGTATTGAGGATGGTGGTTCGTGCCACTTAGGTTTCAAGGATGAAAGGTTGGAACACGGGCAATCATTTCCTGGAGATGGTAATGGTAATTTTTCTGTTGGCAGGCAGAATTGGAACATGAAATTTAAGCACTCTAACTCTTCTGCTCAAGCAACGGCAGATTTTGCAGAACATGCAAGCCTAGCTGGTAGAGTTGTTGTTGAACTTTCAAGGTAATATTGTATTGAGGATGGTGGTTCATGCCACTTAGGTTTCAAGGATGAAAGATTGGAATATGGGCAATCATTTCCCGGAGATGGTAGTTTTTCTATTGGGAGGCAGAATTGGAGCATGAAATTTAAGGATGCTACCTCTGTTGCTCAAGCAGCGGCTGATTTTGCAGAAAATGCAAGCCTAGCTGCGAGAGCTGTTGTAGAACTTTCAAGGCAATATTATGTTGATGATGGTGGTTCATGCTACTTAGGTTTCAAGGATGAAAGGTTGGAACAAGGGCAATCATTTCCAGGAGATGGTAATGGTAATTTTTCTGTTGGAAGGTAGAATTGGAACATGAAATTTAAGGATGCTACGTCTGCTACTCAAGCAGCGGTTGAGTTTGCAGAACATGCAAGCCTAGCTGCCAGAGCTGTTGTAGAACTTTCAAGGCAATATTATGTTGATGATGGTGGTTCATGCCACTTAAGTTGCAAGGATGAAAGGTTGGAACATGGGCAATCATTTCCTGGAGATGGTAATGGTAATTTTTCTGTTGGCAGGCAGAATTGGAACATGAAATTTAAGCATTCTAACTCTTCTGCTTAAGCAACGGCAGATTTTGCAGAACATGCAAGCCTAGCTGCCAGAGTTGTTGTTGAACTTTCAAGGTAATATTGTATTGAGGATGGTGGTTCATGCCACTTAGGTTTTAAGGATGAAAGATTGGAACACGGGCAATCATTTCCTGGAGATAGTAGTGGTAATTTTTCTGTTGGCAGGTAGAATTGGAACATGAAATTTAAGCATGCTACCTATGTTGCTCAAGCAGCAGCTGACTTTGCAGAACATGCAAGACTAGCTGCCAGAGTTGTTATCCAACATTCAAGGTAATATTGTATTGATGATGGTGGTTCATGCCACTTAGGTTTCAAGGATGAAAGGTTGGAACATGGTCAATCATTTTCTAGAGATGGTAATGGTAATTTTTCTGTTGGTAGGCAGAATTGGAAAATGAAATTTAAGGATGCTACCTCTGCTACTCAAGCAGCGGTTGAGTTTGCAGAACATGCAAGCCTAGCTGTCAGAGCAGTTGTAGAACTTTCAAGGCAATATTGAGTTGATGATGGTGGTTTATGCCACTTAAGTTGCAAGGATGAAAGGTTGGAACATGGGCAATCATTTCCTGGAGATAGTAATGTTAATTTTTCTGTTGGTAGGCAGAATTGGAACATGAAATTTAAGCATTCTAACTCTTCTGCTCAAGCAACGGCTGATTTTGCAGAACATGCAAGCCTAGCTGCCAGAGTTGTTGAACTTTCAAGGTAATATTGTATTGAGGATGGTGGTTCATGCCACTTAGGTTTCAAGGATGAAAGATTGGAACACGGGCAATCATTTCCTGGAGATGGTAGTGGTAATTTTTCTGTTGGCAGGTAGAATTGGAACATGAAATTTAAGCATGCTACCTCTGCTGTTCAAGTAGCGGCTGAGTTTGCAGAATGTGCAAGCCTAGCTGCCAGAGCTGTTGTAGAACTTTCAAGGCAATATTGTGTTGATGATGGTGGTTCATGCCACTTAGGTTTCAAGGATGAAAGGTTGGTACATGGTCAATCATTTTCTAGAGATGGTAATGGTAATTTTTCTGTTGGCAGGCAGAATTGGAAAATGAAATTTAAGGATGCTACCTCTGCTACTCAAGCAGCGGCTGAGTTTGCAGAACATGCAAGCCTTGCTTCCAGAGCTGTTGTAGAACTTCTAAGGCAATATTGTGTTGATGATGGTGGTTCATGCCACTTAGGTTTCAAGGATGAAAGGTTGGAACATGGGCAATCCTTTCCTGGAAATGGTAATGGTAATTGTTCTGTTGGCAGGCAGAATTGGAACATGAAATTTAAGGATGCTACCTCTGTTACTCGAGCAACGGCTGTGTTTGCAGAACATGCAAGCCTAGCTGCCAGAGCTGTTGTAGAACGTTCAAGGCAATATTGTGTTGATGATGGTGGTTCATGCCACTTAGGTTTCAAGGATGAAAGGTTGGAACATGGTCAATCATTTCCTGGAGATGGTAATGGTAATTTTTCTGTTGGCAGGCAGAATTGGAACATGAAATTTAAGGATGCTACCTCTGCTGTTCAAGCAGCGGCTGAGTTTGCAGAACATGCAGGCCTAGCTGCCAGAGCTGTTGTAGAACGTTCAAGGCAATATTGTGTTGATGAGGGTGGTTCATGCCACTTAGGTTTCAAGGATGAGAGGTTGGAATATGGGCAATCATTTCCTGGAGATGGTAATTTTTCTGTTGGCAGGAAGAATTGGAACATGAAATTTAAGGATGCTACCTCTGCTGCTCAACCAGAGGCTGAGTTTGCAGATAATGCAAGCCTAGCTACTAGAGTTGTTGTCGAACATTCAAGGCAATATTGTGTTGATGATGGTGGTTCATGCAACTTAGTTTTCAAGGATGAAAGGTTTGAACACGGACAATCATTTCCTAGAGATGGTAATGGTAATTTTTCTATTGGCTGGCAGAATTGGAACATGAAATTTAAGGATGCTACCTCTGTTGCTCGAGCAGTGGCTAAGTTTGCATAACAAGCAAGCCTAGCTGCCAGAGCTGTTGTAGAACGTTCAAGGCAATATTGTGTTGATGATGGTGGTTCATGCCACTTAGGTTTCTAGGATGAAAGGTTGGAACATGGGCAATCATTTCCTGGAGATGGTAATTTTTCTGTTGGCAGGCAGAATTGGAACATGAAATTTAAGAATGCTACCTCATCTGCTTAAGCAGCGGCTGAGTTTGCAGAACAAGCAAGCCTAGCTGCCAGAGCTGTTGTAGAACTTTCAAGGCAATATTGTGTTGATGATGGTGGTTCACGCCACCTAGGTTTCAAGGATGAGAGGTTGGAACATGGGCAATCATTTCCTGGAGATGGTAATGGTAATTTTTCTGTTGGCAGGCAGAATTGGAACATGAAATTTAAGGATGCTACCTCTGCTGCTCAAGCAGAGGCGGAGTTTGCAGAACATGCAAGCCCAGCTGCCAGAGTTGTTGTCGAACTTTCAAGGCAATATTGTGTTGATGATGGTGGTTCATGCCACTTAGGTTTCAAGGATGAAAGGTTGGAACATGGGCAATCCTTTCTTGGAAATGGTAAAGGTAATTGTTCTGTTGGCAGGAAGAATTGAAACGAAAAATTTAAGGATGCTACCTCTGATGCTCAAGTAGAGGCTGAGTTTGTAGATAATGCAAGCCTAGCTGCTAGAGTTATTGTCGAACTTTCAAGGTAATATTGTATTGATGATGGTGGTTCATGCCACTTAGGTTTCAAGGATGAAAGGTTGGAACATGGGCAATCATTTCCTAGAGATGGTAATGGTAATTTTTCTGTTTGCAGGAAGAATTTGAACATGAAATTTAAGGATGCTACCTCTGCTGCTCAAGCAGAGGCTGAGTTTGCAGAACATGCAAGCCTAGCTGCCAGAGGAACTTTCAAGGTAATATTGTATTGATGATGGTGGTTCATGCCACTTAGGTTTCAAGGATGAAAGGTTGGAACACGGGCAATCATTTCCTGGAGATGGTAATGGTAATTTTTCTGTTGGCAGGCAGAATTGGAACATGAAATTTAAGGATGCTACCTCTGCTGCTCAAGCAGCGGCTGAGTTTGCAGAACATGCAAGCCTAGCTGCCAGAGCTGTTGTAGAACTTTCAAGGCAATATGGTGTTGATGATGGTGGTTCATGCCACTTAGGTTTCAAGGATGAAAGGTTGGAACATGGTCAATCATTTTCTGGAAATGGTAATGGTAATAGTTCTGTTGGAAGGCAGAATTGGAACATGAAATTTAAGGATGCTACCTCTGTTTGCTCGAGCAGCGGCTGTGTTTGCAGAACATGCAAGCCTAGCTGCCAGAGCTGTTGTAGAACTTTCAAGGCAATATTGTGTTGATGATGGTGGTTCATGCCACTTAGGTTTCAAGGATGAGAGGTTGGAACATGGTCAATCATTTCCTGGAGATGGTAATGGTAATTTTTCTGTTGGCTGGCAGAATTGGAACATGAAATTTAAGCATGCTACCTCTGCTGCTCAAGCAGCGGCTGGGTTTGTAGATAATGCAAGCCTAGCTGCCAGAGCTGTTGTAGAACTTTCAAGGTAATATTGTATTGATGATGGTGGTTCATGCCACTTTTGTTTCAAGGATGAATGGTTGGAACACGGGCAATTATTTCCTGAAGAGGGTAATGGTAATGTTTCAGTTGGCAGGCAGAATTGGAACATGAAATTTAAGGATGCTACCTCTGCTGTTCAAGCAGCGGCTGAGTTTGCAGAACATGCAAGCCTAGCTGCCATAGCTGTTGTAGAACTTTCAAGGCAATATTGTGTTAATGATGGTGGTTCATGCCACTTAGGTTTCAAGGATGAGAGGTTGGAACATGGGCAATCATTTCCTGGAGATGGTAATGGTAAATTTTCTGTTAGCGGGCAGAATTGGAACATGAAATTTAAGGATGCTACCTCTGCTGCCCAAGCAGCGGCTGAGTTAGCAGAACATGCAAGCCTAGTTCCAGAGCTGTTGTCGAACTTTCAAGGTAATATTATATTGATGATGGTGGTTCATGCCACTTAGGTTTCTAGGATGAAAGGTTGGAACATGGTCAATCATTTTCTGGAGATGGTAATAGTAATTTTTCTATTGGCAGGCAGAATTGTAACATAAAATTTAAGGATGCTACCTCTCCTGCTCAAGCAGCGGCTGAGTCTGCAGAACATGCAAGCCTAGCTTCCAGAGTTGTTGTCGAACTTTCAAGGTAATATTTTATTGATGATGGTGGTTCATGCCACTTAGGTTTCAAGGATGAAAGGTTGGAACATGGTCAATCATTTTTTGGAGATGGTAATGGTAATTTTTCTGTTGGCAGGCAAAATTGGAACATGAAATTTAAGGATGCTACCTCTGCTGTTCAAGCAGCGGCTGAGTTTTCAGAACATGCAAGCCGAGCTGCCAGAGTTGTTGTAGAACGTTCAAGGCAATATTATGTTGATGATGGTGGTTCATGCCACTTAGGTTTCAAGGATGAAAGGTTGGAATATGGGAAATCATTTCTTGGAGATGGTAATGGTAATTTTTCTGTTGACAGGCAGAATTGGAACATGAAATTTAAGGATGCTACCTCTGCTGCTCAAGCAGCGGGTAAGTTTGCAGAACATGCAAGCCTAGCTGCCAGAGCTGTTGTAGAAATTTCAAGGCAATATTATGTTAATGATGGTGGTTCATGCCAATTTTGTTTCAAGGATGAAAGGTTGGAACACGGGCAATCATTTCCTGGAGATGGTAATGGTAATTTTTCTGTTGGCAGGCAGAATTGGAACATGAAATTTAAGGATGCTACCTCTGTTGTTCAAGCAGTGGCTGAGTTTGCAGAATGTGCAAGCCTAGCTGCCAGAGCTGTTGTAGAACTTTCAAGGCAATATTGTATTGATGATGGTGGTTCATACCACTTAGGTTTCAAGGATGAAAGGTTGGAACATGGGCAATCATTTCCTGGAGATGGTAATGGTAATTTTTCTATTGGCATGAAGAATTTGAACATGAAATTTAAGGATGCTACGTCTGCTGCTCAAGCAGAGGCTGAGTTTGCAGAACAAGCAAGCCTAGCTGCCAGAGGTGTTGTCGAACTTTCAAGGTAATATTGTATTGAGGATGGTGGTTCGTGCCACTTAGGTTTCAAGGATGAAAGGTTGGAACACGGGCAATCATTTCCTGGAGATGGTAATGGTTCTATTGGGAGGCAGAATTGGAGCATGAAATTTAAGGATGCTACCTCTGTTGCTCAAGCAACGGCTGATTTTGCAGAAAATGCAAGCCTAGCTGCGAGAGCTGTTGTAGAACTTTCAAGGCAATATTATGTTGATGATGGTGGTTCATGCCACTTAGGTTTCAAGGATGAAAGGTTGGAACATGGGCAATCATTTCCTGGAGATGGTAATGGTAATTTTTCTGTTGGCAGGTAGAATTAGAACATGAAATTTAAGGATGCTACCTCTGTTGCTCAAGCAGCGGCTGAGTTTGGAGAACATGCAAGCCTAGCTGCCAGAGCTGTTGTAGAACTTTCAAGGCAATATTGTATTGATGATGGTGGTTCATTCCACTAAGGTTTCAAGGATGAAAGGTTGGAACATGGGCAATCATTTCCTGGAGATGGTAATGGTAATTTTTCTATTGGCAGGCAGAATTGGAACATGAAATTTAAGGATGCTACCTCTGCTGCTCAAGCAACGGCTGAGTTTGTAGAACATCCAAGCCTAGCTGCCAGAGTTGTTGTTGAACTTTCAAGGTAATATTGTATTGAGGATGGTGGTTCATGCCACTTAGGTTTCAAGGATGAAAGATTGGAACACGGGCAATCCTTTCCTGGAGATAGTAGTGGTAATTTTTCTGTTGGCAGGTAGAATTGGAACATGAAATTTAAGCATGCTACCTATGTTGCTCAAGCAGCAGCTGACTTTGCAGAACATGCAAGACTAGCTGCCAGAGTTGTTATCCAACATTCAAGGTAATATTGTATTGATGATGGTGGTTCATGCCACTTAGGTTTCAAGGATGAAAGGTTGGAACATGGTCAATCATTTTCTAGAGATGGTAATGGTAATTGTTCTGTTGGCAGGCAGAATTGGAAAATGAAATTTAAGGATGCTACCTCTACTACTCAAGACGCGGTTGAGTTTGCAGAACATGCAAGCCTAGCTGTCAGAGCTGCTGTAGAACTTTCAAGGCAATATTGTGTTGATGATGGTGGTTCATGCCACTTAAGTTGCAAGGATGAAAGGTTGGAACATGGGCAATCATTTCCTGGAGATGGTAATGTTAATTTTTCTGTTGGTAGGCAGAATTGGAACATGAAATTTAAGCATTCTAACTCTTCTGCTCAAGCAACGGCTGATTTTGCAGAACATGCAAGCCTAGCTGCCAGAGTTGTTGAACTTTCAAGGTAATATTGTATTGAGGATGGTGGTTCATGCCACTTAGGTTTCAAGGATGAAAGATTGGAACACGGGCAATCATTTCCTGGAGATGGTAGTGGTAATTTTTCTGTTGGTAGGTAGAATTGGAACATGAAATTTAAGCATGCTACCTCTGCTGTTCAAGTAGCGGCTGAGTTTGCAGAATGTGCAAGCCTAGCTGCCAGAGCTGTTGTAGAACTTTCAAGCCAATATTGTGTTGATGATGGTGGTTCATGCCACTTAGGTTTCAAGGATGAAAGGTTGGAACATGGTCAATCATTTTCTAGAGATGGTAATGGTAATTTTTCTGTTGGCAGGCAGAATTGGAAAATGAAATTTAAGGATGCTACCTCTGCTACTCAAGCAGCAGCTGAGTTTGCAGAACATGCAAGCCTTGCTTCCAGAGCTGTTGTAGAACTTTCAAGGCAATATTGTGTTGATGATGGTGGTTCATGCCACTTAGGTTTCAAGGATGAAAGGTTGGAACATGGGCAATCCTTTCCTGGAAATGGTAATGGTAACTGTTCTGTTGGCAGGCAGAATTGGAACATGAAATTTAAGGATGCAACCTCTGTTACTCGAGCAACGACTGTGTTTGCAGAACATGCAAGCCTAGCTGCCAGAGCTGTTGTAGAACGTTCAAGGCAATATTGTGTTGATGATGGTGGTTCATGCCACTTAGGTTTCAAGGATGAAAGGTTGGAACATGGTCAATCATTTCCTGGAGATGGTAATGGTAATTTTTTCTGTTGGCAGGCAGAATTGGAACATGAAATTTAAGGATGCTACCTCTGCTGTTCAAGCAGCGGCTGAGTTTGCAGAACATGCAAGCCTAGCTGCCAGAGCTGTTGTAGAACGTTCAAGGCAATATTGTGTTGATGAGGGTGGTTCATGCCACTTAGGTTTCAAGGATGAGAGGTTGGAATATGGGCAATCATTTCCTGGAGATGGTAATTTTTCTGTTGGCAGGAAGAATTGGAACATGAAATTTAAGGATGCTACCTCTGCTGCTCAACCAGAGGCTGAGTTTGCAGATAATGCAAGCCTAGCTACTAGAGTTGTTGTCGAACTTTCAAGGCAGTATTGTGTTGATGATGGTGGTTCATGCAATTTAGTTTTCAAGGATGAAAGGTTTGAACACGGACAATCATTTCCTGGAGATGGTAATTGTAATTTTTCTATTGGCTGGCAGAATTGGAACATGAAATTTAAGGATGCTACCTCTGTTGCTCGAGCAATGGCTAAGTTTGCATAACAAGCAAGCCTAGCTGCCAGAGCTGTTGTAGAACGTTCAAGGCAATATTGTGTTGATGATGGTGGTTCATGCCACTTAGGTTTCTAGGATGAAAGGTTGGAACATGGGCAATCATTTCCTGGAGATGGTAATTTTTCTGTTGGCAGGCAGAATTGGAACATGAAATTTAAGAATGCTACCTCATCTGCTCAAGCAGCGGCTGAGTTTGCAGAACAAGCAAGCCTAGCTGCCAGAGCTGTTGTAGAACTTTCAAGGCAATATTGTGTTGATGATGGTGGTTCACGCCACCTAGGTTTCAAGGATGAGAGGTTGGAACATGGGCAATCATTTCCTGGAGATGGTAATGGTAATTTTTCTGTTGGCAGGCAGAATTGGAACATGAAATTTAAGGATGCTACCTCTGCTGCTCAAGCAGAGGCGGAGTTTGCAGAACATGCAAGCCTAGCTGCCAGAGTTGTTGTCAAACTTTCAAGGCAATATTGTGTTGATGATGGTGGTTCATGCCACTTAGGTTTCAAGGATGAAAAGTTGGAACATGGGCAATCCTTTCCTGGAAATGGTAAAGGTAATTGTTCTGTTGGCAGGAAGAATTGAAACGAAAAATTTAAGGATGCTACCTCTGATGCTCAAGCAGAGGCTGAGTTTGTAGATAATGCAAGCCTAGCTGCTAGAGTTGTTGTCGAACTTTCAAGGTAATATTGTATTGATGATGGTGGTTCATGCCACTTAGGTTTCAAGGATGAAAGGTTGGAACATGGGCAATCATTTCCTAGAGATGGTAATGGTAATTTTTCTGTTTGCAGGAAGAATTTGAACATGAAATTTAAGGATGCTACCTCTGCTGCTCAAGCAGAGGCTGAGTTTGCAGAACATGCAAGCCTAGCTGCCAGAGGAACTTTCAAGGTAATATTGTATTGATGATGGTGGTTCATGCCACTTAGGTTTCAAGGATGAAAGGTTGGAACACGGGCAATCATTTCCTGGAGATGGTAATGGTAATTTTTCTGTTGGCAGGCAGAATTGGAACATGAAATTTAAGGATGCTACCTCTGCTGCTCAAGCAGCGGCTGAGTTTGCAGAACATGCAAGCCTAGCTGCCAGAGCTGTTGTAGAACTTTCAAGGCAATATGGTGTTGATGATGGTGGTTCATGCCACTTAGGTTTCAAGGATGAAAGGTTGGAACATGGTCAATCATTTTCTGGAAATGGTAATGGTAATAGTTCTGTTGGAAGGCAGAATTGGAACATGAAATTTAAGGATGCTACCTCTGTTGCTCGAGCAGCGGCTGTGTTTGCAGAACATGCAAGCCTAGCTGCCAGAGCTGTTGTAGAACATTCAAGGCAATATTATGTTGATGATGGTGGTTCATGCCACTTAGGTTTCAAGGATGAGAGGTTGGAACATGGTCAATCATTTCCTGGAGATGGTAATGGTAATTTTTCTATTGGCTGGCAGAATTGGAACATGAAAATTAAGGATGCTACCTCTGTTGCTCGAGCAGTGGCTAAGTTTGCAGAACAAACAAGCCTAGCTGCCAGAGCTATTGTAGAATGTTCAAGGCAATATTGTGTTGATGATGGTGGTTCATGCCACTTAGGTTTCAAGGATGAAAGGTTGGAATATGGGCAATCATTTCCTGGAGATGGTAATTTTTCTTTTGGCAGGCAGAATTGGAACATGAAATTTATGGATGCTACCTCATCTGCTGAAGCAACGGCTGAGTTTGCAGAACAAGCAAGCCTAGCTGCCAGAGCTGTTGTAGAACTTTCAAGGCAATATTGTGTTGATGATGGTGGTTCACGCCACTTAGGTTTCAAGGATGAGAGGTTGGAACATGGGCAATCATTTCCTGGAGATGGTAATGGTAATTTTTCTGTTGGCAGGCAGAATTGAAACATGAAATTTAAGGATGCTACCTCTGATGCTCAAGCAGAGGCTGAGTTTGTAGATAATGCAAGCCTAGCTGCCAGAGTTGTTGTCCAACTTTCAAGGTAATATTGTATTGATGATGGTGGTTCATGCCACTTAGGTTTCAAGGATGAAAGGTTGGAACATGGGCAAGCATTTCCTGTAGTTTGTAATGGTAATTTTTCTGTTGGCAAGCAGAATTGGAACATGAAATTTAAGGATGCTACCTCTGCTGCTCAAGCAGAGGCTGAGTTTGCAGAACATGCAAGCCTAGCTGCCAGAGTTGTTGTCGAACTATCAAGGAAATATTGTGTTGATGATGGTGGTTCATGCCACTTCGTCTTCAAGGATGAAATGTTGGAACATGGGCAATCCTTTCCTGGAAATGGTAAAGGTAATTGTTCTGTTGGCAGGAAGAATTGAAACACAAAATTTAAGGATGCTACCTCTGATGCTCAAGCAGAGGCTGAGTTTTTAGATAATGCAAGCCTAGCTTCCAGAGTTGTTGTTGAACTTTCAAGGTAATATTGTATTGATGATGGTGGTTCATGCCACTTAGGTTCCAAGGATGAAAGGTTGGAACATGGGCAATCATTTCCTAGAGATGGTAATGGTAATTTTTCTATTTGCAGGAAGAATTTGAACATGAAATTTAAGGATGCTACCTTTGCTGCTCAAGCAGAGGCTGAGTTTGCAGAACATGCAAGCCTAGCTGCCAGAGGAACTTTCAAGGTAATATTGTATTGATGATGGTGGTTCATGCCACTTAGGTTTCAAGGATGAAAGGTTGGAACACGGGCAATCCTTTCCTGGAGATGGTAATGGTAATTTTTCTGTTGGCAGGCAGAATTGGAACATGAAATTTAAGGATGCTACCTCTGCTGCTCAAGCAGCGGATGAGTTTGCAGAACATGCAAGCCTAGCTGCCAGAGCTGTTGTAGAACTTTCAAGGCAATATTGTGTTGATGATGGTGGTTCATGCCACTTAGGTTTCAAGGATGAAAGGTTGGAACATGGTCAATCATTTTCTTGAAATGGTAATGGTAATTGTTCTGTTGGCAGGCAGAATTGGAACATGAAATTTAAGGATGTTACCTCTGTTGCTCGAGCAGTGGCTAAGTTTGCAGAACAAACAAGCCTAGCTGCCAGAGGTATTGTAGAATGTTCAAGGCAATATTGTGTTGATGATGGTGGTTCATGCCACTTAGGTTTCAAGGATGAAAGGTTGGAACATGGGCAATCCTTTCCTGGAAATGGTAATGGTAATTGTTCTGTTGGCAGGAAGAATTTGAACATGAAATTTAAGGATGCTACCTCTGCTGCTCAAGCAGAGGTTGAGTTTGCAGAACATGCAAGCCTAGCTGCCAGAGTTGTTGTCGAACTTTAAAGGTAATATTGTATTGAGGATGGTGCTTCATGCCACTTAGGTTTTAAGGATGAAAGGTTGGAACACGGGCAATCATTTCCTGGAGATGGTAATGGTAATTTTTCTGTTGGCAGGCAGAATTGGAACATGAAATTTAAGGATGCTACCTCTGCTGCTCAAGCAGCGACTGAGTTTGCAGAACATGCAAGCCTAGCTGCCAGAACTGTTGTAGAACTTTCAAGGCAATATGGTGTTGATGATGGTGGTTTATGCCACTTAGGTTTCAAGGATGAAAGGTTGGAACATGGTCAATCATTTTCTGAAAATGGTAATGGTAATAGTTCTGTTGGAAGGCAGAATTGGAACATGAAATTTAAGGATGCTACCTCTGTTGCTCGAGCAGCGGCTATGTTTGCAGAACATGCAAGCCTAGCTGCCAGAGCTGTTGTAGAACTTTCAAGGAAATATTGTGTTGATGATGGTGGTTCATGCCACTTAGGTTTCAAGGATGAGAGGTTGGAACATGGTCAATCATTTCCTGGAGATGGTAATGGTAATTTTTCTGTTGGCTGGCAGAATTGGAACATGAAATTTAAGGATGCTACCTCTGTTGCTCGAGCAGTGGCTAAGTTTGCAGAACAAACAAGCCTAGCTGCCAGAGCTATTGTAGAACGTTCAAGGCAATATTGTGTTGATGATGGTGGTTCATGCCACTTAGGTTTCAAGGATGAAAGGTTGGAATATGGGCAATCATTTCCTGGAGATGGTAACTTTTCTTTTGGCAGGCAGAATTGGAACATGAAATTTAAGGATGCTACCTCATCTGCTCAAGCAGCGGCTGAGTTTGCAAAACAAGCAAGCCTAGCTGCCAGAGCTATTGTAGAACTTTCAAGGCAATATTGTGTTGATGATGGTGGTTCACGCCACTTAGGTTTCAAGGATGAGAGGTTGAAACATGGGCAATCATTTCCTGGAGATGGTAATGGTAATTTTTCTATTGGCAGGCAGATTTGAAACATGAAATTTAAGGATGCTACCTCTGATGCTCAAGCAGAGGCTGAGTTTGTAGATAATGCAAGCCTAGCTGCCAGAGTTGTTGTCGAACTTTCAAGGTAATATTATATTGATGATGGTGGTTCATGCCACTTAGGTTTCAAGGATGAAAGGTTGGAACATGGGCAATCATTTCCTGGAGATGGTAAGGGTAATTTTTCTGTTTCCAGGAAGAATTTGAACATGAAATTTAAGGATGCTACCTCTGCTGCTCAAGCAAAGTCTGAGTTTGCAGAACAAGCAAGCCTAGCTGCCAGAGCTGTTGTAGAACTTTCATGGCAATATTTTGTTGATGATGGTGGTTCATGCCACTTAGGTTTCAAGGATCAGAGGTTGGAACATGGGCAATCATTTCCTGGAGATGGTAATGGTAATTTTTCTGTTTGCAGGAAGAATTTGAACATGAAATTTAAGGATGCTACCTTTGCTGCTCAAGCAGAGGCTGAGTTTGCAGAACATGCAAGCCTAGCTGCCAGAGGAACTTTCAAGGTAATATTGTATTGATGATGGTGGTTCATGCCACTTAGGTTTCAAGGATGAAAGGTTGGAACACGGGCAATCATTTCCTGGAGATGGTAATGGTAATTTTTCTGTTGGCAGGCAGAATTGGAAGATGAAATTTAAGGATGCTATCTCTGCTGCTCAAGCAGCGGCTGAGTTTGCAGAACATGCAAGCCTAGCTGCCAGAGTTGTTGTCGAACTTTCAAGGCAATATTGTGTTGATGATGGTGGTTCATGCCACTTAGGTTTCAAGGATGAAAGGTTGGAACATGGGCAATCCTTTCCTGGAAATGGTAAAGGTAATTGTTCTGTTGGCAGGAAGAATTGAAACACAAAATTTAAGGATGCTACCTCTGATGCTCAAGCAGAGGTTGAGTTTTTAGATAATGCAAGCCTAGCTTCCAGAGTTGTTGTCGAACTTTCAAGGTAATATTGTATTGATGATGGTGGTTCATGCCACTTAGGTTTCAAGGATGAAAGGTTGGAACATGGGCAATCATTTCCTGGAGATGGTAATGGTAATTTTTCTGTTTGCAGGAAGAATTTGAACATGAAATTTAAGGATGCTACCTTTGCTGCTCAAGCAGAGGCTGAGTTTGCAGAACATGCAAGCCTAGCTGCCAGAGGAACTTTCAAGGTAATATTGTATTGATGATGGTGGTTCATACCACTTAGGTTTCAAGGATGAAAGGTTGGAACACGGGCAATCATTTCCTGGAGATGGTAATGGTAATTTTTCTGTTGGCAGGCAGAATTGGAACATGAAATTTAAGGATGCTACCTCTGCTGCTCAAGCAGCGGCTGGGTTTGCAGAACATGCAAGCCTAACTGCCAGAGCTGTTGTAGAACATTCAAGGCAATATTGTGTTGATGATGGTGGTTCATGCCACTTAGGTTTCAAGGATGAAAGGTTGGAACATGGTCAATCATTTTCTGGAAATGGTAATGGTAATTGTTCTGTTGGCAGGCAGAATTGGAACATGAAATTTAAGGATGCTACCTCTGTTGCTCGAGCAACGGCTGTGTTTGCAGAACATGCAAGCCTAGCTTCCAGAGCTGTTGAAGAACTTTCAAGGCAATATTGTGTTGATGATGGTGGTTCATGCTACTTAGGTTTCAAGGATGAAAGGTTGGAACATGGGCAATCCTTTCCTGGAAATGGTAATGGTAATTGTTCTGTTGGCAGGAAGAATTGAAACATAAAATTTAAGGATGCTACCTATGATGCTCAAGCAGAGGCTGAGTTTGCAGATAATGCAAGCCTAGCTGCCAGAGTTGTTGTCGAACTTTCAAGGTAATATTGTATTGATGATGGTGGTTCATGCCACTTAGGTTTCAAGGATGAAAGATTGGAACATGGGCAATCATTTCCTGGAGATGGTAATGGTAATTTTTCTGTTTGCAGGAAGAATTTGAACATGAAATTTAAGGATGCTACCTCTACTGCTCAAGTAGAGGCTGAGTTTGCAGAACATGCAAGCCTAGCTGCCAGAGTTGTTGTCGAACTTTAAAGGTAATATTGTATTGAGGATGGTGCTTCAAGCCACTTAGGTTTTAAGGATGAAAGGTTGGAACACGGGCAATCATTTCCTGGAGATGGTAATGGTAATTTTTCTGTTGGCAGGCAGAATTGGAACATGAAATTTAAGGATGCTACCTCTGCTGCTCAAGCAGCGGCTGAGTTTGCAGAACATGCAAGCCTAGCTGCCAGAGCTGTTGTAGAACTTTCAAGGCAATATGGTGTTGATGATGGTGGTTTATGCCACTTAGGTTTCAAGGATGAATGGTTGGAACATGGTCAATCATTTTCTGGAAATGGTAATGGTAATAGTTCTGTTGGAAGGCAGAATTGGAACATGAAATTTAAGGATGCTACCTCTGTTGCTCGAGCAGCGGCTGTGTTTGCAGAACATGCAAGCCTAGCTGCCAGAGCTGTTGTAGAACTTTCAAGGCAATATTGTGTTGATGATGGTGGTTCATGCCACTTAGGTTTCAAGGATGAGAGGTTGGAACATGGTCAATCATTTCCTGGAGATGGTAATGGTAATTTTTCTGTTGGCTGGCAGAATTGGAACATGAAATTTAAGGATGCTACCTCTGTTGCTCGAGCAGTGGCTAAGTTTGCAGAACAAGCAAGCCTAGCTGCCAGAGGTATTGTAGAACGTTCAAGGCAATATTGTGTTGATGATGGTGGTTCATGCCACTTAGGTTTCAAGGATGAAAGGTTGGAATATGGGCAATCATTTCCTGGAGATGGTAATTTTTCTTTTGGCAGGCAGAATTGGAACATGAAATTTAAGGATGCTACCTCATCTGCTCAAGCAGCGGCTGAGTTTGCAGAACAAGCAAGCCTAGCTGCCAGAGCTGTTGTAGAACTTTCAAGGCAATATTGTGTTGATGATGGTGGTTCACGCCACTTAGGTTTCAAGGATGAGAGGTTGGAACATGGGCAATCATTTCCTGGAGATGGTAATGGTAATTTTTCTGTTGGCAGGCAGAATTGAAACATGAAATTTAAGGATGCTACCTCTGATGCTCAAGCAGAGGCTGAGTTTGTAGATAATGCAAGCCTAGCTGCCAGAGTTGTTGTCGAACTTTCAAGGTAATATTGTATTGATGATGGTGGTTCATGCCACTTAGGTTTCAAGGATGAAAGGTTGGAACATGGGCAATCATTTCCTGGAGATGGTAATGGTAATTTTTCTGTTTGCAGGAAGAATTTGAACATGAAATTTAAGGATGCTACCTCTGCTGCTCAAGTTGAGGCTGAGTTTGCAGAACATGCAAGCCTAGCTGCCAGAGTTATTGTCGAACTTTAAAGGTAATATTGTATTGAGGATGGTGCTTCAAGCCACTTAGGTTTTAAGGATGAAAGGTTGGAACACGGGCAATCATTTCCTGGAGATGGTAATGGTAATTTTTTTGTTGGCAGGCAGAATTGGAACATGAAATTTAAGGATGCTACCTCTGCTGCTCAAGCAGCGGCTGAGTTTGCAGAACATGCAAGCCTAGCTGCCAGAGCTGTTGTAGAACTTTCAAGGCAATATGGTATTGATGATGGTGGTTTATGCCACTTAGGTTTCAAGGATGAAAGGTTGGAACATGGTCAATCATTTTCTGGAAATGGTAATGGTAATAGTTCTGTTGGAAGGCAGAATTGGAACATGAAATTTAAGGATGCTACCTCTGTTGCTCGAGCAGCGGCTGTGTTTGCAGAACATGCAAGCCTAGCTGCCAGAGCTGTTGTAGAACATTCAAGGCAATATTGTGTTGATGATGGTGGTTCATGCCACTTAGGTTTCAAGGATGAGAGGTTGGAACATGGTCAATCATTTCCTGGAGATGGTAATGGTAATTTTTCTGTTGGCTGGCAGAATTGGAACATGAAATTTAAGGATGCTACCTCTGTGGCTCGAGCAGTGGCTAAGTTTGCAGAACAAGCAAGCCTAGCTGCCAGAGGTATTGTAGAACGTTCAAGGCAATATTGTGTTGATGATGGTGGTTCATGCCACTTAGGTTTCAAGGATGAAAGGTTGGAATATGGGCAATCATTTCCTGGAGATGGTAATTTTTCTTTTGGCAGGCAGAATTGGAACATGAAATTTAAGGATGCTACCTCATCTGCTCAAGCAGCGGCTGAGTTTGCAGAACAAGCAAGCCTAGCTGCCAGAGCAGTTGTAGAACTTTCAAGGCAATATTGTGTTGATGATGGTGGTTCACGCCACTTAGGTTTCAAGGATGAGAGGTTGGAACATGGGCAATCATTTCCTGGAGATGGTAATGGTAATTTTTCTATTGGCAGGCAGAATTGAAACATGAAATTGAAGGATGCTACCTCTGATGCTCAAGCAGAGGCTGAGTTTGTAGATAATGCAAGCCTAGCTGCCAGAGTTGTTGTCGAACTTTCAAGGTAATATTGTATTGATGATGGTGGTTCATGCCACTTAGGTTTCAAGGATGAAAGTTTGGAACATGGGCAATCATTTCCTGGAGATGGTAATGGTAATTTTTCTGTTTGCAGGAAGAATTTGAACTTGAAATTTAAGGATGCTACCTCTGCTGCTCAAGTAGAGGCTGAGTTTGCAGAACATGCAAGCCTAGCTGCCAGAGTTGTTGTCGAACTTTCAAGGCAATATTGTGTTGATGATGGTGGTTCATGCCACTTAGGTTTCAAGGATTAAAGGTTGGAACATGGGCAATCCTTTCCTGGAAATGGTAAAGGTAATTGTTCTGTTGGCAGGAAGAATTGAAACACAAAATTTAAGGATGCTACCTCTGATGCTCAAGCAGAGGCTGAGTTTTTAGATAATGCAAGCCTAGCTTCCAGAGTTGTTGTCAAACTTTCAAGGTAATATTGTATTGATGATGGTGGTTCATGCCACTTAGGTTTCAAGGATGAAAGGTTGGAACATGGGCAATCATTTCCTGGAGATGGTAATGGTATTTTTTCTGTTTGCAGGAAGAATTTGAACATGAAATTTAAGGATGCTACCTTTGCTGCTCAAGCAGAGGCTGAGTTTGCAGAATATGCAAGCCTAGCTGCCAGAGGAACTTTTAAGGTAATATTGTATTGATGATGGTGGTTCATGCCACTTAGGTTTCAAGGATGAAAGGTTGGAACACGGGCAATCATTTCCTGGAGATGGTAATGGTAATTTTTCTATTGGCAGGCAGAATTGGAACATGAAATTTAAGAATGCTACCTCTGCTGCTCAAGCAGTGGCTGAGTTTGCAGAACATGCAAGCCTAGCTGCCAGAGCTGTTGTAGAACTTTCAAGGCAATATTGTGTTGATGATGGTGGTTCATGCCACTTAGGTTTCAAGGATGAAAGGTTGGAACATGGTCAATCATTTTCTGGAAATGGTAATGGTAATTGTTCTGTTGGCAGGCAGAATTGGAACATGAAATTTAAGGATGCTACCTCTGTTGCTCGAGCAACGGCTGTGTTTGCAGAACATGCAAGCCTAGCTTCCAGAGCTGTTGAAGAACTTTCAAGGCAATATTGTGTTGATGATGGTGGTTCATGCTACTTAGGTTTCAAGGATAAAAGGTTGGAACATGGGCAATCCTTTCCTGGAAATGGTAATGGTAATTGTTATGTTGGCAGGAAGAATTGAAACATGAAATTTAAGGATGCTACCTCTGATGCTCAAGCAGAGGCTGAGTTTGCAGATAATGCAAGCCTAGCTGCCAGAGTTGTTGTCGAACTTTTAAGGTAATATTGTATTGATGATGGTGGTTCATGCCACTTAGGTTTCAAGGATTAAAGGTTGGAACATGGGCAATCATTTCCTGGAGATGGTAATGGTAATTTTTCTGTTTGCAGGAAGAATTTGAACATGAAATTTAAGGATGCTACCTTTGCTGCTCAAGCAGAGGCTGAGTTTGCAGAACATGCAAGCCTAGCTGCCAGAGGAACTTTCAAGGTAATATTGTATTGATGATGGTGGTTCATGCCACTTAGGTTTCAAGGATGAAAGGTTGGAACACGGGCAATCATTTCCTGGAGATGGTAATGGTAATTTTTCTGTTGGCAGGCAGAATTGGAACATAAAATTTAAGGATGCTACCTCTGCTGCTCAAGCAGAGGCTGAGTTTGCAGATAATGCAAGCCTAGCTGCCAGAGTTGTTGTCGAACTTTCAAGGTAATATTGTATTGATGATGGTGGTTCATGCCACATAGGTTTCAAGGATGAAAGGTTGGAACATGGGCAATCATTTCCTAGAGATGGTAATGGTAATTTTTCAGTTTGCAGGAAGAATTTGAACATGAAATTTAAGGATGCTACCTCTGCTGCTCAAGCAGAGGCTGAGTTTGCAGAACATGCAAGCCTAGCTGCCAGAGCTGTTGTAGAACTTTCAAGGCAATATTTTATTGAGGATGGTGCTTCATGCCACTTAGGTTTTAAGGATGAAAGATTGGAACACGGGCAATCATTTCCTGGAGATGGTAATGGTAATTTTTCTGTTGGCAGGCAGAATTGGAATATGAAATTTAAGGATGCCACCTCTGTTGCTCGAGCAGCAGGTGAGTTTGCAGAACATGCAAGCCTAGCTTCCAGAGCTGTTGTAGAACTTTCAAGGTAATATTGTGTTGATGATGGTGGTTCATGCCACTTAGGTTTCAAGGATGAAAGGTTGGAACATGGTCAATCATTTTGTGGAAATGGTAATGGTAATAGTTCTGTTGGAAGGCAGAATTGGAATATGAAATTTAAGGATGCTACCTCTGTTGCTCGAGCAGCGGCTGTGTTTGCAGAACATGCAAGCCTAGCTGCCAGAGCTGTTGTAGAACTTTCAAGGCAATATTGTGTTGATGATGGTGGTTCATGCCACTTAGGTTTCAAGGATGAGAGGTTGGAACATGGTCAATCATTTCCTGGAGATGGTAATGGTAATTTTTCTGTTGGCTGGCAGAATTGGAACATGAAATTTAAGGATGCTACCTCTGTTGCTCGAGCAATGGCTAAGTTTGCAGAACAAGCAAGCCTAGCTGCCAGAGCTATTGTAGAACGTTCAAGGCAATATTGTGTTGATGATGGTGGTTCATGCCACTTAGGTTTCAAGGATGAAAGGTTGGAATATGGGCAATCATTTCCTGGAGATGGTAATGGTAATTTTTCTGTTGGCAGGCAGAATTGAAACATGAAATTTAAGGATGCTACCTCTGATGCTCAAGCAGAGGCTGAGTTTGTAGATAATGCAAGCCTAGCTGCCAGAGTTGTTGTCGAACTTTCAAGGTAATATTGTATTGATGATGGTGGTTCATGCCACTTAGGTTTCAAGGATGAATGGTTGGAACATGGGCAATCATTTCCTGGAGATGGTAATGGTAATTTTTCTATTAACAGGCAGAATTGGAACATGAAATTTAAGGATGCTACCTCTGCTGCTCAAGCAGAGTCTGAGTTTGCAGAACATGCAAGCCTAGCGGCCAGAGTTGTTGTCGAACTTTCAAGGCAATATTGTGTTGATGATGGTGGTTCATGCCACTTAGGTTTCAAGGATGAAAGGTTGGAACATGGGCAATCCTTTCCTGGAAATGGTAAAGGTAATTGTTCTGTTGGCAGGAAGAATTGAAACACAAAATTTAAGGATGCTACCTCTGATGCTCAAGCAGAGGCTGAGTTTTTAGATAATGCAAGCCTAGCTTCCAGAGTTGTTGTTGAACTTTCAAGGTAATATTGTATTGATGATGGTGGTTCATGCCACTTAGGTTTCAAGGATGAAAGGTTGGAACATGGGCAATCATTTCCTGGAGATGGTAATGGTAATTTTTCTGTTTGCAGGAAGAATTTGAACATGAAATTTAAGGATGCTACCTTTGCTGCTCAAGCAGAGGCTGCGTTTGCGGAACATGCAAGCCTAGCTGCCAGAGGAACTTTCAAGGTAATATTGTATTGATGATGGTGGTTCATGCCACTTAGGTTGCAAGGATGAAAGGTTGGAACACGGGCAATCATTTCCTGGAGATGGTAACGGTAATTTTTCTGTTGGCAGGCAGAATTGGAACATGAAATTTAAGGATGCTACCTCTGCTGCTCAAGCAGAGGCTGAGTTTGCAGAACATGCAAGCCTAGCTGCCAGAGTTGTTGTCGAACTTTAAAGGTAATATTGTATTGAGGATGGTGCTTCATGCCACTTAGGTTTTAAGGATGAAAGGTTGGAACACGGGCAATCATTTCCTGGAGATGGTAATGGCAATTTTTCTGTTGGCAGGCAGAATTGGAATATGAAATTTAAGGATGCTACTTCTGCTGCTCAAGCAGCAGCTGAGTTTGCAGAACATGCAAGCCTAGCTTCCAGAGCTGTTGTGGAACTTTCAAGGTAATATTGTGTTGATAATGGTGGTTCATGCCACTTAGGTTTCAAGGATGAAAGGTTGGAACATGGTCAATCATTTTCTGGAAATGGTAATGGTAATAGTTCTGTTGGAAGGCAGAATTGGAACATGAAATTTAAGGATGCTACCTCTGTTGCTCGAGCAGCGGCTGTGTTTGCAGAACATGCAAGCCTAGCTGCCAGAGCTGTTGTAGAACTTTCAAGGCAATATTGTGTTGATGATGGTGGTTCATGCCACTTAGGTTTCAAGGATGAGAGGTTGGAACATGGTCAATCATTTCCTGGAGATGGTAATGGTAATTTTTCTGTTGGCTGGCAGAATTGGAACATGAAATTTAAGGATGCTACCTCTGTTGCTCGAGCAGTGGCTAAGTTTGCAGAACAAGCAAGCCTAGCTGCCAGAGCTATTGTAGAACGTTCAAGGCAATATTGTGTTGATGATGGTGGTTCATGCCACTTAGGTTTCAAGGATGAAAGGTTGGAATATGGGCAATCATTTCCTGGAGATGGTAATTTTTCTTTTGGCAGGCAGAATTGGAACATGAAATTTAAGGATGCTACCTCATCTGCTCAAGCAGTGGCTGAGTTTGCAGAACAAGCAAGCCTAGCTGCCAGAGCTGTTGTAGAACTTTCAAGGCAATATTGTGTTGATGATGGTGGTTCACGCCACTTAGTTTTCAAGGATGAGAGGTTGGAACATGGGCAATCATTTCCTGGAGATGGTAATGGTAATTTTTCTGTTGGCAGGCAGAATTGAAACATGAAATTTAAGGATGCTACCTCTGATGCTCAAGCAGAGGCTGAGTTTGTAGATAATGCAAGCCTAGCTGCCAGAGTTGTTGTCGAACTTTCAAGGTAATATTGTATTGATGATGGTGGTTCATGCCACTTAGGTTTCCAGGATGAATGGTTGGAACATGGGCAATCATTTCCTGGAGATGGTAATGGTAATTTTTCTATTAACAGGCAGAATTGGAACATGAAATTTAAGGATGCTACCTCTGCTGCTGAAGCAGAGGCTGAGTTTGCAGAACATGCAAGCCTAGCTGCCAGAGTTGTTGTCGAACTTTCAAGGCAATATTGTGTTGATGATGGTGGTTTATGCCACTTAGGTTTCAAGGATGAAAGGTTGGAACATGGGCAATCCTTTCCTGGAAATGGTAATGGTAATTGTTCTGTTGGCAGGAAGAATTGAAACACAAAATTTAAGGATGCTACCTCTGATGCTCAAGCAGAGGCTGAGTTTTTAGATAATGCAAGCCTAGCTTCCAGAGTTGTTGTCGAACTTTCAAGGTAATATTGTATTGATGATGGTGGTTCATGCCACTTAGGTTTCAAGGATGAAAGGTTGGAACATGGGCAATCATTTCCTGGAGATGGTAATGGTAATTTTTCTGTTTGCAGGAAGAATTTGAACATGAAATTTAAGGATGCTACCTTTGCTGCTCAAGCAGAGGCTGAGTTTGCAGAACATGCAAGCCTAGCTGCCAGAGGAACTTTCAAGGTAATATTGTATTGATGATGGTGGTTCATGCCACTTAGGTTTCAAGGATGAAAGGTTGGAACACGGGCAATCATTTCCTGGAGATGGTAATGGTAATTTTTCTGTTGGCAGGCAGAATTGGAACATGAAATTTAAGGATGCTACCTCTGCTGCTCAAGCAGAGGCTGTGTTTGCAGAACATGCAAGCCTAGCTACCAGAGCTGTTGTAGAACTTTCAAGGCAATATTGTGTTGATGATGGTGGTTCATGCCACTTAGGTTTCAAGGATGAGAGGTTGGAACATGGTCAATCATTTCCAGGAGATGGTAATGGTAATTTTTCTGTTGGCTGGCAGAATTGGAACATGAAATTTAAGGATGCTACCTCTGTTGCTCGAGTAGTGGCTAAGTTTGCAGAACAAGCAAGCCTAGCTGCCAGAGCTATTGTAGAATGTTCAAGGCAATATTATGTTGATGATGGTGGTTCATGCCACTTAGGTTTCAAGGATGAAAGGTTGGAATATAGGCAATCATTTCCTGGAGATGGTAATTTTTCTTTTGGCAGGCAGAATTGGAACATGAAATTTAAGGATGCTACCTCATCTGCTCAAGCAGCGGCTGAGTTTGCAGAACAAGCAAGCCTAGCTGCCAGAGCTGTTGTAGAACTTTCAAGGCAATATTGTGTTGATGATGGTGGTTCATGCCACTTAGGTTTCAAGGATGAGAGGTTGGAACATGGGCAATCATTTCCTGGAGATGGTAATGGTAATTTTTCTATTGGCAGGCAGAATTGAAACATGAAATTTAAGGATGCTACCTCTGATGCTCAAGCAGAGGCTGAGTTTGTAGATAATGCAAGCCTAGCTGCCAGAGTTGTTGTCGAACTTTTAAGGTAATATTGTATTGATGATGGTGGTTCATGCCACTTAGGTTTCAAGGATGAATGGTTGGAACATGGGCAATCATTTCCTGGAGATGGTAATTATAATTTTTCTATTAACAGGCAGAATTGGAACATGAAATTTAAGGATGCTACCTCTGCTGCTCAAGCAGAGGCTGAGTTTGCAGAACATGCAAGCCTAGCTGCCAGAGTTGTTGTCGAACTTTTAAGGCAATATTGTGTTGATGATGGTGGTTCATGCCACTTTGGTTTCAAGGATGAAAGGTTGGAACATGGGCAATCCTTTCCTGGAAATGGTAAAGGTAATTGTTCTGTTGGCAGGAAGAATTGAAACACAAAATTTAAGGATGCTACCTCTGATGCTCAAGCAGAGGCTGAGTTTTTAGATAATGCAAGCCTAGCTTCCAGAGTTGTTGTCGAACTTTCAAGGTAATATTGTATTGATGATGGTGGTTCATGCCACTTAGGTTTCAAGGATGAAAGGTTGGAACATGGGCATTCATTTCCTGGAGAAGGTAATGGTAATTTTTCTGTTTGCAGGAAGAATTTGAACATGAAATTTAAGGATGCTACCTTTGCTGCTCAAGCAGAGGCTGAGTTTGCATAACATGCAAGCCTAGCTGCCAGAGGAACTTTCAAGGTAATATGGTATTGATGATGGTGGTTCATGCCACTTAGGTTGCAAGGATGAAAGGTTGGAACACGGGCAATCATTTCCTGGAGATGGTAACGGTAATTTTTCTGTTGGCAGGCAGAATTGGAACATGAAATTTAAGGATGCTACCTCTGCTGCTCAAGCAGAGGCTGAGTTTGCAGAACATGCAAGCCTAGCTGCCAGAGTTGTTGTCGAACTTTAAAGGTAATATTGTATTGAGGATGGTGCTTCATGCCACTTAGGTTTTAAGGATGAAAGGTTGGAACACGGGCAATCATTTCCTGGAGATGGTAATGGTAATTGTTCTGTTGGCAGGAAGAATTTGAACATGAAATTTAAGGATGCTACCTCTGCTGCTCAAGCAGAGGCTGAGTTTGCAGAACATGCAAGCCTAGCTGCCAGAGTTGTTGTCGAACTTTAAAGGTAATATTGTATTGAGGATGGTGCTTCATGCAACTTAGGTTTTAAGGATGAAAGGTTGGAACACGGGCAATTATTTCCTGGAGATGGTAATGGTAATTTTTCTGTTGGCAGGCAAAATTGGAATATGAAATTTAAGGATGCTACTTCTGCTGCTCAAGCAGCAGCTGAGTTTGCAGAACATGCAAGCCTAGCTTCCAGAGCTGTTGTGGAACTTTCAAGGTAATATTGTGTTGATGATGGTGGTTCATGCCACTTAGGTTTCAAGGATGAAAGGTTGGAACATGGTCAATCATTTTCTGGAAATGGTAATGGTAATAGTTCTGTTGGAAGGCAGAATTGGAACATGAAATTTAAGGATGCTACCTCTGTTGCTCGAGCAGCGGCTGTGTTTGCAGAACATGCAAGCCTAGCTGCCATAGCTGTTGTAGAACTTTCAAGGCAATATTGTGTTGATGATGGTGGTTCATGCCACTTAGGTTTCAAGGATGAGAGGTTGGAACATGGTCAATCATTTCCTGGAGATGGTAATGGTAATTTTTCTGTTGGCTGGCAGAATTGGAACATGAAATTTAAGGATGCTACCTCTGTTGCTCGAGCAGTGGCTAAGTTTGCAGAACAAGCAAGCCTAGCTGCCAGAGCAATTGTAGAACGTTCAAGGCAATATTGTGTTGATGATGGTGGTTCATGCCACTTAGGTTTCAAGGATGAAAGGTTGGAATATGGGCAATCATTTCCTGGAGATGGTAATTTTTCTTTTGGGAGGCAGAATTGGAACATGAAATTTAAGGATGCTACCTCATCTGCTCAAGCAGCGGCTGAGTTTGTAGAACAAGCAAGCCTAGCTGCCTGAGCTGTTGTAGAACTTTCAAGGCAATATTGTGTTGATGATGGTGGTTCACGCCACTTAGGTTTCAATGATGAGAGGTTGGAACATGGGCAATCATTTCCTGGAGATGGTAATGGTAATTTTTCTGTTGGCAGGCAGAATTGAAACATGAAATTTAAGGATGCTACCTCTGATGCTCAAGCAGAGGCTGAGTTTGTAGATAATGCAAGCCTAGCTGCCAGAGTTGTTGTCGAACTTTCAAGGTAATATTGTATTGATGATGGTGGTTCATGCCACTTAGGTTTCAAGGATGAATGGTTGGAACATGGGCAATCATTTCCTGGAGATGGTAATGGTAATTTTTCTATTAACAGGCAGAATTGGAACATGAAATTTAAGGATGCTACCTCTGCTGCTCAAGCAGAGGCTGAGTTTGCAGAACATGCAAGCCTAGCTGCCAGAGTTGTTGTCGAACTTTCAAGGCAATATTGTGTTGATGATGGTGGTTCATGACACTTAGGTTTCAAGGATGAAAGGTTGGAACATGGGCAATCCTTTCCTGGAAATGGTAAAGGTAATTGTTCTATTGGCAGGAAGAATTGAAACACAAAATTTAAGGATGCTACCTCTGATACTCAAGCAGAGGCTGAGTTTTTAGATAATGCAAGCCTAGCTTCCAGAGTTGTTGTCGAACTTTCAAGGTAATATTGTATTGATGATGGTGGTTCATGCCACTTAGGTTTCAAGGATGAAAGGGTTGAACATGGGCAATCATTTCCTGGAGATGGTAATGGTAATGTTTCTGTTTGCAGGAAGAATTTGAACATGAAATTTAAGGATGCTACCTTTGCTGCTCAAGCAGAGGCTGAGTTTGCAGAACATGCAAGCCTAGCTGCCAGAGGAACTTTCAAGGTAATATTGTATGGATGATGGTGGTTCATGCCACTTAGGTTTCAAGGATGAAAGGTTGGAACACGGGCAATCATTTCCTGGAGATGGTAGTGGTAATTTTTCTGTTGGCAGGCAGAATTGGAACATGAAATTTAAGGATGCTACCTCTGCTGCTCAAGCAGAGGCTGAGTTTGCAGATAATGCAAGCCTAGCTGCCAGAGTTGTTGTCGAACTTTCAAGGTAATATTGTATTGATGATGGTGGTTCATGCCACTTAGGTTTCAAGGATGAAAGATTGGAACATGGGCAATCATTTCCTGGAGATGGTAATGGTAATTTTTCTGTTTGCAGGAAGAATTTGAACATGAAATTTAAGGATGCTACCTCTGCTGCTCAAGCAGAGGCTGAGTTTGCAGAACATGCAAGCCTAGCTGCCAAAGTTGTTGTCGAACTTTAAAGGTAATATTGTATTGAGGATGGTGCTTCATGCCACTTAGGTTTTAAGGATGAAAGGTTGGAACACGGGCAATCATTTCCTGGAGATGGCAATGGTAATTTTTCTGTTGGCAGGCAGAATTGGAATATGAAATTTAAGGATGCTACTTATGCTGCTCAAGCAGCAACTGAGTTTGTAGAACATGCAAGCCTAGCTTCCAGAGCTGTTGTGGAACTTTCAAGGTAATATTGTGTTGATGATGGTGGTTCATGCCACTTAGGTTTCAAGGATGAAAGGTTGGAACATGGTCAATCATTTTCTGGAAATGGTAATGGTAATAGTTCTGTTGGAAGGCAGAATTGGAACATGAAATTTAAGGATGCTACCTCTGTTGCTCGAGCAGCGGCTGTGTTTGCAGAACATGCAAGCCTAGCTGCCAGAGCTGTTGTAGAATTTTCAAGGCAATATTGTGTTGATGATGGTGGTTCATGCCACTTAGGTTTCAAGGATGAGAGGTTGGAACATGGTCAATCATTTCCTGGAGATGGTAATGGTAATTTTTCTGTTGGCTGGCAGAATTGGAACATGAAATTTAAGGATGCTACCTCTGTTGCTCGAGCAATGGCTGTGTTTGCAGAACATGCAAGCCTAGCTGCCAAAGCTGTTATAGAACTTTCAAGGCAATATTATATTGATGATGGTGGTTCATGCCACTTAGGTTTCAAGGATGAAAGGTTGGAACATGGGCAATCCTTTCCTGGAAATGGTAATGGTAATTGTTCTGTTTGCAGGCAGAATTTGAACATGAAATTTAAGGATGCTACCTCTATTGCTCGAGCAACGGCTGTGTTTGCAGAACATGCGAGCCTAGCTGCCAGAGCAGTTGTAGAATGTTCAAGGCAATATTGTGTTGATGATGGTGGTTCATGCCACTTAGGTTTCAAGGATGAAAGGTTGGAATATGGGCAATCATTTCCTGAAGATGGTAATTTTTCTGTTGGCAGGCAGAATTGGAACATGAAATTTAAGGATGCTACTTCTGCTGCTCAAGCAGTGGCTGAGTTTGCAGAACATGCAAGTCTAGCTGCCAGAGCTGTTGTAGAACTTTCAAGGCAATATTGTGTTGATGATGGTGGTTCATGCCACTTAGGTTTCAAGGATGAGAGGTTGGAACATGGGCAATCATTTCCTGGAGATGGTAATGGTAATTTTTCTGTTGGCAGGCAGAATTGAAACATGAAATTTAAGGATGCTACCTCTGATGCTCAAGCAGAGGCTGAGTTTGTAGATAATGCAAGCCTAGCTGCCAGAGTTGTTGTCGAACTTTCAAGGTAATATTGTATTGATGATGGTGGTTCATGCCACTTAGGTTTCAAGGATGAAAGGTTGGAACATGGGCAATCATTTCCTGGAGATGGTAATGGTAATTTTTCTGTTGGCATGAAGAATTTGAACATGAAATTTAAGGATGCTACCTCTGCTGCTCAAGCAGAGGCTGAGTTTGCAGAACATGCAAGCCTAGCTGCCAGAGTTGTTGTTGAACTTTCAAGGTAATGTTGTATTGAGGATGGTGGTTCATGCCACTTAGGTTTCAAGGATGAAAGGTCAGAACACGGGCAATCCTTTCCTGGAAATGGTAATGGTAATTGTTCTGTTGGCAGGCAGAATTGGAACATGAAATTTAAGGATGCTACCTCTATTGCTCGAGCAACGGCTGTGTTTGCAGAACAAGCAAGCCTAGCTGCCAGAGCTATTGTAGAATGTTCAAGGCAATATTGTATTGATGATGGTGGTTCATGTCACTTAGGTTTCAAGGATGAAAGGTTGGAATATGGGCAATCATTTCCTGGAGATGGTAATTTTTCTGTTGGCAGGCAGAATTGGAACATGAAATTTAAGGATGCTACCTCTGCTGCTCAAGCAGCGGCTGAGTTTGCAGAACATGCAAGCCTAGCTGCGAGAGCTGTTGTAGAAATTTCAAGGCAATATTGTGTTGATGATGGTGGTTCATGCCACTTAGGTTTCAAGGATGAGAGGTTGGAACATGGGCAATCATTTCCTGGAGATGGTAATGGTAATTTTTCTGTTGGTAGGAATAATTGAAACATGAAATTTAAGGATGGTACCTCTGATGCTCAAGCAGAGGCTGAGTTTGTAGATAATGCAAGCCTAGCTGCCAGAGTTGTTGTCGAACTTTCAAGGTAATATTGTATTGATGCTGGTGGTTCATGCCACTTAGGTTTCAAGGATGAAAGGTTGGAAAATGGGCAATCATTTCCTGGAGATGGTAATGGTAATTTTTCTGTTGGCAGGAAGAATTTGAACATGAAATTTAAGTATGCTACCTCTGCTGCTCAAGCAGCGGCTGAGTTTGCAGAACATGCAAGCCTAGCTGCCAGAGCTGTTGTAGAACTTTCAAGGCAATATTGTGTTGATGATGGTGGTTCATGCCACTTAGGTTTCAAGGATGTAAGGTTGGAACATGGGCAATCATTTCCTGGAGATGGTAATGGTAATTGTTCTGTTGGAAGGCAGAATTGGAACATGAAATTTAAGGATGCTACCTCTGATGCTCAAGCAGAGGCTGAGTTTGTAGATAATGCAAGCCTAGCTGCCAGAGTTGTTGTCGAACTTTCAAGGTAATATTGTATTGATGATGGTGGTTCATGCCACTTAGGTTTCAAGGATGAAAGGTTGGAACATGGGCAATCATTTCCTGGAGATGGTAATGGTAATTTTTCTGTTTGCAGGAAGAATTTGAACATGAAATTTAAGGATGCTACCTCTGCTGCTCAAGCAGAGTCTGAGTTTGCAGAACATGCAAGCCTAGCTGCCAGAACTGTTGTAGAACTTTCATGGCAATATTTTGTTGATGATGGTAGTTCATGCCACTTAGGTTTCAAGGATGAGAGGTTGGAACATGGGCAATCATTTCCTGGAGATGGTAATGGTAATTTTTCTGTTGGCGGGTAGAATTGGAACATGAAATTTAAAGATGCTACCTCTGATGCTCAAGCAGAGGCTGAGTTTGTAGATAATGCAAGCCTAGCTGCCAGAGCTGTTGTTGAACTTTCAAGGTAATATTATATTGATGATGGTGGTTCATGCCATTTAGGTTTCTAGGATGAATGGTTGGAACATGGTCAATCATTTTCTGGAGATGGTAATAGTAATTTTTCTGTTGGCAGGCAGAATTGGAACATAAAATTTAAGGATGCTACCTCTGCTGCTTAATTAGCGACTGAGTTTGCAGAACATGCAGGCCTAGCTGCCAGAGCTACCGTAGAACTTTCATGGCAATATTGTGTTGATGATGGTGGTTCATGCCACTTAGATTTCAAGGATGAAAGGTTGGAACATGGTCAATCATTTTTTGGAGATGGTAATGGTAATTTTTCTGTTGGCAGGCAGAATTGGAACATGAAATTTAAGGATGCTACCTCTGCTGTTCAAGTAGCGGCTGAGTTTTCAGAACATGCAAGCCTAGCTGCCAGAGCTGTTGTAGAACGTTCAAGGCAATATTATGTTGATGATGGTGTTTCATGCCACTTAGGTTTCAAGGATGAAAGGTTGGAATATGGGCAATCATTTCCTGGAGATGGTAATGGTAATTTTTCTGTTAGCAGGCAGAATTGGAACATGAAATTTAAGGATGCTACTTCTGCTGCTCAAGCAGCGGGTGAGTTTGCAGAACATGCAAGCCTAGCTGCCAGAGCTGTTGTAGAACTTTCAAGGCAATATTATGTTAATGATGGTGGTTCATGCCAATTTTGTTTCAAGGATGAAAGGTTGGAACACGGGCAATCATTTCCTGGAGATGGTAATGGTAATTTTTCTGTTGGCAGGCAGAATTGGAACATGAAATTTAAGGATGCTACCTCTGCTGTTCAAGCAGTGGCTGAGTTTGCAGAATGTGCAAGCCTAGCTGCCAGAGCTGTTGTAGAACTTTCAAGGCAATATTGTGTTGATGATGGTGGTTCATGCAACTTAGGTTTCAAGGATGAGAGGTTGGAACATGGGCAATCATTTCCTGGAGATGGTAATGGAAATTTTTCTGTTGGCAGGAAGAATTGAAACATGAAATTTAAGGATGCTACCTCTGATGCTCAAGCAGAGGCTGAGTTTGCAGATAATGCAAGCCTAGCTGCCAGAGTTGTTGTCGAACTTTCAAGGTAATATTGTATTGATGATGGTGGTTCATGCCACTTAGGTTTCAAGGATGAAAGGTTGGAACATGGGCAATCATTTCCTGGAGATGGTAATGGTAATTTTTCTGTTGGCATGAAGAATTTGAACATGAAATTTAAGGATGCTACCTCTGCTGCTCAAGCAGAGGCTGAGTTTGCAGAACAAGCAAGCCTAGCTGCCAGAGTTGTTGTCGAACTTTCAAGGTAATATTGTATTGAGGATGGTGGTTCATGCCACTTAGGTTTCAAGGATGAAAGGTTGGAACACGGGCAATCATTTCCTGGAGATGGTAATGATAATTTTTCTGTTGGCAGGAAGAATTGGAACATGAAATTTAAGCATGCTACCTCTGCTGCTCAAGCAGCGGCTGAGTTTGCAGAACATGCAAGCCTAGCTTCCAGAGCTGTTGTAGAACTTTCAAGGCAATATTGTGTTGATGATGGTGGTTCATGCCACTTAGGTTTCAAGGTTTCAAGGATGAGACACGGGCAATCCTTTCCTGGAAATGGTAATGGTAATTGTTCTGTTGGCAGGTAGAATTGGAACATGAAATTTAAGGATGCTACCTCTGTTGCTCGAGCAACGGCTGTGTTTGCAGAACATGCAAGCCTAGCTGCCAGAGCTGTTGTAGAACGTTCAAGGCAATATTGTATTGATGATGGTGGTTCATGCCACTTAGGTTTCAAGTATAAAAGGTTGGAATATGGGAAATCATTTCCTGGAGATGGTAGTTTTTCTATTGGGAGGCAGAATTGGAGCATGAAATTTAAGGATGCTACCTCTGTTACTCAAGCAGCGGCTGAGTTTGCAGAAAATGCAAGCCTAGCTCCGAGAGCTGTTGTAGAACTTTCAAGGCAATATTATGTTGATGATGGTGGTTCATGCCACTTAGGTTTCAAGGATGAAAGCTTGGAACATGGGCAATCATTTCCTGGAGATGGTAATGGTAATTTTTCTGTTGGAAGGTAGAATTGGAACATGAAATTTAAGGATGCTACCTCTGCTACTCAAGCAGCGGTTGAGTTTGCAGAACATGCAAGCCTAGCTGCCAGAGCTGTTGTAGAACTTTCAAGGCAATATTGTGTTGACGATGGTGGTTCATGCCACTTAAGTTGCAAGGATGAAAGGTTGGAACATGGGCAATCATCTCCTGGAGATGGTAATGGTAATTTTTCTGTTGGCAGGCAGAATTGGAACATGAAATTTAAGCATTCTAACTCTTCTGCTCAAGCAACGGCTGATTTTGCAGTACATGCAAGCCTAGCTGCCAGAGTTGTTGTTGAACTTTCAAGGTAATATTGTATTGAGGATGGTGGTTCATGCCACTTAGGTTTCAATGATGAAAGATTGGAACACGGGCAATCATTTCCTGGAGATGGTAGTGGTAATTTTTCTGTTGGCAGGTAGAATTGGAACATGAAATTTAAGCATGCTACCTATGTTGCTCAAGCAGCGGCTGACTTTGCAGAACATGCAAGACTAGCTGCCAGAGTTTTTATCCAAAATTCAAGGTAATATTGTATTGATGATGGTGGTTCATGCCACTTAGGTTTCAAGGATGAAAGGTTGGAACATGGTCAATCATTTTCTAGAGATGGTAATGGTAATTTTTCTGTTGGCAGGCAGAATTGGAAAATGAAATTTAAGGATGCTACCTCTGCTACTCAAGCAGCGGCTGAGTTTGCAGAACATGCAAGCCTTGCTTCCAGAGCTGTTGTAGAACTTCTAAGGCAATATTGTGTTGATGATGGTGGTTCATGCCACTTAGGTTTCAAGGATGAAAGGTTGGAACATGGGCAATCCTTTCCTGGAAATGGTAATGGTAATTGTTCTGTTAGCAGGCAGAATTGGAACATGAAATTTAAGGATGCTACCTCTGTTACTCGAGCAACGGCTGTGTTTGCAGAACATGCAAGCCTAGCTGCCAGAGCTGTTGTAGAACATTCAAGGCAATATTGTGTTGATGATGGTGGTTCATGCCACTTAGGTTTCAAAGATGAAAGGTTGGAACATGGTCAATCATTTCCTGGAGATGGTAATGGTAATTTTTCTGTTGGCAGGCAGAATTGGAACATGAAATTTAAGGATGTTACCTCTACTGTTTAAGCAGCGGCTGAGTTTGCAGAACATGCAGGCCTAGCTGCCAGAGCTGTTGTAGAACGTTCAAGGCAATATTGTGTTGATGAGGGTGGTTCATGCCACTTAGGTTTCAAGGATGAGAGGTTGGAATATGGGCAATCATTTCCTGGAGATGGTAAGTTTTCTGTTAGCAGGAAGAATTGGAACATGAAATTTAAGGATGCTACCTCTGCTGCTCAACCAGAGGCTGAGTTTGTAGATAATGCCAGCCTAGCTACCAGAGTTATTGTCGAATTTTCAAGGCAATATTGTGTTGATGATGGTGGTTCATGCAACTTAATTTTCAAGGATGAAAGGTTTGAACACGGGCAATCATTTTCTGGAGATGGTAATGGTAATTTTTCTGTTGGCAGGAAGAATTGGAACATGAAATTTAAGGATGCTACCTCTGCTGCTCAAGCAGAGGCTGAGTTTGCAGAACATGCATGCCTAGCTGCCAGAGTTATTGTCGAACTTTCAAGGTAATATTGTATTGATGATGGTGGTTCATGCCACTTAGGTTTCAAGGATGAAAGGTTGGAACATGGGCAATCATTTCCTGGAGATGGTAATGGTAATTTTTCTGTTGGCATGAAGAATTTGAACATGAAATTTAAGGATGCTACCTCTGCTGCTTAAGCAGAGGCTGAGTTTGCAGAACATGCAAGCCTAGCTGCCAGAGCTGTTGTAGAACGTTCAAGGCAATATTGTGTTGATGATGGTGGTTCATGCCACTTAGGTTTCAAGTATGAAAGGTTGGAATATGGACAATCATTTCCTAAAGATGGTAATTTTTCTATTGGTAGGCAGAATTGGAACATGAAATTTAAGGATGCTACCTCTGTTGCTAAAGCAGCGGCTGAGTTTGCAGAACATGCAAGCCTAGCTGCCAGAGCTGTTGTTGAAATTTCAAGGCAATATTATGTTGATGATGGTGGTTCATGCCACTTAAGTTGCAAGGATGAAAGGTTGGAACATGGGCAATCATTTCCTGGAGATGGTAATGATAATTTTTTAGTTGGCAGGCAGAATTGGAACATGAAATTTAAGAATTCTAACTCCTCTGCTCAAGCAACGGCTGATTTTGCAGAACATGCAAGCCTAGCTGCCAGAGTTGTTGTCGAACTTTCAATGTAATATTGTATTGAGGATGGTGGTTCATGCCACTTAGGTTTCAAGGATGAAAGATTGGAACACGGGCAATCATTTCCTGGAGATGGTAGTGGTAATTTTTCTGTTGGCAGGTAGAATTGGAACATGAAATTTAAGCATGCTACCTATGTTGCTCAAGCAGCGGCTGACTTTGCAGAACATGCAAGACTAGCTGCCAGAGTTTTTATCCAAAATTCAAGGTAATATTGTATTGATGATGGTGGTTCATGCCACTTAGGTTTCAAGGATGAAAGGTTGGAACATGGTCAATCATTTTCTAGAGATGGTAATGGTAATTTTTCTGTTGGCAGGCAGAATTGGAAAATGAAATTTAAGGATGCTACCTCTGCTACTCAAGCAGCAGCTGAGTTTGCAGAACATGCAAGCCTTGCTTCTAGAGCTGTTGTAGAACTTTTAAGGCAATATTGTGTTGATGATGGTGGTTCATGCCACTTAGGTTTCAAGGATGAAAGGTTGGAACATGGGCAATCCTTTCCTGGAAATGGTAATGGTAATTGTTCTATTGGCAGGCAGAATTGGAACATGAAATTTAAGGATGCTACCTCTGTTACTCGAGTAATGGCTGTGTTTGCAGAACATGCAAGCCTAGCTGCCAGAGCTGTTGTAGAACGTTCAAGGCAATATTATGTTGATGATGGTGGTTCATGCCACTTAGTTTTCAAGTATGGAAGGTTGGAATATGGGCAATCATTTCCTGGAGATGGTAGTTTTTCTATTTGGAGGCAGAATTGGAGCATGAAATTTAAGGATGCTACCTCTGTTGCTCAAGCAGCGGCTGAGTTTGCAGAAAATGCAAGCCTAGCTGCGAGAGCTGTTGTAGAACTTTTAAGGCAATATTTTGTTGATGATGGTGGTTCATGCCACTTAGGTTTCAAGGATGAAAGGTTGGAACATGGGCAATCATTTCCTGGAAATGGTAATGGTAATTGTTCTGTTGGCAGGCAGAATTGGAACATGAAATTTAAGGATGCTACCTCTGTTACTCGAGCAACGGCTGTATTTACAGAACATGCAAGCCTAGCTGCCAGAGCTGTTGTAGAACGTTCAAGGAAATATTATGTTGATGATGGTGGTTCATGCCACTTAGGTTTCAAGGATTCAAGGTTGGAACATGGGCAATCATTTCCTGGAGATGGTAATGGTAATTTTTCTGTTGGAAGGTAAAATTGGAACATGAAATTTAAGGATGCTACCTCTGCTACTCAAGCAGCGGTTGAGTTTGCAGAACATGCAAGCCTAGCTGCCAGAGCTGTTGTAGAACTTTCAAGGCAATATTGTGTTGACGATGGTGGTTCATGCCACTTAAGTTGCAAGGATGAAAGGTTGGAACATGGGCAATCATCTCCTGGAGATGGTAATGGTAATTTTTCTGTTGGCAGGCAGAATTGGAACATGAAATTTAAGCATTCTAACTCTTCTGCTCAAGCAACGGCTGATTTTGCAGAACATGCAAGCCTAGCTGCCAGAGTTGTTGTTGAACTTTCAAGGTAATATTGTATTGAGGATGGTGGTTCATGCCACTTAGGTTTTCATGATGAAAGATTGGAACACGGGCAATCATTTCCTGGAGATGGTAGTGGTAATTTTTCTGTTGGCAGGTAGAATTGGAACATGAAATTTTAGCATGCTACCTATGCTGCTCAAGCAACGGCTGACTTTGCAAAACATGCAAGACTAGCTGCCAGAGTTGTTGTCAAACATTCAAGGTAATATTGTATTGATTATGGTGGTTCATGCCATTTAGGTTTCAAGGATGAAAGGTTGGAACATGGTCAATCATTTTCTAGAGATGGTAATGGTAATTTTTCTGTTGGCAGGCAGAATTGGAAAATGAAATTTAAGGATGCTACCTCTGCTACTCAAGCAGCGGCTGAGTTTGCAGAACATGCAAGCCTTGCTTCCAGAGCTGTTGTAGAACTTTTAAGGCAATATTTTGTTGATGATGGTGGTTCATGCCACTTAGGTTTCAAGGATGAAAGGTTGGAACATGGGCAATCATTTCCTGGAAATGGTAATGGTAATTGTTCTGTTGGCAGGCAGAATTGGAACATGAAATTTAAGGATGCTACCTCTGTTACTCGAGCAACGGCTGTATTTACAGAACATGCAAGCCTAGCTGCCAGAGCTGTTGTAGAACGTTCAAGGAAATATTGTGTTGATGATGGTGGTTCATGCCACTTAGGTTTCAAGGATGAAAGGTTGGAACATGGTCAATCATTTCCTGGAGATGATAATGGTAATTTTTCTGTTGGCAGGCAGAATTGGAACATGAAATTTAAGGATGTTACCTCTGCTGTTCAAGCAGCGGCTGAGTTTGCAGAACATGCAGGCCTAGCTGCCAGAGCTGTTGTAGAACGTTCAAGGCAATATTGTGTTGATGAGGGTGGTTCATGCCACTTAGGTTTCAAGGATTAGAGGTTGGAATATGGGCAATCATTTCCTAGAGATGGTAAGTTTTCTGTTGGCAGGAAGAATTGGAACATGAAATTTAAGGATGCTACCTCTGCTGCTCAACTAGAGGCTGAGTTTGCAGATAATGCAAGCCTAGCTACCAGAGTTGTTGTCGAACTTTCAAGGCAATATTGTGTTGATGATGGTGGTTCATGCAACTTAGTTTACAAGGATGAAAGGTTTGAACACGGGCAATCATTTCCTGGAGATGGTAATGGTAATTTTTCTGTTGGCAGGAAGAATTGGAACATGAAATTTAAGGATGCTACCTCTGCTGCTCAAGTTGAGGCTGAGTTTGCAGAATATGCATGCCTAGCTGCCAGAGTTATTGTCGAACATTCAAGGTAATATTGTATTGATGATAGTGGTTCATGCCACTTAGGTTTCAAGGATGAAAGGTTGGAACATGGGCAATCATTTCCTGGAGATGGTAACGGTAATTTTTCTATTGGCATGAAGAATTTGAACATGAAATTTAAGGATGCCACCTCTGCTGTTCAAGCAGAGGCTGAGTTTGCAGAACATGCAAGCCTAGCTGCCAGAGCTGTTGTAGAACGTTCAAGGCAATATTGTGTTGATGATAGTGGTTCATGCCACTTAGGTTTCAAGGATGAAAGGTTGGAATATGGACAATCATTTCCTAAAGATGGTAATTTTTCTATTGGGAGGCAGAATTGGAACATGAAATTTAAGGATGCTACCTCTGTTGCTCAAGCAGCGGCTGAGTTTGCAGAACATGCAAGCCTAGCTGCCAGAGCTGTTGTCGAACTTTCAAGGCAATATTATGTTGATGATGGTGGTTCATGCCACTTAAGTTGCAAGGATGAAAGGTTGGAACATGGGCAATCATTTCCTGGAGATGGTAATGATAATTTTTTAGTTGGCAGGCAGAATTGGAACATGAAATTTAAGGATTCTAACTCCTCTGCTCAAGCAACGGCTGATTTTGTAGAACATGCAAGCCTAGCTGCAAGAGTTATTGTCGAACTTTCAATGTAATATTGTATTGAGGATGGTGGTTCATGCCACTTAGGTTTCAAGGATGAAAGATTGGAACACGGGCAATCATTTCCTGGAGATGGTAATGGTAATTTTTCTGTTGGCAGGCAAAATTGGAAAATGAAATTTAAGGATGCTACCTCTGCTACTCAAGCAACGGCTGAGTTTGCAGAACATGCAAGCCTTGCTTCCAGAGCTATTGTAGAACATTCAAGGCAATATTGTGTTGATGATGGTGGTTCATGCCACATAGGTTTCAAGGATGAAAGGTTGGAACATGGGCAATCCTTTCCTGGAAATGGTAATGGTAATTGTTCTATTGGTAGGCAGAATTGGAACATGAAATTTAAGGATGCTACCTCTGTTGCTCGAGCAACGGCTGTGTTTGCAGAACATACAAGCCTAGCTGCCAGAGCTGTTGTAGAACGTTCAAGGCAATATTGTGTTGATGATGGTGGTTCATGCCACTTAGGTTTCAAGGATGAAAGGTTGGAACATGGTCAATCATTTCCTGGAGATGTTAATGGTAATTTTTCTGTTGGCAGGCAGAATTGGAACATGAAATTTAAGGATGCTACCTCTCCTATTCAAGCAGCGGTTGAGTTTGCAGAACATGCAAGCCTAGCTGCCAGAGCTGTTGTAGAATGTTCAAGGCAATATTGTGTTGATGATGGTTGTTCATGCCACTTAGGTTTCAAGGATGAGAGGTTGGAATATGGGCAATCATTTCCTAGAGATGGTAATTTTTCTATTGGGAGGTAGAATTGGATCATGAAATTTAAGGATGCTACCTCTGCTGCTCAAGCAGAGGCTGAGTTTGCAGATAATGCAAGCCTAGCTGCCAGAGTTGTTGTCGAACTTTCAAGGTAATATTGTATTGATGATGGTGGTTCATGCCACTTAGGTTTCAAGGATGAAAGGTTGGAACATGGGCAATCATTTCCTTGAGATGGTAATGGTAATTTTTCTGTTGGCAGGAAGAATTTGAACATGAAATTTAAGGATGCTACCTCTGCTGCTGAAGCAGAGGCTGAGTTTGCAGAACATGCAAGCCTAGCTGCTAGAGTTGTTGTAGAACTTTCAAGGCAATATTGTATTGAGGATGGTGGTTCATGCCACTTAGGTTACAAGGATGAAAGGTTGGAACATGGGCAATCATTTCCTGGAGATGGTAATGGTAATTTTTCTGTTGGCAGGCAGAATTGGAACATGAAATTTAAGCATGCTACCTCTTCTGCTCAAGCAGCTGCTGACTTTGCAGAACATGCAAGACTAGCTTCGAGAGTTGTTGTCAAACTTTCAAGGTAATATTGTATTGATGATGGTGGTTCATGCCACTTAGGTTTCAAGGATGAAAGGTTGGAACATGGGCAATCATTTCCTGGAGATGGTAATGGTAATTTTTATGTTGGCAGGAAGAATTTGAACATGAAATTTAAGTATGCTACCTCTGATGCTCAAGCAGAGGCTGAGTTTGCAGATAATGCAAGCCTAGCTACCCGAGTTGTTGTCGAACTTTCAAGGCAATATTGTGTTGATGATGGTGGTTCATGCCACTTAGGTTTTCAAGGATAAAAGGTTGGAACACGGGCAATCATTTCCTGGAGATGGTAGTGGTAATTTTTCTGTTGGCAGGAAGAATTGGAACATGAAATTTAAGGATGCTACCTCTGCTGCTCAAGCAGAGGCTGGGTTTGCAGAACATGCATACCTAGCTGCCAGAGTTGTTGTCGAACTTTCAAGGTAATATTGTATTGATGATGGTGGTTCATGCCACTTAGGTTTCAAGGATGAAAGGTTGGAACATGGTCAATCATTTTCTGGAGATGGTAATGGTAGATTTTCTGTTGGCAGGCAGAATTGGTACTAGAAATTTAAGGATGCTACCTCTGCTGTTCAAGCAGTGGCTCAGTTTGTAGAACATGCAAACCTAGCTGCCAAAGCTGTTGTAGAACATTCAAGGCAATATTGTGTTGATGATGGTAGTTCATGCCACTTAGGTTTCAAGGATAAGAGGTTGGAATATGGGCAATCATTTCCTGGAGATGGTAATTTTTCTATTGGGAGGCAGAATTGGAACATGAAATTTAAGGATGCTACCTCTGCTACTCAAGCAGAGGCTGAGTTTGCAGATAATGCAAGCCTAGCTGCCAGAGTTGTTGTCGAACTTTCAAGGCAATATTGTGTTGATGGTGGTGGTTCATGCAACTTAGTTTTCAAGGATGAATGGTTGGAACACAGGCAATCATTTCCTGGAGAAGGTAATGGCAATTTTTCTGTTGGCAGGCAGAATTGGAACATGAAATTTAAGCATGCTACCTCTGCTGCTCAAGCAGCGGCGGACTTTGCAGAACATGCAAGACTAGCTTCCAGAGTTATTATCAAACTTTCAAGGTAATATTGTATTGATGATGGTGGTTCATGCCACTTAGGTTTCAAGGATGAAAGGTTGGAATATGGGCAATCATTTCCTGGAGATGGTAATGGTAATTTTTCTGTTGGCAGGAAGTATTTGAACATGAAATTTAAGTATGCTACCTCTGATGCTCAGGCAGAGGCTGAGTTTGTAGATAATGCAAGCCTAGCTACCCGAGTTGTTGTCGAACTTTCTAGGCAATATTGTGTTGATGATGGTGGTTCATGCAACATAGTTTTCAAGGATGAACGGTTGGAACACGGGCAATCATTTCCTGAAGATGGTAATGGTAATTTTTCTGTTGGAAGGAAAAATTGAAACATGAAATTTAAGGATGCTACCTCTGATGCTCAAGCAGAGGCTGAGTTTGCAGATAATGCAAGCCTAGCTGCCAGAGTTGTTGTCGAACTTTCAAGGTAATATTGTATTGATGATGGTGGTTCATGCCACTTAGGTTTCAAGGATGAAAGGTTGGAATATGGGCAATCATTTCCTGGAGATGGTAATTTTTCTATTGGGAGGCAGAATTGGAACATGAAATTTAAGGATGCTACCTCTGTTGCTCAAGCAGCGGCTGAGTTTGCAGAACATGCAAGCCTAGCTGCCAGAGCTGTTGTAGAACGTTCAAGGCAATATTGTGTTGATGATGGTGGTTCATGCCACTTAGGTTTGAAGGATGAAAGGTTTGAATATGGGCAATCATTTCCTGGAGATGGTAATTTTTCTATTGGGAGGCAGAATTGGAACATGAAATTTAAGGATGCTATCTCTGTTGCTCAAGCAGCGGCTGAGTTTGCAGAATATACAAGCCTAGCTGCCAGAGCTGTTGTAGAACTTTCAAAGCAATATTATGTTGATGATGGTGGTTCATGCCACTTAGCTTTCAAGGATGAAAGATTGGAACACGGGCAATCATTTCCTGGAGATGGTAATGGTAATTTTTCTGTTGGCAGGTAGAATTGGAACATGAAATTTTAGCATGCTACCTATGCTGCTCAAGCAACGGCTGACTTTGCAAAACATGCAAGACTAGCTGCCAGAGTTGTTGTCAAACATTCAAGGTAATATTGTATTGATTATGGTGGTTCATGCCATTTAGGTTTCAAGGATGAAAGGTTGGAACATGGTCAATCATTTTCTGGAGATGGTAATGGTAATTTTTCTGTTGGCAGCCAGAATTGGAAAATGAAATTTAAGGATGCTACCTCTGCTACTCAAGCAGCGGCTGAGTTTACAGAACATGCAAGCCTTGCTTCCAGAGCTGTTGTAGAACTTTCAAGGCAATATTGTGTTGATGATGGTGGTTCATGCCACTTAGGTTTCAAGGATGAAAGGTTGGAACATGGGCAATCCTTTCCTGGTAATGGTAATGGTAATTGTTATGTTGGTAGGCAGAATTGGAACGTGAAATTTAAGGATGCTACCTCTGTTGCTCGAGCAACGGCTGTGTTTGCAGAACATGCAAGCCTAGCTGCCAGAGCTGTTGAAGAACGTTCAAGGCAATATTGTGTTGATGATGGTGGTTCATGCCACTTAGGTTTCAAGGATGAAAGGTTGGAACATGGTCAATCATTTCCTGGAGATGGTAATGGTAATTTTTCTATTGGCAGGCAGAATTGGAACATGAAATTTAAGGATGCTACCTCTGCTATTCAAGCAGCGGCTGAGTTTGCAGAACATGCAAGCCTAGCTGCCAGAGCTGTTGTAGAACGTTCAAGGCAATATTGTGTTGATGATGGTGGTTCATGCCACTTAGGTTTCAAGGATGAGAGGTTGGAATATGGGCAATCATTTCCTGGAGATGGTAATTTTTCTATTGGGAGGCAGAATTGGTACATGAAATTTAAGCATGCTACCTCTTCTGCTCAAGCAGCTGCTGACTTTGCAGAACATGCAAGACTAGCTTCGAGAGTTGTTGTCAAACTTTCAAGGTAATATTGTATTGATGATGGTGGTTCATGCCACTTAGGTTTCAAGGATGAAAGGTTGGAACATGGGCAATCATTTCCTGGAGATGGTAATGGTAATTTTTATGTTGGCAGGAAGAATTTGAACATGAAATTTAAGTATGCTACCTCTGATGCTCAAGCAGAGGCTGAGTTTGCAGATAATGCAAGCCTAGCTACCCGAGTTGTTGTCGAACTTTCAAGGCAATATTGTGTTGATGATGGTGGTTCATGCAACTTAGTTTTCAAGGATAAAAGGTTGGAACACGGGCAATCATTTCCTGGAGATGGTAGTGGTAATTTTTCTGTTGGCAGGAAGAATTGGAACATGAAATTTAAGGATGCTACCTCTGCTGCTCAAGCAGAGGCTGGGTTTGCAGAACATGCATACCTAGCTGCCAGAGTTGTTGTCGAACTTTCAAGGTAATATTGTATTGATGATGGTGGTTCATGCCACTTAGGTTTCAAGGATGAAAGGTTGGAACATGGTCAATCATTTTCTGGAGATGGTAATGGTAGATTTTCTGTTGGCAGGCAGAATTGGTACTAGAAATTTAAGGATGCTACCTCTGCTGTTCAAGCAGTGGCTCAGTTTGTAGAACATGCAAACCTAGCTGCCAAAGCTGTTGTAGAACATTCAAGGCAATATTGTGTTGATGATGGTAGTTCATGCCACTTAGGTTTCAAGGATAAGAGGTTGGAATATGGGCAATCATTTCCTGGAGATGGTAATTTTTCTATTGGGAGGCAGAATTGGAACATGAAATTTAAGGATGCTACCTCTGCTACTCAAGCAGAGGCTGAGTTTGCAGATAATGCAAGCCTAGCTGCCAGAGTTGTTGTCGAACTTTCAAGGCAATATTGTGTTGATGGTGGTGGTTCATGCAACTTAGTTTTCAAGGATGAATGGTTGGAACACAGGCAATCATTTCCTGGAGAAGGTAATGGCAATTTTTCTGTTGGCAGGCAGAATTGGAACATGAAATTTAAGCATGCTACCTCTGCTGCTCAAGCAGCGGCGGACTTTGCAGAACATGCAAGACTAGCTTCCAGAGTTATTATCAAACTTTCAAGGTAATATTGTATTGATGATGGTGGTTCATGCCACTTAGGTTTCAAGGATGAAAGGTTGGAATATGGGCAATCATTTCCTGGAGATGGTAATGGTAATTTTTCTGTTGGCAGGAAGTATTTGAACATGAAATTTAAGTATGCTACCTCTGATGCTCAGGCAGAGGCTGAGTTTGTAGATAATGCAAGCCTAGCTACCCGAGTTGTTGTCGAACTTTCTAGGCAATATTGTGTTGATGATGGTGGTTCATGCAACATAGTTTTCAAGGATGAACGGTTGGAACACGGGCAATCATTTCCTGAAGATGGTAATGGTAATTTTTCTGTTGGAAGGAAAAATTGAAACATGAAATTTAAGGATGCTACCTCTGATGCTCAAGCAGAGGCTGAGTTTGCAGATAATGCAAGCCTAGCTGCCAGAGTTGTTGTCGAACTTTCAAGGTAATATTGTATTGATGATGGTGGTTCATGCCACTTAGGTTTCAAGGATGAAAGGTTGGAATATGGGCAATCATTTCCTGGAGATGGTAATTTTTCTATTGGGAGGCAGAATTGGAACATGAAATTTAAGGATGCTACCTCTGTTGCTCAAGCAGCGGCTGAGTTTGCAGAACATGCAAGCCTAGCTGCCAGAGCTGTTGTAGAACGTTCAAGGCAATATTGTGTTGATGATGGTGGTTCATGCCACTTAGGTTTGAAGGATGAAAGGTTTGAATATGGGCAATCATTTCCTGGAGATGGTAATTTTTCTATTGGGAGGCAGAATTGGAACATGAAATTTAAGGATGCTATCTCTGTTGCTCAAGCAGCGGCTGAGTTTGCAGAATATACAAGCCTAGCTGCCAGAGCTGTTGTAGAACTTTCAAAGCAATATTATGTTGATGATGGTGGTTCATGCCACTTAGCTTTCAAGGATGAAAGATTGGAACACGGGCAATCATTTCCTGGAGATGGTAATGGTAATTTTTCTGTTGGCAGGTAGAATTGGAACATGAAATTTTAGCATGCTACCTATGCTGCTCAAGCAACGGCTGACTTTGCAAAACTTGCAAGACTAGCTGCCAGAGTTGTTGTCAAACATTCAAGGTAATATTGTATTGATTATGGTGGTTCATGCCATTTAGGTTTCAAGGATGAAAGGTTGGAACATGGTCAATCATTTTCTGGAGATGGTAATGGTAATTTTTCTGTTGGCAGCCAGAATTGGAAAATGAAATTTAAGGATGCTACCTCTGCTACTCAAGCAGCGGCTGAGTTTACAGAACATGCAAGCCTTGCTTCCAGAGCTGTTGTAGAACTTTCAAGGCAATATTGTGTTGATGATGGTGGTTCATGCCACTTAGGTTTCAAGGATGAAAGGTTGGAACATGGGCAATCCTTTCCTGGTAATGGTAATTTTTCTATTGGGAGGCAGAATTGGTACATGAAATTTAAGGATGCTACCTCTGCTGCTCAAGCAGAGGCTGAGTTTGCAGATAATGCAAGCCTAGCTGCCAGAGTTGTTGTCGAACTTTCTAGGCAATATTGTGTTGATGGTGGTGGTTCATGCAACTTAGTTTTCAAGGATGAAAGGTTGGAACACAGGCAATCATTTCCTGGAGATGGTAATGGCAATTTTTCTATTGGCAGGCAGAATTGGAACATGAAATTTAAGGATGCTACCTCTGCTATTCAAGCAGCGGCTGAGTTTGCAGAACATGCAAGCCTAGCTGCCAGAGCTGTTGTAGAACGTTCAAGGCAATATTGTGTTGATGATGGTGGTTCATGCCACTTAGGTTTCAAGGATGAGAGGTTGGAATATGGGCAATCATTTCCTGGAGATGGTAATTTTTCTATTGGGAGGCAGAATTGGAACATGAAATTTAAGGATGCTACCTCTGCTATTCAAGCAGCGGTTGAGTTTGCAGAACATGCAAGCCTAGCTGCCAGAGCTGTTGTAGAACGTTCAAGGCAATATTGTATTGATGATGGTGGTTCATGCCACTTAGGTTTCAAGGATGAAAGGTTGGAATATGGGCAATCATTTCCTGGAGATGGTAATTTTTCTATTGGGAGGCAGAATTGGAACATGAAATTTAAGGATGCTACCTCTGTTGCTCAAGCAGCGGCTGAGTTTGCAGAACATGCAAGCCTAGCTGCAAGAGCTGTTGTAGAACGTTCAAGGCAATATTGTGTTGATGATGGTGGTTCATGCCACTTAGGTTTGAAGGATGAAAGGTTTGAATATGGGCAATCATTTCCTGGAGATGGTAATTTTTCTATTGGGAGGCAGAATTGGAACATGAAATTTAAGGATGCTATCTCTGTTGCTCAAGCAGCGGCTGAGTTTGCAGAATATACAAGCCTAGCTGCCAGAGCTGTTGTAGAACTTTCAAAGCAATATTATGTTGATGATGGTGGTTCATGCCACTTAGCTTTCAAGGATGAAAGATTGGAACACGGGCAATCATTTCCTGGAGATGGTAATGGTAATTTTTCTGTTGGCAGGTAGAATTGGAACATGAAATTTTAGCATGCTACCTATGCTGCTCAAGCAACGGCTGACTTTGCAAAACATGCAAGACTAGCTGCCAGAGTTGTTGTCAAACATTCAAGGTAATATTGTATTGATTATGGTGGTTCATGCCATTTAGGTTTCAAGGATGAAAGGTTGGAACATGGTCAATCATTTTCTGGAGATGGTAATGGTAATTTTTCTGTTGGCAGCCAGAATTGGAAAATGAAATTTAAGGATGCTACCTCTGCTACTCAAGCAGCGGCTGAGTTTACAGAACATGCAAGCCTTGCTTCCAGAGCTGTTGTAGAACTTTCAAGGCAATATTGTGTTGATGATGGTGGTTCATGCCACTTAGGTTTCAAGGATGAAAGGTTGGAACATGGGCAATCCTTTCCTGGTAATGGTAATGGTAATTGTTATGTTGGTAGGCAGAATTGGAACGTGAAATTTAAGGATGCTACCTCTGTTGCTCGAGCAACGGCTGTGTTTGCAGAACATGCAAGCCTAGCTGCCAGAGCTGTTGAAGAACGTTCAAGGCAATATTGTGTTGATGATGGTGGTTCATGCCACTTAGGTTTCAAGGATGAAAGGTTGGAACATGGTCAATCATTTCCTGGAGATGGTAATGGTAATTTTTCTATTGGCAGGCAGAATTGGAACATGAAATTTAAGGATGCTACCTCTGCTATTCAAGCAGCGGCTGAGTTTGCAGAACATGCAAGCCTAGCTGCCAGAGCTGTTGTAGAACGTTCAAGGCAATATTGTGTTGATGATGGTGGTTCATGCCACTTAGGTTTCAAGGATGAGAGGTTGGAATATGGGCAATCATTTCCTGGAGATGGTAATTTTTCTATTGGGAGGCAGAATTGGTACATGAAATTTAAGGATGCTACCTCTGCTGCTCAAGCAGAGGCTGAGTTTGCAGATAATGCAAGCCTAGCTGCCAGAGTTGTTGTCGAACTTTCTAGGCAATATTGTGTTGATGGTGGTGGTTCATGCAACTTAGTTTTCAAGGATGAAAGGTTGGAACACAGGCAATCATTTCCTGGAGATGGTAATGGCAATTTTTCTATTGGCAGGCAGAATTGGAACATGAAATTTAAGCATGCTACCTCTGCTGCTCAAGCAGCGGCGAACTTTGCAGAACATGCAAGACTAGCTGCCAGAGTTATTGTAGAACTTTCAAGGTAATATTGTATTGATGATGGTGGTTCATGCCATTTAGGTTTCAAGGATGAAAGGTTGGAACATGGTCAATCATTTTCTGGAGATGGTAATGGTAATTTTTCTGTTGACTGGTAGAATTAGAACATGAACTTTAAGGATGCTACCTCTGCTGCTCAAGCAGCGGCTGAGTTTGCAGAACATGCAAGCCTAGCTTCCAGAGCTGTTGTAGAACTTTCAAGGTAATATTGTATTGATGATGGTGGTTCATGCCACTTAGGTTTCAAGGATGAAAGGTTGGAATATGGGCAATCATTTCCTGGAGATGGTAATTTTTCTATTGGGAGGCAGAATTGGAACATGAAATTTAAGGATGCTACCTCTGTTGCTCAAGCAGCGGCTGAGTTTGCAGAACATGCAAGCCTAGCTGCCAGAGCTGTTGTAGAACGTTCAAGGCAATATTGTGTTGATGATGGTGGTTCATGCCACTTAGGTTTGAAGGATGAAAGGTTTGAATATGGGCAATCATTTCCTGGAGATGGTAATTTTTCTATTGGGAGGCAGAATTGGAACATGAAATTTAAGGATGCTATCTCTGTTGCTCAAGCAGCGGCTGAGTTTGCAGAATATACAAGCCTAGCTGCCAGAGCTGTTGTAGAACTTTCAAAGCAATATTATGTTGATGATGGTGGTTCATGCCACTTAGCTTTCAAGGATGAAAGATTGGAACACGGGCAATCATTTCCTGGAGATGGTAATGGTAATTTTTCTGTTGGCAGGTAGAATTGGAACATGAAATTTTAGCATGCTACCTATGCTGCTCAAGCAACGGCTGACTTTGCAAAACATGCAAGACTAGCTGCCAGAGTTGTTGTCAAACATTCAAGGTAATATTGTATTGATTATGGTGGTTCATGCCATTTAGGTTTCAAGGATGAAAGGTTGGAACATGGTCAATCATTTTCTGGAGATGGTAATGGTAATTTTTCTGTTGGCAGCCAGAATTGGAAAATGAAATTTAAGGATGCTACCTCTGCTACTCAAGCAGCGGCTGAGTTTACAGAACATGCAAGCCTTGCTTCCAGAGCTGTTGTAGAACTTTCAAGGCAATATTGTGTTGATGATGGTGGTTCATGCCACTTAGGTTTCAAGGATGAAAGGTTGGAACATGGGCAATCCTTTCCTGGTAATGGTAATGGTAATTGTTATGTTGGTAGGCAGAATTGGAACGTGAAATTTAAGGATGCTACCTCTGTTGCTCGAGCAACGGCTGTGTTTGCAGAACATGCAAGCCTAGCTGCCAGAGCTGTTGAAGAACGTTCAAGGCAATATTGTGTTGATGATGGTGGTTCATGCCACTTAGGTTTCAAGGATGAAAGGTTGGAACATGGTCAATCATTTCCTGGAGATGGTAATGGTAATTTTTCTATTGGCAGGCAGAATTGGAACATGAAATTTAAGGATGCTACCTCTGCTATTCAAGCAGCGGCTGAGTTTGCAGAACATGCAAGCCTAGCTGCCAGAGCTGTTGTAGAACGTTCAAGGCAATATTGTGTTGATGATGGTGGTTCATGCCACTTAGGTTTCAAGGATGAGAGGTTGGAATATGGGCAATCATTTCCTGGAGATGGTAATTTTTCTATTGGGAGGCAGAATTGGTACATGAAATTTAAGGATGCTACCTCTGCTGCTCAAGCAGAGGCTGAGTTTGCAGATAATGCAAGCCTAGCTGCCAGAGTTGTTGTCGAACTTTCTAGGCAATATTGTGTTGATGGTGGTGGTTCATGCAACTTAGTTTTCAAGGATGAAAGGTTGGAACACAGGCAATCATTTCCTGGAGATGGTAATGGCAATTTTTCTATTGGCAGGCAGAATTGGAACATGAAATTTAAGCATGCTACCTCTGCTGCTCAAGCAGCGGCGAACTTTGCAGAACATGCAAGACTAGCTGCCAGAGTTATTGTAGAACTTTCAAGGTAATATTGTATTGATGATGGTGGTTCATGCCATTTAGGTTTCAAGGATGAAAGGTTGGAACATGGTCAATCATTTTCTGGAGATGGTAATGGTAATTTTTCTGTTGACTGGTAGAATTAGAACATGAACTTTAAGGATGCTACCTCTGCTGCTCAAGCAGCGGCTGAGTTTGCAGAACATGCAAGCCTAGCTTCCAGAGCTGTTGTAGAACTTTCAAGGTAATATTGTATTGATGATGGTGGTTCATGCCACTTAGGTTTCAAGGATGAAAGGTTGGAATATGGGCAATCATTTCCTGGAGATGGTAATTTTTCTATTGGGAGGCAGAATTGGAACATGAAATTTAAGGATGCTACCTCTGTTGCTCAAGCAGCGGCTGAGTTTGCAGAACATGCAAGCCTAGCTGCCAGAGCTGTTGTAGAACGTTCAAGGCAATATTGTGTTGATGATGGTGGTTCATGCCACTTAGGTTTGAAGGATGAAAGGTTTGAATATGGGCAATCATTTCCTGGAGATGGTAATTTTTCTATTGGGAGGCAGAATTGGAACATGAAATTTAAGGATGCTATCTCTGTTGCTCAAGCAGCGGCTGAGTTTGCAGAATATACAAGCCTAGCTGCCAGAGCTGTTGTAGAACTTTCAAAGCAATATTATGTTGATGATGGTGGTTCATGCCACTTAGCTTTCAAGGATGAAAGATTGGAACACGGGCAATCATTTCCTGGAGATGGTAATGGTAATTTTTCTGTTGGCAGGTAGAATTGGAACATGAAATTTTAGCATGCTACCTATGCTGCTCAAGCAACGGCTGACTTTGCAAAACATGCAAGACTAGCTGCCAGAGTTGTTGTCAAACATTCAAGGTAATATTGTATTGATTATGGTGGTTCATGCCATTTAGGTTTCAAGGATGAAAGGTTGGAACATGGTCAATCATTTTCTGGAGATGGTAATGGTAATTTTTCTGTTGGCAGCCAGAATTGGAAAATGAAATTTAAGGATGCTACCTCTGCTACTCAAGCAGCGGCTGAGTTTACAGAACATGCAAGCCTTGCTTCCAGAGCTGTTGTAGAACTTTCAAGGCAATATTGTGTTGATGATGGTGGTTCATGCCACTTAGGTTTCAAGGATGAAAGGTTGGAACATGGGCAATCCTTTCCTGGTAATGGTAATGGTAATTGTTATGTTGGTAGGCAGAATTGGAACGTGAAATTTAAGGATGCTACCTCTGTTGCTCGAGCAACGGCTGTGTTTGCAGAACATGCAAGCCTAGCTGCCAGAGCTGTTGAAGAACGTTCAAGGCAATATTGTGTTGATGATGGTGGTTCATGCCACTTAGGTTTCAAGGATGAAAGGTTGGAACATGGTCAATCATTTCCTGGAGATGGTAATGGTAATTTTTCTATTGGCAGGCAGAATTGGAACATGAAATTTAAGGATGCTACCTCTGCTATTCAAGCAGCGGCTGAGTTTGCAGAACATGCAAGCCTAGCTGCCAGAGCTGTTGTAGAACGTTCAAGGCAATATTGTGTTGATGATGGTGGTTCATGCCACTTAGGTTTCAAGGATGAGAGGTTGGAATATGGGCAATCATTTCCTGGAGATGGTAATTTTTCTATTGGGAGGCAGAATTGGAACATGAAATTTAAGGATGCTACCTCTGCTATTCAAGCAGCGGTTGAGTTTGCAGAACATGCAAGCCTAGCTGCCAGAGCTGTTGTAGAACGTTCAAGGCAATATTGTATTGATGATGGTGGTTCATGCCACTTAGGTTTCAAGGATGAAAGGTTGGAATATGGGCAATCATTTCCTGGAGATGGTAATTTTTCTATTGGGAGGCAGAATTGGAACATGAAATTTAAGGATGCTACCTCTGTTGCTCAAGCAGCGGCTGAGTTTGCAGAACATGCAAGCCTAGCTGCCAGAGCTGTTGTAGAACGTTCAAGGCAATATTGTGTTGATGATGGTGGTTCATGCCACTTAGGTTTGAAGGATGAAAGGTTTGAATATGGGCAATCATTTCCTGGAGATGGTAATTTTTCTATTGGGAGGCAGAATTGGAACATGAAATTTAAGGATGCTATCTCTGTTGCTCAAGCAGCGGCTGAGTTTGCAGAATATACAAGCCTAGCTGCCAGAGCTGTTGTAGAACTTTCAAAGCAATATTATGTTGATGATGGTGGTTCATGCCACTTAGCTTTCAAGGATGAAAGATTGGAACACGGGCAATCATTTCCTGGAGATGGTAATGGTAATTTTTCTGTTGGCAGGTAGAATTGGAACATGAAATTTTAGCATGCTACCTATGCTGCTCAAGCAACGGCTGACTTTGCAAAACATGCAAGACTAGCTGCCAGAGTTGTTGTCAAACATTCAAGGTAATATTGTATTGATTATGGTGGTTCATGCCATTTAGGTTTCAAGGATGAAAGGTTGGAACATGGTCAATCATTTTCTGGAGATGTTAATGGTAATTTTTCTGTTGGCAGCCAGAATTGGAAAATGAAATTTAAGGATGCTACCTCTGCTACTCAAGCAGCGGCTGAGTTTACAGAACATGCAAGCCTTGCTTCCAGAGCTGTTGTAGAACTTTCAAGGCAATATTGTGTTGATGATGGTGGTTCATGCCACTTAGGTTTCAAGGATGAAAGGTTGGAACATGGGCAATCCTTTCCTGGTAATGGTAATGGTAATTGTTATGTTGGTAGGCAGAATTGGAACGTGAAATTTAAGGATGCTACCTCTGTTGCTCGAGCAACGGCTGTGTTTGCAGAACATGCAAGCCTAGCTGCCAGAGCTGTTGAAGAACGTTCAAGGCAATATTGTGTTGATGATGGTGGTTCATGCCACTTAGGTTTCAAGGATGAAAGGTTGGAACATGGTCAATCATTTCCTGGAGATGGTAATGGTAATTTTTCTATTGGCAGGCAGAATTGGAACATGAAATTTAAGGATGCTACCTCTGCTATTCAAGCAGCGGCTGAGTTTGCAGAACATGCAAGCCTAGCTGCCAGAGCTGTTGTAGAACGTTCAAGGCAATATTGTGTTGATGATGGTGGTTCATGCCACTTAGGTTTCAAGGATGAGAGGTTGGAATATGGGCAATCATTTCCTGGAGATGGTAATTTTTCTATTGGGAGGCAGAATTGGTACATGAAATTTAAGGATGCTACCTCTGCTGCTCAAGCAGAGGCTGAGTTTGCAGATAATGCAAGCCTAGCTGCCAGAGTTGTTGTCGAACTTTCTAGGCAATATTGTGTTGATGGTGGTGGTTCATGCAACTTAGTTTTCAAGGATGAAAGGTTGGAACACAGGCAATCATTTCCTGGAGATGGTAATGGCAATTTTTCTATTGGCAGGCAGAATTGGAACATGAAATTTAAGCATGCTACCTCTGCTGCTCAAGCAGCGGCGAACTTTGCAGAACATGCAAGACTAGCTGCCAGAGTTATTGTAGAACTTTCAAGGTAATATTGTATTGATGATGGTGGTTCATGCCATTTAGGTTTCAAGGATGAAAGGTTGGAACATGGTCAATCATTTTCTGGAGATGGTAATGGTAATTTTTCTGTTGACTGGTAGAATTAGAACATGAACTTTAAGGATGCTACCTCTGCTGCTCAAGCAGCGGCTGAGTTTGCAGAACATGCAAGCCTAGCTTCCAGAGCTGTTGTAGAACTTTCAAGGCATTATTGTGTTGATGATGGTGGTTCATGCCACTTAGGTTTCAAGGATGAAAAGTTGGAACATGGGCAATCCTTTCTTGGAAATGGTAATGGTAATTGTTCTGTTGGCAGGCAGAATTGGAACATGAAATTTAAGGATGCTACCTCTGTTGCTCGAGCAACGGCTGTGTTTGTAGAACATGCAAGCCTAACTTCCAGAGCTGTTGTAGAACGTTCAAGGCAATATTGTGTTGATGATGGTGGTTCATGCCACTTAGGTTTCAAGGATGAAAGGTTGGAACATGGTCAATCATTTCCTGGAGATGTTAATGGTAATTTTTCTGTTGGCAGGCAGAATTGGAACATGAAATTTAAGGATGCTACCTCTGCTATTCAAGCAGCGGTTGAGTTTGCAGAACATGCAAGCCTAGCTGCCAGAGCTGTTGTAGAACGTTCAAGGCAATATTGTATTGATGATGGTGGTTCATGCCACTTAGGTTTCAAGGATGAAAGGTTGGAATATGGGCAATCATTTCCTGGAGATGGTAATTTTTCTATTGGGAGGCAGAATTGGAACATGAAATTTAAGGATGCTACCTCTGTTGCTCAAGCAGCGGCTGAGTTTGCAGAACATGCAAGCCTAGCTGCCAGAGCTGTTGTAGAACGTTCAAGGCAATATTGTGTTGATGATGGTGGTTCATGCCACTTAGGTTTGAAGGATGAAAGGTTTGAATATGGGCAATCATTTCCTGGAGATGGTAATTTTTCTATTGGGAGGCAGAATTGGAACATGAAATTTAAGGATGCTATCTCTGTTGCTCAAGCAGCGGCTGAGTTTGCAGAATATACAAGCCTAGCTGCCAGAGCTGTTGTAGAACTTTCAAAGCAATATTATGTTGATGATGGTGGTTCATGCCACTTAGCTTTCAAGGATGAAAGATTGGAACACGGGCAATCATTTCCTGGAGATGGTAATGGTAATTTTTCTGTTGGCAGGTAGAATTGGAACATGAAATTTTAGCATGCTACCTATGCTGCTCAAGCAACGGCTGACTTTGCAAAACATGCAAGACTAGCTGCCAGAGTTGTTGTCAAACATTCAAGGTAATATTGTATTGATTATGGTGGTTCATGCCATTTAGGTTTCAAGGATGAAAGGTTGGAACATGGTCAATCATTTTCTGGAGATGGTAATGGTAATTTTTCTGTTGGCAGGCAGAATTGGAAAATGAAATTTAAGGATGCTACCTCTGCTACTCAAGCAGCGGCTGAGTTTACAGAACATGCAAGCCTTGCTTCCAGAGCTGTTGTAGAACTTTCAAGGCAATATTGTGTTGATGATGGCGGTTCATGCCACTTAGGTTTCAAGGATGAAAGGTTGGAACATGGGCAATCATTTCCTGGAGATGGCAGAATTGGAACATGAAATTCAAGAATGCTACCTCTGCTGCTCAAGTAGCGACTGAGTTTGTAGAACATGCAAGCCTAGCTACCAGAGGTGTTGTAGAACTTTCAAGGTAATATTGTGTTGATAATGGTGGTTCATGCCACTTAGTTTTCAAGGATGAAAGGTTGGAATATGGGCAATCATTTCCTTGTGATGGTAATGGTAATATTTCTATTGGCAGGAAGAATTGGAACATGAAATTTAAGGATGCTACCTCTGCTATTCAAGCAGCGGCTGAGTTTGCAGAACATGCAAGCCTAGCTGCCAGAGCTGTTGTAGAACGTTCAAGGCAATATTGTGTTGATGATGGTGGTTCATGCCACTTAGGTTTCAAGGATGAGAGGTTGGAATATGGGCAATCATTTCCTGGAGATGGTAATTTTTCTATTGGGAGGCAGAATTGGTACATGAAATTTAAGGATGCTACCTCTGCTGCTCAAGCAGAGGCTGAGTTTGCAGATAATGCAAGCCTAGCTGCCAGAGTTGTTGTCGAACTTTCTAGGCAATATTGTGTTGATGGTGGTGGTTCATGCAACTTAGTTTTCAAGGATGAAAGGTTGGAACACAGGCAATCATTTCCTGGAGATGGTAATGGCAATTTTTCTATTGGCAGGCAGAATTGGAACATGAAATTTAAGCATGCTACCTCTGCTGCTCAAGCAGCGGCGAACTTTGCAGAACATGCAAGACTAGCTGCCAGAGTTATTGTAGAACTTTCAAGGTAATATTGTATTGATGATGGTGGTTCATGCCATTTAGGTTTCAAGGATGAAAGGTTGGAACATGGTCAATCATTTTCTGGAGATGGTAATGGTAATTTTTCTGTTGACTGGTAGAATTAGAACATGAACTTTAAGGATGCTACCTCTGCTGCTCAGGCAGCGGCTGAGTTTGCAGAACATGCAGGCCTAGCTTCCAGAGCTGTTGTAGAACTTTCAAGGCATTATTGTGTTGATGATGGTGGTTCATGCCACTTAGGTTTCAAGGATGAAAAGTTGGAACATGGGCAATCCTTTCTTGGAAATGGTAATGGTAATTGTTCTGTTGGCAGGCAGAATTGGAACATGAAATTTAAGGATGCTACCTCTGTTGCTCGAGCAACGGCTGTGTTTGTAGAACATGCAAGCCTAACTTCAAGAGCTGTTGTAGAACGTTCAAGGCAATATTGTGTTGATGATGGTGGTTCATGCCACTTAGGTTTCAAGGATGAAAGGTTGGAACATGGTCAATCATTTCCTGGAGATGTTAATGGTAATTTTTCTGTTGGCAGGCAGAATTGGAACATGAAATTTAAGGATGCTACCTCTGCTATTCAAGCAGCGGTTGAGTTTGCAGAACATGCAAGCCTAGCTGCCAGAGCTGTTGTAGAACGTTCAAGGCAATATTGTATTGATGATGGTGGTTCATGCCACTTAGGTTTCAAGGATGAAAGGTTGGAATATGGGCAATCATTTCCTGGAGATGGTAATTTTTCTATTGGGAGGCAGAATTGGAACATGAAATTTAAGGATGCTACCTCTGTTGCTCAAGCAGCGGCTGAGTTTGCAGAACATGCAAGCCTAGCTGCCAGAGCTGTTGTAGAACGTTCAAGGCAATATTGTGTTGATGATGGTGGTTCATGCCACTTAGGTTTGAAGGATGAAAGGTTTGAATATGGGCAATCATTTCCTGGAGATGGTAATTTTTCTATTGGGAGGCAGAATTGGAACATGAAATTTAAGGATGCTATCTCTGTTGCTCAAGCAGCGGCTGAGTTTGCAGAATATACAAGCCTAGCTGCCAGAGCTGTTGTAGAACTTTCAAAGCAATATTATGTTGATGATGGTGGTTCATGCCACTTAGCTTTCAAGGATGAAAGATTGGAACACGGGCAATCATTTCCTGGAGATGGTAATGGTAATTTTTCTGTTGGCAGGTAGAATTGGAACATGAAATTTTAGCATGCTACCTATGCTGCTCAAGCAACGGCTGACTTTGCAAAACATGCAAGACTAGCTGCCAGAGTTGTTGTCAAACATTCAAGGTAATATTGTATTGATTATGGTGGTTCATGCCATTTAGGTTTCAAGGATGAAAGGTTGGAACATGGTCAATCATTTTCTGGAGATGGTAATGGTAATTTTTCTGTTGGCAGGCAGAATTGGAAAATGAAATTTAAGGATGCTACCTCTGCTACTCAAGCAGCGGCTGAGTTTACAGAACATGCAAGCCTTGCTTCCAGAGCTGTTGTAGAACTTTCAAGGCAATATTGTGTTGATGATGGCGGTTCATGCCACTTAGGTTTCAAGGATGAAAGGTTGGAACATGGGCAATCCTTTCCTGGTAATGGTAATGGTAATTGTTCTGTTGGTAGGCAGAATTGGAACGTGAAATTTAAGGATGCTACCTCTGTTGCTCGAGCAACGGCTGTGTTTGCAGAACATGCAAGCCTAGCTGCCAGAGCTGTTGAAGAACGTTCAAGGCAATATTGTGTTGATGATGGTGGTTCATGCCACTTAGGTTTCAAGGATGAAAGGTTGGAACATGGTCAATCATTTCCTGGAGATGGTAATGGTAATTTTTCTATTGGCAGGCAGAATTGGAACATGAAATTTAAGGATGCTACCTCTGCTATTCAAGCAGCGGCTGAGTTTGCAGAACATGCAAGCCTAGCTGCCAGAGCTGTTGTAGAACGTTCAAGGCAATATTGTGTTGATGATGGTGGTTCATGCCACTTAGGTTTCAAGGATGAGAGGTTGGAATATGGGCAATCATTTCCTGGAGATGGTAATTTTTCTATTGGGAGGCAGAATTGGTACATGAAATTTAAGGATGCTACCTCTGCTGCTCAAGCAGAGGCTGAGTTTGCAGATAATGCAAGCCTAGCTGCCAGAGTTGTTGTCGAACTTTCTAGGCAATATTGTGTTGATGGTGGTGGTTCATGCAACTTAGTTTTCAAGGATGAAAGGTTGGAACACAGGCAATCATTTCCTGGAGATGGTAATGGCAATTTTTCTATTGGCAGGCAGAATTGGAACATGAAATTTAAGCATGCTACCTCTGCTGCTCAAGCAGCGGCGAACTTTGCAGAACATGCAAGACTAGCTGCCAGAGTTATTGTAGAACTTTCAAGGTAATATTGTATTGATGATGGTGGTTCATGCCATTTAGGTTTCAAGGATGAAAGGTTGGAACATGGTCAATCATTTTCTGGAGATGGTAATGGTAATTTTTCTGTTGACTGGTAGAATTAGAACATGAACTTTAAGGATGCTACCTCTGCTGCTCAAGCAGCGGCTGAGTTTGCAGAACATGCAGGCCTAGCTTCCAGAGCTGTTGTAGAACTTTCAAGGCATTATTGTGTTGATGATGGTGGTTCATGCCACTTAGGTTTCAAGGATGAAAAGTTGGAACATGGGCAATCCTTTCTTGGAAATGGTAATGGTAATTGTTCTGTTGGCAGGCAGAATTGGAACATGAAATTTAAGGATGCTACCTCTGTTGCTCGAGCAACGGCTGTGTTTGTAGAACATGCAAGCCTAACTGCCAGAGCTGTTGTAGAACGTTCAAGGCAATATTGTGTTGATGATGGTGGTTCATGCCACTTAGTTTTCAAGGATGAGAGGTTGGAATATGGGCAATCATTTCCTGGAGATGGTAATTTTTCTATTGGGATGCAGAATTGGAATATGAAATTTAAGGATGCTACCTCTGCTGCTCAAGCAGAGGCTGAGTTTGCAGATAATGCAAGCCTAGCTACCAGAGTTGTTGTCGAACTTTCAAGGCAATATTGTGTTGATGGTGGTGGTTCATGCAACTTAGTTTTCAAGGATGAAAGGTTGGAACACAGGCAATCATTTCCTGGAGATGGTAATGGCAATTTTTCTGTTGGCAGGCAGAATTGGAGCATGAAATTTAAGCATGCTACCTCTGCTGCGCAAGCAGCGGCGAACTTTGCAGAACATGCAAGACTAGGTGCCAGAGTTGTTGTAGAACTTTCAAGGTAATATTGTATTGATGATGGTGGTTCATGCCACTTAGGTTTCAAGGATGAAAGGTTGGAACATGGTCAATCATTTTCTGGAGATGGTAATGGTAATTTTTCTGTTGACAGGCAGAATTAGAACATGAAATTTAAGGATGCTACCTCTGTTGCTCAAGCAGCGGCTAAGTTTGCAGAACATGCAGGCCTAGCTTCCAGAGCTGTTGTAGAACTTTCAAGGCAATATTGTGTTGATGATGGTGGTTCATGCCACTTAGGTTTCAAGGATGAAAGGTTGGAACATGGGCAATCCTTTTTTGGAAATGGTAATGGTAATTGTTCTGTTGGCAGGCAGAATTGGAACATGAAATTTAAGGATGCTACCTCTGTTGCTCGAGCAACGGCTGTGTTTGCAGAACATGCAAGCCTAGCTGCCAGAGCTGTTGTAGAACGTTCAAGGCAATATTGTGTTGATGATGGTGGTTCATGCCACTTAGGTTTCAAGGATGAAAGGTTGGAATATGGGCAATCATTTCCTGGAGATGGCAAGTTTTCTATTGGCATGCCGAATTGGAACATGAAATTAAAGGATGCTACCTCTGCTGCTCAAGCAGCGGCTGAGTTTGCAGATAATGTAAGCCTAGCTGCCAGAGTTGTTGTCGAACTTTCAAGGCAATATTGTGTTGATGATGGTGGTTCATGACCACTTAGGTTTCAAGGATGAAAGGTTGGAACATGGGCAATCATTTCCTGGAGATGGTAATGGTAATTCTTCTATTGGCAGGCAGAATTGGAACATGAAATTTCAGCATGCTACCTCTGCTGCTCAAGCAGCGGCAGACTTTGCAGAACATGCAAGACAAGCTCTCAGAGTTGTTGTCGAACTTTCAAGGTAATATTGTATTGATGATGGTGGTTCATGCCACTTAGGTTTCAAGGATGAAAGGTTGGAACATGGTCAATCATTTTCTGGAGATGGTAATGGTAATTTTTCTGTTGGCAGGAAGAATTGGAACATGAAATTTAAGGATGCTACCTCTGCTGCTCAAGCAGCGGCTGAGTTTGCAGAACATGCAAGCCTAGCTTCCAGAGCTGTTGTAGAACTTTCAAGGCAATATTGTGTTGATGATGGTGGTTCATGCAACTTAGTTTTCAAGGATGAAAGGTTGGAACACGGGCAATCATTTCCTTGAGATGGTAATGGTAATTCTTCTGTTAGCAGGCAGAATTGGAATATGAAATTTAAGCATGCTACCTCTGCTGCTCAAGCAGCGGCTGACTTTGCAGAACATGCAAGACAAGCTCCCAGAGTTGTTGTCGAACTTTCAAGGTAATATTGTATTGATGATGGTGGTTCATGCCACTTAGGTTTCAAGGATGAAAGGTTGGAACATGGTCAATCATTTTCTCGAGATGGTAATGGTAATTTTTCTGTTGGCAGGCAGAATTGGAACATGAAATTTAAGGATGCTACCTCTGCTGCTCAAGCAGCGGCTGAGTTTGCAGAACATGCAAGCATAGCTTCCAGAGCTGTTTTAGAACTTTCAAGGCAATATTGTGTTGATGATGGTGGTTCATGCCACTTAGGTTTCAAGGATGAAAGGTTGGAATATGAGCAATCATTTCCTGGAGATGGTAATTTTTCTGTTGGCAGGCAGAATTGGAACATGAAATTTAAGGATGCTACCTCTGCTGCTCAAGCAGCGGCTGAGTTTGCAGAATATACAAGCCTAGCTGCCAGAGCTGTTGTAGAACGTTCAAGGCAATATTGTGTTGATGATGGTGGTTCATGCCACTTAGGTTTCAAGGATGAGAGGTTGGAATATGGGCAATCATTTCCTGGAGTTGGTAATGGTAATTTTTCTGTTGGCAGGTAGAATTGGAACATGAAATTTAAGGATGCTACCTCTGCTACTAAAGCAGCGGTTGAGTTTGCAGAACATGCAAGCCTAGCTGCTAGAGCTGTTGTAGAACTTTCAAGGCAATATTGTGTTGAGGATGGTGGTTCATGCCACTTAAGTTGCAAGGATGAAAGGTTGGAACATGGGCAATCATTTCCTGGAGATGGTAATGGTAATTTTTCTGTTGGCAGGCAGAATTGGAACATGAAATTTAAGGATTCTAACTCTTCTGCTCAAGCAACGGCTGATTTTGCAGAACATGCAAGCCTAGCTACCAGAGTTGTTGTCAAACTTTCAAGGTAATATTGTATTGAGGATGGTGGTTCATGCCACTTAGGTTTCAAGGATGAAAGGTTGGAACACGGGCAATCATTTCCTGGAGATGTTTATGGTAATTTTTTTGTTGGCAGGTAGAATTAGAACATGAAATTTAAGCATGCTACATATGCAGCTCAAGTAGCGGCTGACTTTGCAGAATATGCAAGACTAGCTGCCAGAGTTGTTGTCGAACATTAAAGGTAATATTGTATTGATGATGGCGGTTCATGCCACTTAGGTTTCAAGGATGAAAGGTTGGAACATGGTCAATCATTTTCTGGAGATGGTAATGGTAATTTTTCTGTTGGCAGGCAGATTTGGAACATGAAATTTAAGGATGCTACCTCTGCTGCTCAAGCAGCGGCTGAGTTTGCAGAATATGCAAGCCTTGCTTCCAGAGCTGTTGTAGAACTTTCAAGGCAATATTGTGTTGATGATGGTGGTTCATGACACTTAGGTTTCAAGGATGAAAGGTTGGAATATGGGCAATCATTTCCTGGAGATGGTAATTTTTCTATTGGGAGGCAGAATTGGAACATGAAATTTAAGGATGCTACCTCTGCTGCTCAAGCAGCGGCTGAGTTTGCAGAACATGCAAGCCTAGTTGCCAGAGCTGTTGTAGAACTTTCAAGGCAATATTATGTTGTTGATGGTGGTTCATGCCACTTAGGTTTCAAGGATGAAAGGTTGGAACACGGGCAATCATTTCCTGGAGATGGTTATGGTAATTTTTTTGTTGGCAGGTAGAATTAGAACATGAAATTTAAGGATGCTACCTCTGCTGCCCAAGCAGCGGCTGAGTTTGCTGAACATGCAAGCCTAGTTGCCAGAGCTGTTGTAGAACTTTCAAGGCAATATTATGTTGTTGATGGTGGTTCATGCCACTTAGGTTTCAAGGATGAAAGGTTGGAACACGGGCAATCATTTCCTGGAGATGGTTATGGTAATTTTTTTGTTGGCAGGTAGAATTAGAACATGAAATTTAAGCATGCTACATATGCAGCTCAAGTAGCGGCTGACTTTGCAGAATATGCAAGACTAGCTGCCAGAGTTGTTGTCGAACATTAAAGGTAATATTGTATTGATGATGGCGGTTCATGCCACTTAGGTTTCAAGGATGAAAGGTTGGAACATGGTCAATCATTTTCTGGAGATGGTAATGGTAATTTTTCTGTTGGCAGGCAGATTTGGAACATGAAATTTAAGGATGCTACCTCTGCTGCTCAAGCAGCGGCTGAGTTTGCAGAACATGCAAGCCTTGCTTCCAGAGCTGTTGTAGAACTTTCAAGGCAATATTGTGTTGATGATGGTGGTTCATGACACTTAGGTTTCAAGGATGAAAGGTTGGAATATGGGCAATCATTTCCTGGAGATGGTAATTTTTCTATTGGGAGGCAGAATTGGAACATGAAATTTAAGGATGCTACCTCTGCTGCTCAAGCAGCGGCTGAGTTTGCAGAACATGCAAGCCTAGTTGCCAGAGCTGTTGTAGAACTTTTAAGGCAATATTATGTTGTTGATGGTAGTTCATGCCACTTAGGTTTCAAGGATGAAAGGTTGAAACATGGGCAATCATTTCCTGGAGATGGTAATGGTAATTTTTCTGTTGGCAGGTAGAATTGGAACATGAAATTTAAGGATGCTACCTCTGCTATTCAAGCAGCAGTTGAGTTTGCAGAACATGCAAGCCTAGCTGCCAGAGCTGTTGTAGAACTTTCAAGGCAATATTGTGTTGATGATGGTGGTTCATGCCACTTAAGTTGAAAGGATGTAAGGTTGGAACATGGGCAATCATTTCCTGGAGATGGTAATGGTAATATTTCTATTGGCAGGCAGAATTGGAACATGAAATTTAAGGATTCTAACTCTTCTGCTCAAGCAACGGCTGATTTTGCAGAACATGCAAGCCTAGCTGCCAGAGTTGATGTCGAACTTTCAAGGTAATATTGTATTGAGGATGGTGGTTCATGCCACTTAGGTTTCAAGGATGAAAGGTTGGAACACGGGCACTCATTTCCTCGAGATGGTAATGGTAATTGTTCTGTTGGCAGGTAGAATTGGAACATGAAATTTAAGCATGCTACATATGCTACTCAAGCAGCAGCTGACTTTGCAGAATATGCAAGACTAGCTGCCAGAGTTGTTGTCGAACATTAAAGGTAATATTGTGTTGATGATGGTGGTTCATGCCACTTAGGTTTCAAGGATGAGAGGTTGGAATATGGTCAATCATTTCTAGAGGTGGTAATGGTAAATTTTCTGTTGGCAGGCAGAATTGGAACATGAAATTTAAGGATGCTACCTCTGCTGCTCAAGCAGCGGCTGAGTTTGCAGAACATGCAAGCCTAGCTTCCAGAGCTGTTGCACAACTTTCAAGGCAATATTTTGTTGAGGATGGTGGTTCATGCCACTTAAGTTGCAAGGATGAAAGGTTGGAACATGGGCAATCCTTTCCTGGAGATGGTAATGGTAATTTTTCTGTTGGCAGGCAGAATAGGAACATGAAATTTAAGGATTCTAACTCTTCTGCTCAAGCAACGGCTGATTTTGCAGAACATGCAAGCCTAGCTGCCAGAGTTGTTGCCAAACTTTCAAGGTAATATTGTATTGAGGATGGTGGTTCATGCCACTTAGTTTTCAAGGATGAAAGGTTGGAACACGGGCAATCATTTCCTGGAGATGGTTATGGTAATTTTTCTGTTGGCAGGTAGAATTAGAACATGAAATTTAAGCATGCTACATATGCTGCTCAAGGCAATGTAGAACATGCAAGCCTAGCTGCCAGAGCTGTTGTAGAACGTTCAAGGCAATATTGTGTTGATGATGGTGGTTCATGCCACTTAGGTTTCAAGGATGAGAAGTTGGAATATGGGCAATCATTTCCTGGAGATGGTAATTTTTCTGTTGGCAGGTAGAATTGGAACATGAAATTTAAGGATGCTACCTCTGCTGCTCAATCAATGGCTGAGTTTGCAGAACATGCAAGCCTTGCTTCCAGAGCTGTTGTAGAACTTTCAAGGCAATATTGTGTTGATGATGGTAGTTCATGCCACTTAGGTTTCAAGGATGAAAGGTTAGAATATGGGCAATCATTTCCAGGAGATGGTAAATTTTCTATTGGGAGGCAGAATTGGAACATGAAATTTAAGGATGCTACCTCTGCTGCTCAAGCAACGGCTGAGTTTGCAGAACATGCAAGCCTAGTTGCCAGAGCTGTTGTAGAACTTTCAAGGCAATATTATGTTGATGATGGTGGTTCATGCCACTTAGGTTTCAAGGATGAAAGGTTGAAACATGGGCAATCATTTCCTGGAGATGGTAATGGTAATTTTTCTGTGGGCAGGTAGAATTGGAACATGAAATTTAAGGATGCTACCTCTGCTACTCAAGCAGCGGTTGAGTTTGCAGAACATGCAAGCCTAGCTTCCAGAGCTGTTGTAGAACTTTCAAGGCAATATTGCGTTGATGATGGTGGTTCATGCCACTTAAGTTGAAAGGATGAAAGGTTGGAACATGGGCAATCATTTCCTGGAGATGGTAATGGTAATATTTCTGTTGGCAGGCAGAATTGGAACATGAAATTTAAGGATTCTAACTCTTCTGCTCAAGCAACGGCTGATTTTGCAGAACATGCAAGCCTAGCTGCCAGAGTTGTTGTCAAACTTTCAAGGTAATATTGTATTGAGGATGGTGGTTCATGCCACTTAGGTTTCAAGGATGAAAGGTTGGAACACGGGCAATCATTTCCTGGAGATGGTTATGGTAATTTTTCTGTTGGCAGGTAGAATTAGAACATGAAATTTAAGCATGCTACATATGCTGCTCAAGCAGCGCTTGACTTTGCAGAATATGCAATACTAGCTGCCAGAGTTGTTGTCGAACATTAAAGGTAATATTGTATTGATGATGGCGGTTCATGCCACTTAGGTTTCAAGAATGAAAGGTTTGAACATGGTCAATCATTTTCTGGAGATGGTAATGGTAATTTTTCTGTTGGCAGGTAGATTTGGAACATGAAATTTAAGGATGCTACCTCTGCTGCTCAAGCAGCGGCTGAGTTTGCAGAACATGCAAGCCTTGCTTCCAGAGCTGTTGTAGAACTTTCAAGGCAATATTGTGTTGATAATGGTGGTTCATGCCACTTAGGTTTCAAGGATGAAAGGTTGGAATATGGGCAATCATTTCCGGGAGATGGTAATTTTTCTATTGGGAGGCAGAATTGGAACATGAAATTTAAGGATGCTACCTCTGCTGCTCAAGCAGCGGCTGAGTTTGCAGAACATGCTAGCCTAGTTGCCAGAGCTGTTGTAGAACTTTCAAGGCAATATTATGTTGATGATGGTGGTTCATGCCACTTAGGTTTCAAGGATGAAAGGTTGAAACATGGGCAATCATTTCCTGGAGATGGTAATGGTAATTTTTCTGTTGGCAGGTAGAATTAGAACATGAAATTTAAGGATGCTACCTCTACTATTCGAGCAGCAGTTGAGTTTGCAGAACATGCAAGCCTAGCTGCCAGAGCTGTTGTAGAACTTTCAAGGCAATATTGTGTTGATGATGGTGGTTCATGCCACTTAAGTTGAAAGGATGTAAGGTTGGAACATGGGCAATCATTTCCTGGAGATGGTAATGGTAATATTTCTGTTGGCAGGCAGAATTTGAACATGAAATTTAAGGATTCTAACTCTTCTGCTCAAGCAACGGCTGATTTTGCAGAACATGCAAGCCTAGCTGCCAGAGTTGTTGTCGAACTTTCAAGGTAATATTATATTGAGGATGGTGGTTCATGCCACTTAGGTTTCAAGGATGAAAGGTTGGAACACGGGCAATCATTTCCTCGAGATGGTAATGGTAATTGTTCTGCTGGCAGGTAGAATTGGAACATGAAATTTAAGCATGCTACATATGCTGCTTAAGCAGCGGCTGACTTTGCAGAATATGCAAGACTAGCTGCCAGAGTTGTTGTCGAACATTAAAGGTAATATTGTGTTGATGATGGTGGTTCATGCCACTTAGGTTTCAAGGATGAGAGGTTGGAATATGGTCAATCATTTCCTGGAGGTGGAAATGGTAAATTTTCTGTTGGCAGGCAGAATTGGAACATGAAATTTAAGGATGCTACCTCTGCTTCTCAAGCAGCGGCTGAGTTTGCAGAACATGCAAGCCTAGCTTCCAGAGCTGTTGTAGAACTTTCAAGGCAATATTGTGTTGAGGATGGTGGTTCATGCCACTTAAGTTGCAAGGATGAATGGTTGGAACATGGGCAATCCTTTCCTGGAGATGGTAATGGTAATTTTTCTGTTGGCAGGCAAAATAGGTACATGAAATTTAAGGATTCTAACTCTTCTGCTCAAGCAACGGCTGATTTTGCAGAACATGCAAGCCTAGCTGCCAGAGTTGTTGCCAAACTTTCAAGGTAATATTGTATTGAGGATGGTGGTTCATGCCACTTAGGTTTCAAGGATGAAAGGTTGGAACACGGGCAATCATTTCCTAGAGATGGTTATAGTAATTTTTCTGTTGGCAGGTAGAATTAGAACATGAAATTTAAGCGTGCTACATATGCTGCTCAAGGCAATGTAGAACATGCAAGCCTAGCTGCCAGAGCTATTGTAGAACGTTCAAGGCAATATTGTGTTGATGATGGTGGTTCATGCCACTTAGCTTTCAAGGATGAGAGATTGGAATATGGGCAATCATTTCCTGGAGATGGTAATTTTTCTGTTGGTAGGCAGAATTGGAACATGAAATTTAAGGATGCTACCTCTGCTGCTCAATCAGAGGCTGAGTTTGCAGAACATGCAAGCCTTGCTTCCAGAGCTGTTGTAGAACTTTCAAGGCAATATTGTGTTGATGATGGTGGTTCATGCCACTTAGGTTTCAAGGATGAAAGGTTGGAATATGGGCAATCATTTCCTGGAGATGGTAATTTTTCTATTGGGAGGCAGAATTGGAACATAAAATTTAAGGATGCTACCTCTGTTGCTCAAGCAGCGGCTGAGTTTGCAGAACATGCAAGCCTAGCTGCCAGAGCTGTTGTCGAACTTTCAAGGTAATATTATGTTGATGATGGTGGTTCATGCCACTTAGGTTTCAAGGATGAAAGGTTGAAACATGGGCAATCATTTCCTGGAGATGGTAATGGTAATTTTTCTGTGGGCAAGTAGAATTGGAACATGAAATTTAAGGATGCTACCTCTGCTACTCAAGCAGCGTTTGAGTTTGCAGAACATGCAAGCCTAGCTGCCAGAGCTATTGTAGAACTTTCAAGGCAATATTATGTTGATGATGGTGGTTCATGCCACTTAAGTTGAAAGGATGAAAGGTTGGAACATGGGCAATCATTTCCTGGAGATGGCAATGGTAATATTTTTGTTGGTAGGCAGAATTGGAACATGAAATTTAAGGATTCTAACTCTTCTGCTCAAGCAACGGTTGATTTTGCAGAACATGCAAGCCTAGCTGCCAGAGTTGTTGTCAAACTTTCAAGGTAATATTGTATTGAGGATGGTGGTTCATGCCACTTAGGTTTCAAGGATGAAAGGTTGGAACACGGGCAATCATTTCCTGGAGATGGTTATGGTAATTTTTCTGTTGGCAGGTAGAATTAGAACATGTAATTTAAGCATGCTACATATGCTGCTCAAGCAGCGGTTGACTTTGCAGAATATGCAAGACTAGCTGCCAGAGTTGTTGTCGAACATTAAAGGTAATATTGTATTGATGATGGCGGTTCATGCCACTTAGGTTTCAAGGATGAAAGGTTGGAACATGGTCAATCATTTTCTGGAGATGGTAATGGTAATTTTTTTGTTGGCAGGCAGATTTAGAACATGAAATTTAAGGATGCTACCTCTGCTGCTCAAGCAGTGGCTGAGTTTGCAGAACATGCAAGCCTTGCTTCCAGAGCTGTTGTAGAACTTTCAAGGCAATATTGTGTTGATGATGGTGGTTCATGCCACTTAGGTTTCAAGGATGAAAGGTCGGAATATGGGCAATCATTTCCGGGAGATGGTAATTTTTCTATTGGGAGGCAGAATTGGAACATGAAATTTAAGGATGCTACCTCTGCTGCTCAAGCAGCGGCTGAGTTTGCAGAACATGCAAGCCTAGTTGCCAGAGCTGTTGTAGAACTTTCAAGGCAATATTATGTTGATGATGGTGGTTCATGGCACTTAGGTTTCAAGGATGAAAGGTTGAAACATGGGCAATCATTTCCTGGAGATGGTAATGGTAATTTTTCTGTGGCAAGTAGAATTGGAACATGAAATTTAAGGATGCTACCTCTACTATTCGAGCAGCAGTTGAGTTTGCAGAACATGCAAGCCTAGCTGCCAGAGCTGTTGTAGAACTTTCAAGGCAATATTGTGTTGATGATGGTGGTTCATGCCACTTAAGTTGAAAGGATGTAAGGTTGGAACATGGGCAATCATTTCCTGGAGATGGTAATGGTAATATTTCTGTTGGCAGGCAGAATTGGAACATGAAATTTAAGGATTCTAACTCTTCTGCTCAAGCAACGGCTGATTTTGCAGAACATGCAAGCCCAGCTGCCAGAGTTGTTGTTACGGCCAAACACACTCACGCAAGTATACTTGGTCGTCAAGTAATAAAGTAGTGAATAAAGTATCGTTCCCACGAAGACTTATGATTAACTTTGACTAATTCAAACTCGAATAGCTTATTGATTCAAGATATTTCTAACAAAATATATAATTTTCTAACTTACTACCGACGGACGATCAAATAATGAATCGCTAAGAATTCAACACAACACTTAAATAGTTTTGTTCAACAATCAATAGGATATAATATTTCAGGGTCACGGGTCATCTAACATTCATGTTGCATTCGTATTTTAAAATAGCTAATTGATTTATCTGAATTGTTGATTCACAGGGTTAATTTCACTCGTAAGAATCTGTCGAGTTCTTACTCGCATGCTCAAGTTAACTTAATACCTATATGTCTATGGAATTAAGTTTAACAAGAACTCATTTACAATTCCTGTATTTTAACCGAGTAAGGCAATTAGGTATATGTCTATCCTAATCGCGAATCCTTTCCCCGATGCCCGGGTTTTGAAAACTTACTCTATTTACTTCTATATGCAATCTAGGGTTCCCACTTTCGAGTTCAACTCTAGATTCGTAGATAGTATTTCACTGTTAATTACTCAGCAAAATAATTAGAAACAGAATTAAATAAACAACCCAATATGATAAACCCAACGTCGTCAAATTAAACTTCAAACATCAACATTCATGTATACCCATGACCCTAGAATAATAGGGTTCTTAGCCACTCATATTCAGGCAATCATCCCAAATTTCATAAGATTGCATAAAAATCAATAAAAGAAAGAAAGGATAAAACTCCAGACGAATTCCGTGGTCTTTGAACTTGGTTATAGCCTTTTTTCTTCTCTTTCCCCGTCTCTCCTCTACAAGAGGCGTTTTAAAGCTTATATATTGCGTCCAAAAGTTGTAATCTAGAGTTCTCCTAACTCTAGTCCAAATCGGCTTCAGGGGTTGATGCTAAGGCGGATGCGACGCATCCACCTCGTCCTCCATTTCTTAACTTTGCATGTGAGGGTAGACGCGACGCATCCAGCCTTCTCTTCTACTTCCCAGTTTTGCACGCGATGGCGAACGCTATGGCCCAACTTCACTGCTAAGGTTGCACGCAGGATGATGTTTTCCTAGGTTGGATGCGACGCATCCAACCCTTCTTCCTCTGGCTAAACCACCTTTTCTTCATATTTTGCACTCCGAACACCTTAAATCGTCACACATAACTTAATTAGTCATCAAACCAATAATTACACCATGTTGGGAGTTTTAAAGATTAAATAACATCAAGAAGTGGTTAAAACATGGGTACAGTAACATCAACACATATCGAAATATGCCAAACATCACTACCCCACACTTAAACCTTTGTTCGTCCTCGAACAAACCATCACTATAGTAAACAAAATAAAATTAAGCTCTTATCATTCAAAGCACACTACATCTATGACCATGGTTATTTGCTACAATTAGGCTCTAGACTATGCATCAACACACTTCCCTTTTCTTATGCCCTTCTTTAAACATATTCGAACAAAGACAACATGCTCACAACAATCCTAACCTCAAAAACCGACTCAATGTCACAATGCACTCATGGCTTGAACAACCAACATCATAGAGAAGTCTAATAACATTACCTATCCCTCGTGAAACCATGTGCCCTCACAACAAAAGCAGAGAGAGTAAAATCAATCCATACATTCGAATCTCATGCTCACAAAGAAAATTGCTCACTCTCACAAAAGAAGTCACATGCATGTAATTGGTACCATAGGCTTGCCCTTAATGTAAATCTCTACTAATGTAAGCTCGCTCGATCTAAAATCAATTAGGACTTTTTCATGGTTGTAATATGGGCTAAGGGACGGGTAGGATATATTTAAGGAATAGTGACTCACCCTCCTAAGCACTTTAACACATCATCAAATAACTTAAGCGCGAATTCTTCAACACCCTTTCAATTTCACCAATAATATCACTCCAAACAATATTTCCTCTTTCTTTAAGCACTACTTTAATTCATACCCACTAGCAAGAACAAGACAACAATTTATTCATCTATATTTTTCTTTTTTTCTTTTTTTTTTCCTTTCAATTTTTGCTAGTGGCGTATTATTTTACAAAATAAGTGCACCCTTCTTTCTTTCATTGGTTCCACTCAAAAGTCACCCCACACTTAGTCCCTTCTTACTTCTTTTAGCGCTCATCTAACAATTAAAGTGCTTTAAGAGGTAAAAGGATCAAAACAATGTCAATTAAGAATAAAAAGGGTATAGGCTTGTAATGTGGGTACCAAATAAAAGGTCTACAGGCTCAAAAGGGTTAACTAGGGATAGATTTTAATTGTGATAAGCAATAAGCTCAAAAAGATCAAAGAAAGCCTAAAATCATTTTTCAAACCGAGCATCACCTAAAATTTCGCTTCAACTCACATACCGGGCAAGTTCTAGACACAAGTACACTACATGGACTACACAAAAACCTTACCACACATGGCACATGACTCATTACGGACGGTCACATTCCGACTCTCAAACAATGCAAGTATTCACGGAGCAACGAGATATTAAGCATTAAGCGCAAAGTGAACACAAGTCAAGAAAATGAGAAATAGGCGCCACAAAACATGCTATCCATTTTAACAAGGCATCATCAATAATTTCAGAGTGAGAAGGGAAGATATTACATATGTAAAAGCCTAAATATGCCATTATCAACCAAGTCAAGGTCACCTAGGTTCATCATTCTTCCTCCTTTTATTCCCTACATTCCTACTCTACTCTAAAAAGAAAACAAAATTACTCGGTTCAAACTACATCCCATGGAAAAGAACCGAGGCACAAAGAAAAACCACAGGGGATTATTACTATCTACAAAGATACTATATATATATATATATATATATATATATATATATATATATATATTTATTTTTTTTAATAATGATAAACTGATAGTTACTCCATATAGATGAATTTACTGCTATTTTATGCCATTAATCCAGTGAATATTTTAGTACATTCATCCATACATCAAAACATGAATCACCCCCCACCCCACACTTAGGACTGTGCGTTGTCCCCAACGCACACAAACAAGGTAAAGTAGGGTGAGAAGAACTCCCTCAAGTCAAGGTGGAGGGCTCATCCGCAGTCTGTGGAGGAGCATCTGCATCCATAGCATTCCCAACAACTGGTGCTGATTCTGTAGCAGGTGTTACAGCGACCTCAGTAGGCCTGTTGAGTGGAGCCTCAGTGACTATGGGAGGAACAGGAGTGGATGGTCCGGCAGTGGATGATGCAATCAGCTGAGAGATGTCTGTACCTGCACATTGAACCAGAGCTCTGAGGAGTAATGATATCTCATTCATCATCGTGGCCTGCTCGGTCTGAACTCGGCTTAGATCCGCACGAGTCTGTCTCAACTCATCCCTGGTGGCACTCAACTCGACACGAGTCGCTATCAGCTCAGCCCTGTTCTCTTGCATATCTGCTTACATTTGCTCAAATAATTGTTGAATGGTGAGCTTAGAAGACCTTCCCTTGTTCGGCTCTAGAATATGAGTGACATCATATGGTCCTGGAGCTTTAGCCTCAATGTCGTCATTCTCCTTGTCCCATAGTACTCCCATCTCTATCAAAAAAGCCGTTAGGGTATTAGCAAAGAACAGCCTCCACTTGTAATTCATCCTGGTTCGCTGCATTTGATCATGCATGATGGCTCCTAAGTTGAGTGGTATCCCCTCTAATAAAGCATATAATACGAGTGCGCGGTAACGAGGGACATCAGTTTTATGTTGGCATGGCATCAGGCGGTTACATATGAAATTTAGAGCCACACGTGCTAACGCACTCATGAATTCCTTGGCTATAGAGTGGTACTCCATACTCCCATGCTTCCATTCTGCATCCTTCCTGGTAGGGCATAGGACAGACTTAATGTGTGCATAATCTGGTGTTTTGCATATGGAGTCAAACCTGTCTGTAAGTGTGTGTGGCACCTTTAAGAAGTTATTCAGAGCTTCAGCTGACACATTAATATCTACCCCTCTTACTCGCACAATGTTTCCCCTGGCGTGACGCCAATTGGCGTAGAGCTCTCTAACAATGGTGAGGTTGGCTTTGCCGTGACCTTTCAAGATGGGTCCCCATTTTTGCACCTCTCGAATTGACTTTAGAAACTCTGAGTACTTTGTCTTAAGTGGTCCGATGTTTATCGGCTTTTCCGGAATATACTTCTTTGAAACCAATATCTTCTTATAGGCTCGGAATGCCTTCTCATTAACAAAGTATTTCTCCCAATCAACTCGGTCTATGGGTTCACCCTCGTCTTCATCACTCATGTTGACATGTAGGTGGTCATTGTCCGAATCGGAATCGGATTCAGATTCTGTAGTAATCTTCTCCTTCCCTTTATCAGTCGGATTACTCATTTTCGAAGCTTTTCTTTGGTATGTCACAGGCTCTCTTATCTCTATTCCTTTGCTTGGTGTAATACCCTTCTTCACTGTCCTCCTGACTAATGTTTCCTCCTCCTCTTGCTCTGAATCATCACTTAACTGCCTAGGCAGCAGTTCCATTTCCTTCTCCGTCCGCTTCCTTTTTTCTGTGGATTTGGACCGCCCGCTGCCCTTCCGGTAGGCTTTTTGGGCGGTTGCTTGTCACCATCTTTGTCTTGTTGCTTGGATGGTTTACTCACTGCTGTCATTTTACGAATCTAAGTACCTGCAATGCAAAGAATTCAACAATTAGCAGATGAAACAGCGAAGTTCAGCTTGAAAGCAATTGCAACAGCTTGCCCTTCCAATTATTCGTAAAGTCATGCCATTCACTACTTCATGGAATTGTAGCTCATGACTTTCAGCAAGTATGTGATAACTCTCTTCAAAAATTCAATTTCACATAGCCCCTCACTCGACCCCACACTTATTCTCAAGCATACACCAATGTTGCTCGGTTACTCAGACTTCACCGACGCCTAAATTTTCCTCAGGGACAATTCGTCGAACATGTGGTATGCAACAAGTGTGCCTAGTTCATTCTATCAGTTGAGCAATGCAACTACCCTCCCAAAGTTTGACGAGATGAAGGGAATTATAGTTTATCATCTCGCAACCATTACAACGACCAAGAACGACAGCCCTAAACAATTTTGAAATTGCAAAACCTACTTGTTGCTACCATTGAGGGAGGGAAGAGAGAAGAATTAGGAGAGAAGCCAACGGAAGAACGAAGAGGATGATGCGTACCTGTCGCGTTTGTATGCGTTGCAATTTCGATTAAAGAAATCCGTTCTGCGTTCGTAGGCGTCGCAAAAAGAGACGAGTGGATGCGTCGCAAGAAGAGTTTTTAACGAATTCGTTATCTTAAGATGTGTTAAAATATATAGTACTTACCTGTGCGTGCGAGCTTTGACGCGACGCATCCCCTTGTCTTCCTTCAAAAAATTTTCGGACGCGACACGGACGCGATAGGCAGACTTCACTGCCTTGAGCAATTGGCCCGTCAAAAATTTTTTTGCTGAGGGGGATGCGACGCATCCGCCTCGTTTTCTCATATCTGGGGAACTTTTTTTTTTTTTTTCTACGTCCTACAAAAAATAATAAAAAAATAAATAAATAAATAAAAATAAACTAACTAACTTGGGTGGCCTCCCAAGAAGCGCCTGATTTAACGTCGCGGCACGACGCAACATGTTCTTCATGCCTCCACTAAATCCATTGTGGTCTTGTGACGTGCAATGTCACCACCCCAATAGTGTTTTACTCTTTGGCCATTTACCAAGAATGTCGTATTGGACCCCTTATCACACAATTCTATCGCACCATGAGGTTTCACACTAACCACTTCAAACGGACCCGACCATCGAGATTTAAGCTTTCCTGGAAAAAGCTTTAGCCTTGAATTAAACAGTAGAATTTCTTGACCTGGTTCAAACTCACGATGTTGTATATGCTTATCATGCCATCTTTTGGTCTTCTCTTTATACAATTTGGCATTTTCATACGCATGCAATCGAAACTCATCAAGCTCGTTGAGTTGTAGCAATCTCTTCTCACCGGCCAAGTCCATCTCCATATTTAGCTTTTTAATCGCCCAATATGTTTTGTGTTCAAGCTCGACGGGCAGATGGCAGGCCTTCCCATAAACCAACCTGTACGGAGAAGTGCCTATTGGGGTCTTGTACGCAATGCGATATGCCCATAATGCGTCATCCAGCTTCCCGGCCCAGTCCTTTCTATTCATACTTACTGTCTTTTCCAAAATCTGCTTGACCTCTCTGTTGGAAACTTCTACTTGACCACTCGTTTGGGGATGATAGGCAGTGGAAACTTTGTGCTTGACTCCGTATTTTGCAAGAATATTATTCAGCAGTTTGTTACAAAAGTGAGTTCCCCCGTCGCTTATCAACACTCTTGGAGTCCCAAAACGTGTGAAGATGTGCTTCTTTACAAAGCCTACCACAACCTTTGCGTCGTTAGTAGGAAGAGCAATGGCCTCTACCCACTTAGAAACATAGTCGACCGCCACCAAGATGTATCTGTGCCCGTTAGAATATGGGAATGGTCCCATAAAATCAATCCCCCAAACATCAAAAAGTTCTACCGCCAGAATATTTTGCAAGGGCATCTCGTGCTTCCTCGTGATAGTTCCAGTTCTTTGGCATCTATCACAATTTTTAACGAAGGCATGTGCATCCTTAAACAATTTTGGCCAATAAAAACCTGATTGTAGCACTTTTTGGGCGGTTCTATCCCCGCCGTGATGACCTCCATATGGTGACGCATGGCAGTCATGTAGTATAGCCTTCATCTCTTCCTCAGGAACACACCTTCTCACCAACTGATCTGCACACTGCCTATATAGGAATGGCTCATCCCACACGTAGAACCTTACATCATGTAGGAATCTTCTTCTATTGTCAGCTGTCCATTCTAGTGGCGTCACCCCACTTGCGATAAAATTCACATAATCTGCATACCATGGGGCTTCACCTAAGGTGACTGCTAATATTTGCTCATCCGGAAATGTTTCTTTAATTGACCCTCCTTCAGCTACATGGTCCCGACTTTCTAATCTGGACAAATGATCGGCCACTTGATTTTCTGTCCCTTTTCGATCTCGGATCTCTAAGTCAAATTCTTGCAAGAGGAGGACCCAACGAATCAGCCTCGGCTTGGCGTCTTTCTTTTCAAATAAGTATCTGATAGCTGAATGATCTGTGTAGACGATGACTTTGGTTCCCACTAGATAGGATCTGAACTTGTCAAATGCCCACACCACTGCAAGCAACTCCTTTTCAGTCACTGTATAATTCATCTGAGCTGGATTCATAGTTTTGCTTGCATAATAAATGGAGTGAAAGATTTTATCCCTCCTTTGCCCCAACACCGCTCCAATTGCTATGTCACTTGCATCGCACATCAACTCAAATGGTTGTGCCCAATCGGGGCCAATGATAATTGGTGCAGTCACCAATCTTCCCTTCAGCTCCTCAAATGCTTTCAGACATGCATTATCAAACTTGAAGGTAACATCTTTCTCTAGAAGCCTGCACAAAGGGGAAGAAATTTTCGAAAAATCTTTAATGAAACGACGATAAAAACCTACATGACCCAAGAAACTGCGAATGCCTTTGATGGATGTCGGCGGAGGCAATTTTTCAATCATCTCCACCTTTGCTTTATCCACCTGTAGACCATCTTTTGAAACCTTGTGCCCCAAAACTATACCTTCACGTACCATGAAATGGCACTTTTCCCAGTTTAGCACCAAGTTCGTCTCTTCACACCTAGCTAGCACTTTATCAAGGTTCATCAAACAACTATCAAAAGAACATCCAAACACAGAAAAATCATCCATGAATACTTCTACAAATCTTTCAACCATGTCAGTGAAAATAGCCATCATACACCTTTGAAAAGTCGCAGGTGCATTACAAAGACCGAAGGGCATTCTCTTGAACGCATACGTGCCATAAGGACATGTAAATGTAGTTTTCTCTTGGTCTTCTGGGGCTATAGCAATATGATTATACCCCGAATAACCGTCCAGGAAACAGTAGTATTCCTGGCCAGCTAATCTATCAAGCATTTGGTCAATAAAAGGACGGGGAAAGTGGTCTTTCCGGGTGGCATTGTTCAGTTTTCTGTAATCTATGCAAATTCTCCGTCCAGTGACAGTTCTTGTAGGAATTAAGTCATTATTTTCATTAACTACTACGGTTATCCCCCTTTCTTCGGCACACATTGAACGGGGCTTACCCATTTACTATCAGAGATTGGAAATACAATACCTGCATCAAGCCACTTAATCACTTCTTTTCTTACCACTTCTTTCATGATTGGATTTAGTCGGCGTTGGTGTTCTACACTTGGCTTGTGTCCGTCCTCCATGAGGATTTTGTGCATGCAGAAAGCTGGACTAATGCCTTTAATGTCAGACATTGTCCACCCAATTGCTCGCTTGTGCTCACGTAGCACCCTTAATAGCTTTTCTTCCTGTAATTTAGACAAGTGAGCAGAAATAATAACAGGTAAAGTGTCAGAACTTCCCAAATAAGCATATTGAAGGTGAGGGGGTAGGGGTTTAAGTTCCAAATTTGGAGCTTTTTCAATTGACGGCTTTGGTGGGGGCCACTTGGCCTATTCAGGGGCTCAAACGGGATTATTCCTTGCATGTAACCACATGATGTATCTAGGATATGCATCATCTCCTCAACCTCATCATCCATCTCCAAGCTATCAAACATCATGATTGCTTTTTCTAAACAGTCGTCTAGATATACACTCGTGTCAAGAAGTTTCTCATCCACCTCCACCACAGATATCATAGAGAGCTCCTCATAGTGGCGGGGAAGTTGGATTGCTTTGTAGACATTGAAGACTGCTTCCTCGTTGTCCACTCTCATAATCATTTTCCCTTCTCTCACTTTAATTATTGCATCGCCAGTAGCCAAGAGAGGTCGTCCCAATATGATTGGAACTTGTTCATCAGCCTCGAAGTCTAGAATAATGAAGTCAGCTGGGAAGATGAATTTTCCAATTTGCAGCAGCACATCTTCAATCACTCCTTCGGGGTAGGCTATGGACCTATCAGCTAATTGCAACATCACGGTTGTTGGTCTCGGAGCTCCCAGACCTAATTGCTTAAACAAGGATAAAGGCATCAGATTTATGCTTGCACCCAAATCACATAGAGCACGTCCCACGTCAATATTACCGATTTGTACTGGAATGGTGAAGCTGCCAGGATCCTTAAGCTTTTGGGGAAGCTTGTTTTGGACCCTTGATGTGCACTCCTCAGTAAGTGCAACCGTCTCGAACTCAGTCAATTTCCTCTTATGAGCCACTATGTCTTTTATGTACTTAGCGTACTTTGGAATTTCACGAAGTACATCCACTAATGGAATATTTAATTGAACCTGACTCAACATGGAGAGAAATTTGTTGAACATGCGATCGTCATTCCTTTTCTGCAATCTTTGGGGAAAGGTGGTGGTGGCCTTGTAACCTCCATTCGCTCCGAACTTGCATCATCTTCCTTTGACTCTTGTGTTGCCTTAGGTGTCAACTCCCCCCCAAGGTATAGGTTTTTCTTTTATCTTCCTTGGCACTTCCTCTAGTTCCCTCCCGTTTCTAAGTGTAACTGCATTAACTTGAGGGTTCTTCTCTGTATCACTGGGAAGTGAGCCTGTAGGTCTAGTATTTTGGTTTGCTGCTAACTGCCCCATTTGCCTCTCAAGATTTCTGAAATCGGTCCTGAGCTGTTGATTGTCTAGCAACAACTTTTTCAGCAAGTCATTCGTACTTTCTTCCATTTGTTGGGGTGGCTTCTGAGGTTGAGTAAAATTCCCTTGAGGCCTATACTGATTCTGTTGACTTCCGCCCCATGAGAAGTTAGGATGATTCCTCTAGTTTGGGTTGTAAGTGTTCCCATATTGCGCATGTTGATTCATAGGACCTCTGTTTTGTTGCCCCACATAGTATATAGATTCAGGATTCGTGGGGCAAATGTCAATCATATGACTGTCTCCGCATAGTTCGCAACAAATAGACATCTGCTGTACATGTTGCATTTGTTGTGTTGTCATTCTATTCATCTGATTTGCCAATTTTGCTATATCGGCTCTCATGGCGGAAAAATCATCAAGCTCAATCAAACCGGCGGCCTTCTGTTTAATTCCCCTTCGTGAATCCCCCTCTCCTTGCCAACTATGGTCATTAGCAGTGAAATTATTTAGCAAGAGTTGTATTTCACTATACGGTCTTGCCATGCAACTACCCCCACAAGCTGAGTCAAGATTCATCTTTGATGCTTCATCTAACCCATCAACAAAAGTGTGACCCAATACCTCATCAGTTTGACAATGATGCGGGCAGTCTCTGAGTAGCTTCTTGTATCTTTCCCAAGCTTGACGAAGTGTCTCGCCATCCCGTTGTTGGAACCCAAGAATTTGGCTCCTCAGCGACTTTGTCTTCTTAGTTGGGAAAAACTTGATCAGGAATTTCCTTGCTAGATCATCCTAAGTATGGATAGAGTTCGCGGGCTCCTTTTGCAACCATTCTTTAGCTTCCCCTAACAGTGAAAAAGGGAATAGTGTCAGCCTGACATAGTCCTTGGAGACGTTCGGATAATTGTAAGTGTCCGTGATTTCCAAGAAGTTCTGAATATGCCTCTGCGGGTCCTCATGAGATAGACCCACATATTGTCCTGTGGACTGAATCAGCTGTACCATGTACTGTTTGAGTTCAAAATGCCCAGTGATATCAGGCTTCACAATAGCCTGAGTCATATTCGCAAGATTGGGCCTTGCGGCTTCAATTACCGGACGCTCTTCATTGCCTGCCATATCTATTAGCTGTGGTTGGACTGCGATGTCCAACTCTCTTTCTATTCTCGTTCTAGCTTCGTGTTCCCTTCTCACTCTATGTAGTGTTCGTTCGATTTCTGGATCAAGAGGAATGAGGTTGTTTGCACTTCTACTCCTCTGCATTCGAGAGAAGACCCTGCGTTGACACAAACCAGGCAAACTGAAAATTAAAACTTGAAAACAAATATCTAATAAAAGCTTAACTTAGTCACGTAGCTAATTTCTAAGTCCCCGGCAACGGCGCCAAAAACTTGTTACGGCCAAACACACTCACGCAAGTATACGTGGTCGTCAAGTAATAAAGTAGTGAATAAAGTATCGTTCCCACGAAGACTTATGATTAACTTTGACTAATTCAAACTCGAATAGCTTATTGATTCAAGATATTTCTAACAAAATATATAATTTTCTAACTTACTACCGACGGACGATCAAATAATGAATCGCTAAGAATTCAACACAACACTTAAATAGTTTTGTTCAACAATCAATAGGATATAATATTCCAGGGTCACGGGTCATCTAACATTCATGTTGCATTCGTATTTTAAAATAGCTAATTGATTTATCTGAATTGTTGATTCACAGGGTTAATTTCACTCGTAAGAATCTGTCGAGTTCTTACTCGCATGCTCAAGTTAACTTAATACCTATATGTCTATGGAATTAAGTTTAACAAGAACTCATTTACAATTCCTGTATTTTAACCGAGTAAGGCAATTAGGTATATGTCTATCCTAATCGCGAATCCTTTCCCCGATGCCCGGGTTTTGAAAACTTACTCTATTTACTTCTATATGCAATCTAGGGTTCCCACTTTCGAGTTCAACTCTAGATTCGTAGATAGTATTTCACTGTTAATTACTCAGCAAAATAATTAGAAACAGAATTAAATAAACAACCCAATATGATAAACCCAACGTCGTCAAATTAAACTTCAAACATCAACATTCATGTATACCCATGACCCTAGAATAATAGGGTTCTTAGCCACTCATATTCAGGCAATCATCCCAAATTTCATAAGATTGCATAAAAATCAATAAAAGAAAGAAAGGATAAAACTCCAGACGAATTCCGTGGTCTTTGAACTTGGTTATAGCCTTTTTTCTTCTCTTTCCCCGTCTCTCCTCTACAAGAGGCGTTTTAAAGCTTATATATTGCGTCCAAAAGTTGTAATCTAGAGTTCTCCTAACTCTAGTCCAAATCGGCTTCAGGGGTTGATGCTAAGGCGGATGCGACGCATCCACCTCGTCCTCCATTTCTTAACTTTGCATGTGAGGGTAGACGCGACGCATCCAGCCTTCTCTTCTACTTCCCAGTTTCGCACGCGATGGCGAACGCTATGGCCCAACTTCACTGCTAAGGTTGCACGCAGGATGATGTTTTCCTAGGTTAGATGCGACGCATCCAACCCTTCTTCCTCTGGCTAAACCACATTTTCTTCATATTTTGCACTCCGAACACCTTAAATCGTCACACATAACTTAGTTAGTCATCAAACCAATAATTACACCATGTTGGGAGTTTTAAAGATTAAATAACATCAAGAAGTGGTTAAAACATGGGTAAAGTAACATCAACACATATCGAAATATGCCAAACATCAGTTGTTGTCGAACTTTCAAGGTAATATTGTATTGAGGATGGTGGTTCATGCCACTTAGGTTTCAAGGATGAAAGGTTGGAACACGGGCAATCATTTCCTCGAGATGGTAATGGTAATTGTTCTGTTGGCAGGTAGAATTGGAACATGAAATTTAAGCATGCTACATATGTTGCTCAAGCAGCGGCTGACTTTGCAGAATATGCAAGACTAGCTGCCAGAGTTGTTGTCGAACATTAAAGGTAATATTGTGTTGATGATGGTGGTTCATGCCACTTAGGTTTCAAGGATGAGAGGTTGGAATATGGTCAATCATTTCCTAGAGGTGGTAATGGTAAATTTTTTGTTGGCAGGCAGCATTGGAACATGAAATTTAAGGATGCTACCTCTGCTGCTCAAGCAGCAGCTGAGTTTGCAGAACATGCAAGCCTAGCTTCCAGAGCTGTTGTAGAACTTTCAAGGCAATATTGTGTTGAGGATGGTGGTTCATGCCACTTAAGTTGCAAGGATGAAAGGTTGGAACATGGGAAATCCTTTCCTGGAGATGGTAATGGTAATTTTTCTGTTGGCAGGCAGAATAGGAACATGATATTTAAGGATTCTAACTCTTCTGCTCAAGCAATGGCTGATTTTGCAGAACATGCAAGCCTTGCTGCCAGAGTTGTTTCCAAACTTTCAAGGTAATATTGTATTGAGGATGGTGGTTCATGCCACTTAGGTTTCAAGGATGAAAGGTTGGAACACAGGCAATCATTTCCTGGAGATGGTTATGATAATTTTTCTGTTGGCAGGTAGAATTAGAACATGAAATTTAAGCATGCTACATATGCTGCTCAAAGCAATGTAGAACATGCAAGCCTAGCTGCCAGAGCTGTTGTAGAACGTTCAAGGCAATATTGTGTTGATGATGGTGGTTCGTGCCACTTAGGTTTCAAGGATGAGAGGTTGGAATATGCGCAATCATTTCCTGGAGATGGTAATTTTTCTGTTGGCAGGCAGAATTGGAACATGAAATTTAAGGATGCTACCTCTGCTGCTCAATTAGAGGCTGAGTTTGCAGAACATGCAAGCCTTGCTTCCAGAGCTGTTGTAGAACTTTCAAGGCAATATTGTGTTGATGATGGTGGTTCATGCCACTTAGGTTTCAAGGATGAAAGGTTGGAATATGGGCAATCATTTCCTGGAGATGGTAATTTTTCTATTGGGAGGCAGAATTGGAACATGAAATTTAAGGATGCTACCTCTACTGCTCAAGCAGCGGCTGAGTTTGCAGAACATGCAAGCCTAGTTTCCAGAGCTGTTGCAGAACTTTCAAGGCAATATTATGTTGATGATGGTGGTTCATGCCACTTAGGTTTCAAGGATGAAAGGTTGAAACATGGGCAATCATTTCCTGGAGATGGTAATGGTAATTTTTCTGTTGGCAGGTAGAATTGGAACATGAAATTTAAGGATGCTACCTCTGCTACTCAAGCAGCGGTTGAGTTTGCAGAACATGCAAGCCAAGCTGCCAGAGCTGTTGTAGAACTTTCAAGGCAATATTGTGTTGATGATGGTGGTTCATGCCACTTAAGTTGAAAGGATGAAAGGTTGGAACATGGGCAATCATTTCCTGGAGATGGTAATGGTAATATTTCTGTTGGCAGGCAGAATTGGAACATGAAATTTAAGGATTCTAACTCTTCTGCTCAAGCAACGGCTGATTTTGCAGAACATGCAAGCCTAGCTGCCAGAGTTGTTGTCGAACTTTCAAGGTAATATTGTATTGAGGATGGTGGTTCATGCCACTTAGGTTTCAAGGATGAAAGGTTGGAACACGGGCAATCATTTCCTATAGATGGTAATGGTAATTGTTCTGTTGGCAGGTAGAATTGGAACATGAAATTTAAGCATGCTACATATGCTGCTCAAGCAGCGGCTGACTTTGCAGAATATGCAAGACTAGCTGCAAGAGTTGTTGTCGAACATTAAAGGTAATATTGTATTGATGATGGCGGTTCATGCCACTTAGGTTTCAAGGATGAAAGGTTGGAACATGGTCAATCATTTTCTGGAGATGGTAATGGTAAATTTTCTGTTGGCAGGCAGAATTGGAACATGAAATTTAAGGATGCTACCTCTGCTGCTCAAGCAGCAGCTGAGTTTGCAGAACATGCAAGCCTAGCTTCCAGAGCTGTTGTAGAACTTTCAAGGCAATATTGTGTTGATGATGGAGGTTCATGCCACTTAGGTTTCAAGGATGAAAGGTTGGAACATGGGCAATCCTTTCCTGGAAATGGTAATGGTAATTGTTCTATTGGCAGGCAGAATTGGAACATGAAATTTAAGGATGCTACCTCTATTTCTCGAGCAACGGCTGTGTTTGCAGAACATGCAAGCCTAGCTGCCAGAGCTGTCGTAGAACGTTCAAGGCAATATTGTGTTGATGATGGTGGTTCATGACACTTAGGTTTCAAGGATGAAAGATTGGAACATGGTCAATCATTTCCTAGAGGTGGTAATGGTAATTTTTCTTTTGGCAGGCAGAATTGGAACATGAAATTTAAGGTTGCTACCTCTGCTGTTCAACTAGCGGCTGAGTTTGCAGAAAATGCAAGCCTAGCTGCCAGAGCTGTTGTCGAACGTTCAAGGCAATATTGTGTTGATGATGGTGGTTCATGCCTCTTAGGTTTCAAGGATGAGAGGTTGGAATATGGGCAATCATTTCCTGGAGATGGTAATTTTTCTATTGGGAGGCAGAATTGGAACATGAAATTTAACGATGCTACCTCTGCTGCTCAATCAGAGGCTGAGTTTGCAGATAATGCAAGCCTAGCAGCCAGACTTGTTATCGAACTTTCAAGGTAATATTGTATTGATGATGGTGGTTCATGCCACTTAGATTTCAAGGATGAAAGGTTGGAACATGGTCAATCATTTCCTGGAGATGGTAATGGTAATTTTTCTGTTGGCAAGAAGAATTTGAACATGAAATTTTAGGTTGCTACCTCTGCTGCTCAAGCAGAGGCTGAGATTGCAAAACATGCAAGCCTAGCTGCCAGAGTTATTGTCAAACTTTCAAGGTAATATTGTATTGAGGATGGTGGTTCATGCCACTTAGGTTTCAAGGATGAAAGGTCGGAACATGGGCAATCATTTCCTAGAGATGGTAATGGTAATTTTTCTGTTGGCAGGCAGAATTGGAACATGAAATTTAAGCATGCTACCTATGCTGCTCAAGCAGCAGCTGACTTTGCAGAACATGTAAGACTAGCTGCCAGAGTTGTTGTAGAACATTCAAGGTAATATTGTATTGATGATGGTGGTTCATTCCACTTAGGTTTCAAGGATGAAAGGTTGGAACATGGTCAATCATTTTCTGGAGATGGTTATTTTTCTATTGGGAGGCAGCATTGGAACATGAAATTCAAGGATACTACCTCTGCTGCTCAAGCAGCGGCTGAGTTTGCAGAACATGCAAGCCTAGCTGCCAGAGCTATTGTAGAACTTTCAAGGCAATATTGTGTTGATGATGGTGGTTCATGCCACTTAGGTTTCAAGGATGAGACACGGGCAATCCTTTCCTGGAAATGGTAATGGTAATTGTTCTGTTGGCAGGCAGAATTGGAACATGAAATTTAAGGATGCTACCTCTGTTGCTCGAGCAACGGCTGTGTTTGCAGAACATGCAAGCCTAGCTGCCAGAGCTATTGTAAAACGTTCAAGGCAATATTATGTTGATGATGGTGGTTCAAGCCACTTAGGTTTCAAGGATGAAAGGTTGGAATATGGGCAATCATTTTCTGGAGATGGTTATTTTTCTATTGGGAGGCAGAATTGGAACATGAAATTTGAGGATGCTACCTCTGCTGCTCAAGCAGCGGCTAAGTTTGCATAATATGCAAGCCTAGCTGCCAGAGCTGTTGTAGAACTTTCAAGACAATATTATGTTGATGGTGGTGGTTCATGCCACTTAGGTTTCAAGGATGAAATGTTGGAACACGGGCAATCCTTAACTGGAAATGGTAATGGTAATTGTTCTATTGGCAGGCAGAATTGGAACATGAAATTTAAGGATGCTACCTCTGTTGCTCGAGCAACGGCTGTGTTTGCAGAAAATTCATGCCTAGCTACCAGAGCTATTGTAAAACGTTCAAGGCAATATTGTGTTGATGATGGTGGTTCAAGACACTTAGGTTTCAAGGATGAAAGGTTGGAATATGGGCAATCATTTCCTGGACATGGTAATGGTAATTTTTCTGTTGGCAGGACGAATTGAAACATGTAATTTAAGGATGCTATCTCTGATGCTCAAGCAGCGGCTGAGTTTGCAGAACATGCAAGCTTAGCTGCCAGAGCTGTTGTAGAACTTTCAAGGTAATATTGTATTGATGATGGTGGTTCATGCCACTTTTGTTTCAAGGATGAAAGGTTGGAACACGGGCAATCATTTCCTGGAGATGGTAATGGTAATTTTTCTGTTGGCAGGCAGAATTGGAATATGAAATTTAAGCATGCTACCTCTGCTGCTCAAGCAGCGGCTGACTTTGCAGAACATTCAAGACCAGCTACCAGAGTTGTTGTCGAACTTTCAAGGTAATATTTTATTGATGATGGTGGTTCATGCCACTTAGGTTTCAAGGATGAAAGGTTGGAACATGGTCAATCATTTTCTGGAGATGGTAATGGTAATTTTTCTGTTGGCGGTCAGAATTGGAACATGAAATTTAAGGATGCTACCTCTGCTGTTCAAGCAGCGGCTGAGTTTGCAGAACATGCAAGCCTAGCTGGCAGAGCTGTTGTAGAACTTTCAAGGCAATATTGTATTGATGATGGTGGTTCATTCCACTTAGGTTTCAAGGATGAGAGGTTGGAACATGGGCAATCATTTCCTGGAGATGGTAATGGTAATTTTTCTGTTGGCAGGCAGAATTGGAACATGTAATTTAAGGATGCTATCTCTGATGCTCAAGTAGCGGCTGACTTTGCAGAACATGCAAGACTAGCTGCCAGAGTTGTTGTCGAACTTTCATGGTAATATTTTATTGATGATGGTGGTTCATGCCACTTAGGTTTCAAGGATGAAAGGTTGGAACATGGTCAATCATTTTCTGGAGATGGTAATGGTAATTTTTCTGTTGGCAGGCAGAATTGGAACATGAAATTTAAGGATGCTACCTCTGCTGCTCAAGCAGAGGCTGAGTTTGCAGAACATTCAAGACCAGCTACCAGAGTTGTTGTCGAACTTTCAAGGTAATATTTTATTGATGATGGTGGTTCATGCCACTTAAGTTGCAAGGATGAAAGGTTGGAACACGGGCAATCATTTCCTGTAGATGGTAATGGTAATTTTTCTGTTGGCAGGCAGAATTGGAATATGAAATTTAAGCATGCTACCTCTGCTGCTCAAGCAGCGGCTGACTTTGCAGAACATTCAAGACCAGCTACCAGAGTTGTTGTCGAACTTTCAAGGTAATATTTTATTGATGATGGTGGTTCATGCCACTTAGGTTTCAAGGATGAAAGGTTGGAACATGGTCAATCATTTTCTGGAGATGGTAATGGTAATTTTTCGGTTGGCGGTAAGAATTGGAACATGAAATTTAAGGATGCTACCTCTGCTGTTCAAGCAGCGGCTGAGTTTGCAGAACATGCAAGCCTAGCTGGCAGAGCTGTTATAGAACTTTCAAGGCAATATTGTATTGATGATGGTGGTTCATTCCACTTAGGTTTCAAGGATGAGAGGTTGGAACATGGGCAATCATTTCCTGGAGATGGTAATGGTAATTTTTCTGTTGGTAGGAAGAATTGAAACATGAAATTTAAGGATGCTATCTCTGATGCTCAAGCAGAGGCTGAGTTTGCAGATAATGCAAGCCTAGCTGCCAGAGTTGTTGTCGAACTTTCAAGGGAATATTGTATTGATGATGGTGGTTCATGCCACTTAAGTTGCAAGGATGAAAGGTTGGAACACGGGCAATCATTTTCTGTAGATGGTAATAGTAATTTTTCTGTTGGCCGGCAGAATTGGAATATGAAATTTAAGCATGCTACCTCTGCTGCTCAAGCAGCGGCTGACTTTGCAGAACATTCAAGACCAGCTACCAGAGTTGTTGTCGAACTTTCAAGGTAATATTTTATTGATGATGGTGGTTCATGCCACTTAGGTTTCAAGGATGAAAGGTTGGAACATGGTCAATCATTTTCTGGAGATGGTAATGGTAATTTTTCGGTTGGCGGTCAGAATTGGAACATGAAATTTAAGGATGCTACCTCTGCAGTTCAAGCAGCGGCTGAGTTTGCAGAACATTCAAGCCTAGCTGGCAGAGCTGTTGTAGAACTTTCAAGGCAATATTGTATTGATGACGGTGGTTCATTCCACTTAGGTTTCAAGGATGAGAGGTTGGAACATGGGCAATCATTTCCTGGAGATGGTAATGGTAATTTTTCTGTTGGCAGGAAGAATTGAAACATGTAATTTAAGGATGCTATCTCTGATGCTCAAGCAGAGGCTGAGTTTGTAGATAATGCAAGCCTAGCTGCCAGAGTTGTTGTCGAACTTTCAAGGTAATATTGTATTGAGGATGGTGATTCATTCCACTTATGTTTCAAGGATGAAAGGTTGGAACACGGGCAATCATTTCCTGTAGATGGTAATGGTAATTTTTCTGTTGGCAAGCAGAATTGGAATATGAAATTTAAGCATGCTACCTCTGCTGCTCAAGCAGCGGCTGACTTTGCAGAACATTCAAGACCAGCTACCAGAGTTGTTGTCGAACTTTCAAGGTAATATTTTATTGATGATGGTGGTTCATGCCACTTAGGTTTCAAGGATGAAAGGTTGGAACATGGTCAATCATTTTCTGGAGATGGTAATGGTAATTTTTCGGTTGGTTGTAAGAATTGGAACATGAAATTTAAGGATGCTACCTCTGCTGTTCAAGCAGCGGCTGAGTTTGCAGAACATGCAAGCCTAGCTGGCAGAGCTGTTATAGAACTTTCAAGGCAATATTGTATTGATGACGGTGGTTCATTCCACTTAGGTTTCAAGGCAATATTGTATTGATGACGGTGGTTCATTCCACTTAGGTTTCAAGGATGAGAGGTTGGAACATGGGCAATCATTTCCTGGAGATGGTAATGGTAATTTTTCTGTTGGCAGGAAGAATTGAAACATGTAATTTAAGGATGCTATCTCTGATGCTCAAGCAGAGGCTGAGTTTGTAGATAATGCAAGCCTAGCTGCCAGAGTTGTTGTCGAACTTTCAAGGTAATATTGTATTGAGGATGGTGATTCATTCCACTTATGTTTCAAGGATGAAAGGTTGGAACACGGGCAATCATTTCCTGTAGATGGTAATGGTAATTTTTCTGTTGGCAAGCAGAATTGGAATATGAAATTTAAGCATGCTACCTCTGCTGCTCAAGCAGCGGCTGACTTTGCAGAACATTCAAGACCAGCTACCAGAGTTGTTGTCGAACTTTCAAGGTAATATTTTATTGATGATGGTGGTTCATGCCACTTAGGTTTCAAGGATGAAAGGTTGGAACATGGTCAATCATTTTCTGGAGATGGTAATGGTAATTTTTCGGTTGGTTGTAAGAATTGGAACATGAAATTTAAGGATGCTACCTCTGCTGTTCAAGCAGCGGCTGAGTTTGCAGAACATGCAAGCCTAGCTGGCAGAGCTGTTATAGAACTTTCAAGGCAATATTGTATTGATGATGGTGGTTCATTCCACTTAGGTTTCAAGGATGAGAGGTTGGAACATGGGCAATCATTTCCTGGAGATGGTAATGGTAATTTTTCTGTTGGCAGGAAGAATTGAAACATTAAATTTAAGGATGCTATCTCTGATGCTCAAGCAGAGGCTGAGTTTGCAGATAATGCAAGCCTAGCTGCCAGAGTTGTTGTCGAACTTTCAAGGGAATATTGTATTGATGATGGTGGTTCATGCCACTTAAGTTGCAAGGATGAAAGGTTGGAACACGGGCAATCATTTCCTGGAGATGGTAATGGTAATATTTCTGTTGGCAGGAAGAATTTGAACATGAAAATTAAGGATGCTACCTCTGCTGCTCAAGCAGAGGCTGAGTTTGCAGAACATGCAAGCCTAGCTACCAGAGTTGTTGTCGAACTTTCACGGTAATATTGTATTGAGGATGGTGGTTCATGCCATTTAGGTTTCAAGGATGAAAGGTTGGAACACGGGCAATCATTTCCTGGAGATGGTAATGGTAATTTTTCTATTGGCAGGCAGAATTGGAACATGAAATTTAAGCATGCTACCTCTGCTGCTCAAGCAGCGGCTGACTTTGCAGAACATGCAAGACTAGCTGCCAGAGTTGTTGTCAAACTTTCAAGGTAATATTATATTGATGATGGTGGTTCATGCCACTTAGGTTTCAAGGATGAAAGGTTGGAACATGGGCAATCATTTCCTGGAGATGGTAATGGTAATTTTTCTGTTGGCAGGAAGAATTTGAACATGAAATTTAAGGATGCTACCTCTACTGCTCAAGCAGAGAGTGAGTTTGCAGAACATGCAAGCCTAGCTTCCAAAGTTGTTGTCGAACTTTCAAGGTAATATTATATTGAGGATGGTGATTCATTCCACTTAGGTTTCAAGGATGAAAGGTTGGAACACGGGCAATCATTTCCTGTAGATGGTAATGGTAATTTTTCTGTTGGCAGGCAGAATTGGAATATGAAATTTAAGCATGCTACCTCTGCTGCTCAAGCAGCGGCTGACTTTGCAGAACATTCAAGACCAGCTGCCAGAGTTGTTGTCGAACTTTCAAGGTAATATTGTATTGATGATGGTGGTTCATGCCACTTAGGTTTCAAGGATGAAAGGTTGGAACATGGGCAATCATTTCCTGGAGATGGTAATGGTAATTTTTCTGTTGGCAGGAAGAATTTGAACATGAAATTTAAGGATGCTACCTCTACTGCTCAAGCAGAGAGTGAGTTTGCAGAACATGCAAGCCTAGCTTCCAAAGTTGTTGTCGAACTTTCAAGGTAATATTATATTGAGGATGGTGATTCATTCCACTTAGGTTTCAAGGATGAAAGGTTGGAACACGGGCAATCATTTCCTGTAGATGGTAATGGTAATTTTTCTGTTGGCAGGCAGAATTGGAATATGAAATTTAAGCATGCTACCTCTGCTGCTCAAGCAGCGGCTGACTTTGCAGAACATTCAAGACTAGCTGCCAGAGTTGTTGTCAAACTTTCAAGGTAATATTGTATTGATGATGGTGGTTCATGCCACTTAGGTTTCAAGGATGAAAGGTTGGAACATGGGCAATCATTTCCTGGAGATGGTAATGGTAATTTTTCTGATGGCAGGAAGAATTTGAACATGAAAATTAAGGATGCTACCTCTGCTGCTCAAGCAGAGGCTGAGTTTGCAGAACATGCAAGCCTAGCTACCAGAGTTGTTGTCGAACTTTTAAGGTAATATTGTATTGAGGATGGTGGTTCATGCCACTTAGGTTTCAAGGATGAAAGGTTGGAACATGGGCAATCATTTCCTGGAGATGGTAATGGTAATTTTTCTGTTGGCAGGAAGAATTTGAACATGAAATTTAAGGATGCTACCTCTACTGCTCAAGCAGAGAGTGAGTTTGCAGAACATGCAAGCCTAGCTTCCAAAGTTGTTGTCGAACTTTCAAGGTAATATTATATTGAGGATGGTGATTCATTCCACTTAGGTTTCAAGGATGAAAGGTTGGAACACGGGCAATCATTTCCTGGAGATGGTAATGGTAATTTTTCTGTTGGCAGGCAGAATTGGAACATGAAATTTAAGCATGCTACCTCTGCTGCTCAAGCAGCGGCTGACTTTGCAGAACATGCAAGCCTAGCTGCAAGATTTGTTGTCGAACTTTCAAGGTAATATTTTATTGCTGATGGTGGTTCATGCCACTTAGGTTTCAAGGATGAAAGGTTGGAACATGGGCAATCATTTCCTGGAGATGGTAATGGTAATTTTTCTGTTGGCAGGAAGAATTTGAACATGAAATTTAAGGATGCTACCTCTACTGCTCAAGCAGTGACTGAGTTTGCAGAACATGCAAGCCTAGCTGCCAGAGTTGTTGTCGAACTTTCAAGGTAATATTATATTGAGGATGGTGATTCATTCCACTTAGGATTCAAGGATGAAAGGTTGGAACACGGGCAATCATTTCCTGTAGATGGTAATGGTAATTTTTCTGTTGGCAGGTAGAATTGGAATATGAAATTTAAGCATGCTACCTCTGCTACTCAAGCAGCGGCTGACTTTGCAGAACATTCAAGACCAGCTGCCAGAGTTGTTGTCGAACTTTCAAGGTAATATTGTATTGATGATGGTGGTTCATGCCACTTAGGTTTCAAGGATGAAAGGTTGGAACATGGTCAATCATTTTCTGGAGATGGTAATGGTAAATTTTCTGTTGGCGATCAAAATTGGAACATGAAATTTAAGGATGCTACATCTGCTGCTCAAGCAGCGGCTGAGTTTGCAGAACATGCAAGCCTAGCTGCCAGAGCTGTTGTAGGACTTTCAAGGCAATATTGTGTTGTTGATGGTGGTTCATGCCATTTAGGTTTCAAGGATGAAAGGTTGGAATATGGGCAATCATTTCTTGGAGATGGTAATTTGTCTATTGGCAGTCAGAATTGGAACATGAAATTTAAGGATGCTACCTCTGCTGCTCAAGCAGCGGCTGAGTTTGCAGAACATGCAAGCCTAGCTGCCAGAGCTGTTGTAGGACGTTCAAGGCAATATTGTGTTGATGATGGTGGTTCATGCCACTTAGGTTTCAAGGATGAGAGGTTGGAACATGGGCAATCATTTCCTGGAGATGGTAATGGTAATTTTTTTGTTGGCAGGAAGAATTGAAACATGAAATATAAGGGTGATATCTCTGATGCTCAAGCAGAGGCTGAGTTTGCAGATAATGCAAGCCTAGCTGCCAGAGTTGTTGTCGAACTTTCAAGGAAATATTGTATTGATGATGGTGGTTCATGCCACTTAGGTTTCAAGGATGAAAGGTTGGAACATGGGCAATCATTTCCTGGAGATGATAATGGTAATTGTTCTGTTGGCAGGAAGAATTTGAACATGAAAATTAAGGATGCTACCTCTGCTGCTCAAGCGGAGGCTGAGTTTGTAGAACATGCAAGCCTAGCTACCAGAGTTGTTGTCGAACTTTCAAGGTAATACTCTATTGAGGATGGTGGTTCATGCCACTTAGGTTTCAAGGATGAAAGGTTGGAACACGGGCAATCATTTCCTGGAGATGGTAATGGTAATTTTTTTGTTGGCAGGCAGAATTGGAACATGAAATCTAAGCATGCTACCTCTGCTGCTCAAGCAGCGGCAGACTTTGCAGAACATGCAAGACTAGCTGCCAGAGTTGTTGTCGAACATTCAAGGTAATATTGTATTGATGATGGTGGTTCATGCCACTTAGGTTTCTAGGATGAAAGGTTGGAACATGGTAAATCATTTCCTGGAGATTGTAATGGTAATTTTTCTGTTGGCGGGAAGAATTTGAACATGAAATTTAAGGATACTACCTCTGCTGCTCAAGTAGAGGCTGAGTTTGCAGAACATGCAAGACTAGCTGCCAGAGTTGTTGTCGAACTTTCAAGGCAATATTGTATTCAGGATGGTGGTTCATGCCACTTAGGTTTCAAGGATGAAAGGTTGGAACACGGGCAATCATTTCCTGTAGATGGTAATGGTAATTTTTATGTTGGCAGGCAAAATTGGAATATGAAATTTAAGCATGCTACCTCTGCTGCTCAAGCAGCGGCTGACTTTGCAGAATATGCAAGACTAGCTGCCAGATTTATTGTCAAACTTTAATGGTAATATTGTATTGATGATGGTGGTTCATGCCACTTAGGTTTCAAGGATGAAAGGTTGGAACATGGTCAATCATTTTCTGGAGATGGTAATGGTAATTTTTCTGTTGGCAGGCAGAATTGGAACATGAAATTGAAGGATGCTACCTCTGCTGCTCAAGCAGAGGCTGAGTTTGCAGAACAGGCAAGCCTAGCTACCAGAGTTGTTGTCGAACTTTCAAGGTAATATTGTATTGAGGATAGTGGTTCATGCCACTTAGGTTTCAAGGATGAAAGGTTGGAACATGGTCAATCATTTTCTGGAGATGGTAATGGTAATTTTTCTGTTGGCGGTCAGAATTGGAACATGAAATTGAAGGATGCTACTTCTGCTGTTCAAGCAGTGGCTGAGTTTGCAGAACATGCAAGCCTAGCTACCAGAGCTGCTGCAGAACATTCAAGGCAATATTGTATTGATGATAGTGGTTCATGCCACTTAGGTTTCAAGGATGAGAGGTTGGAACATGGGCAATCATTTGCTGGAGATGGTAATGGTAATTGTTCTGTTGGCAGGAAGAATTGAAACATGAAATTTAAGGATGCTATCTCTGATGCTCAAGCAGAGGCTGAGTTTGCAGATAATGCAAGCCTAGCTGCCAGAGTTGTTGTCGACCTTTCAAGGGAATATTGTATTGATGATGGTGGTTCATGCCACTTAGGTTTCAAGGATGAAAGGTTGGAACATGGGCAATCATTTCCTGGAGATGGTAATGGTAATTTTTCTGTTGGCAGGAAGAATTTGAACATAAAATTTAAGGATGCTACCTCTGCTGCTCAAGTAGAGGCTGAGTTTGCAGAACATGCAAGCTTAGCTACCAGAGTTATTGTCGAACTTTCAAGGTAATATTGTATTGAGGTTGGTGGTTCATGCCAGTTAGGTTTCAAGGATGAAAGGTTGGAACACGGGCAATCATTTCCTGGAGATGGTAATGGTAATTTTTCTGTTGGCAGGCAGAATTGAAACATGAAATTTAAGCATGCTACCTCTGCTGCTCAAGCAGCGGCTGACTTTGCAGAATATGCAAGACTAGCTGCCAGAGTTATTATCAAACTTTAAAGGTAATATTGTATTGATGATGGTGGTTCATGCCACTTAGGTTTCAAGGATGAAAGGTTGGAACATGGTCAATCATTTTCTGGAGATGGTAATGGTAATTTTTCTGTTGGCAGGCAGAATTGGAACATGAAATTTAAGGATGCTACCTCTGCTGCTCAAGCAGAGGCTGAGTTTGCAGAACATGCAAGCCTAGCTACCAGAGTTGTTGTCGAAGTTTCAAGGAAATATTGTATTGAGGATAGTGGTTCATGCCACTTAGGTGTCAAGGATGAAAGGTTGGAACATGGTCAATAATTTTCTGGAGATGGTAATGGTAATTTTTCTGTTGGCGGGCAGAATTGGAACATGAAATTTAAGGATGCTACCTCTGCTGCTCAAGCAGCGGCTGAGTTTGCAGGACATGCATGCCTAGCTTCCAGAGTTGTTGTCGAACTTTCAAGGAAATTTTATGTTAATGATGGGGGTTCATGCCACTTAGGTTTCAAGGATGAAAGGTTGGAATATGGGAAATCATTTTCTGGAGATGGTTATTTTTCTATTGGGAGGCAGCATTGGAACATGAAATTTAAGGATGCTACCTCTGCTGCTCAAGTAGCGGCTGAGTTTGCAGAACATGCAAGCCTAGCTGCCAGAGCTGTTGTAGAACTTTCAAGGCAATATTGTGTTGATGACGGTGGTTCATGCCACTTAGGTTTCAAGGATGAAAGGTTGGAACACGGGCAATCATTTCTTGGAGATGGTAATGGTAATTTTTCTGTTGGCAGGCAGAATTGGAACATGAAATCTAAGCATGCTACCTCTGCTGCTCAAGCAGCGGCTGACTTTGCAGAACATGCAAGACTAGCTGCCAGAGTTGTTGTCGAACGTTCAAGGTAATATTGTATTGATGATGGTGGTTCATGCCACATAGGTTTCTAGGATGAAAGGTTGGAACATGGTCAATCATTTTCTGGAGATGGTAATGGTAATTTTTCTGTTGGCGGTCAGAATTGGAACGTGAAATTTAAGGATGCTACCTCTGCTGTTCAAGCAGCGGCTGAGTTTGCAGAACATGCAAGCCTAGCTGCCAGAGCTGTTGTAGAACTTTCAAGGCAATATTGTGTTGATGATGGTGGTTCATGCCACTTAGGTTTCAAGGATGAAAGGTTGGAACACGGGCAATCCTTTCCTGGAAATGGTAATGGTAATTGTTCTGTTGGCAGGCAGAATTGGAACATGAAATTTAAGGATGCTACCTCTGTTGCTCGAGCAACGGCTGTGTTTGCAGAACATGCAAGCCTAGCTGCCAAAGCTGTTGTAAAACGTTCAAGGCAATATTGTGTTAATGATGGGGGTTCATGCCACTTAGGTTTCAAGGATGAAAGGTTGGAATATGGGCAATCATTTTCGGGAGATGGTTATTTTTCTATTGGGAGGCAGCATTGGACCATGAAATTTTAGGATGCTACCTCTGCTGCTCAAGCAGCGGCTGAGTTTGCAGAACATGCAAGCCTAGCTTCCAGAGTTGTTGTCGAACTTTCAAGGCAATATTGTGTTGATGATGGTGGTTCGTGCCACTTAGGTTTCAAGGATGAAAGGTTGGAACACGGGTAATCCTTTCCTGGAAATATTAATGGTAATTGTTCTGTTGGCAGGCAGAATTGGAACATGAAATTTAAGGATGCTACCTCTGTTGCTCGAGCAACGGCTGTGTTTGCAGAACATGCAAGCCAAGCTGCCAGAGCTATTGTAAAACGTTCAAGGCAATATTGTGTTAATGATGGGGGGTCATGCCACTTAGGTTTCAAGGATGAAAGGTTGGAATATGGGCAATCATTTTCTGGAGATGGTTATTTTTCTATTGGGAGGCAGCATTGGAACATGAAATTTAAGGATACTACCTCTTTTGCTCAAGCAGCGGCTGAGTTTGCAGAACATGCAAACCTAGCTGCCAGAGCTGTTGTAGAACTTTCAAGGCAATATTGTGTTGATGATGGTGGTTCATGCCACTTATGTTTCAAGGATGAAAGGTTGGAACACGGGCAATCCTTTCCTGGAAATGGTAATGGTAATTGTTTTGTTGGCAGGCAGAATTTGAACATGAAATTTAAAGATGCTACCTCTGTTGCTCGAGCAATGGCTGTGTTTGCAGAACATGCAACCCTAGCTGCCAGAGCTGCTGTAAAACGTTCAAGGCAATATTGTGTTAATGATGGGGGTTCATGCCACTTAGGTTTCAAGGATGAAAGGTTGGAATATGGGCAATCATTTTCTGGAGATGGTTATTTTTCTATAGGGAGGTAGCATTGGAACATGAAATTTAAGGATGTTACCTCTGCTGCTCAAGCAGCGGCTGAGTTTGCAGAACATGCAAGCCTAGCTTCCAGAGTTGTTGTCGATCTTTCAAGGCAATATTGTGTTGATAATGGTGGTTCATGCCACTTAGGTTTCAAGGATGAAAGGTTGGAACACGGGCAATCCTTTCCTGGAAATTGTAATGGTAATTGTTCTGTTGGCAGGCAGAATTGGAACATTAAATTTAAGGATGCTACCTCTGTTGTTCGAGCAACGACTGTGTTTGCAGAACATGCAAGCCTAGCTGCCAGAGCTGTTGTAAAATGTTCAAGGCAATATTGAGTTAATGATGGGGGTTCATGCCACTTAGGTTTCAAGGATGAAAGGTTGGAATATGGGCAATCATTTTCTGGAGATGGTTTTTTTCTATTGGGAGGCAGCATTGGAACATGAAATTTAAGGATACTACCTCTGCTGCTCAAGCAGCGGCTGAGTTTGCAGAACATGCAAGCCTAGCTGCCAGAGCTGTTGTAGAACTTTCAAGGCAATATTGTGTTGATGATGGTGGTTCATGCCACTTAGGTTTCAAGGATGAAAGGTTGGAACACGGGCAATCCTTTCCTGGAAATGGTAATGGTTATTGTTCTGTTGGCAGGCAGAATTGGAACATGAAATTTAAGGATGCTACCTCTGTTGCTCGAGCAACGGCTGTGTTTGCAGAACATGCAAGCCTAGCTTCCAGAGCTGTTGTAAAACGTTCAATGCAATATTGTGTTAATGATGGGGTTCATGCCACTTAGGTTTCAAGGATGAAAGGTTGGAATATAGGCAATCATTTTCTGGAGATGGTTATTTTTCTATTGGGAGGCAGCATTGGAACATGAAATTTAAGGATGCGACCTCTGCTGCTCAAGCAGCGGCTGAGTTAGCAGAACATGCAAGCCTAGCTTCCAGAGTTGCTGTCGAACTTTCAAGGCAATATTGTGTCGATGATGGTGGTTCATGCCACTTAGGTTTCAAGGATGAAAGGTTGGAACACGGGCAATCCTTTCCTGGAAATATTAATGGTAATTGTTCTGTTGGCAGGCAGAATTGGAACATGAAATTTAAGGATGCTACCTCTGTTGCTCGAGCAACGGCTGTGTTTGCAGAACATGCAAGCCTAGCTGCCACAGCTGTTGTAAAACGTTCAAGGCAATATTGTGTTAACGATGGGGGTTCATGCCACTTAGGTTTCAAGGAATGAAAGGTTGGAATATGGGCAATCATTTTCGGGAGATGGTTATTTTTCTATTGGGAGGCAGCATTGGAACATGAAATTCAAGGATACTACCTCTGCTGCTCAAGCAGCGGTTGAGTTTGCAGAACATGCAAGCCTAGCTGCCAGAGCTGTTGTAGAACTTTCAAGGCAATATTGTGTTGATGATGGTGGTTCATGCCACTTAGGTTTCAAGGATGAGACACGGGCAATCCTTTCCTGGAAATGGTAATGGTAATTGTTCTGTTGGCAGGCAGAATTGGAACATGAAATTTAAGGATGCTACCTCTGTTGCTCGAGCAACGGCTTTGTTTGCAGAACATGCAAGCCTAGCTGCCAGAGCTGTTGTAAAACGTTCAAGGAAATATTGTGTTAACGATGGGGGTTCATGCCACTTAGGTTTCAAGGATGAAAGGTTGGAATATGGGCAATCATTTTCGGGAGATGGTTATTTTTCTATTGGGAGGCAGCATTGGAACATGAAATTCAAGGATACTACCTCTGCTGCTCAAGCAGCGGTTGAGTTTGCAGAACATGCAAGCCTAGCTGCCAGAGCTGTTGTAGAACTTTCAAGGCAATATTGTGTTGATGATGGTGGTTCATGCCACTTAGGTTTCAAGGATGAGACACGGGCAATCCTTTCCTGGAAATGGTAATGGTAATTGTTCTGTTGGCAGGCAGAATTGGAACATGAAATTTAAGGATGCTACCTCTGTTGCTCGAGCAACGGCTTTATTTGCAGAACATGCAAGCCTAGCTGCCAGAGCTGTTGTAAAACGTTCAAGGCAATATTGTGTTAATGATGGGGGTTCATGCCACTTAGGTTTCAAGGATGAAAGGTTGGAATATAGGCAATCATTTTCTGGAGATGGTTATTTTTCTATTGGGAGGCAGCATTGGAACATGAAATTTAAGGATGCTACCTCGTCTGCTCAAGCAGCGGCTGAGTTTGCAGAACATGCAAGCCTAGCTTCCAGAGTTATTGTCGAACTTTCAAGGCAATATTGTGTTGATGATGGTGGTTCATGCCACTTAGGTTTCAAGGATGAAAGGTTGGAACACGGGCAATCCTTTCCTGGAAATATTAATGGTAATTGTTCTGTTGGCAGGCAGAATTGGAACATGAAATTTAAGGATGCTACCTCTGTTGCTCGAGCAACGGCTGTGTTTGCAGAACATGCAAGCCTAGCTGCCACAGCTGTTGTAAAACGTTCAAGGCAATATTGTGTTAATGATGGGGGTTCATGCCACTTAGGTTTCAAGGATGAAAGGTTGGAATATGGGCAATCATTTTCGGGAGATGGTTATTTTTCTATTGGGAGGCAGCATTGGAACATGAAATTCAAGGATACTACCTCTGCTGCTCAAGCAGCGGTTGAGTTTGCAGAACATGCAAGCCTAGCTGCCAGAGCTGTTGTAGAACTTTCAAGGCAATATTGTGTTGATGATGGTGGTTCATGCCACTTAGGTTTCAAGGATGAGACACGGGCAATCCTTTCCTGGAAATGGTAATGGTAATTGTTCTGTTGGCAGGCAGAATTGGAACATGAAATTTAAGGATGCTACCTCTGTTGCTCGAGCAACGGCTTTGTTTGCAGAACATGCAAGCCTAGCTGCCAGAGCTGTTGTAAAACGTTCAAGGAAATATTGTGTTAACGATGGGGGTTCATGCCACTTAGGTTTCAAGGATGAAAGGTTGGAATATAGGCAATCATTTTCTGGAGATGGTTATTTTTCTATTGGGAGGCAGCATTGGAACATGAAATTTAAGGATGCTACCTCGTCTGCTCAAGCAGCGGCTGAGTTTGCAGAACATGCAAGCCTAGCTTCCAGAGTTATTGTCGAACTTTCAAGGCAATATTGTGTTGATGATGGTGGTTCATGCCACTTAGGTTTCAAGGATGAAAGGTTGGAACACGGGCAATCCTTTCCTGGAAATATTAATGGTAATTGTTCTGTTGGCAGGCAGAATTGGAACATGAAATTTAAGGATGCTACCTCTGTTGCTCGAGCAACGGCTGTGTTTGCAGAACATGCAAGCCTAGCTGCCACAGCTGTTGTAAAACGTTCAAGGCAATATTGTGTTAATGATGGGGGTTCATGCCACTTAGGTTTCAAGGATGAAAGGTTGGAATATGGGCAATCATTTTCGGGAGATGGTTATTTTTCTATTGGGAGGCAGCATTGGAACATGAAATTCAAGGATACTACCTCTGCTGCTCAAGCAGCGGTTGAGTTTGCAGAACATGCAAGCCTAGCTGCCAGAGCTGTTGTAGAACTTTCAAGGCAATATTGTGTTGATGATGGTGGTTCATGCCACTTAGGTTTCAAGGATGAGACACGGGCAATCCTTTCCTGGAAATGGTAATGGTAATTGTTCTGTTGGCAGGCAGAATTGGAACATGAAATTTAAGGATGCTACCTCTGTTGCTCGAGCAACGGCTTTGTTTGCAGAACATGCAAGCCTAGCTGCCAGAGCTGTTGTAAAACGTTCAAGGCAATATTGTGTTAACGATGGGGGTTCATGCCACTTAGGTTTCAAGGATGAAAGGTTGGAATATGGGCAATCATTTTCGGGAGATGGTTATTTTTCTATTGGGATGCAGCATTGGAACATGAAATTCAAGGATACTACCTCTGCTGCTCAAGCAGCGGTTGAGTTTGCAGAACATGCAAGCCTAGCTGCCAGAGCTGTTGTAGAACTTTCAAGGCAATATTGTGTTGATGATGGTGGTTCATGCCACTTAGGTTTCAAGGATGAGACACGGGCAATCCTTTCCTGGAAATGGTAATGGTAATTGTTCTGTTGGCAGGCAGAATTGGAACATGAAATTTAAGGATGCTACCTCTGTTGCTCGAGCAACGGCTTTATTTGCAGAACATGCAAGCCTAGCTGCCAGAGCTGTTGTAAAACGTTCAAGGCAATATTGTGTTAATGATGGGGGTTCATGCCACTTAGGTTTCAAGGATGAAAGGTTGGAATATAGGCAATCATTTTCTGGAGATGGTTATTTTTCTATTGGGAGGCAGCATTGGAACATGAAATTTAAGGATGCTACCTCGTCTGCTCAAGCAGCGGCTGAGTTTGCAGAACATGCAAGCCTAGCTTCCAGAGTTATTGTCGAACTTTCAAGGCAATATTGTGTTGATGATGGTGGTTCATGCCACTTAGGTTTCAAGGATGAAAGGTTGGAACACGGGCAATCCTTTCCTGGAAATATTAATGGTAACTGTTCTGTTGGCAGGCAGAATTGGAACATGAAATTTAAGGATGCTACCTCTGTTGCTCGAGCAACGGCTGTGTTTGCAGAACATGCAAGCCTAGCTGCCACAGCTGTTGTAAAACGTTCAAGGCAATATTGTGTTAATGATGGGGGTTCATGCCACTTAGGTTTCAAGGATGAAAGGTTGGAATATGGGCAATCATTTTCGGGAGATGGTTATTTTTCTATTGGGAGGCAGCATTGGAACATGAAATTCAAGGATACTACCTCTGCTGCTCAAGCAGCGGTTGAGTTTGCAGAACATGCAAGCCTAGCTGCCAGAGCTGTTGTAGAACTTTCAAGGCAATATTGTGTTGATGATGGTGGTTCATGCCACTTAGGTTTCAAGGATGAGACACGGGCAATCCTTTCCTGGAAATGGTAATGGTAATTGTTCTGTTGGCAGGCAGAATTGGAACATGAAATTTAAGGATGCTACCTCTGTTGCTCGAGCAACGGCTTTGTTTGCAGAACATGCAAGCCTAGCTGCCAGAGCTGTTGTAAAACGTTCAAGGCAATATTGTGTTAACGATGGGGGTTCATGCCACTTAGGTTTCAAGGATGAAAGGATGGAATATGGGCAATCATTTTCGGGAGATGGTTATTTTTCTATTGGGAGGCAGCATTGGAACATGAAATTCAAGGATACTACCTCTACTGCTCAAGCAGCGGTTGAGTTTGCAGAACATGCAAGCCTAGCTGCCAGAGCTGTTGTAGAACTTTCAAGGCAATATTGTGTTGATGATGGTGGTTCATGCCACTTAGGTTTCAAGGATGAGACACGGGCAATCCTTTCCTGGAAATGGTAATGGTAATTGTTCTGTTGGCAGGCAGAATTGGAACATGAAATTTAAGGATGCTACCTCTGTTGCTCGAGCAACGGCTTTGTTTGCAGAACATGCAAGCCTAGCTGCCAGAGCTGTTGTAAAACATTCAAGGCAATATTGTGTTAATGATGGGGGTTCATGCCACTTAGGTTTCAAGGATGAAAGGTTGGAATATAGGCAATCATTTTCTGGAGATGGTTATTTTTCTATTGGGAGGCAGCATTGGAACATGAAATTTAAGGATGCTACCTCGTCTGCTCAAGCAGCGGCTGAGTTTGCAGAACATGCAAGCCTAGCTTCCAGAGTTATTGTCGAACTTTCAAGGCAATATTGTGTTGATGATGGTGGTTCATGCCACTTAGGTTTCAAGGATGAGACACGGGCAATCCTTTCCTGGAAATGGTAATGGTAATTGTTCTGTTGGCAGGCAGAATTGGAACATGAAATTTAAGGATGCTACCTCTGTTGCTCGAGCAACGGCTGTGTTTGCAGAACATGCAAGCCTAGCTGCCAGAGCTGTTGTAAAACGTTCAAGGCAATATTGTGTTAATGATGGGGGTTCATGCCACTTAGGTTTCAAGGATGAAAGGTTGGAATATGGGCAATCATTTTCTGGAGATGGTTATTTTTCTATTGGGAGGCAGCATTGGACCATGAAATTTTAGGATGCTACCTCTGCTGCTCAAGCAGCGGCTGAGTTTGCAGAACATGCAAGCCTAGCTTCCAGAGTTGTTGTCGAACTTTCAAGGCAATATTGTGTTGATGATGGTGGTTCATGCCACTTAGGTTTCAAGGATGAAAGGTTGGAACACGGGTAATCCTTTCCTGGAAATGGTAATGGTAATTGTTCTGTTGGTAGGCAGAATTGGAACAAGAAATTTAAGGATGCTACCTCTGTTGCTCGAGCAACGGCTGTGTTTGCAGAACATGCAAGCCAAGCTGCCAGAGCTATTGTAAAACGTTCAAGGCAATATTGTGTTAATGATGGGAGTTCATGCCACTTAGGTTTCAAGGATGAAAGGTTGGAATATGGGCAATCATTTTCTGGAGATGGTTATTTTTCTATTGGGAGGCAGCATTGGAACATGAAATTTAAGGATACTACCTCTTTTGCTCAAGCAGCGGCTGAGTTTGCAGAACATGCAAACCTAGCTGCCAGAGCTGTTGTAGAACTTTCAAGGCAATATTGTGTTGATGATGGTGGTTCATGCCACTTAGGTTTCAAGGATGAAAGGTTGGAACATGGGCAATCTTTTCCTGGAAATGGTAATGGTAATTGTTCTGTTGGCAGGCAGAATTGGAACATTAAATTTAAAGATGCTACCTCTATTGCTCGAGCAACGGCTGTGTTTGCAGAACATGCAACCCTAGCTGCCAGAGCTGCTGTAAAACGTTCAAGGCAATATTGTGTTAATGATGGGGGTTCATGCCACTTAGGTTTCAAGGATGAAAGGTTGGAATATGGGCAATCATTTTCTGGAGATGGTTATTTTTCTATTGGGAGGCAGCATTGGAACATGAAATTTAAGGATGTTACCTCTGCTGCTCAAGCAGCGGCTGAGTTTGCAGAACATGCAAGCCTAGCTTCCAGAGTTGTTGTCGATCTTTCAAGGCAATATTGTGTTGATAATGGTGGTTCATGCCACTTAGGTTTCAAGGATGAAAGGTTGGAACACGGGCAATCCTTTCCTGGAAATTGTAATGGTAATTGTTCTGTTGGCAGGCAGAATTGGAACATGAAATTTAAGGATGCTACCTCTGTTGTTCGAGCAACGGCTGTGTTTGCAAAACATGCAAGCCTAGCTGCCAGAGCTATTGTAAAATGTTCAAGGCAATATTGTGTTAATGATGGGGGTTCATGCCACTTAGGTTTCAAGGATGAAAGGTTGGAATATGGGCAATCATTTTCTGGAGATGGTTATTTTTCTATTGGGAGGCAGCATTGGAACATGAAATTTAAGGATACTACCTCTGCTGCTCAAGCAGCGGCTGAGTTTGCAGAACATGCAAGCCTAGCTGCCAGAGCTGTTGTAGAACTTTCAAGGCAATATTGTGTTGATGATGGTGGTTCATGCCACTTAGGTTTCAAGGATGAAAGGTTGGAACACGGGCAATCCTTTCCTGGAAATGGTAATGGTAATTGTTCTGTTGGCAGGCAGAATTGGAACATGAAATTTAAGGATGCTACCTCTGTTGCTCGAGCAACGGCTGTGTTTGCAGAACATGCATGCCTAGCTTCCAGAGCTGTTGTAAAACGTTCAATGCAATATTGTGTTAATGATGGGGTTCATGCCACTTAGGTTTCAAGGATGAAAGGTTGGAATATAGGCAATCATTTTCTGGAGATGGTTATTTTTCTATTGGGAGGCAGCATTGGAACATGAAATTTAAGGATGCGACCTCTGCTGCTCAAGCAGCGGCTGAGTTTGCAGAACATGCAAGCCTAGCTTCCAGAGTTGCTGTCGAACTTTCAAGGCAATATTGTGTTGATGATGGTGGTTCATGCCACTTAGGTTTCAAGGATGAAAGGTTGGAACACGGGCAATCCTTTCCTGGAAATATTAATGGTAATTGTTCAGTTGGCAGGCAGAATTGGAACATGAAATTTAAGGATGCTACCTCTGTTGCTCGAGCAACGGCTGTGTTTGCAGAACATGCAAGCCTAGCTGCCACAGCTGTTGTAAAACGTTCAAGGCAATATTGTGTTAACGATGGGGGTTCATGCCACTTAGGTTTCAAGGATGAAAGGTTGGAATATGGGCAATCATTTTCGGGAGATGGTTATTTTTCTATTGGGAGGCAGCATTGGAACATGAAATTCAAGGATACTACCTCTGCTGCTCAAGCAGCGGTTGAGTTTGCAGAACATGCAAGCCTAGCTGCCAGAGCTGTTGTAGAACTTTCAAGGCAATATTGTGTTGATGATGGTGGTTCATGCCACTTAGGTTTCAAGGATGAGACACGGGCAATCCTTTCTTGGAAATGGTAATGGTAATTGTTCTGTTGGCAGGCAGAATTGAAACATGAAATTTAAGGATGCTACCTCTGTTGCTCGAGCAACGGCTTTGTTTGCAGAACATGCAAGCCTAGCTGCCAGAGCTGTTGTAAAACGTTCAAGGAAATATTGTGTTAACGATGGGGGTTCATGCCACTTAGGTTTCGAGGATGAAAGGTTGGAATATGGGCAATCATATTCGGGAGATGGTTATTTTTCTATTGGGAGGCAGCATTGGAACATGAAATTCAAGGATACTACCTCTGCTGCTCAAGCAGCGGTTGAGTTTGCAGAACATGCAAGCCTAGCTGCCAGAGCTGTTGTAGAACTTTCAAGGCAATATTGTGTTGATGATGGTGGTTCATGCCACTTAGGTTTCAAGGATGAGACACGGGCAATCCTTTCCTGGAAATGGTAATGGTAATTGTTCTGTTGGCAGGCAGAATTGGAACATGAAATTTAAGGATGCTACCTCTGTTGCTCGAGCAACGGCTTTGTTTGCAGAACATGCAAGCCTAGCTGCCAGAGCTGTTGTAAAACGTTCAAGGCAATATTGTGTTAATGATGGGGGTTCATGCCACTTAGGTTTCAAGGATGAAAGGTTGGAATATAGGCAATCATTTTCTGGAGATGGTTATTTTTCTATTGGGAGGCAGCATTGGAACATGAAATTTAAGGATGCTACCTCGTCTGCTCAAGCAGCGGCTGAGTTTGCAGAACATGCAAGCCTAGCTTCCAGAGTTATTGTCGAACATTCAAGGCAATATTGTGTTGATGATGGTGGTTCATGCCACTTAGGATTCAAGGATGAAAGGTTGGAACACGGGCAATCCTTTCCTGGAAATATTAATGGTAATTGTTCTGTTGGCAGGCAGAATTGGAACATGAAATTTAAGGATGCTACCTCTGTTGCTCGAGCAACGGCTGTGTTTGCAGAACATGCAAGCCTAGCTGCCACAGCTGTTGTAAAACGTTCAAGGCAATATTGTGTTAATGATGGGGGTTCATGCCACTTAGGTTTCAAGGATGAAAGGTTGGAATATGGGCAATCATTTTCGGGAGATGGTTATTTTTCTATTGGGAGGCAGCATTGGAACATGAAATTCAAGGATACTACCTCTGCTGCTCAAGCAGCGGTTGAGTTTGCAGAACATGCAAGCCTAGCTGCCAGAGCTGTTGTAGAACTTTCAAGGCAATATTGTGTTGATGATGGTGGTTCATGCCACTTAGGTTTCAAGGATGAGACACGGGCAATCCTTTCCTGGAAATGGTAATGGTAATTGTTCTATTGGCAGGCAGAATTGGAACATGAAATTTAAGGATGCTACCTCTGTTGCTCGAGCAACGGCTTTGTTTGCAGAACATGCAAGCCTAGCTGCCAGAGCTGTTGTAAAACGTTCAAGGCAATATTGTGTTAACGATGGGGGTTCATGCCACTTAGGTTTCAAGGATGAAAGGTTGGAATATGGGCAATTATTTTCGGGAGATGGTTATTTTTCTATTGGGAGGCAGCATTGGAACATGAAATTCAAGGATACTACCTCTGCTGCTCAAGCAGCGGTTGAGTTTGCAGAACATGCAAGCCTAGCTGCCAGAGCTGTTGTAGAACTTTCAAGGCAATATTGTGTTGATGATGGTGGTTCATGCCACTTAGGTTTCAAGGATGAAAGGTTGGAACACGGGCAATCCTTTCCTGGAAATATTAATGGTAATTGTTCTGTTGGCAGGCAGAATTGGAACATGAAATTTAAGGATGCTACCTCTGTTGCTCGAGCAACGGCTGTGTTTGCAGAACATGCAAGCCTAGCTGCCACAGCTGTTGTAAAACGTTCAAGGCAATATTGTGTTAACGATGGGGGTTCATGCCACTTAGGTTTCAAGGATGAAAGGTTGGAATATGGGCAATCATTTTCGGGAGATGGTTATTTTTCTATTGGGAGGCAGCATTGGAACATGAAATTCAAGGATACTACCTCTGCTGCTCCAGCAGCGGTTGAGTTTGCAGAACATGCAAGCCTAGCTGCCAGAGCTGTTGTAGAACTTTCAAGGCAATATTGTGTTGATGATGGTGGTTCATGCCACTTAGGTTTCAAGGATGAGACACGGGCAATCCTTTCCTGGAAATGGTAATGGTAATTGTTCAGTTGGCAGGCAGAATTGGAACATGAAATTTAAGGATGCTACCTCTGTTGCTCGAGCAACGGCTTTGTTTGCAGAACATGCAAGCCTAGCTGCCAGAGCTGTTGTAAAACGTTCAAGGAAATATTGTGTTAACGATGGGGGTTCATGCCACTTAGGTTTCAAGGATGAAAGGTTGGAATATGGGCAATCATTTTCGGGAGATGGTTATTTTTCTATTGGGAGGCAGCATTGGAACATGAAATTCAAGGATACTACCTCTGCTGCTCAAGCAGCGGTTGAGTTTGCAGAACATGCAAGCCTAGCTGCCAGAGCTGTTGTAGAACTTTCAAGGCAATATTGTGTTGATGATGGTGGTTCATGCCACTTAGGTTTCAAGGATGAGACACGGGCAATCCTTTCCTGGAAATGGTAATGGTAATTGTTCTGTTGGCAGGCAGAATTGGAACATGAAATTTAAGGATGCTACCTCTGTTGCTCGAGCAACGGCTTTGTTTGCAGAACATGCAAGCCTAGCTGCCAGAGCTGTTGTAAAACATTCAAGGCAATATTGTGTTAATGATGGGGGTTCATGCCACTTAGGTTTCAAGGATGAAAGGTTGGAATATAGGCAATCATTTTCTGGAGATGGTTATTTTTCTATTGGGAGGCAGCATTGGAACATGAAATTTAAGGATGCTACCTCGTCTGCTCAAGCAGCGGCTGAGTTTGCAGAACATGCAAGCCTAGCTTCCAGAGTTATTGTCGAACTTTCAAGGCAATATTGTGTTGATGATGGTGGTTCATGCCACTTAGGTTTCAAGGATGAAAGGTTGGAACATGGGCAATCCTTTCCTGGAAATATTAATGGTAATTGTTCTGTTGGCAGGCAGAATTGGAACATGAAATTTAAGGATGCTACCTCTGTTGCTCGAGCAACGGCTGTGTTTGCAGAACATGGAAGCCTAGCTGCCAGAGCTGTTGTAAAATGTTCAAGGCAATATTGTGTTAACGATGGGGGTTCATGCCACTTAGGTTTCAAGAATGAAAGGTTGGAATATGGGCAATCATTTTCGGGAGATGGTTATTTTTCTATTGGGAGGCAGCATTGGAACATGAAATTCAAGTATACTACCTCTGCTGCTCAAGAAGTGGCTGAGTTTGCAGAACATGCAAGCCTAGCTGCCAGAGCTGTTGTAGAACTTTCAAGGCAATATTGTGTTGATGATGGTGGTTCATGCCACTTAGGTTTCAAGGATGAGACACGGGCAATCCTTTCCTGGAAATAGTAATGGTAATTGTTCTGTTAGCAGGCAGAATTGGAACATGAAATTTGAGGATGCTACCTCTGTTGCTCGAGCAACGGCTTTGTTTGCAGAACATGCAAGCCTAGCTGCCAGAGCTGTTGTAAAACGTTCAAGGCAATATTGTGTTAATGATGGGGGTTCATGCCACTTAGGTATCAAGGATGAAAGGTTGGAATATGGGCAATCATTTTCTGGAGATGGTAATTTTTCTATTGGCAGGCAGTATTGGAACATGAAATTTAAGGATGCTACCTCTGCTGCTCAAGCAGCGGCTTAGTTTGGAGAACATGCAAGCCTAGCTGCCAGAGCTGTTGGAGAACTTTCAAGGCAATATTGTGTTGATGATAGTGGTTCATGCCACTTAGGTTTCAAGGATGAAAGTTTAGAAAATGGGAAAGCATTTCCTGGAGATGGTAATGGTAATTTTTCTATTGGCAGGCAGTATTGGAACATGAAATTCAAGGATACTACCTCTGCTGCTCAAGAAGTGGCTGAGTTTGGAGAACATGCAAGCCTAGCTGCCAGAGCTGTTGTAGAACTTTCAAGGCAATATTGTGTTGATGATGGTGGTTCATGCCACTTAGGTTTCAAGGATGAAAGATTGGAACACGGGCAATCCTTTCCTGGAAATGGTAATGGTAATTGTTCTGTTGGTAGGCAGAATTGGAATAAGAAATTTAAGGATGCTACCTCTGTTGCTCGAGCAACGGCTGTGTTTGCAGAACATGCAAGCCTAGCTGCCAGAGCTGTTGTAAAACGTTCAAGGCAATATTGTGTTAATGATGGGGGTTCATGCCACTTAGGTTTCAAGGATGAAAGGTTGGAATATGGGCAATCATTTTCTGGAGATGGTTATTTTTCTATTGGGAGGCAGCATTGGACCATGAAATTTTAGGATACTACCTCTGCTGCTCAAGCAGCGGCTGAGTTTGCAGAACATGCAAGCCTAGCTTCCAGAGTTGTTGTCGAACATTCAAGGCAATATTGTGTTGATGATGGTGGTTCATGCCACTTAGGTTTCAAGGATGAAAGGTTGGAACACGGGTAATCCTTTCCTGGAAATATTAATGGTAATTGTTCTGTTGGCAGGCAGAATTGGAACATGAAATTTAAGGATGCTACCTCTGTTGCTCGAGCAACGGCTGTGTTTGTAGAACATGCAAGCCTAGCTGCCAGAGCTGTTGTAAAACGTTCAAGGCAATATTGTGTTAATGATGGGGGCTCATGCCACTTAGGTTTCAAGGATGAAAGGTTGGAATATGGGCAATCATTTTCTGGAGATGGTTATTTTTCTATTGGGAGGCAGCATTGGACCATGAAATTTTAGGATGCTACCTCTGCTGCTCAAGCAGCGGCTGAGTTTGCAGAACATGCAAGCCTAGCTTCCAGAGTTGTTGTCGAACTTTCAAGGCAATATTGTGTTGATGATGGTGGTTCATGCCACTTAGGTTTCAAGGATGAAAGGTTGGAACACGGGTAATCCTTTCCTGGAAATATTAATGGTAATTGTTCTGTTGGCAGGCAGAATTGGAACATGAAATTTAAGGATGCTACCTCTGTTGCTCGAGCAACGGCTGTATTTGCAGAACATGCAAGCCAAGCTGCCAGAGCTATTGTAAAACGTTCAAGGCAATATTGTGTTAATGATGGGGGTTCATGCCACTTAGGTATCAAGGATGAAAGGTTGGAATATGGGCAATCATTTTCTGGAGATGGTAATTTTTCTATTGGCAGGCAGTATTGGAACATGAAATTTAAGGATGCTACCTCTGCTGCTCAAGCAGCGGCTTAGTTTGGAGAACATGCAAGCCTAGCTGCCAGAGCTGTTGGAGAACTTTCAAGGCAATATTGTGTTGATGATGGTGGTTCATGCCACTTAGGTTTCAAGGATGAAAGTTTAGAAAATGGGAAAGCATTTCCTGGAGATGTTAATGGTAATTTTTCTATTGGCAGGCAGTATTGGAACATGAAATTTAAGGATGCTACCTCTGCTGCTCAAAAAGCGGCTGAGTTTGGAGAACATGCAAGCCTAGCTGCCAGAGCTGTTGGAGAACTTTCAAGGCAATATTGTGTTGATGGTGGTGGTTCATGCCACTTAGGTTTCAAGGATGAAAGGTTGGAACACGAGCAATCCTTTCCTGGAAATATTAATGGTAATTGTTCTGTTAGCAGGCAGAATTGGAACATGAAATTTAAGGATGCTACCTCTGTTGCTCGAGCAACGGCTGTGTTTGCAGAACATGCAAGCCTAGCTGCCAGAGCTGTTGTAAAACGTTCAAGGCAATATTGTGTTAATGATGGGGGTTCATGCCACTTAGGTTTCAAGGATGAAAGGTTGGAATATGGGCAATCATTTTCTGAAGATGGTTATTTTTCTATTGGGAGGCAGCATTGGAACATGAAATTCAAGGATACTACCTCTGCTGCTCAAGCAGCGGCTGAATTTGCAGAACATGCAAGCCTAGCTAACAGAGCTATTGTAGAACTTTCAAGGCAATATTGTGTTGATGATGGTGGTTCATGCCACTTAGGTTTCAAGGATGAGACACGGGCAATCCTTTCCTAGAAATGGTAATGGTAATTTTTCTTTTGGCAGGCAGAATTGGAACATGAAATTTGAGGATGCTACCTCTGTTGCTCGAGCAACGGCTTTGTTTGCAGAACATGCAAGCCTAGCTGCCAGAGCTGTTGTAAAACGTTCAAGGCAATATTGTGTTAATGATGGGGGTTCATGCCACTTAGGTATCAAGGATGAAAGGTTGGAATATGGGCAATCATTTTCTGGAGATGGTTATTTTTCTATTGGGAGGCAGCATTGGAACATGAAATTCAAGGATACTACCTCTGCTGCTCAAGCAGCGGCTGAGTTTGCAGAACATGCAAGCCTAGCTGCCAGAGCTATTGTAGAACTTTCAAGGCAATATTGTGTTGATGATGGTGGTTCATGCCACTTAGGTTTCAAGGATGAGACACGGGCAATCCTTTCCTGGAAATGGTAATGGTAATTGTTCTGTTGGCAGGCAGAATTGGAACATGAAATTTAAGGATGCTACCTCTGTTGCTCGAGCAACGGCTGTGTTTGCAGAACATGCAAGCCTAGCTGCCAGAGCTGTTGTAAAACGTTCAAGGCAATATTATGTTAATGATGGGGGTTCATGCCACTTAGGTTTCAAGGATGAAAGGTTGGAATATAGGCAATCATTTTCTGGAGATGGTTATTTTTCTATTAGGAGACAGCATTGAAACATGAAATTTAAGGATGCTACCTCTGCTGCTCAAGCAGCGGCTGAGTTTGCAGAACATGCAAGCCTAGCTGCCAGAGCTATTGTAGAACTTTCAAGGCAATATTGTGTTAATGATGGGGGTTCATGCCACTTAGGTTTCAAGGATGAAAGGTTGGAATATAGGCAATCATTTTCTGGAGATGGTTATTTTTCTATTGGGAGGCAGCATTGGAACATGAAATTTAAGGATGCTACCTCGTCTGCTCAAGCAGCGGCTGAGTTTGCAGAACATGCAAGCCTAGCTTCCAGAGTTATTGTCGAACTTTCAAGGCAATATTGTGTTGATGATGGTGGTTCATGCCACTTAGGTTTCAAGGATGAAAGGTTGGAACACGGGCAATCCTTTCCTGGAAATATTAATGGTAATTGTTCTGTTGGCAGGCAGAATTGGAACATGAAATTTAAGGATGCTACCTCTGTTGCTCGAGCAACGGCTGTGTTTGCAGAACATGCAAGCCTAGCCGCCAGAGCTGTTGTAAAATGTTCAAGGCAATATTGTGTTAACGATGGGGGTTCATGCCACTTAGGTTTCAAGAATGAAAGGTTGGAATATGGGCAATCATTTTCGGGAGATGGTTATTTTTCTATTGGGAGGCAGCATTGGAACATGAAATTCAAGGATACTACCTCTGCTGCTCAAGCAGTGGCTGAGTTTGCAGAACATGCAAGCCTAGCTGCCAGAGCTGTTGTAGAACTTTCAAGGCAATATTGTGTTGATGATGGTGGTTCATGCCACTTAGGTTTTAAGGATGAGACACGGGCAATCCTTTCCTGGAAATGGTAATGGTAATTGTTCTGTTGGCAGGCAGAATTGGAACATGAAATTTGAGGATGCTACCTCTGTTGCTCGAGCAACGGCTTTGTTTGCAGAACATGCAAGCCTAGCTGCCAGAGCTGTTGTAAAACGTTCAAGGCAATATTGTGTTAATGATGGGGGTTCATGCCACTTAGGTATCAAGGATGAAAGGTTGGAATATGGGCAATCATTTTCTGGAGATGGTAATTTTTCTATTGGCAGGCAGTATTGGAACATGAAATTTAAGGATGCTACCTCTGCTGCTCAAGCAGCGGCTTAGTTTGGAGAACATGCAAGCCTAGCTGCCAGAGCTGTTGGAGAACTTTCAAGGCAATATTGTGTTGATGATGGTGGTTCATGCCACTTAGGTTTCAAGGATGAAAGTTTAGAAAATGGGAAAGCATTTCCTGGAGATGGTAATGGTAATTTTTCTATTGGCAGGCAGTATTGGAACATGAAATTTAAGGATGCTACCTCTGCTGCTCAAAAAGCGGCTGAGTTTGGAGAACATGCAAGCCTAGCTGCCAGAGCTGTTGGAGAACTTTCAAGGCAATATTGTGTTGATGATGGTGGTTCATGCCACTTAGGTTTCAAGGATGAAAGGTTGGAACACGGGCAATCCTTTCCTGGAAATATTAATGGTAATTGTTCTGTTAGCAGGCAGAATTGGAACATGAAATTTAAGGATGCTATCTCTGTTGCTCGAGCAACGGCTGTGTTTGCAGAACATGCAAGCCTAGCTGCCAGAGCTGTTGTAAAACGTTCAAGGCAATCTTGTGTTAATGATGGGGGTTCATGCCACTTAGCTTTCATGCCACTTAGCTTTCAAGGATGAAAGGTTGGAATATGGGCAATCATTTTCTGAAGATGTTTATTTTTCTATTGGGAGGCAGCATTGGAACATGAAATTCAAGGATACTACCTCTGCTGCTCAAGCAGCGGCTGAGTTTGCAGAATATGCAAGCCTAGCTGCCAGAGCTATTGTAGAACTTTCAAGGCAATATTGTGTTGATGATGGTGGTTCATGCCACTTAGGTTTCAAGGATGAGACACGGGCAATCCTTTCCTGGAAATGGTAATGGTAATTGTTCTGTTGGCAGGCAGAATTGGAACATGAAATTTGAGGATGCTACCTCTGTTGCTCGAGCAACGGCTTTGTTTGCAGAACATGCAAGCCTAGCTGCCAGAGCTGTTGTAAAACGTTCAAGGCAATATTGTGTTAATGATGGGGGTTCATGCCACATAGGTATCAAGGATGAAAGGTTGGAATATAGGCAATCATTTTCTGGAGATGGTTATTTTTCTATTGGGAGGCAGCATTGGAACATGAAATTCAAGGATACTACCTCTGCTGCTCAAGCAGCGGCTGAGTTTGCAGAACATGCAAGCCTAGCTGCCAGAGCTATTGTAGAACTTTCAAGGCAATATTGTGTTGATGATGGTGGTTCATGCCACTTAGGTTTCAAGGATGAGACACGGGCAATCCTTTCCTGGAAATGGTAATGGTAATTGTTCTGTTGGCAGGTAGAATTGGAACATGAAATTTAAGGATGCTACCTCTGTTGCTCGAGCAACGGCTGTGTTTGCAGAACATGCAAGCCTAGCTGCCAGAGCTGTTGTAAAACGTTCAAGGCAATATTATGTTAATGATGGGGGTTCATGCCACTTAGGTTTCAAGGATGAAAGGTTGGAATATGGGCAATCATTTTCTGAAGATGGTTATTTTTCTATTGGGAGGCAGCATTGGAACATGAAATTCAAGGATACTACCTCTGCTGCTCAAGCAGCGGCTGAGTTTGCAGAACATGCAAGCCTAGCTGCCAGAGCTATTGTAGAACTTTCAAGGCAATATTGTGTTGATGATGGTGGTTCATGCCACTTAGGTTTCAAGGATGAGACACGGGCAATCCATTCCTGGAAATGGTAATGGTAATTGTTCTGTTGGCAGGCAGAATTGGAACATGAAATTTGAGGATGCTACCTCTGTTGCTCGAGCAACGGCTTTGTTTGCAGAACATGCAAGCCTAGCTGCCAGAGCTGTTGTAAAACGTTCAAGGCAATATTGTGTTAATGATGGGGGTTCATGCCACATAGGTATCAAGGATGAAAGGTTGGAATATAGGCAATCATTTTCTGGAGATGGTTATTTTTCTATTGGGAGGCAGCATTGGAACATGAAATTCAAGGATACTACCTCTGCTGCTCAAGCAGCGGCTGAGTTTGCAGAACATGCAAGCCTAGCTGCCAGAGCTATTGTAGAACTTTCAAGGCAATATTGTGTTGATGATGGTGGTTCATGCCACTTAGGTTTCAAGGATGAGACACGGGCAATCCTTTCCTGGAAATGGTAATGGTAATTGTTCTGTTGGCAGGCAGAATTGGAACATGAAATTTAAGGATGCTACCTCTGTTGCTCGAGCAACGGCTGTGTTTGCAGAACATGCAAGCCTAGCTGCCAGAGCTGTTGTAAAACGTTCAAGGCAATATTATGTTAATGATGGGGGTTCATGCCACTTAGGTTTCAAGGATGAAAGGTTGGAATATGGGCAATCATTTTCTGAAGATGGTTATTTTTCTATTGGGAGGCAGCATTGGAACATGAAATTCAAGGATACTACCTCTGCTGCTCAAGCAGCGGCTGAGTTTGCAGAACATGCAAGCCTAGCTGCCAGAGCTATTGTAGAACTTTCAAGGCAATATTGTGTTGATGATGGTGGTTCATGCCACTTAGGTTTCAAGGATGAGACACGGGCAATCCATTCCTGGAAATGGTAATGGTAATTGTTCTGTTGGCAGGCAGAATTGGAACATGAAATTTGAGGATGCTACCTCTGTTGCTCGAGCAACGGCTTTGTTTGCAGAACATGCAAGCCTAGCTGCCAGAGCTGTTGTAAAACGTTCAAGGCAATATTGTGTTAATGATGGGGGTTCATGCCACATAGGTATCAAGGATGAAAGGTTGGAATATAGGCAATCATTTTCTGGAGATGGTTATTTTTCTATTGGGAGGCAGCATTGGAACATGAAATTCAAGGATACTACCTCTGCTGCTCAAGCAGCGGCTGAGTTTGCAGAACATGCAAGCCTAGCTGCCAGAGCTATTGTAGAACTTTCAAGGCAATATTGTGTTGATGATGGTGGTTCATGCCACTTAGGTTTCAAGGATGAGACACGGGCAATCCTTTCCTGGAAATGGTAATGGTAATTGTTCTGTTGGCAGGCAGAATTGGAACATGAAATTTAAGGATGCTACCTCTGTTGCTCGAGCAACGGCTGTGTTTGCAGAACATGCAAGCCTAGCTGCCAGAGCTGTTGTAAAACGTTCAAGGCAATATTATGTTAATGATGGGGGTTCATGCCACTTAGGTTTCAAGGATGAAAGGTTGGAATATGGGCAATCATTTTCTGGAGATGGTTATTTTTCTATTAGGAGGCAGCATTGAAACATGAAATTTAAGGATGCTACCTCTGCTGCTCAAGCAGCGGCTGAGTTTGCAGAACATGCAAGCCTAGCTGCCAGAGCTGTTGTAGAACTTTCAAGGCAATATTGTATTGAGGATGGTGATTCATGCCACTTAGGTTTCAAGGATGAAAGGTTGGAACACGGGCAATCATTTCCTATAGATGGTAATGGTAATATTTCTGTTGGCAGGCAGAATTGGAACATGAAATATAAGCATGCTACCTCTGCTGCTCAAGCAGCGGCTGACTTTGCAGAACATTCAAGACCAGCTGCCAGAGTTGTTGTCGAAATTTCAAAGTAATATTGTATTGATGATGGTGGTTTATGCCACTTAGGTTTCAAGAATGAACGGTTGGAATATGGTCAATCATTTTCTGGAGATGGTAATCGTAATTTTTCTGTTGGCAGTCAGAAATGGAACATGAAATTTAAGGATGCTACCTCTGCTGCTCAAGCAGCGGCTGAGTTAGCAGAACATGCAAGCCTAGCTGCGAGAGCTGTTGTAGAACTTTCAAGGCAATATTGAGTTGATGATGGTGGTTCATGCCACTTAGGTTTCAAGGATGAGAGGTTGGAACATGGGCAATCATTTCCTGGAGATGGTAATGGTAATTTTTCTGTTGGCAGGAAGAATTGAAACATGAAATGTAAGGATGCTATCTCTGATGCTTAAGCAGAGGCTGAGTTTGCAGATAATGCAAGCCTAGCTGCCAGAGTTGTTGTCAAACTTTCAAGGGAATATTGTATTGATGATGGTGGTTCATGCCACTTAGGTTTCAAGGATGAAAGGTTGGAACATGGGCAATCATTTCCTAGAGATGGTAATGGTAATTTTTCTGTTGGCAGGAAGAATTTGAACATGAAATTTAAGGATGCTACCTCTGCTGCTCAAGTAGAGGCTGAGTTTGCAGAACATGCAAGCCTAGCTGCCAGAGTTGTTGTCGTACTTTCAAGGTAATATTGTATTGAGGATGGTGGTTCATGCCACTTAGGTTTCAAGGATGAAAGGTTGGAACACGGGCAATCATTTTCCTGGAGATGGTAATGGTAATTTTTCTGTTGGCAGGCAGAATTGGAACATGAAATTTAAGCATGCTACCTCTGCTGCTCAAGCAGCGGCTGACTTTGCAGAACATGCAAGACTAGCTGCTAGAGTTGTTATCGAACTTTAAAGGTAATATTGCATTGATGATGGTGGTTCATGCCACTTAGGTTTTAAGGATGAAAGGTTGGAACCTCGACAATCATTTTCTGGAGATGGTAATGGTAATTTTTCTGTTGGCAGGCAGAATTGGAACATGAAATTTAAGGATGCTACCTCTGCTGCTCAAGCAGCGGCTGAGTTTGCAGAACATGAAAGCCTAGCTTCCAGAGCTGTTGTAGAACTTTCAAGGCAATATTGTGTTGATGATGGTGGTTCATGCCACTTAGGTTTCAGGGATGAAAGGTTTCAAGGATTAATTTTAAGAATGCTACAAGCTATCTTTGTCTAGCTTGTCGTCTTCTTCTTCAGTAATCTTCTTCTTGTTTATTCCAGTTGTACGTCTGGAACAATATTATCTTCTCCTTTGCATTTTGAGCATATGTGATCTGGATATTTGTGACTGATTAACTTGCAATATCTTGTTAATAATTCTGGAGAAATAAAATTTGTCCTTATAGCTCTTATGGTTGTAGATTGTTCTGGCTTCAAAAGACTTAAGACCCATTGTCTTAATTCTTCCATATCTGGTTCTCGTATTTCTCTGCAGTTTGAATATATCATTGTCTGTTCTCTTGAATAATAACTCCAAATAGCATTCTGGTTTAGGTAGTTGTTTGCTAGTTCATTTAGTATAGTGGATATTCCGATAATCCTTTTATTTGCATAAAAGTCTGGAATATTTATTTTTTCTATCTCTTCTTGTTCTTCTATTTTTTCCGGTACTAGCATTTCCCTTGTAAGTCCGATCTTGATAACTTGTATGATGGGTTTTATTTCTTCATATAGTATCTCTGCTGTAGCTGAATAGAATCGTATATAGAATAGTGTTCCTTTGGTTATTCTTTTGTACTGCATAAATGCTCTGTATACTTCTGGTATGGTAGCTATTTCTTGTCCTGTCTGTGCATATACTGTATCTAGTAATCCGTAATTGTAACAAGTGGCTACTAGTTTTGCATTTGTATTTGGTAATGCTATTAGTTTATTATATTCTGTTAGATAATGAGTAATATAATCTTCATCTGGATTTTGGGTAGTTTGGGATCTTGGATTTTTGTTTCGGAAGTTTTGTATTTTATATATGTTGTCTATATATGTACGGGTTATATAGTTGTATGTCTTTTTGGCTTGGTTTAGGCTTTCTTTGTAGGTGTTTATCTGAGGTGGTAGGAATATTTCTTTCTGGGTATTTTGGATATTTTTCTGTATGAATGGTTTTGAAAATAGATTGTTCATATTTGTATTTGTATATCTAGGTTTAATTTCTTCCTTCTTCTTTGCAGATAAACTGCTAGCTGTGCTACTTCCTGCAACTGCATTTAACAAACTGTTATGAGTTTTTAGGTGTTTCTCAACGTCACCTTCTAGCTCTGGAATTTTAGAGACTTCCGATCGTCTTATCTCCGCATTTTTCAAGTCATGCTGCTGACCACTAGCTGTTTTCTTTAATATCTGTATCTCTTCTTCTATGCTTTCCACTTTTTTACAAAGTGTAGTCATAGCTAAGAGTATATTTTCCATTGTATTATCTGGTTCAGTTTGGGTAGCTTTGTCTTGATAAGTAATCTGCAACAACATTCTTGTTAGTAGTGATTATTTCAATTGTAAATGTAAAATTTAATATATTTAATACCAGTCTGCGTATTTCTTTTGTTGTAACTGAATCTTGTACTTTTCTGGTTATCCACCATTTAACTTGGGTGTTATCTGTTCTTACAATAAATCTGTTATAGACTATATATGGTTCAAATGCTAATAAACATTTATATAATGCAAATAATTCTTTTCTATTTATTTCCCATCTTTCTTGTGGTTCAGTATAAGATCCTGAATAATATCTGCAATGATGTTCTATTTTTTCTTTATCATATTTATATTTAAGAACTCCTCCATAACTATGATTACTCGAATCTGTTTCTACAATATAAGTAAATTTCTTATTTTCATCCGGGAAGTATAGTTTTGGTAGTTTTTTACACAATATTTTGATCTTTCTTATTTGTTCCTTATCTTTTTCATCAAATCCATATTCTACATCCTTTTTTAGTTTTTTCTGTAGAGGTTTTAGGTTTTCTGCTAATTTAGGTATATATTCTCTTACTTGGTTTACTAGTCCTAAAAATGATTGTAATTTCTTTTTTGTATCTATGTTTTCATCAAGATTGATTATTTTTTGTACTATATGTGTTTGCATTTTTATTCCATTTTTATCTATTTGTATACCTAAAAATTCTATCTGATTCTTCATAATTTCTGCTTTGGTTTTGCTTAAGCTTATGCCAGAGTTTTCTATAATATGTATGAATTTTTCTAATAATCTTATATGTTCATCTTGTGTTCTTGAATATAGTAGTATATCATCTATATATACTATACAATTTTCTAGTTGGTTAAAATAATTGTCCATAAAATGTTGGTATCTTCCTGGTGCATTTTTATATCCAAATGGTAAAATATTCCATTCATAAAATCCTTGTGGTACTGTAAATGCTGTTAGTTTTTTAGATTCATCTTCTAGTTTTAGATGGTAAAATCCTGATTTACAATCAAATTTACTGAAGTAATTATATCCTTGAATTTGTCTTATTTTTAATATCTTATTAGGTATTGGGTAATTATATGTTTTAGTTTTTGCATTTAAGTTTCGGTAATCTATAACCATTCTACTTTTCCTCTTTTTTGTTCACTATGTTTATTTACTATAAATGCTGGACTTGTATGTTTACTATTACTTTCTTGTATGTAATTGTTATCTAATAATTCTTTTATATGCATTTTGAATTCTGCTAAGTCATCAAAGTTATATTTTAAAGGTTTTTGTGTTATTATGCTGTTTTCTTCTATTAATTCTATTTTTATTTTTGTTTTATGTTTATTCCAACCTTTTAGAGGGTTATCATTATATAATTTTTCTAATTCATTCTGGATTATTTTTACTTTGTCTATTATAAATATAATAATTTCTAATTGAGTAGTTGTATTTTTACTTATATTTTCTAGTTTTTGTGTGATTTTTTTCACTTCCTTTTATCCATTCTGTATTTTTTTTGTTTATTATTTACTCTTTTTGCTCCTACTTTGTTTTTACATGGTGTGGTAAACCACTAGTGTGTCCTTGTTATTATATGTGGGTATAGTTTATCTAAAAATGGCATTCCTAGTAATATATCTTTTGTAGTGAATTCAAAGTTATATATTTCTTCTATAGTTAATATTTTATCCCATATTTGTATTTTTATATTCTTGGCTCTGTAGTTAATCATACTACCTTCATTATTAAATCCTGTTACTACCATAGGTGTTTTTAATTTTTTCCATTTATCTGTTGGTAAACAATTATATTTACATATGTTAGCTTCTGCTCCTGTATCTATCATTGGTGTATAGTATCTATTATAATATCCTTCTACTATGATTTTTGCGAGTATATATATTTTCATTCTTCTGTTCTTTTTATTATTATTTTCTTATCTTTGTGTGTTATGGTTAATTGTTTATCTCCTAGATTGTATGGTTTTACCTTTTCTAACCATTTTATTCCTAATGTAATATTTTCGTTTTCGTTTTCTTGATATATTTTAAATTGTATTATCAAAGGTATTCCTCCAATAATTATTTCTTTTTCTGTTATTTCTTCATTTATTATTAATTCCTTGGGTAATTCAGGGCATAGTTGTTCAGTAGTTATTATTTCAGTTTCTGTTACTAATTCTCTTGTGATATAATTTTCTTCTTGACCTGTATTTATTAATATTTGATATTTTCTTTGTTCCATGATTCCAGTTATATAGTAATGGTATGGATTTATTTTTTGTGTTTCTTATTAAGTTTTTTGGGATTATATATTCCCTTCTTGATGTACTTATCCTTGATGATGTTGGTGTTTCATAAGTTAATTGGTTTGGTATACTTGATGTACTTAATCTTTCTTTTACTATTTCTAAGTCTTCTTCCATGTCAATTTCTTTATAACTATATTCATTATTATCAATAACTGTAACTATTCTTTCAAATGGATTTTCTATTTTTATTTTATTAATTTTATTTTTTGCTGCTATTTTATGTTTTGTTGTTAAAACGTATAAGATTTTACATCTAGCTGTAAATATCTTACTTCCAGGTGTTAATTCTATTCCTGACATTTTCCAGTATAATACTAATGATTTATCTATATTCCTATCGTTTATTGCTATTGAATAATTGGCACTTATTATGAATTTAAATTTTTGGTATATAAGATTTCCTTTTATTGCACTTATTATGCTTTTTTCTATAGGTTGGATTATTCTATCATCTGCTAGATATATTTCTATAGGGGTATCTATTCCTTCTCTAAAACATGCTTTTATTAATATTTCAGTTCCTCCTAGGTGTACATATTTAATTGGGTTTTTTGCCTTTATATCTTGTATTTCTTTATTTATTATTCTTTTGTTTATTATTGGTATTTTGGCTTTTCCTTTTGTATATTTACAGTCAATTATATGTTCTTTTTGGCTAACTACATAGTATTCTTCTTTTTGTCTTTTGAGCAATATTGTGTTGATGATGGTGGTTCATGCCACTTAGGTTTCAAGTATGAAAGGTTGGAACATGGGCAATCATTTCCTGGAGATGGTAATGGTAATTTTTCTGTTGGCAGGTAGAATTGGAACATAAAATTTAAGGATACTACCTCTGCTACTCAAGCATCGGCTGAATTTGCAGAACATGCAAGCCTAGCTGCCAGAGCTATTGTAAACCTTTCAAGGTAATATTGTGTTGATGATGGTGCTTCATGCCACTTAGGTTTCAAGTATGAAAGGTTGGAACATGGGCAATCATTTCCTGGAGATGGTAATGGTAATTTTTCTGTTGGCAGGTAGAATTGGAACATGAAATTTAAGGATGCTACCTCTACTACTCAAGCAGCGGTTGAGTTTGCAGAACATGCAAGCCAAGCTGCCAGAGCTGTTGTAGAACTTTCAAGGCAATATTGTGTTGATGATGGTGGTTCATGCCACTTAGGTTTCAAGGATGAAAGGTTGGAACATGGGCAATCATTTCCTGGAGATGGTAATGGTAATTTTTCTATTGGCAGGCAGAATTGGAACATGAAATTTATTGATGCTACCTCGGCTGATCAAGCAGCGGCTGAGTTTGCAGAACATTCAAGCCTAGCTGCCGGAGCTGTTGTAGATCTTTCATGGGAATATTGTGTTGATGATGGTGGTTCATGCCACTTAGGTTTCAAGAATGAAAGGCTGGAACATGGGCAATCATTTCCTAGAGATGGTAATGGTAATTTTTCTGTTGGCAGGCAGAATTGGAACATGAAATTTAAGGATACTACCTCTACTACTCAAGTAGCGGCTGAGTTTGCAGAACATGCAAGCCTAGCTGCTAGAGCTTTTGTAGAAATTTCAAGGCCATATTGTGTTGATGATGGTGGTTCATGCCACTTAAGTTTTAAGGATGAAAGGTTGGAACATGGGCAATAATTTCCTGGAGATGGTAATGGTAATTTTTCTGTTGGCAGGTAGAATTGGAACATGAAATTTAAGGATACTACCTCTACTACTCAAGCAGCGGCTGAGTTTGCAGAACATGCAAGCCTAGTTGCCAGAGCTTTTGTAGAATTTTCAAGGCAATATTGTGTAGATGATGGTGGTTCATGCCACTTAGGTTTCAAGTATGAAAGGTTGGAACATGGGCAATCATTTCCTGGAGATGGTAATGGTAATTTTTCTGTTGCCAGGTAGAATTGGAACATGAAATTTAAGGATGCTACCTCTGCTACTCAAGCAGTGGCTGAATTTGCAGAACATGCAAGCCTAGCTGCCAGAGCTGTTGTAAAACATTAAAGGTAATATTGTGTTGATGATGGTAGTTCATGCCACTTAGGTTTCAAGGATGAAAGGTTGGAACATGGGCAATCATTTCCTGGAGATGGTAATGGTAATTGTTTTGTTGGCAGGCAGAATTGGAACATGAAATTTAAGGATTCTAACTCTTCTGCTCAAGCAACGACTGAGTTTGCAGAACATGCAAGCCTAGCTGTTATAGAACTTTCAAGGCAATACTGTGTTGATGATGGTAGTTCATGCCACTTAGGTTTCAAGGATGAAAGGTTGGAATATGGGCAATCATTTCCTGCAGATGGTAATTTTTCTATTGGCAGGCACAATTGAACATGAAATTTAAAGATGCTACCTCTGCTTCTCTAGAAGTGGCTGACTTTGCAGAACATGCAACCCTAGTTGCCAGAGCTATTGTAGAACTTTCAAGGCAATATTGTGTTGATGATGGTGGTTCATACCACTTAGGTTTCAAGAATGAAAGGTTGGAACATGGGCAATCATTTCTTGGAGATGGTAATGGTAATTTTTCTGTTGTCAGGTAGAATTGAAACATGAAATTTAAGGATACTACCTCTACTACTCAAGCAGCGGCTGAGTTTGCAGAACATGCAAGCCTAGCTGCCAGAGCTTTTGTAGAAATTTCAAGGCCATATTGTGTTGATGATGGTGGTTCATGCCACTTAGGTTTCAAGGATGAAAGGTTGGAACATGGGAAATAATTTCCTGAAGATGGTAATGGTAATTTTTCTGTTGGCAGGTAGAATTGGAACATGAAATTTAAGGATGCTACCTCTACTACTCAAGCAGCGGCTGAGTTTGCAGAACATGCAAGCCTAGTTGCCAGAGCTTTTGTAGAAATTTCAAGGCAATATTGTGTTGATGATGGTGGTTCATGCCACTTAGGTTTCAAGTATGAAAGGTTGGAACATGGGCAATCATTTCCTGGAGATGGTAATGGTAATATTTCTGTTGGCAGGTAGAATTGGAACATGAAATTTAAGGATGCTACCTCTGCTACTCAAGCAGCGGCTGAATTTGCAGAACATGCAAGCCTAGCTGCCAGAGCTGTTGTAAAACTTTCAAGGTAATATTGTGTTGATGATGGTGGTTCATGCAACTTAGGTTTCAAGTATAAAAGGTTGGAACATGGGCAATTATTTCCTGGAGATGGTAATGGTAATTCTTCTGTTGGCAGGTAGAATTGGAACATGAAATTTAAGGATGCTACCTCTACTACTCAAGAAACGGCTGAGTTTGCAGAACATGCAGGCCTAGCTACCAGAGCTATTGTAAAACTTTCAAGGCAATATTGTGTTGATGATGGTGGTTCATGCCACTTAGGTTTCAAGGATGAAAGGTTGGAATATGGGCAACCATTTCCAGGAGATGGCAATTTTTCTATTGGCAGGCAGAATTGAACATGAAATTTAAAGATTCTACCTCTGCTTCTCAAGCAGCGGCTGACTTTGCAGAACATGCAACCCTAGTTGCCAGAGCTGTTGTAGAACTTTCAAGGCAATATTGTGTTGATGATGGTGTTTCATGCCACTTAGGTTTCAAGTATGAAAGGTTGGAACATGGGCAATCATTTCTTGGAGATGGTAATGGTAATGTTTCTGTTGGCAGGTAGAATTGGAACATGAAATTTAAGGATGCTACCTCTACTACTCAAGCAGCGGCTGAGTTTGCAGAACATGCAAGCCTAGCTACCAGAGCTGTTGTAAACCTTTCAAGGTAATATTGTGTTGATGATGGTGGTTCATGCCACTTAGGTTACAAGTATGAAAGGTTGGAACATGGGCAATCATTTCCTGGAGATGGTAATGGTAATTTTTCTGTTGGCAGGTAGAATTGGAACATGAAATTTAAGGATGCTACCTCTACTACTCAAGCAGCGGTTGAGTTTGCAGAACATGCAAGCCTAGCTGCCAGAGCTGTTGTAGAACTTTCAAGGAAATTTTGTGTTTATGATGGTGGTTCATGCCACTTAGGTTTCAAGGATGAAATGTTGGAACATGGGCAATCATTTCCTAGAGATGGTAATGGTAATTTTTCTGTTGGCAGGTAGAATTGGAACATGAAATTTAAGGATGCTACCCTACTACTCAAGAAACGGCTGAGTTTGCAGAACATGCAGGCCTAGCTGCCAGAGCTGTTGTAAAACTTTCAAGGCAATATTGTGTTGATGATGGTGGTTCATGCCACTTAGGTTTCAAGAATGAAAGGTTGGAATATGGGCAATCATTTCCAGGAGATGGCAATTTTCCTATTGGCAGGCAGAATTGAACATGAAATTTAAAGATGCTACCTCTGCTTCTCAAGCAGCGGTTGACTTTGCAGAACATGCAACCCTAGTTGCCAGAGCTGTTGTAGAACTTTCAAGGCAATATTGTGTTGATGATGGTGGTTCATGCCACTTAGGTTTCAAGTATGAAAGGTTGGAACATGGGCAATCATTTCTTGGAGATGGTAATGGTAATGTTTCTGTTGGCTGGTAGAATTAGAACATGAAATTTAAGGATGCTACCTCTACTACTCAAGCAGTGGCTGAGTTTGCAGAACATGCAAGCCTAGCTACCAGAGCTGTTGTAAACCTTTCAAGGTAATATTGTGTTGATGATGGTGGTTCATGCCACTTAGGTTTCAAGTATGAAAGGTTGGAACATGGGCAATCATTTCCTGGAGATGGTAATGGTAAATTTTCAGTTGGCAGGCAGAATTGGAACATGAAATTTAAGGATGCTACCTCTACTGCTCAAGCAGCGATTGAGTTTGAAGAACATGCAAGCCTAGCTGTCAGAGCTGTTGTAGAACTTTCAAGGCAATATTGTATTGATGATGGTGGTTCATGCCACTTAGGTTTCAAGTATGAAAGGTTGGAACATGGGCAATCATTTCCTGGAGATGGTAATGGTAATTTTTCTGTTGGCAGGTAGAATTGGAACATGAAATTTAAGGATGCTACCTCTACTACTCAAGCAGCGGTTGAGTTTGCAGAACATGCAAGCCTAGCTGCCAGAGCTGTTGTAGAACTTTCAAGGAAATTTTGTGTTGATGATGGTGGTTCATGCCACTGAAGTTTCAAGGATGAAAGGTTGGAACATGGGCAATCATTTCCTGGAGATGGTAATGGAAATTTTTCTGTTGGCAGGCAGAATTGGAACATGAAATTTAAGGATTCTAACTCTTCTGCTCAAGCAACTGCTGATTTTGCAGAACATGCATGCCTAGCTGTTATAGAACTTTCAAGGCAATACTGTGTTGATGATGGTGGTTCATGCCACTTAGGTTTCAAGGATGAAACATTGGAATATGGGCAATCATTTCCTGGAGATGGTAATTTTTCTATTGGCAGGCAGAATTGAACATGAAATTTAAAGATGCTACCTCTGCTTCTCTAGCAGCGGCTGACTTTGCAGAACATGCAACCCTAGTTGCCAGAGCTATTGTAGATCTTTCAAGGCAATATTGTGTTGATGATGGTGGTTCATGACACTTAGGTTTCAAGAATGAAAGGTTGGAACATGGGCAATCATTTCTTGGAGATGGTAATGGTAATTTTTCTGTTGGTAGGTAGAATTGGAACATGAAATTTAAGGATACTACCTCTACTACTCAAGCAGCGGCTGAGTTTGCAGAACATGCAAGCCTAGCTGCCAGAGCTTTTGTAGAAATTTCAAGGCAATATTGTGTTGATGATGGTGGTTCATGCCACTTAGGTTTCAAGGATGAAAGGTTGGAACATGGGCAATCATTTCCTGGAGATGGTAATGGTAATTTTTCTGTTAGCAGGTAGAATTGGAACATGAAATTTAAGGATGCTACCTCTACTACTCAAGCAGCGGCTGAGTTTGCAGAACATGCAAGCCTAGTTGCACGAGCTTTTGTAGAAATTTCAAGGCAATATTGTGTTGATGATGGTGGTTCATGCCACTTAGGTTTCAAGTTTGAAAGGTTGGAACATGGGCAATCATTTCCTGGAGATGTTAATGGTAATTTTTCTGTTGGCAGGCAGAATTGGAACATGAAATTTAAGGATTCTAACTCTTCTGCTCAAGCAACGGCTGATTTTGCAGAACATGCAGGCCTAGCTGCCAGAGCTGTTGTAAAACTTTCAAGGCAATATTGTGTTGATGATGGTGGTTCAAGCCACTTAGGTTTCAAGCATGAAAGGTTGGAACATGGGCAATCATTTCCTGAAGATGGTAATGGTAATTTTTCTGTTGGCAGGTAGAATTGGAATATGAAATTTAAGGATGCTACCTCTACTACTCAAGCAGCGGCTGAGTTTGCAGAATATGCAAGCCTAGCTGCCAGAGCTGTTGTAGAACTTTCAAGGCAATATTGTGTTGATGATGGTGGTTCATGCCACTTAGGTTTCAAGTATGAAAGGTTGGAACATGGGCAATCATTTCCTGGAGATGGTAATGGTAATTTTTCTGTTGGCAGGTAGAATTGGAACATGAAATTTAAGGATGCTACCTCTGCTACTCAAGCAGCGGCTGAATTTGCAGAACATGCAAGCCTAGCTGCCAGAGCTGTTGTAGAACATTCAAGGCAATATTGTGTTGATGATGGTGGTTCATGCCACTTAGGTTTCAAGGATGAAAGGTTGGAACATGGGCAATCATTTCCTGGAGATGGTAATGGTAAATTTTCAGTTGGCAGGCAGAATTGGAACATGAAATTTAAGGATGCTACCTCTACTGCTCAAGCAGCGGTTGAGTTTGAAGAACATGCAAGCCTAGCTGTCAGAGCTGTTGTAGAACTTTCAAGGCAATATTGTGTTGATGATGGTGGTTCAAGCCACTTAGGTTTCAAGGGTGAAAGGTTGGAATATGGGAAATCATTTCCTGGAGATTGTAATTTTTCTATTGGTAGGCAGAATTGAACATGAATTTTAAAGATGCTACCTCTTCTTCTCAAGCAGCGGATGACTTTGCAGAACATGCAACCCTAGTTTCCAGAGCTGTTGTAGAACTTTCAAGGCAATATTGTGTTGATGATGGTGGTTCATGCCACTTAGGTTTCATGGATGAAAGGATGGAACATGGGCAATCATTTCTTGGAGATGGTAATGGTAATTTTTCTGTTGGCAGGTAGAATTGGAACATGAAATTTAAGGATGCTACCTCTACTACTCAAGCAGCGGTTAAGTTTGCAGAACATGCAAGCCTAGCTGCCAGAGCTGTTGTAGAACTTTCAAGGAAATTTTGTGTTGATGATGGTGGTTCATGCCACTTAGGTTTCAAGGATGAAATGTTGGAACATGGGCAATCATTTCCTAGAGACGGTAACGGTAATTTTTCTGTTGGCAGGTAGAATTGGAACATTAAATTTATGGATGCTACCCTACTACTCAAGAAACGGCTGAGTTTGCAGAACATGCAGGCCTAGCTGCCAGAGCTGTTGTAAAACTTTCAAGGCAATATTGTGTTGATGATGGTGGTTCATGCCACTTAGGTTTCAAGAATGAAAGGTTGGAATATGGGCAATCATTTCTAGGATATGGCAATTTTTCTATTGGCAGGCAGAATTGAACATGAAATTTAAAGATGCTACCTCTGCTTCTCAAGCAGCGGTTGACTTTGCAGAACATGCAACCCTAGTTGCCAGAGCTGTTGTAGAACTTTCAAGGCAATATTGTGTTGATGATGGTGGTTCATGCCACTTAGGTTTCAAGTATGAAAGGTTGGAACATGGGCAATCATTTCTTGGAGATGGTAATGGTAATAATTCTGTTGGCTGGTAGAATTAGAACATGAAATTTAAGGATGCTACCTCTACTACTCAAGCAGCGGCTGAGTTTGCAGAACATGCAAGCCTAGCTACCAGAGCTGTTGTAAACCTTTCAAGGTAATATTGTGTTGATGATGGTGGTTCATGCCACTTAGGTTTCAAGGATGAAAGGTTGGAACATGGGCAATCATTTCCTGGAGATGGTAATGGTAATTTTTCTGTTGGCAGGTAGAATTGGAACATGAAATTTAAGGATGCTACCTCTACTACTCAAGCAGCGGTTGAGTTTGCAGAACATGCAAGCCTAGCTGCCAGAGCTGTTGTAGAACTTTCAAGGAAATTTTGTGTTGATGATGGTGGTTCATGCCACTTAGGTTTCAAGGATGAAAGGTTGGACAATGGGCAATCATTTCCTGGAGATGGTAATGGTAATTTTTCTGTTGGCAAGCAGAATTGGAACATGAAATTTAAGGATTCTAACTCTTCTGCTCAAGCAACTGCTGATTTTGCAGAACATGCATGCCTAGCTGTTATAGAACTTTCAAGGCAATACTGTGTTGATGATGGTGGTTCATGCCACTTAGGTTTCAAGGATGAAACGTTGGAATATGGGCAATCATTTCCTGGAGATGGTAATTTTTCTATTGGCAGGCAGAATTGACCATGAAATTTAAAGATGCTACCTCTGCTTCTCTAGCAGCGGCTGACTTTGCAGAACATGCAACTCTAGTTGCCAGAGCTATTGTAGAACTTTCAAGGCAATATTGTGTTGATGATGGTGGTTCATGCCACTTAGGTTTCAAGGATGAAAGGTTGGAACATGGGCAATCATTTCCTGGAGATGGTAATGGTAATTTTTCTGTTAGCAGGTAGAATTGGAACATGAAATTTAAGGATGCTACCTCTACTACTCAAGCAGCGGCTGAGTTTGCAGAACATGCAAGCCTAGTTACCAGAGCTTTTGTAGAAATTTCAAGGCAATATTGTGTTGATGATGGTGGTTCATGCCACTTAGGTTTCAAGTATGAAAGGTTGGAACATGGGCAATCATTTCCTGGAGATGTTAATGGTAATTTTTCTGTTGGCAGGTAGAATTGGAACATGAAATTTAAGGATGCTACCTCTGCTACTAAAGCAACGGCTGAGTTTGCAGAACATGCAAGCCTAGCTGCCAGAGCTGTTGTAAAACATTCAAGGCAATATTGTGTTGATGATGGTGGTTCATGCCACTTAGGTTTCAAGGATGAAAGGTTGGAACATGGGCAATTATTTTCTGGAGATGGTAATGGTAATTTTTCTGTTCGCAGGCAGAATTGGAACATAAAATTTAATGATTCTAACTCTTCTTCTCAAGCAACGGCTGATTTTGCAGAACATGCAGGCCTAGCTGCCAGAGCTGTTGTAAAACTTTCAAGGCAATATTGTGTTGATGATGGTGGTTCAAGCCACTTAGGTTTCAAGTATGAAAGGTTGGAACATGGGCAATCATTTCCTGAAGATGGTAATGGTAATTTTTCTGTTGGCAGGCAGAATTGAACATGAAATTTAAAGATGCTACCTCTGCTTCTCAAGCAGCGGTTGACTTTGCAGAACATGCAACCCTAGTTGCCAGAGCTGTTGTAGAACTTTCAAGGCAATATTGTGTTGATGATGGTGGTTCATGCCACTTAGGTTTCAAGTATGAAAGGTTGGAACATGGGCAATCATTTCTTGGAGATGGTAATGGTAATGTTTCTGTTGGCAGGTAGAATTGGAACATGAAATTTAAGGATGCTACCTCTACTACTCAAGCAGCGGCTGAGTTTGCAGAACATGCAAGCCTAGCTACCAGAGCTGTTGTAAACCTTTCAAGGTAATATTGTGTTGATGATGGTGGTTCATGCCACTTAGGTTTCAAGTATGAAAGGTTGGAACATGGGCAATCATTTCCTGGAGATGGTAATGGTAATTTTTCTGTTGGCAGGTAGAATTGGAACATGAAATTTAAGGATGCTACCTCTACTACTCAAGCAGCGGTTGAGTTTGCAGAACATGCAAGCCTAGCTGCCAGAGCTGTTGTAGAACTTTCAAGGAAATTTTGTGTTTATGATGGTGGTTCATGCCACTTAGTTTTCAAGGATGAAATGTTGGAACATGGGCAATCATTTCCTAGAGATGGTAATGGTAATTTTTCTGTTGGCAGGTAGAATTGGAACATGAAATTTAAGGATGCTACCCTACTACTCCAGAAACGGCTGAGTTTGCAGAACATGCAGGCCTAGCTGCCAGAGCTGTTGTAAAACTTTCAAGGCAATATTGTGTTGATGATGGTGGTTCATGCCACTTAGGTTTCAAGAATGAAAGGTTGGAATATGGGCAATCATTTCCAGGAGATGGCAATTTTCCTATTGGCAGGCAGAATTGAACATGAAATTTAAAGATGCTACCTCTGCTTCTCAAGCAGCGGTTGACTTTGCAGAACATGCAACCCTAGTTTCTAGAGCTGTTGTAGAACTTTCAAGGCAATATTGTGTTGATGATGGTGGTTCATGCCACTTAGGTTTCATGGATGAAAGGATGGAACATGGGCAATCATTTCATGGAGATGGTAATGGTAATTTTTCTGTTGGCAGGTAGAATTGGAACATTAAATTTAAGGATGCTACCTCTGCTACTCAAGCAGTGGCTGAGTTTGCAAAACATGCAAGCCTAGCTGCCAGAGCTGTTGTAGAACTTTCAAGGCAATATTGTGTTGATGATGGTGGTTCATGCCACTTAGGTTTCAAGGATGAAAGGTTGGAACATGGGCAATCATTTCCTGGAGATGGTAATGGTAAATTTTCAGTTGGCAGGCAGAATTGGAACATGAAATTTAAGGATGCTACCTCTACTGCTCAAGCAGCGGTTGAGTTTGAAGAACATGCAAGCCTAGCTGTCAGAGCTGTTGTAGAACTTTCAAGGCAATATTGTGTTGATGATGGTGGTTCAAGCCACTTAGGTTTCAAGGGTGAAAGGTTGGAATATGGGAAATCATTTCCTGGCGATTGTAATTTTTCTATTGGTTGGCAGAATTGAACATGAAATTTAAAGATGCTACCTCTTCTTCTCAAGCAGCGGATGACTTTGCAGAACAGGCAACCATAGTTTCCAAAGCTGTTGTAGAACTTTCAAGGCAATATTGTGTTGATGATGGTGGTTCATGCCACTTAGGTTTCAAGGATGAAAGGTTGGAACATGGGCAATCATTTCCTGGAGATGGTAATGGTAATGTTTCTGTTGGCTGGTAGAATTAGAACATGAAATTTAAGGATGCTACCTCTACTACTCAAGCAGCGGCTGAGTTTGCAGAACATGCAAGCCTAGCTACCAGAGCTGTTGTAAACCTTTCAAGGTAATATTGTGTTGATGATGGTGGTTCATGCCACTTAGGTTTCAAGAATGAAAGGTTGGAATATGGGCAATCATTTCCAGGAGATGGCAATTTTCCTATTGGCAGGCAGAATTGAACATGAAATTTAAAGATGCTACCTCTGCTTCTCAAGCAGCGGTTGACTTTGCAGAACATGCAACCCTAGTTTCCTAGAGCTGTTGTAGAACTTTCAAGGCAATATTGTGTTGATGATGGTGGTTCATGCCACTTAGGTTTCATGGATGAAAGGATGGAACATGGGCAATCATTTCATGGAGATGGTAATGGTAATTTTTCTGTTGGCAGGTAGAATTGGAACATGAAATTTAAGGATGCTACCTCTGCTACTCAAGCAGCGGCTGAGTTTGCAAAACATGCAAGCCTAGCTGCCAGAGCTGTTGTAGAACTTTCAAGGCAATATTGTGTTGATGATGGTGGTTCATGCCACTTAGGTTTCAAGGATGAAAGGTTGGAACATGGGCAATCATTTCCTGGAGATGGTAATGGTAAATTTTCAGTTGGCAGGCAGAATTGGAACATGAAATTTAAGGATGCTACCTCTACTGCTCAAGCAGCGGTTGAGTTTGAAGAACATGCAAGCCTAGCTGTCAGAGCTGTTGTAGAACTTTCAAGGCAATATTGTGTTGATGATGGTGGTTCAAGCCACTTAGGTTTCAAGGGTGAAAGGTTGGAATATGGGAAATCATTTCCTGGCGATTGTAATTTTTCTATTGGTTGGCAGAATTGAACATGAAATTTAAAGATGCTACCTCTTCTTCTCAAGCAGCGGATGACTTTGCAGAACATGCAACCATAGTTTCCAAAGCTGTTGTAGAACTTTCAAGGCAATATTGTGTTGATGATGGTGGTTCGTGCCACTTAGGTTTCAAGGATGAAAGGTTGGAACATGGGCAATCATTTCCTGGAGATGGTAATGGTAATGTTTCTGTTGGCTGGTAGAATTAGAACATGAAATTTAAGGATGCTACCTCTACTACTCAAGCAGCGGCTGAGTTTGCAGAACATGCAAGCCTAGCTACCAGAGCTATTGTAAACCTTTCAAGGTAATATTGTGTTGATGATGGTGGTTCATGCCACTTAGGTATCAAGTATGAAAGGTTGGAACATGGGCAATCATTTCCTGGAGATGGTAATGGTAATTTTTTTGTTGGCAGGTCGAATTGGAACATGAAATTTAAGGATGCTACCTTTGCTACTCAAGCAGCGGTTGGGTTTGCAGAACATACAAGCCTAGCTGCCAGAGCTGTTGTAGAACTTTCAAGGCAATATTGTGTTGATGATGGTGGTTCATGCCACTTAGGTTTCAAGGATGAAAGGTTGGAACATGGGCAATCATTTCCTGGAGATGGTAATGGTAATTTATCTGCTGGCAGGCAGAATTGGAACATGAAATTTAAGGATGCTACCTCTGCTACTAAAGCCGCGGCTGAGTTTGAAGAACATGCAAGCATAGCTGCCAGAGTTTTTGTAGAACTTTCAAGGTAATATTGTGTTGATGATGGTGGTTCATGCCACTTAGGTTTCAAGGTTAAAAGGTTGGAATATGGGCAATCATTTCCTGGAGATGGTAATTGTAATTTTTCTGTTGGCAGGTAGAATTGAAACATGAAATTTATGGATGCTACCTCTACTGCTCAAGCAGCGGTTGAGTTTGAAGAACATGCAAGCCTAGCTGCCAGAGCTGTTGTAGAATTTTCAAGGTAATATTGTGTTGATGATGGAGGTTCATGCCACTTAGGTTTCAAGGATAAAAGGTTGGAACATGGGCAATCATTTCCTGGAGATGGTAAATTTTCTATTGGCAGGCACAATTGGAACATGAAATTTAAGGATGCTACCTCTACTACTCAAGCAGCGGCTGAGTTTGCAGAAAATGCAAGCCTAGTTGCCAGAGCTTTTGTAGAAATTTCAAGGCAATATTGTGTTGATGATGGTGGTTCATGCCACTTAGGTTTCAAGTATGAAAGGTTGGAACATGGGCAATCATTTCCTGGAGATGGTAATGGTAATTTTTCTTTTGGTAGGTAGAATTGGAACATGAAATTTAAGGATGCTACCTCTACTACTCAAGCAGCGGCTGAGTTTGCAGAACATGCAAGCCTAGCTGCCAGAGCTGTTATAGAACTTTCAAGGCAATACTGTGTTGATGATGGTGGTTCATGCCACTTAGGTTTCAAGGATGAAAGGTTGGAACATGGGCAATCATTTCATGGAGATGGTAATGGTAATTTTTCTGTTGGCAGGTAGAATTGGAACATGAAATTTAAGGATGCTACCTCTGCTACTCAAGCAGCGGCTGAGTTTGCAAAACATGCAAGCAGAGCTGCCAGAGCTGTTGTAGAACTTTCAAGGCAATATTGTGTTGATGATGGTGGTTAATGCCACTTAGGTTTCAAGGATAAAAGGTTAGAATATGGGCAATCATTTCCTGCAGATGGCAATTTTTCTATTGGCAGGCACAATTGAACATGAAATTTAAAGATGCTACCTCTGCTTCTCTAGCAGCGGCTGACTATGCAGAACATGCAACCCTAGTTGCCAGAGCTATTGTAGAACTTTCAAGGCAATATTGTGTTGATGATGGTGGTTCATGCCATATAGGTTTCAAGAATGAAAGGTTGGAACATGGGCAATCATTTCTTGGAGATGGTAATGGTAATTTTTCTATTGGCTGGTAGAATTGGAACATGAAATTAAAGCATACTACCTCTACTACTCAAGCAGCGGCTGAGTTTGCAGAACATGCAAGCCTAGCTGCCAGAGCTTTTATAGAAATTTCAAGGCAATATTGTGTTGATGATGGTGGTTCATGCCACTTAGGTTTCAAAGATGAAAGGTTGGAACATGGGCAATCATTTCCTGGAGTAATGGTAATTTTTCTGTTGGCAGGTAGAATTGGAACATGAAATTTAAGGATGCTACCTCTACTACTCAAGCAGCGGCTGAGTTTGCAGAAAATGCAAGCCTAGTTGCCAGAGCTTTTGTAGAAATTTCAAGGCAATATTGTGTTGATGATGGTGGTTCATGCCACTTAGGTTTCAAGTATGAAAGGTTGGAACATGGGCAATCATTTCCTGGAGATGGTAATGGTAATTTTTCTTTTGGTAGGTAGAATTGGAACATGAAATTTAAGGATGCTACCTCTACTACACAAGCAGCGGCTGAGTTTGCAGAACATGCAAGCCTAGCTGCCAGAGCTGTTGTAAAACTTTCAAGGTAATATTGTGTTGATGATTGTGGTTCATGCCACTTAGGTTTCAAATATGAAAGGTTGGAACATGGGCAATCATTTCCTGGAGATGGTAATGGTAATTTTTCTGTCGGCAGGTAGAATTGGAACATGAAATTTAAGGATGCTACCTCTGCTACTCAAGCAGCGGCTGAATTTGCAGAACATGCAAGCCTAGCTGCCAGAGCTGTTGTAGAACTTTCAAGGCAATATTGTGTTGATGATGGTGGTTCATGCCACTTAGGTTTCAAGGATGAAAGGTTGGAACATGGGCAATCATTTCCTGGAGATGGTAATGGTAAATTTTCAGTTGGCAGGCAGAATTGGAACATGAAATTTAAGGATGCTACCTCTACTGCTCAAGCAGCGGTTGAGTTTGAAGAACATGCAAGCCTAGCTGTCAGAGCTGTTGTAGAACTTTCAAGGCAATATTGTGTTGATGATGGTGGTTCAAGCCACTTAGGTTTCAAGGATGAAAGGTTGGAATATGGGAAATCATTTCCTGGAGATGGTAATTTTTCTATTGGCAGGCAGAATTGAACATGAAATTTAAAGATGCTACCTCTTCTTCTCAAGCAGCGGATGACTTTGCAGAACATGCAACCCTAGTTTCTAGAGCTGTTGTAGAACTTTCAAGGCAATATTGTGTTGATGATGGTGGTTCATGCCACTTAGGTTTCAAGGATGAAAGGTTGGAACATGAGCAATCATTTCCTGGAGATGGTAATGGTAATTTCTCTGTTGGCTGGTAGAATTGGAACATGAAATTTAAGGATACTACCTCTACTACTCAAGCAGCGGCTGATTTTGAAGAACATGCAAGCCTAGCTGCCAGAGATATTGTAGAACTTTCAAGGCAATATTGTGTTGATGATGGTGGTTCATGCCACTTAGGTTTCAATAATAAAAGGTTGGAACATGGGCAATCATTTCCTAGAGATGGTAATGGTAATTTTTCTATTGGTAGGCAGAATTGAACATGAAATTTAAAGATGCTAACTCTTCTTCTCAAGCAGCGGCTGACTTTGCAGAACATGCAACCCTAGTTGCCAGAGCTATTGTAGAACTTTCAAGGCAATATTGTGTTGATGATGGTGGTTCATGCCACTTAGGTTTCAAGTATGAATGGTTGGAACATGGGCAATCCTTTCCTGGAGATGGTAATGGTAATTCTTTTTGTTGGCAGTAGAATTGGAACATGAAATTTAAGGATGCTACCTCTCATACTCAAGCAGCGGCTGAGTTTGTAGAATATGCAAGCCTAGCTGCCAGAGCTGTTGTAGAACTTTCAAGGCAATATTGTGTTGATGATGGTGGTTCATACCACTGAGGTTTCAAGGATAAAAGGTTGGAACATGGGCAATCATTTCCTGGAGATGGTAAATATTCTATTGGCAGGCACAATTGGAACATGAAATTTAAGGATGCTACCTCTGGTGCTCGAGCAACGGTTGAGTTGGCAGAACATGCAAGCCTAGCTATCAGAGCTGTTGTAGAACTTTCAAGGCAATATTGTTTTGATGATAGTGGTTCATTCCACTTAGGTTTCAAGGATTAAAGTTGGAATATGGGCAATCATTTCCTGGAGATGGTAATTTTTTTTTCTATTTGCAGGCAGAATTGAACATGAAATTTAAAGATGCTACCTCTGCTTCTCAAGCAGCGACTGACTTTGCAGAACATGCAACCCTAGTTGCCAGAGGTGTTGTAGAACGTTCAAGGCAATATTCTGTTGATGATGGTGGTTCATGCCACTTAGGTTTCAAGAATGAAAGGTTGGAACATGGGCAATCATTTCTTGGAGATGGCAATGGTAATTTTTCTGTTAGAAGGTAGAATTGGAACATGAAATTTAAGCATACTACCTCTACTACTCCAGCAGCGGCTGAGTTTGCAGAACATGCAAGCCTAGCTGCCAGAGCTTTTATAGAAATTTCAAGGCAATATTGTGTTGATGATGGTGGTTCATGCCACTTAGGTTTCAAGGATGAAAGGTTGGAACATGGGCAATCATTTCCTGGAGATGGTAATGGTAATTTTTCTGTCGGCAGGTAGAATTGGAACATGAAATTTAAGGATGCTACCTCTGCTACTCAAGCAGCGGCTGAATTTGCAGAACATGCAAGCCTAGCTGCCAGAGCTGTTGTAGAACATTCAAGGCAATATTGTGTTGATGATGGTGGTTCATGCCACTTAGGTTTCAAGGATGAAAGGTTGGAACATGGGCAATCATTTCCTGGAGATGGTAATGGTAAATTTTCAGTTGGCAGGCAGAATTGGAACATGAAATTTAAGGATGCTACCTCTACTGCTCAAGCAGCGGTTGAGTTTGAAGAACATTCAAGCCTAGCTGTCAGAGCTGTTGTAGAACTTTCAAGGCAATATTGTGTTGATGATGGTGGTTCAAGCCACTTAGGTTTCAAGGATGAAAGGTTTGAATATGGGAAATCATTTCCTGGAGATGGTAATTTTCTTATTGGCAGGCAGAATTGAACATGAAATTTAAAGATGCTACCTCTTCTTCTCAAGCAGCGGATGACTTTGCAGAACATGCAACCCTAGTTTCTGGAGCTGTTGTAGAACTTTCAAGGCAATATTGTGTTGATGATGGTGGTTCATGCCACTTAGGTTTCAAGGATGAAAGGTTGGAACATGAGCAATCATTTCCTGGAGATGGTAATGGTAATTTCTCTGTTGGCTGGTAGAATTGGAACATGAAATTTAAGGATACTACCTCTACTACTCAAGCAGCGGCTGAGTTTGAAGAACATGCAAGCCTAGCTGCCAGAGCTGTTGTAGAACTTTCAAGGCAATATTGTGTTGATGATGGTGGTTCATGCCACTTAGGTTTCAATAATAAAAGGTTGGAACAAGGGCAATCATTTCCTAGAGATGATAATGGTAATTTTTCTATTGGTAGGAAGAATTGAACATGAAATTTAAAGATGCTAACTCTTCTTCTCAAGCAGCGGCTGACTTTGCAGAACATGCAACCCTAGTTGCCAGAGCTATTGTAGAACTTTCAAGGCAATATTGTGTTGATGCTGGTGGTTCATGCCACTTAGGTTTCAAGTATGAATGGTTGGAACATGGGCAATCCTTTCCTGGAGATGGTAATGGTAATTCTTTTTGTTGGCAGTAGAATTGGAACATGAAATTTAAGGATGCTACCTCTCATACTCAAGCAGCGGCTGAGTTTGTGGAATATGCAAGCCTAGCTGCCAGAGCTGTTGTAGAACTTTCAAGGCAATATTGTGTTGATGATGGTGGTTCATACCACTGAGGTTTCAAGGATAAAAGGTTGGAACATGGGCAATCATTTCCTGGAGATGGTAAATATTCTATTGGCAGGCACAATTGGAACATGAAATTTAAGGATGCTACCTCTGGTGCTCGAGCAACGGTTGAGTTGGCAGAACATGCAAGCCTAGCTATCAGAGCTGTTGTAGAACTTTCAAGGCAATATTGTTTTGATGATAGTGGTTCATTCCACTTAGGTTTCAAGGATTAAAGTTGGAATATGGGCAATCATTTCCTGGAGATGGTAATTTTTTTTTCTATTTGCAGGCAGAATTGAACATGAAATTTAAAGATGCTACCTCTGCTTCTCAAGCAGCGGCTGACTTTGCAGAACATGCAACCCTAGTTGCCAGAGCTGTTGTAGAACTTTCAAGGCAATATTATGTTGATGATGGTGGTTCATGCCACTTAGGTTTCAAGGATGAAAGGTTGGAACATGGGCAATCATTTCCTGGAGATGGAGATGGTAATGTTTCTGTTGGCAGGCATAATTGGAACATGAAATTTAAGGATGCTACCTCTGGTGCTCAAGCAACGGTTGAGTTTGCAGAACATGCAAACCTAGCTATCAGAGCTGTTGTAGAACTTTCAATGCAATATTGTATTGATGATGGTGGTTCCTTCCACTTAGGTTTCAAGGATGAAAGGTTGGAACACGGGCAATCATTTCCTGGAGATGGTAATGGTAATTTTTCTGTCGGCAGGTAGAATTGGAACATGAAATTTAAGGATGCTACCTCTGCTACTCAAGCAGCGGCTGAATTTGCAGAACATGCAAGCCTAGCTGCCAGAGCTGTTGTAGAACTTTCAAGGCAATATTGTGTTGATGATGGTGGTTCATGCCACTTAGGTTTCAAGGATGAAAGGTTGGAACATGGGCAATCATTTCCTGAAGATGGTAATGGTAAATTTTCAGTTGGCAGGCAGAATTGGAACATGAAATTTAAGGATGCTACCTCTACTGCTCAAGCAGCGGTTGAGTTTGAAGAACATTCAAGCCTAGCTGTCAGAGCTGTTGTAGAACTTTCAAGGCAATATTGTGTTGATGATGGTGGTTCAAGCCACTTAGGTTTCAAGGATGAAATGTTGGAATATGGGAAATCATTTCCTGGAGATGGTAATTTTTCTATTGGCAGGCAGAATTGAACATGAAATTTAAAGATGCTACCTCTTCTTCTCAAGCAGCGGATGACTTTGCAGAACATGCAACCCTAGTTTCTAGAGCTGTTGTAGAACTTTCAAGGCAATATTGTGTTGATGATGGTGGTTCATGCCACTTAGGTTTCAAGGATGAAAGGTTGGAACATGAGCAATCATTTCCTGGAGATGGTAATGGTAATTTCTCTGTTGGCTGGTAGAATTGGAACATGAAATTTAAGGATACTACCTCTACTACTCAAGCAGCGGCTGAGTTTGAAGAACATGCAAGCCTAGCTGCCAGAGCTGTTGTAGAACTTTCAAGGCAATATTGTGTTGATGATGGTGGTTCATGCCACTTAGGTTTCAATAATAAAAGGTTGGAACATGGGCAATCATTTCCTAGAGATGATAATGGTAATTTTTCTATTGGTAGGCAGAATTGAACATGAAATTTAAAGATGTTAACTCTTCTTCTCAAGCAGCGGCTGACTTTGCAGAACATGCAATCCTAGTTGCCAGAGCTATTGTAGAACTTTCAAGGCAATATTGGGTTGATGATGGTGGTTCATGCCACTTAGGTTTCAAGTATGAATGGTTGGAACATGGGCAATCCTTTCCTGGAGATGGTAATGGTAATTTTTTTTGTTGGCAGTAGAATTGGAACATGAAATTTAAGGATTCTACCTCTCCTACTCAAGCAGCGGCTGAGTTTGTAGAATATGCAAGCCTAGCTGCCAGAGCTGTTGTAGAAATTTCAAGGCAATATTGTGTTGATGATGGTGGTTCATGCCACTGAGGTTTCAAGGATAAAAGGTTGGAACATGGGCAATCATTTCCTGGAGATGGTAAATATTCTATTGGAAGGCACAATTGGAACATGAAATTTAAGGATGCTACCTCTAGTGCTCAAGCAATGGTTGAGTTTGCAGAACATGCAAGCCTAGCTATCAGAGCTGTTGTAGAACTTTCAAGGCAATATTGTTTTGATGATAGTGGTTCATTCCACTTAGGTTTCAAGGATTAAAGTTGGAATATGGGCAATCATTTCCTGGAGATGGTAATTTTTCTATTTGCAGGCAGAATTGAACATGAAATTTAAAGATGCTACCTCTGCTTCTCAAGCAGCAGCTGACTTTGCAGAACATGCAACCCTAGTTGCCAGAGCTGTTGTAGAACGTTCAAGGCAATATTCTGTTGATGATGGTGGTTCATGCCACTTAGGTTTCAAGAATGAAAGGTTGGAACGTGGGCAATCATTTCTTGGAGATGGTAATGGTAATTTTTCTGTTGGAAAGTAGAATTGGAACATGAAATTTAAGCATACTACCTCTACTACTCCAGCAACGGCTGAGTTTGCAGAACATGCAAGCCTAGCTGCCAGAGCTTTTATAGAAATTTCAAGGCAATATTGTGTTGATGATGGTGGTTCATGGCACTTAGGTTTCAAGGATGAAAGGTTGGAACATGAGCAATCATTTCCTGGAGATGGTAATGGTAATTTTTCTGTTGGCAGGTAGAATTGGAACATGAAATTTAAGGATGCTACCTCTACTACTCAAGCAGCGGCTGAGTTTGCAGAACATGCAAGCCTAGTTGCCAGAGCTTTTGTAGAAATTTCAAGGCAGTATTGTGTTGATGATGGTGGTTCATGCCACTTAGGTTTCAAGTATGAAAGGTTGGAACATGGGCAATCATTTCATGGAGATGGTAATGGTAATTTTTCTGTTGGCAGGTAGAATTGGAACATGAAATTTAAGGATGCTACCTCTGCTACTCAAGCAGCCGCTGAGTTTGCAGAACATGCAAGCCTTAGCTGCCAGAGTTGTTGTAAAACTTTCAAGGTAATATTGTGTTGATGATTGTGGTTCATGCCACTTAGGTTTCAAATATGAAAGGTTGGAACATGGGCAATCATTTCCTGGAGATGGTAATGGTAATTTTTCAGTTGGCAGGTAGAATTGGAACATAAAATTTAAGGATGCTACCTCTACTACTCAAGAAACGGCTGAGTTTGCAGAACATGCAGGCCTAGCTGCCAGAGCTGTTGTAAAACTTTCAAGGCAATATTGTGTTGATGATGGTGGTTCAAGCCACTTAGGTTTCAAGTATGAAAGGTTGGAACATGGGCAATCATTTCCTGAAGATGGTAATGGTAATTTTTTTGATGGCAGGTAGAATTGGAACATGAAATTTAAGGATGCTACCTCTACTACTCAAGCAGCGGCTGAGTTTGCAGAACATGCAAGCCTAGCTGCCAGAGCTGTTGTAGAACTTTCAAGGCAATATTGTGTTGATGATGGTGGTTCTTGCCACTTAGGTTTCAAGTATGAAAGGTTGGAACATGGGCAATCATTTCCTGGAGATGGTAATGGTAATTTTTCTGTTGGGAGGTAGAATTGGAACATGAAATTTAAGGATGCTACCTCTGCTACTCAAGCAGCGGCTGAATTTGCAGAATATGCAAGCCTAGCTGCCAGAGCTATTGTAGAACTTTCAAGGCAATATTGTGTTGATGATGGTGGTTCATGCCACTTAGGTTTCAAGGATGAAAGGTTGGAACATGGGCAATCATTTCCTGGAGATGGTAATGGTAAATTTTCAGTTGGCAGGCAGAATTGGAACATGAAATTTAAGGATGCTACCTCTACTGCTCAAGCAGCGGTTGAGTTTGAAGAACATGCAAGCCTAGCTGTCAGAGCTGTTGTAGAACTTTCAAGGCAATATTGTGTTGATGATGGTGGTTCAAGCCACTTAGGTTTCAAGGATGAAAGGTTGGAATATGGGAAATCATTTCCTGGAGATGGTAATTTTTCTATTGGCAGGCAGAATTGAACATGAAATTTAAAGATGCTACCTCTTCTTCTCAAGCAGCGGATGACTTTGCAGAACATGCAACCCTAGTTTCCAGAGCTGTTGTAGAACTTTCAAGGCAATATTGTGTTGTTGATGGTGGTTCATGACACTTAGGTTTCAAGGATGAAAGGTTGGAACATGAGCAATCATTTCCTGGAGATGGTAATGGTAATTTCTCTGTTGGCTGGTAGAATTGGAACATGAAATTTAAGGATACTACCTCTACTACTCAAGCAGCGGCTGAGTTTGCAGAACATGCAAGCCTAGCTGCCAGAGCTGTTGTAGAACTTTCAAGGCAATATTGTGTTGATGATGGTGGTTCATGCCACTTAGGTTTCAATAATAAAAGGTTGGAACATGGGCAATCATTTCCTAGAGATGGTAATGGTAATTTTTCTATTGGCAGGCAGAATTGAACATGAAATTTAAAGATGCTACCTCTTCTTCTCAAGCAGCGGATGACTTTGCAGAACATGCAACCCTAGTTTCCAGAGCTGTTGTAGAACTTTCAAGGCAATATTGTGTTAATGATGGTGGTTCATGACACTTAGGTTTCAAGGATGAAAGGTTGGAACATGAGCAATCATTTCCTGGAGATGGTAATGGTAATTTCTCTGTTGGCTGGTAGAATTGGAACATGAAATTTAAGGATACTACCTCTACTACTCTAGCAGCGGCTGAGTTTGCAGAACATGCAAGCCTAGCTGCCAGAGCTGTTGTAGAACTTTCAAGGCAATATTGTGTTGATGATGGTGGTTTATGCCACTTAGGTTTCAAGGATGAAAGGTTGGAATATGGGCCATCATTGCCTGGAGATGGTAATTTTTCTATTTGCAGGCAGAATTGAACATGAAATTTAAAGATGCTACCTCTGCTTCTCAAGCAGCGGCTGACTTTGCAGAACATGCAACCCTAGTTGCCAGAGCTGTTGTAGAACTTTCAAGGCAATATTGTGTTGATGATGGTGGTTCATGCCACTTAGGTTTCAAGGATGAAAGGTTGGAACATGGGCAATCATTTCCTGGAGATGGTAATGGTAATTGTTTTGTTGGCAGGCAGAATTGGAACTTGAAATTTAAGGATGCTACCTCTGCTACTCAAGCAGCGGCTAAGTTTGCAGAATATGCAAGCCTAGCTGCCAGAGCTATTGTAGAACTTTCAAGGCAATATTGTGTTGATGATGGTGGTTCATGCCACTGAGTTTTCAAGGAGAAAAAGTTGGAACATGGGCAATCATTTCCTGGAGATGGTAAATATTCTATTGGCAGGCACAATTGGAACATGAAATTTAAGGATGCTACCTCTGGTGCTCAAGCAACGGTTGAGTTTGGAGAATATGCAAGCCTAGCTATCAGAGTTATTGTAGAACTTTCAAGGGAATATTGTGTTGACGATGGTGGTTCATTCCACTTAGGTTTCAAGGATGAAAGGTTGGAATATGGGCCATCATTTCCTGGAGATGGTAATTTTTCTATTTGCAGGGAGAATTGAACATGAAATTTAAAGATGCTACCTCTGCTTCTCAAGCAGCGGCTGACTTGGCAGAACATGCAACCCTAGTTGCCAGAGCTGTTGTAGAACTTTCAAGGTAATATTGTGTTGATAATGGTGGTTCATGCCACTTAGGTTTCAAGGATGAAAGGTTGGAACACGGGCAATCATTTCCTGGAGATGGTAATGGTAATTTTTTTGTTGGCAGGTAGAATTGGAACATGAATTTAAGGATGCTACCTTAACTACTCAAGCAGCGGTTGAGTTTGCAGAACATGCAAGCCTAGCTGCCAGAGCTGTTGTAGAACTTTCAAGGCAATATTGTGTTGATGATGGTGGTTCATGCCACTTAGGTTTCAAGGATGAAAGGTTGGAACATGGGCAATCATTTCCTGGAGATGGTAATGGTAATTTATCTGTTGGCATGCAGAATTGGAACATGAAATTTAAGGTTGCTACCTCTGCTACTCAAGCAGCGGCTGAGTTTGAAGAACATGCAAGCATAGCTACCAGAGTTGTTGTAGAACTTTCAAGGTAATATTGTGTTGATGATGGTGGTTCATGCCACTTAGGTTTCAAGGTTGAAAGGTTGGAATATGGGCAATCATTTCCTGGAGATGGTAATGGTAATTTTTCTGTTGGCAGGTAGAATTGGAACATGAAATTTAAGGATGCTACCTTTACTACTCAAGCAGCTGTTGAGTTTGCAGAACATGCAAGCCTAGCTGCCAGAGCTGTTGTAGAACTTTCAAGGTAATATTGTGTTGATGATGGAGGTTCATGCCACTTAGGTTTCAAGGATAAAAGGTTGGAACATGGGCAATCATTTCCTGGAGATGATAAATTTTCTATTGGCAGGCACAATTGGAACATGAAATTTAAGGATGCTACCTGTGCTGCTCAAGCAGCGGTTGAGTTTGAAGAACATGCAAGCCTAGCTGTCAGAGCTTTTGTAGAACTTTCAAGGCAATATTGTGTTGATGATGGTGGTTCAAGCCACTTAGGTTTCAAGGATGAAAGGTTGGAATATGGGCAATCATTTCCTGGAGATGGTAATTTTTCTATTGGCATGCAGAATTGAACATGAAATTTAAAGATGCTACCTCTGCTTCTCAAGCAGCGGCTGACTTTGCAGAACATGCAACCCTAGTTGCCAGAGTTGTTGTAGAAATTTCAAGGCAATATTGTGTTGATGATGGTGGTTCATGCCACTTAGGTTTCAAGGATGAAAGGTTGGATCATGGGCAATCATTTCCTGGAGATGGTAATGGTAATTTCTCTGTTGGCTGGTAGAATTGGAACATGAAATTTAAGGATGCTACCTCTACTACTCAAGCAACGGCTGAGTTTGCAAAACATGGAAGCCCAGTTGCCAGAGCTGTTGTAGAACTTTCAAGGCAATATTGTGTTGATGATGGTGGTTCATGCCACTTAGGTTTTAAGGATGAAAGGTTGGAACACATGCAATCATTTCCTGGAGATGGTAATGGTAATTTTTCTGTTGGCAGGTAGAATTGGAACATGAAATTTAAGGATGCTAAATCTTCTGCTCAAGCAACGACTGATTTCGCAGAACATGCAAGCCTAGCTGCCAGAGCTGTTATAGAACTTTCAAGGCAATACTGTGTTGATGATGGTGGTTCATGCCACTTAGGTTTCATGGATGAAAGGTTGGAACATGGGCAATCATTTCATGGAGATGGTAATGGTAATTTTTCTGTTGGAGGTAGAATTGGAACATGAAATTTAAGGATGCTACCTCTGCTACTCAAGCAGCGGCTGAGTTTGCAAAACATGCAAGCCTAGCTGCCAGAGCTGTTGTAGAACTTTCAAGGAAATATTGTGTTGATGATGGTGGTTAATGCCACTTAGGTTTCAAGGATAAAAGGTTGGAACATGGGCAATCATTTCCTGGAGATGGTAAATTTTCTATTGGCAGGCACAATTGGAGCATGAAATTTAAGGATGCTACCTCTGCTGCTCAAGCAACGGTTGAGTTTGCAAAACATGCAACCCTAGTTGCCAGAGCTGTTATAGAACGTTCAAGGCAATATTGTGTTGATGATGGTGGTTCATGCCACTTAGGTTTCAAAGATGAAAGGTTAGAACACGGGCAATCATTTCCTCGAGATGGTAATGGTAATTTTTTTGTTGGCAGGTAGAATTGGAACATGAAATTTAAGGATGCTACCTTTGCTACTCAAGCAGCGGCTGAGTTTGCAGAACATGCAAGCCTAGATGCCAGAGCTGTTGTAGAACTTTCAAGGCAATATTGTGTTGATGATGGTGGTTCATGCCACTGAGGTTTCAAGGATAAAAGGTTGGAACATGGGCAATCATTTCCTGGAGATGGTAAATTTTCTATTGGCAGGCACAATTGGAACATGAAATTTAAGGATGCTACCTCTGCTGCTCAAGCAACGGTTGAGTTTACAGAACATGCAAGCCTAGCTATCAGAGCTGTTGTAGAACTTTCAAGGCAATATTGTGTTGATGATGGTGGTTCATTCCACTTAGGTTTCAAGGATGAAAGGTTGGAATATGGGCCATCATTGCCTGGAGATGGTAATTTTTCTATTTGCAGGCAGAATTGAACATGAAATTTAAAGATGCTACCTCTGCTTCTCAAGCAGCGGCTGACTTTGCAGAACATGCAACCCTAGTTGCCAGAGCTGTTGTAGAACTTTCAAGGCAATATTATGTTGATGATGGTGGTTCATGCCACTTAGGTTTCAAGGATGAAAGGTTGGAACATGGGCAATCATTTCCTGGAGATGGAGATGGTAATGTTTCTGTTGCCAGGCATAATTGGAACATGAAATTTAAGGATGCTACCTCTGGTGCTCAAGCAACGGTTGAGTTTGCAGAACATGCAAACCTAGCTATCAGAGCTGTTTTAGAACTTTCAAGGCAATATTTTATTGATGATGGTGGTTCCTTCAACTTAGGTTTCAAGTATTAAAGTTGGAATATGGGCAATCATTTCCTGGAGATGGTAATTTTTCTATTTGCAGTCAGAATTGAACATGAAATTTAAAGATGCTACCTCTGCTTCTCAAGCAGCGGCTGACTTTGAAAAATATGCAACCCTAGTTGCCAGAGCTGTTGTAGAACTTTCAAGGTAATATTGTGTTGATAATGGTGGTTCATGCCACTTAGGTTTCAAGTTTGAAAGGTTGGAACATGGGCAATCCTTTCCTGGAGATGGTAATGGTAATTTTTTTGTTGGCAGTAGAATTGGAACATGAAATTTAAGGATGCTACCTCTGCTACTCAAGCAGCGGCTGAGTTTGCAGAAAATGCAAGCCTAGCTGCAAGAGCTGTTGTAGAACTTTCAAGGCAATATTGTGTTGATGATGGTGGTTCATGCCACTGAGGTTTCAAGGATAAAAGGTTGGAACATGGGCAATCATTTCCTGGAGATGGTAAATTTTTTATTGGCAGGCTCAATTGGAACATGAAATTTAAGGATGCTACCTCTGGTGCTCAAGCAACGGTTGAGTTTGCAGAACATGCAAGCCTAGCTATCAGAGCTGTTGTAGAACTTTCAAGGCAATATTGTGTTGATGATGGTGGTTCATTCCACTTAGGTTTCAAGGATTAAAGTTGGAATATGGGCAATCATTTCCTGGAAATGGTAATGTTTCTATTTGCAGGCAGAATTGAACATGAAATTTAAAGATGCTACCTCTGCTTCTCAAGCAGCGGCTCACTTTGCAGAACATGTAACCCTAGTTACAGAGCTGTTGTAGAACGTTCAAGGAAATATTGTGTTGATGATGGTGGTTCATGCCACTTAGGTTTCAAGGATGAAAGGTTGGAACACGGGCAATCATTTCCTGGAGATGGTAATGGTAATTGTTTTGTTGGCAGGTAGAATTGGAACATGAAATTTAAGGATGCTACTTCTGCTACTCAAGCAACGGCTGAGTTTGCAGAACATGCAAGCCTAGATGCCAGAGCTGTTGTAGAACTTTCAAGACAATACTGTGTTGATGATGGTGGTTCATGCCACTTAGGTTTCAACGATAAAAGGTTGGAACATGGGCAATCATTTCCTGGAGATGGTAAATTTTCTATTGGCAGGCACAATTGGAACATGAAATTTAAGGATGCTATCTCTGCTGCTCAAGCAACGGTTGAGTTTGCAGAACATGCAAGCCTAGCTATCAGAGCTGTTGTATAACTTTCACGGCAATATTGTGTTGATGATGGTGGTTCATTCCACTTAGGTTTCAAGGATGAAAGGTTGGAATATGGGCAATCATTTCCTGGAGATGGTAATTTTTCTATTGGCATGCAGAATTGAACATGAAATTTAAAGATGCTACCTCTGCTTCTCAAGCAGCGGCTGACTTTGCAGAACATGCAACCCTAGTTGCCAGAGTTGTTGTAGAAATTTCAAGGCAATATTGTGTTGATGATGGTGGTTCATGCCACTTAGGTTTCAAGGATGAAAGGTTGGATCATGGGCAATCATTTCCTGGAGATGGTAATGGTAATTTCTCTGTTGGCTGGTAGAATTGGAACATGAAATTTAAGGATGCTACCTCTACTACTCAAGCAGCGGCTGAGTTTGCAAAACATGGAAGCCCAGTTGCCAGAGCTGTTGTAGAACTTTCAAGGCAATATTGTGTTGATGATGGTGGTTCATTCCACTTAGGTTTCAAGGATGAAAGGTTGGAATATGGGCCATCATTGCCTGGAGATGGTAATTTTTCTATTTGCAGGCAGAATTGAATATGAAATTTAAAGATGCTACCTCTGCTTCTCAAGCAGCGGCTGACTTTGCAGAACATGCAACCCTAGTTGCCAGAGCTGTTGTAGAACTTTCAAGGCAATATTATGTTGATGATGGTGGTTCATGCCACTGAGGTTTCAAGGATAAAAGGTTGGAACATGGGCAATCATTTCCTGGAGATGGTAAATTTTCTATTGGCAGGCACAATTGGAACATGAAATTTAAGGATGCTACCTCTGCTGCTCAAGCAACGGTTGAGTTTACAGAACATGCAAGCCTAGCTATCAGAGCTGTTGTAGAACTTTCAAGGCAATATTGTGTTGATGATGGTGGTTCATTCTACTTAGGTTTCAAGGATGAAAGGTTGGAATATGGGCCATCATTGCCTGGAGATGGTAATTTTTTTATTTGTAGGCAGAATTGAACATGAAATTTAAAGATGCTACCTCTGCTTCTCAAGCAGCGGCTGACTTTGCAGAACATGCAACCCTAGTTGCCAGAGCTGTTGTAGAACTTTCAAGGCAATATTATGTTGATGATGGTGGTTCATGCCACTTAGGTTTCAAGGATGAAAGGTTGGAACATGGGCAATCATTTCCTGGAGATGGAGATGGTAATGTTTCTGTTGGCAGGCATAATTGGAACATGAAATTTAAGGATGCTACCTCTGGTGCTCAAGCAACGGTTGAGTTTGCAGAACATGCAAACCTAGCTATCAGAGCTATTGTAGAACTTTCAAGGCAATATTGTATTGATGATGGTGGTTCATGCCACTTAGGTTTCAAGGATGAAAGGTTGGAACACGGGCAATCATTTCCTGGAGATGGTAATGGTAATTTTTTTGTTGGCAGGTAGAATTGGAACATGAAATTTAAGGATGCTACCTTAACTACTCAAGCAGCGGTTGAGTTTGCAGAACATGCAAGCTTAGCTGCCAGAGCTGTTGTAGAACTTTCAAGGCAATATTGTGTTGATGATGGTGGTTCATGCCACTTAGGTTTCAAGGATGAAAGGTTGGAACATGGGCAATCATTTCCTGGAGATGGTAATGGTAATTTATCTGTTGGCATGTAGAATTGGAACATGAAATTTAAGGTTGCTACCTCTGCTACTCAAGCAGCGGCTGAGTTTGAAGAACATGCAAGCATAGCTACCAGAGTTATTGTAGAACTTTCAAGGTAATATTGTGTTGATGATGGTGGTTCATGCCACTTAGGTTTCAAGGTTGAAAGGTTGGAATATGGGCAATCATTTCCTGGAGATGGTAATGGTAATTTTTCTGTTGGCAGGTAGAATTGGAACATGAAATTTAAGGATGCTACCTTTACTACTCAAGCAGCTGTTGAGTTTGCAGAACATGCAAGCCTAGCTGCCAGAGCTGTTATAGAACTTTCAAGGTAATATTGTGTTGATGATGGAGGTTCATGCCACTTAGGTTTCAAGGATAAAAGGTTGGAACATGGGCAATCATTTCCTGGAGATGATAAATTTTCTATTGGCAGGCACAATTGGAACATGAAATTTAAGGATGCTACCTGTGCTGCTCAAGCAGCGGTTGAGTTTGAAGAACATGCAAGCCTATCTGTTAGAGCTTTTGTAGAACTTTCAAGGCAATATTGTGTTGATGATGGTGGTTCAAGCCACTTAGGTTTCAAGGATGAAAGGTTGGAATATGGGCAATCATTTCCTGGAGATGGTAATTTTTCTATTGGCATGCAGAATTGAACATGAAATTTAAAGATGCTACCTCTGCTTCTCAAGCAGCGGCTGACTTTGCAGAACATGCAACCCTAGTTGCCAGAGTTGTTGTAGAAATTTCAAGGCAATATTGTGTTGATGATGGTGGTTCATGCCACTTAGGTTTCAAGGATGAAAGGTTGGATCATGGGCAATCATTTCCTGGAGATAGTAATGGTAATTTCTCTGTTGGCTGGTAGAATTGGAACATGAAATTTAAGGATGCTACCTCTACTACTCAAGCAGCGGCTGAGTTTGCAAAACATGGAAGCCCAGTTGCCAGAGCTGTTGTAGAACTTTCAAGGCAATATTGTGTTGATGATGGTGGTTCATGCCACTTAGGTTTTAAGGATGAAAGGTTGGAACACATGCAATCATTTCTGGGAGATGGTAATGGTAATTTTTCTGTTGGCAGGTAGAATTGGAACATGAAATTTAAGGATGCTAAATCTTCTGCTCAAGCAACGACTGATTTCGCAGAACATGCAAGCCTAGCTGCCAGAGCTGTTATAGAACTTTCAAGGCAATACTGTGTTGATGATGGTGGTTCATGCCACTTAGGTTTCATGGATGAAAGGTTGGAACATGGGCAATCATTTCATGGAGATGGTAATGGTAATTTTTCTGTTGGAGGTAGAATTGGAACATGAAATTTAAGGATGCTACCTCTGCTACTCAAGCAGCGGCTGAGTTTGCAAAACATGCAAGCCTAGCTGCCAGAGCTGTTGTAGAACTTTCAAGGCAATATTGTGTTGATGATAGTGGTTCATGCCACTTAGGTTTCAAGGATGAAAGGTTGGATCATGGGCAATCATTTCCTGGAGATAGTAATGGTAATTTCTCTGTTGGCTGGTAGAATTGGAACATGAAATTTAAGGATGCTACCTCTACTACTCAAGCAGCGGCTGAGTTTGCAAAACATGGAAGCCCAGTTGCCAGAGCTGTTGTAGAACTTTCAAGGCAATATTGTGTTGATGATGGTGGTTCATGCCACTTAGGTTTTAAGGATGAAAGGTTGGAACACATGCAATCATTTCCTGGAGATGGTAATGGTAATTTTTCTGTTGGCAGGTAGAATTGGAACATGAAATTTAAGGATGCTAAATCTTCTGCTCAAGCAACGACTGATTTCGCAGAACATGCAAGCCTAGCTGCCAGAGCTGTTATAGAACTTTCAAGGCAATACTGTGTTGATGATGGTGGTTCATGCCACTTAGGTTTCATGGATGAAAGGTTGGAACATGGGCAATCATTTCATGGAGATGGTAATGGTAATTTTTCTGTTGGAGGTAGAATTGGAACATGAAATTTAAGGATGCTACCTCTGCTACTCAAGCAGCGGCTGAGTTTGCAAAACATGCAAGCCTAGCTGCCAGAGCTGTTGTAGAACTTTCAAGGCAATATTGTGTTGATGATGGTGGTTCATGCCACTTAGGTTTCAAGGATGAAAGGTTGGAACATGGGCAATCATTTCCTGGAGATGGTAATGGTAATTTATCTGTTGGCATGCAGAATTGGAACATGAAATTTAAGGTTGCTACCTCTGCTACTCAAGCAGCGGCTGAGTTTGAAGAACATGCAAGCATAGCTACCAGAGTTGTTGTAGAACTTTCAAGGTAATATTGTGTTGATGATGGTGGTTCATGCTACTTAGGTTTCAAGGTTGAAAGGTTGGAATATGGGCAATCATTTCCTGGAGATGGTAATGGTAATTTTTCTGTTGGCAGGTAGAATTGGAACATGAAATTTAAGGATGCTACCTTTACTACTCAAGCAGCTGTTGAGTTTGCAGAACATGCAAGCCTAGCTGCCAGAGCTGTTGTAGAACTTTCAAGGTAATATTGTGTTGATGATGGAGGTTCATGCCACTTAGGTTTCAAGGATAAAAGGTTGGAATATGGGCAATCATTTCCTGGAGATGATAAATTTTCTATTGGCAGGCACAATTGGAACATGAAATTTAAGGATGTTACCTCTACTGCTCAAGCAGCGGTTGAGTTTGCAAAACGTGCAAGCCTAGCTGCCAGAGCTGTTGTAGAACTTTCAAGGCAATATTGTGTTGATGATGGTGGTTCATGCCACTTAGGTTTTAAGGATGAAAGGTTGGAACACATGCAATCATTTCCTGGAGATGGTAATGGTAATTTTTCTGTTGGCAGGTAGAATTGGAACATGAAATTTAAGGATGCTAAATCTTCTGCTCAAGCAACGACTGATTTCGCAGAACATGCAAGCCTAGCTGCCAGAGCTGTTATAGAACTTTCAAGGCAATACTGTGTTTATGATGGTGGTTCATGCCACTTAGGTTTCATGGATGAAAGGTTGGAACATGGGCAATCATTTCATGGAGATGGTAATGGTAATTTTTCTGTTGGAGGTAGAATTGGAACATAAAATTTAAGGATGCTACCTTTACCTCTCAAGCTGCTGTTGAGTTTGCAGAACATGCAAGCCTAGCTGCCAGAGCTGTTGTAGAACTTTCAAGGTAATATTGTGTTGATGATGGAGGTTCATGCCACTTAGGTTTCAAGGATAAAAGGTTGGAACATGGGCAATCATTTCCTGGAGATGATAAATTTTCTATTGGCAGGCACAATTGGAACATGAAATTTAAGGATGTTACCTCTACTGCTCAAGCAGCGGTTGAGTTTGCAAAACGTGCAAGCCTAGCTGCCAGAGCTGTTGTAGAACTTTCAAGGCAATATTGTGTTGATGATGGTGGTTCATGCCACTTAGGTTTTAAGGATGAAAGGTTGGAACACATGCAATCATTTCCTGGAGATGGTAATGGTAATTTTTCTGTTGGCAGGTAGATTTGGAACATGAAATTTAAGGATGCTAAATCTTCTGCTCAAGCAACGACTGATTTCGCAGAACATGCAAGCCTAGCTGCCAGAGCTATTATAGAACTTTCAAGGCAATACTGTGTTGATGATGGTGGTTCATGCCACTTAGGTTTCATGGATGAAAGGTTGGAACATGGGCAATCATTTCATGGAGATGGTAATGGTAATTTTTTTGTTGGAGGTAGAATTGGAACATGAAATTTAAGGATGCTACCTCTGCTACTCAAGCAGCGGCTGAGTTTGCAAAACATGCAAGCCTAGCTGCCATAGCTGTTGTAGAACTTTCAAGGCAATATTGTGTTGATGATGGTGGTTCATGCCACTTAGGTTTCAAGGATGAAAGGTTGGAACATGGGCAATCATTTCCTGGAGATGGTAATGGTAATTTATCTGTTGGCATGCAGAATTGGAACATGAAATTTAAGGTTGCTACCTCTGCTACTCAAGCAGCGGCTGAGTTTGAAGAACATGCAAGCATAGCTACCAGAGTTGTTGTAGAACTTTCAAGGTAATATTGTGTTGATGATGGTGGTTCATGCTACTTAGGTTTCAAGGTTGAAAGGTTGGAATATGGGCAATCATTTCCTGGAGATGGTAATGGTAATTTTTCTGTTGGCAGGTAGAATTGGAACATGAAATTTAAGGATGCTACCTTTACTACTCAAGCAGCTGTTGAGTTTGCAGAACATGCAAGCCTAGCTGCCAGAGCTGTTGTAGAACTTTCAAGGTAATATTGTGTTGATGATGGAGGTTCATGCCACTTAGGTTTCAAGGATAAAAGGTTGGAACATGGGCAATCATTTCCTGGAGATGATAAGTTTTCTATTGGCAGGCACAATTGGAACATGAAATTTAAGGATGTTACCTCTACTGCTCAAGCAGCGGTTGAGTTTGCAAAACGTGCAAGCCTAGCTGCCAGAGCTGTTGTAGAACTTTCAAGGCAATATTGTGTTGATGATGGTGGTTCATGCCACTTAGGTTTTAAGGATGAAAGGTTGGAACACATGCAATCATTTCCTGGAGATGGTAATGGTAATTTTTCTGTTGGCAGGTAGAATTGGAACATGAAATTTAAGGATGCTAAATCTTCTGCTCAAGCAACGACTGATTTCGCAGAACATGCAAGCCTAGCTGCCAGAGCTGTTATAGAACATTCAAGGCAATACTGTGTTTATGATGGTGGTTCATGCCACTTAGGTTTCATGGATGAAAGGTTGGAACATGGGCAATCATTTCATGGAGATGGTAATGGTAATTTTTCTGTTGGAGGTAGAATTGGAACATAAAATTTAAGGATGCTACCTTTACCTCTCAAGCTGCTGTTGAGTTTGCAGAACATGCAAGCCTAGCTGCCAGAGCTGTTGTAGAACTTTCAAGGTAATATTGTGTTGATGATGGAGGTTCATGCCACTTAGGTTTCAAGGATAAAAGGTTGGAACATGGGCAATCATTTCCTGGAGATGATAAATTTTCTATTGGCAGGCACAATTGGAACATGAAATTTAAGGATGTTACCTCTACTGCTCAAGCAGCGGTTGAGTTTGCAAAACGTGCAAGCCTAGCTGCCAGAGCTGTTGTAGAACTTTCAAGGCAATATTGTGTTGATGATGGTGGTTCATGCCACTTAGGTTTTAAGGATGAAAGGTTGGAACACATGCAATCATTTCCTGGAGATGGTAATGGTAATTTTTCTGTTGGCAGGTAGAATTGGAACATGAAATTTAAGGATGCTAAATCTTCTGCTCAAGCAACGACTGATTTCGCAGAACATGCAAGCCTAGCTGCCAGAGCTATTATAGAACTTTCAAGGCAATACTGTGTTGATGATGGTGGTTCATGCCACTTAGGTTTCATGGATGAAAGGTTGGAACATGGGCAATCATTTCATGGAGATGGTAATGGTAATTTTTCTGTTGGAGGTATAATTGGAACATGAAATTTAAGGATGCTACCTCTGCTACTCAAGCAGCGGCTGAGTTTGCAAAACATGCAAGCCTAGCTGCCAGAGCTGTTGTAGAACTTTCAAGGAAATATTGTGTTGATGATGGTGGTTAATGCCACTTAGGTTTCAAGGATAAAAGGTTGGAACATGGGCAATCATTTCCTGGAGATGGTAAATTTTCTATTGGCAGGCACAATTGGAGCATGAAATTTAAGGATGCTACCTCTGCTGCTCAAGCAACGGTTGAGTTTGCAAAACATGCAACCCTAGTTGCCAGAGCTGTTATAGAACGTTCAAGGCAATATTGTGTTGATGATGGTGGTTCATGCCACTTAGGTTTCAAAGATGAAAGGTTAGAACACGGGCAATCATTTCCTCGAGATGGTAATGGTAATTTTTTTGTTGGCAGGTAGAATTGGAACATGAAATTTAAGGATGCTACCTTTGCTACTCAAGCAGCGGCTGAGTTTGCAGAACATGCAAGCCTAGATGCCAGAGCTGTTGTAGAACTTTCAAGGCAATATTGTGTTGATGATGGTGGTTCATGCCACTGAGGTTTCAAGGATAAAAGGTTGGAACATGGGCAATCATTTCCTGGAGATGGTAAATTTTCTATTGGCAGGCACAATTGGAACATGAAATTTAAGGATGCTACCTCTGCTGCTCAAGCAACGGTTGAGTTTACAGAACATGCAAGCCTAGCTATCAGAGCTGTTGTAGAACTTTCAAGGCAATATTGTGTTGATGATGGTGGTTCATTCCACTTAGGTTTCAAGGATGAAAGGTTGGAATATGGGCCATCATTGCCTGGAGATGGTAATTTTTCTATTTGCAGGCAGAATTGAACATGAAATTTAAAGATGCTACCTCTGCTTCTCAAGCAGCGGCTGACTTTGCAGAACATGCAACCCTAGTTGCCAGAGCTGTTGTAGAACTTTCAAGGCAATATTGTGTTGATGATGGTGGTTCATGCCACTTAGGTTTCAAGGATGAAAGGTTGGAACATGGGCAATCATTTCCTGGAGATGGAGATGGTAATGTTTCTGTTGGCAGGCATAATTGGAACATGAAATTTAAGGATGCTACCTCTGCTGCTCAAGCAACGGTTGAGTTTACAGAACATGCAAGCCTAGCTATCAGAGCTGTTGTAGAACTTTCAAGGCAATATTGTGTTGATGATGGTGGTTCATTCCACTTAGGTTTCAAGGATGAAAGGTTGGAATATGGGCCATCATTGCCTGGAGATGGTAATTTTTCTATTTGCAGGCAGAATTGAACATGAAATTTAAAGATGCTACCTCTGCTTCTCAAGCAGCGGCTGACTTTGCAGAACATGCAACCCTAGTTGCCAGAGCTGTTGTAGAACTTTCAAGGCAATATTGTGTTGATGATGGTGGTTCATGCCACTTAGGTTTCAAGGATGAAAGGTTGGAACATGGGCAATCATTTCCTGGAGATGGAGATGGTAATGTTTCTGTTGGCAGGCATAATTGGAACATGAAATTTAAGGATGCTACCTCTGGTGCTCAAGCAACGGTTGAGTTTGCAGAACATGCAAACCTAGCTATCAGAGCTGTTGTAGAACTTTCAATGCAATATTGTATTGATGATGGTGGTTCCTTCAACTTAGGTTTCAAGGATTAAAGTTGGAATATGGGCAATCATTTCCTGGAGATGGTAATTTTTCTATTTGCAGTCAGAATTGAAAATGAAATTTAAAGATGCTACCTCTGCTTCTCAAGCAGCGGCTGACTTTGAAAAACATGCAACCCTAGTTGCCAGAGCTGTTGTAGAACTTTCAAGGTAATATTGTGTTGATGATGGTGGTTCATGCCACTTAGGTTTCAAGTTTGAAAGGTTGGAACATGGGCAATCCTTTCCTGGAGATGGTAATGGTAATTTTTCTGTTGGCAGTAGAATTGGAACATGAAATTTAAGGATGCTACCTCTGCTACTCAAGCAGCGGCTGAGTTTGCAGAAAATGCAAGCCTAGCTGCAAGAGCTGTTGTAGAACATTCAAGGCAATATTGTGTTGATGATGGTGGTTCATGCCACTGAGGTTTCAAGGATAAAAGGTTGGAACATGGGCTATCATTTCCTGGAGATGGTAATGGTAATTTTTCTGTTGGCAGGTAGAATTGAAACATGAAATTTAAGGATGCTACCTCTACTACTCAAGCAGCTGTTGAGTTCGCAGAACATGCAAGCCTAGCTGCCAGAGTTGTTGTAGAACTTTCAAGGTAATATTGTGTTGATGATGGTGGTTCATGCCACTTAGGTTTCAAGTATGAAAGGTTGGAACATGGGCAATCATTTCCTGGAGATGGTAATGGTAATTTTTCTGTTGGCAGGTAGAATTGGAACATGAAATTTAAGGATGCTACCTCTACTACTCAAGCAGCGGCTGAGTTTGCAGAACATGCAAGCTTAGCTGCCAGAGCTGTTGTAGAACTTTCAAGGCATTTGATGATGGTGATTCATGCCACTTAGGTTTCAAGGATAAAAGGTTGGAACATGGGCAATCATTTCTTAGAGATGGTAAATTTTCTATTGGTAGGCACAATTGGAACATGAAATTTAAGGATGCTACCTGTGCTGCTCAAGCAGCGGTTGAGTTTGAAGAACATGCAAGCCTAGCTGTCAGAGCTTTTGTAGAACTTTCAAGGCAATATTGTATTGATGATGGTGGTTCAAGCCACTTAGGTTTCAAGGATGAAAGATTGGAATATGGGCAATCATTTCCTGGAGATGGTAATTTTTCTATTGGTATACAGAATTGAACATGAAATTTAAAGATGCTACCTCTGCTTCTCAGGCAACGGCTGACTTTGTAGAACATGCAACCCTAGTTGCCAGAGTTGTTCTAGAAATTTCAAGGCAATATTGTGTTGATGATGGTGGTTCATGCCACTTAGGTTTCAAGGATGAAAGCTTGGAACATGGGCAATCACTTCCTGGAGATGGTAATGGTAATTTCTCTGTTGGCAGGAAGAATTGGAACATGAAATTTAAGGATGCCACCTACACTACTCAAGTAGCGGCTGAGTTTGCAGAACATGCAAGCCCAGCTGCCAGAGCTGTTGTAAAACTTTCAAGGCAATATTGTGTTGATGATGGTGGTTCATGCCACTTAGGTTTCAAGGATGAAAGGTTGGAACACATGCAATCATTTCCTGGAGATGGTAATGGTAATTTTTCTGTTGGCAGGTAGAATTGGAACATGAAATTTAAGGATGCTAAATCTTCTGCTCAAGCAACGACTGATTTTGCAGAACATGCAAGCCTAGCTGCCAGAGCTATTATAGAACTTTCAAGGCAATACTGTGTTGATGATGGTGGTTCATGCCACTTAGGTTTCAAGGATGAAAGGTTGGAACTTGGGCAATCATTTCATGGAGATGGTAATGGTAATTTTTCTGTTGGCAGGTAGAATTGGAACATGAAATTTAAAGATGCTACCTCTGCTACTCAAGAAGCGGCTGAGTTTGCAAAACATGCAAGCCTAGCTGCCAGAGCTGTTGTAGAACTTTCAAGGCAATATTGTGTTGATGATGGTGGTTAATGCCACTTAGGTTTCAAGGATAAAAGGTTAGAGCATGGGCAATCATTTCCTGGAGATGGTAAATTTTCTATTGGCAGGCACAATTGGAGCATGAAATTTAAGGATGCTACCTCTGCTGCTGAAGCAACGGTTGAGTTTGCAGAACATGCAAGCCTAGCTATCAGAGCTGTTATAGAACTTTCAAGGAAATATTATGTTGATGATGGTGGTTCATGCCACTTAGGTTTCAAGGATAAAAGGTTGGAACATGGGCAATAATTTCCTGGAGATGGTAAATTTTCTATTGGCAGGCACAATTGGAACATGAAATTTAAGGATGCTACCTCTGTTGCTCAAGCAACGGTTGAGTTTGCAGAACATGCAAGCCTAGCTGCCATAGCTGTTGTAGAACTTTCAAGGCAATATTGTGTTGATGATGGTGGTTCATGCCACTTAGGTTTCAAGTATAAAAGGTTGGAACATGGGCAATCATTTCCTGGAGATGGTAATAGTAATTTTCTATTGGCAGGTAGAATTGGAACATGAAATTTAAGGATGCTACCTCTACTAATCAAGCAGCGGCTGAGTTTGCAGAACATGCAAGCCTAGCTGCCAGAGCTGTTGTAGAACTTTCAAGGCAATATTGTGTTGATGATGGTGGTTCATGCCACTTAGGTTTCAAGGATGAAAGGTTGGAACATGGGCAATCATTTCCTGGAGATGGTAATGGTAATTTTTCTGTTGGCAGGTAGAATTGAAACATGAAATTTAAGGATGCTACCTCTACTACTCAAGCAGCTGTTGAGTTTGCAGAACATGCAAGCCTAGCTGCCAGAGTTGTTGTAGAACTTTCAAGGTAATATTGTGTTGATGATGGTGGTTCATGCCACTTAGGTTTCAAGGATGAAAGGTTGGAACATGGGTTATCATTTCCTGGAGATGGTAATGGTAATTTTTCTGATGGCAGGTAGAATTGGAACATGAAATTTAAGGATGCTACCTCTACTACTCAAGCAGCGGCTGAGTTTGCAGAACATGCAAGCCTAGCTGCCAGAGCTGTTGTAGAACTTTCAAGGCAATATTGTGTTGATGATGGTGGTTCATGCCACTTAGGTTTCAAGGATGAAAGGTTGGAACATGGGCAATCATTTCCTGGAGATGGTAATTTTTCTATTTGCAGGCAGAATTGCACATGAAATTTAAAGATGCTACATCTGCTTCTCAATCGGCGGCTGACTTTGCAGAACATGCACCCCTAGTTGCCAGAGCTGTTGTAGAACTTTCAAGGCAATATTGTATTGATGATGGTGGTTCATGCCACTTAGGTTTCAAGGATGAAAGGTGGAACATGGGCAATCATTTCCTGGAGATGGTAATGGTAATGTTTCGGTTGGCAGACCGAATTGGAACATGAAATTTAAGGATTGTACCTCCGCTACTCAAGCAGCGGCTGAGTTTGCAGAACATGCAAGCCTAGCTACCAGAGCTGTTGTAGAACTTTCAAGGCAATATTGTGTTGATCATGGTTGTTCATGCCACTTAGGTTTCAAGGATGAAAGGTTGGAACATGGGCAATCATTTCCTGGAGATGGTAATTTTTCTATTGGCAGGCAGAATTGAACATGAAATTTAAAGATGCTACCTCTGCTTCTCAAGCAGCGGCTGAGTTTGCAGAACATCCAAGCCTAGGTGCCAAAGCTGTTGTAGAACTTTCAAGGCAATATTGTGTTGATGATGGTGGTTCATGCCACTTAGGTTTCAAGTATAAAAGGTTGGAACATGGGCAATCATTTCCTGGAGATGGTAATAGTAATTTTCTATTGGCAGGTAGAATTGGAACATGAAATTTAAGGATGCTACCTCTGCTACTCAAGCAGCGGCTGAGTTTGCAGAACATGCAAGCCTAGCTGCCAGAGGTGTTGTAGAACTTTCAAGGCAATATTGTGGTGATGATGGTTGTTCATGCCACTTAGGTTTCAAGGATGAAAGGTTGGAACATGGGAATTTATTTCATAGAGATGGTAATGGTAATTTTTCTGTTGGCAGGTAGAATTGGAACATGAAATTTAAGGATGCTACCTCTACTACTCAAGCAGCGGCTGAGTTTGTAGAACATGCAAGCCTAGCTGCCAGAGCTATTGTAAAACTTTCAAGGCAATATTGTGTTGATGATGGTGTTTCATGCCACTTAGGTTTCAAGGATGAAAGGTTGGAACATGGGCTATCATTTCCTGGAGATGGTAATGGTAATTTTTCTGTTGGCAGGTAGAATTGGAATATGAAATTTAAGGATGCTACCTCTGCTACTCAAGCAGTGGCAGAGTTTGCAGAACATGCAAGCCTAGCTGCCAGAGCTGTTGTAGAACTTTCAAGGCAATATTGTGTTGATGATGGTGATTCATGCCACTTAGGTTTCAAGGATGAAAGGTTGGAACATGGGCAATCACTTCCTGGAGATGGTAATGGTAATTTCTCTGTTGGCAGGAAGAATTGGAACATGAAATTTAAGGATGCCACCTACACTACTCAAGTAGCGGCTGAGTTTGCAGAACATGCAAGCCCAGCTGCCAGAGCTGTTGTAAAACTTTCAAGGCAATATTGTGTTGATGATGGTGGTTCATGCCACTTAGGTTTCAAGGATGAAAGGTTGGAACACATGCAATCATTTCCTGGAGATGGTAATGGTAATTTTTCTGTTGGCAGGTAGAATTGGAACATGAAATTTAAGGATGCTAAATCTTCTGCTCAAGCAACGACTGATTTTGCAGAACATGCAAGCCTAGCTGCCAGAGCTATTATAGAACTTTCAAGGCAATACTGTGTTGATGATGGTGGTTCATGCCACTTAGGTTTCAAGGATGAAAGGTTGGAACTTGGGCAATCATTTCATGGAGATGGTAATGGTAATTTTTCTGTTGGCAGGTAGAATTGGAACATGAAATTTAAAGATGCTACCTCTGCTACTCAAGAAGCGGCTGAGTTTGCAAAACATGCAAGCCTAGCTGCCAGAGCTGTTGTAGAACTTTCAAGGCAATATTGTGTTGATGATGGTGGTTAATGCCACTTAGGTTTCAAGGATAAAAGGTTAGAGCATGGGCAATCATTTCCTGGAGATGGTAAATTTTCTATTGGCAGGCACAATTGGAGCATGAAATTTAAGGATGCTACCTCTGCTGCTGAAGCAACGGTTGAGTTTGCAGAACATGCAAGCCTAGCTATCAGAGCTGTTATAGAACTTTCAAGGAAATATTATGTTGATGATGGTGGTTCATGCCACTTAGGTTTCAAGGATAAAAGGTTGGAACATGGGCAATAATTTCCTGGAGATGGTAAATTTTCTATTGGCAGGCACAATTGGAACATGAAATTTAAGGATGCTACCTCTGTTGCTCAAGCAACGGTTGAGTTTGCAGAACATGCAAGCCTAGCTGCCATAGCTGTTGTAGAACTTTCAAGGCAATATTGTGTTGATGATGGTGGTTCATGCCACTTAGGTTTCAAGTATAAAAGGTTGGAACATGGGCAATCATTTCCTGGAGATGGTAATAGTAATTTTCTATTGGCAGGTAGAATTGGAACATGAAATTTAAGGATGCTACCTCTACTAATCAAGCAGCGGCTGAGTTTGCAGAACATGCAAGCCTAGCTGCCAGAGCTGTTGTAGAACTTTCAAGGCAATATTGTGTTGATGATGGTGGTTCATGCCACTTAGGTTTCAAGGATGAAAGGTTGGAACATGGGCAATCATTTCCTGGAGATGGTAATGGTAATTTTTCTGTTGGCAGGTAGAATTGAAACATGAAATTTAAGGATGCTACCTCTACTACTCAAGCAGCTGTTGAGTTTGCAGAACATGCAAGCCTAGCTGCCAGAGTTGTTGTAGAACTTTCAAGGTAATATTGTGTTGATGATGGTGGTTCATGCCACTTAGGTTTCAAGGATGAAAGGTTGGAACATGGGTTATCATTTCCTGGAGATGGTAATGGTAATTTTTCTGATGGCAGGTAGAATTGGAACATGAAATTTAAGGATGCTACCTCTACTACTCAAGCAGCGGCTGAGTTTGCAGAACATGCAAGCCTAGCTGCCAGAGCTGTTGTAGAACTTTCAAGGCAATATTGTGTTGATGATGGTGGTTCATGCCACTTAGGTTTCAAGGATGAAAGGTTGGAACATGGGCAATCATTTCCTGGAGATGGTAATTTTTCTATTTGCAGGCAGAATTGCACATGAAATTTAAAGATGCTACATCTGCTTCTCAATCGGCGGCTGACTTTGCAGAACATGCACCCCTAGTTGCCAGAGCTGTTGTAGAACTTTCAAGGCAATATTGTATTGATGATGGTGGTTCATGCCACTTAGGTTTCAAGGATGAAAGGTGGAACATGGGCAATCATTTCCTGGAGATGGTAATGGTAATGTTTCGGTTGGCAGACCGAATTGGAACATGAAATTTAAGGATTGTACCTCCGCTACTCAAGCAGCGGCTGAGTTTGCAGAACATGCAAGCCTAGCTACCAGAGCTGTTGTAGAACTTTCAAGGCAATATTGTGTTGATCATGGTTGTTCATGCCACTTAGGTTTCAAGGATGAAAGGTTGGAACATGGGCAATCATTTCCTGGAGATGGTAATTTTTCTATTGGCAGGCAGAATTGAACATGAAATTTAAAGATGCTACCTCTGCTTCTCAAGCAGCGGCTGAGTTTGCAGAACATCCAAGCCTAGGTGCCAAAGCTGTTGTAGAACTTTCAAGGCAATATTGTGTTGATGATGGTGGTTCATGCCACTTAGGTTTCAAGTATAAAAGGTTGGAACATGGGCAATCATTTCCTGGAGATGGTAATAGTAATTTTCTATTGGCAGGTAGAATTGGAACATGAAATTTAAGGATGCTACCTCTGCTACTCAAGCAGCGGCTGAGTTTGCAGAACATGCAAGCCTAGCTGCCAGAGGTGTTGTAGAACTTTCAAGGCAATATTGTGGTGATGATGGTTGTTCATGCCACTTAGGTTTCAAGGATGAAAGGTTGGAACATGGGAATTTATTTCATAGAGATGGTAATGGTAATTTTTCTGTTGGCAGGTAGAATTGGAACATGAAATTTAAGGATGCTACCTCTACTACTCAAGCAGCGGCTGAGTTTGTAGAACATGCAAGCCGAGCTGCCAGAGCTATTGTAAAACTTTCAAGGCAATATTGTGTTGATGATGGTGTTTCATGCCACTTAGGTTTCAAGGATGAAAGGTTGGAACATGGGCTATCATTTCCTGGAGATGGTAATGGTAATTTTTCTGTTGGCAGGTAGAATTGGAATATGAAATTTAAGGATGCTACCTCTGCTACTCAAGCAGTGGCAGAGTTTGCAGAACATGCAAGCCTAGCTGCCAGAGCTGTTGTAGAACTTTCAAGGCAATATTGTGTTGATGATGGTGATTCATGCCACTTAGGTTTCAAGGATGAAAGGTTGGAACATGGGCAATCATTTCCTGGAGATGGTAATGGTAATGTTTCGGTTGGCAAACCGATTTGGAACATGAAATTTAAGGATTCTGCCTCTGCTACTCAAGCAGCGGCTGAGTTTGTAGAACATGCAAGCCTAGCTGCCAGAGCTGTTGTAGAACTTTTAAGGCAATATTGTGTTGATGATGGTGGTTCAAGCCACTTAGGTTTCAAGGATAAAAGGTTGGAACATGGGAAATCATTTCCTGGAGATGGTAAATTTTCTATTGGCAGGCACAATTGGAACATGAAATTTAAGGATGCTACCTCTGCTGCTCAAGCAACGGTTAAGTTTGCAGAACATGCAAGCCTAGCAGTCAGAGCTGTTGTAGAACATTCAAGCCAATATTGTTTTGATGAAGGTGGTTCATTCCACTTAGGTTTCAAGGATGAAAGGTTGGAATATGGGCAATCATTTCTTGGAGATGGTAATTTTTCTATTTACAGGCAGAATTGAACATGTAATTTAAAGATGCTACCTCTGCTTCTCAAGCAGCGGCTGACTTTGCAGGACATACAACCCTAGTTGCCAGAGCTGTTGTAGAACTTTCAAGGCAATATTGTGTTGATGATGGTGGTTCAGGCTACTAAGGTTTCAAGGATGAAAGGTTCGAACACGGGCAATCATTTCCTTGAGATGGTAATGGTAATTCTTTTGTTGGCAGGCAGAATTGGAACATGAAATTTAAGGATGCTACCTCTTCTGCTCAAGCAGTGGCTGAGTTTGCAGAACATACAAGCCTAGCTGCCAGAGCTGTTGGAGAACTTTCAAGGCAATATTGTGTTGATGATGGTGGTTCATGCCACTTAGGTTTCAAGGATGAAAGGTTGGAACATGGGCAATCATTTCCTGGAGATGGTAATGGTAATTTTTCTGTTGGCAGACCGAATTGGAACATGAAATATAAGGATGCTACCTCTGCTACTCAAGCAGCGGCTGAGTTTGCAGAACATGCAAGCCTAGCTGCCAGAGCTGTTGTAGAACTTTCAAGGCAATATTGTGTTGATGATGGTGGTTCATGCCACTTAGGTTTCAAGGATGAAAGGTTGGAACATGGGCAATCATTTCCTGGAGATGGTAATGGTAATTTTTCTGTTGGCAGGCAGAATTGGAACATGAAATTTAAGGATGCTACCTCTGCTGCTCAAGCAGCGGCTGAGTTTGCAGAACATGCAAGCCTAGCTGCCAGAGCTGTTGTAGAACTTTCAAGGCAATATTGTGTTGATGATGGTGGTTCATGCCACTTAGGTTTCAAGGATGAAAGGTTGGAACATGGGCTATCATTTCTTGGAGATGGTAATGGTAATTTTTCTATTGGCAGGTATAATTGGAACATGAAATTTAAGGATGATACCTCTGCTACTCAAGCTGCGGCTGAGTTTGCAGAACATGCAAGCCTAGCTGCCAGAGCTGTTGTAAAACTTTCAAGGCAATATTATGTTGATGATGGTGGTTCATGCCACTTAGGTTTCAAGGATAAAAGGTTGAAACATGGGCATTCATTTCCTGGAGATGGTTAATTTTCTATTGGCAGGCACAATTGGAACATGAAATTTAAGGATGCTACCTCTACTGCTCAAGCAGCGGTTGAGTTTGCAGAACATGCAAGCCTAGCTGTCAGAGCTGTTATAGAACTTTGAAGGCAATATTGTGTTGATGATGGTGGTTCATTCCACTTAGGTTTCAATGATGAAAGGTTGGAATATGGGCAATCATTTCCTGGAGATGGTAATTTTTCTATTTGTAGGTAGAATTGAACATGAAATTTAAAGATGCTACCTCTGCTTCTATGCAGTGGCTGACTTTGCAGAACATGCAACCCTAGTTGCCAGAGCTGTTATAGAAGTTTCAAGGCAATATTGTGTTGATGATGGTGGTTCATGCCACTTAGGTTTCAAGGATGAAAGGTTGGAACACGGGCAATCATTTCCTAGAGATGGTAATGGTAATTTTTCTGTTAGCAGGCAGAATTGGAACATGAAATTTAAGGATGCTACCTCTTCTACTCAAGCAGCGGCTGAGTTTGCAGAACATGCAAGCCTAGCTACCAGAGCTGTTGTAGAACTTTCAAGCCAATATTGTGTTGATGATGGTGGTTCATGCCACTTAGGTTTCAAGGATGAAAGGTTGGAACATCGGCAATCATTTCCTGGAGATGGTAATGGTAATTTTTCTGTTGGCAGGCAGAATTGGAACATGAAATTTAAGGATGCTACCTCTTCTACTCAAGCAGCGGCTGAGTTTGCAGAACATGCAAGCCTAGCTACCAGAGCTGTTGTAGAACTTTCAAGCCAATATTGTGTTGATGATGGTGGTTCATGCCACTAAGGTTTCAAGGATGAAAGGTTGGAACATGGGCAATCATTTCCTGGAGATGGTATTGGTAATTTTTCTGTTGGCAGGTAAAATTGGAACATGAAATTTAAGGATGCTACCTCTGCTACTCAAGCAGCGGTTGAATTTGCAGAACATGCAAGCCTAGCTGATAGAGCTGTTGGAGAACTTTCAAGGTAATATTGTGTTGATGATGGTGCTTCATGCCACTTAGGTTTCAAGGATGAAAGGTTGGAACACGGGCAATAGTTTCCTGGAGAATTTAATGGTAATTGTTTTTGTTGGCAGGCAGAATTGGAACATGAAATTTAAGGATGCTACCTCTGCTACTCAAGCAGCGGCTGAATTTGCAGAACATGCAAGCCTAGCTGCCAGAGCTGTTGTAGAACTTTCAATTCAATATTGTGTTGATGATGGTAGTTCATGCCACTTAGGTTTCAAGGATAAAAGGTTGGAACATGGGTAATCATTTCCTGGAGATGGTAAATTTTCTATTGGCTGGCAGAATTGAACATGAAATTTAAAGATGCTACCTCTGCTTCTCAAGCAGCGGATGACTTTGCAGAACATGCAACCCTAGTTGCCAGAGCTATTGTAGAACTTTCAAGGAAATATTGTGTTGATGATGGTGGTTCATGCCACTTAGGTTTCAAGGATGAAAGGTTGGAACATGGGCAATCATTTCCTGGAGATGGTAATGGTAATTTTTCTGTTGGCAGGTAGAATTGGAACATGAAATTTAAGGATGCTACCTCTGCTACTCAAGTAGCGGCTGAGTGTGCAGAACATGCAAGCCTAGCTGCCAGAGCTGTTGGAGAACTTTCAAGGCAATATTATGTTGATGATGGTGGTTGATGCCACTTAGGTTTCATGAATGAATGGTTGGAACATGGGCAATCATTTCCTGGAGATGGTAATGGTAATTTTTCTGTTGGCTGGCAGAATTGGATCATGAAATTTAAGGATGCTACCGTTGCTGCTCAAGCAGCGGCTGAGTTTGAAGAACATGCAAGCCTAGCTGCCAGAGCTGTTGTAGAACTTTCAAGGCAATATTGTGTTGATGATGGTGGTTCATGCCACTTAGGTTTCAAGGATAAAAGGTTGGAACATTGGCAATCATTTCCTGGAGATGGTAAATTTTCTATTAGCAGGCACAATTGGAACATGAAATTTAAGGATGCTACCTCTGCAACTCAAGCAGTGGCTGAGTTTGCAGAACATGCAAGCCTACCTGCCAGAGCTGTTGTAGAACTTTCAAGGCAATATTGTGTTGATCATGGTGGTTCATGCCTCTTAGGTTTCAAGGATGAAAGGTTGGAACAAAGGCTATCATTTCCTGGAGATGGTAATTTTTCTTTTGGCAGGCAGAATTGGAACATGAAATTTAAGGATGCTACCTCTGCTGCTCAAGCAGCGGCTGAGTTTGTAGAACATGCAAGCCTAGCTTCCAGAGCTGTTGTAGAACTTTCAAGGCAATATTGTGTTGATGATGGTGGTTCATGCCACTTAGGTTTCAAGGAAGAAAGGTTGGAACATGGGCAAAGGTTTCAAGGATGAAAGGTTGGAACATGGGCAATCATTTCTTGGAGATGGTAATGGTAATTTTTATGTTGGCAAGTAGAATTGGAACATGAAATTTAAGGATGCTACCTCTACTACTCAAGCAGCGGCTGAGTTTGCAGAACATGCAAGCCTAGTTGCCAGAGCTGTTGTAGAACTTTCAAGGCAATATTGTGTTGATGATGGTGCTTCATGCCACTTAGGTTTCAAATATGAAAGGTTGGAACATGGGAAATTATTTCCTAGAGATGGTAATGGTAATTTTTCTGTTTGCAAGTAGAATTGAAACATGAAATTTAAGGATGCTACCTCTACTACTCAAGCAGCGGTTGAGTTTGTAGAACATGCAAGCCTAGCTGCCAGAGCTGTATAGAACTTTCAAGGCAATATTGTGTTGATGATGGTGGTTCATGCCACCTAGGTTTCAAGGATGAAAGGTTGGAACATGGGCTATCATTTCCTGGAGATGGTAATTTTTCTGTTAGCAGGCAGAATTGGAACATGAAATTTAAGGATGCTACCTCTTCTACTCAAGCAGCGGCTGAGTTTTCAGAACATGCAAGCCTAGCTACCAGAGCTGTTGTAGAACTTTCAAGCCAATATTGTGTTGATGATGGTGGTTCATGCCACTTAGGTTTCAAGGATGAAAGGTTGGAACATCGGCAATCATTTCCTGGAGATGGTAATGGTAATTTTTCTGTTGGCAGACAGAATTGGAACATGAAATTTAAGGATGCTACCTCTTCTACTCAAGCAGCGGCTGAGTTTGCAGAACATGCAAGCCTAGCTACCAGAGCTGTTGTAGGACTTTCAAGCCAATATTGTGTTGATGATGGTGGTTCATGCCACTAAGGTTTCAAGGATGAAAGGTTGGAACATGGGCAATCATTTCCTGGAGATGGTATTGGTAATTTTTCTGTTGGCAGGTAAAATTGGAACATGAAATTTAAGGATGCTACCTCTGCTACTCAAGCAGCGGTTGAATTTGCAGAACATGCAAGCCTAGCTGATAGAGCTGTTGGAGAACTTTCAAGGTAATATTGTGTTGATGATGGTGCTTCATGCCACTTAGGTTTCAAGGATGAAAGGTTGGAACACGGGCAATAGTTTCCTGGAGAATTTAATGGTAATTGTTTTTGTTGGCAGGCAGAATTGGAACATGAAATTTAAGGATGCTACCTCTGCTACTCAAGCAGCGGCTGAATTTGCAGAACATGCAAGCCTAGCTGCCAGAGCTGTTGTAGAACTTTCAATTCAATATTGTGTTGATGATGGTAGTTCATGCCACTTAGGTTTCAAGGATAAAAGGTTGGAACATGGGTAATCATTTCCTGGAGATGGTAAATTTTCTATTGGCTGGCAGAATTGAACATGAAATTTAAAGATGCTACCTCTGCTTCTCAAGCAGCGGATGACTTTGCAGAACATGCAACCCTAGTTGCCAGAGCTATTGTAGAACTTTCAAGCAAATATTGTGTTGATGATGGTGGTTCATGCCACTTAGGTTTCAAGGATGAAAGGTTGGAACATGGCCAATCATTTCCTGGAGATGGTAATGGTAATTTTTCTGTTGGCAGGTAGAATTGGAACATGAAATTTAAGGATGCTACCTCTGCTACTCAAGTAGCGGTTGAGTGTGCAGAACATGCAAGCCTAGCTGCCAGAGCTGTTGGAGAACTTTCAAGGCAATATTGTGTTGATGATGGTGGTTGATGCCACTTAGGTTTCATGAATGAATGGTTGGAACATGGGCAATCATTTCCTGGAGATGGTAATGGTAATTTTTCTGTTGGCTGGCAGAATTGGATCATGAAATTTAAGGATGCTACCGTTGCTGCTCAAGCAGCGGCTGAGTTTGAAGAACATGCAAGCCTAGCTGCCAGAGCTGTTGTAGAACTTTCAAGGCAATATTGTGTTGATGATGGTGGTTCATGCCACTTAGGTTTCAAGGATAAAAGGTTGGAACATTGGCAATCATTTCCTGGAGATGGTAAATTTTCTATTGGCAGGCACAATTGGAACATGAAATTTAAGGATGCTACCTCTGCAACTCAAGCAGTGGCTGAGTTTGCAGAACATGCAAGCCTACCTGCCAGAGCTGTTGTAGAACTTTCAAGGCAATATTGTGTTGATCATAATGGTTCATTGCTCTTAGGTTTCAAGGATGAAAGGTTGGAACAAGGGCTATCATTTCCTGTAGATGGTAATTTTTCTTTTGGCAGGCAGAATTGGAACATGAAATTTAAGGATGCTACCTCTGCTGCTCAAGCAGCGGCTGAGTTTGTAGAACATGAAAGCCTAGCTTCCAGAGCTGTTGTAGAACTTTGAAGGCAATATTGTGTTGATGATGGTGGTTCATGCCACTTAGGTTTCAAGGAAGAAAGGTTGGAACATGGGCAAAGGTTTCAAGGATGAAAGGTTGGAACATGGGCAATCATTTCTTGGAGATGGTAATGGTAATTTTTATGTTGGCAAGTAGAATTGGAACATGAAATTTAAGGATGCTACCTCTACTACTCAAGCAGCGGCTGAGTTTGCAGAACATGCAAGCCTAGTTGCCAGAGCTGTTGTAGAACTTTCAAGGCAATATTGTGTTGATGATGGTGCTTCATGCCACTTAGGTTTCAAATATGAAAGGTTGGAACATGGGAAATTATTTCCTAGAGATGGTAATGGTAATTTTTCTGTTTGCAAGTAGAATTGGAACATGAAATTTAAGGATGCTACCTCTACTACTCAAGCAGCGGTTGAGTTTGCAGAACATGCAAGCCTAGCTGCCAGAGCTGTTGTAGAAATTTCAAGGCAATATTGTGTTGATGATGGTGGTTCATGCCACTTAGGTTTCAAGGATGAAAGGTTGGAACATGGACAATCATTTCCTGGAGATGGTAATTTTTCTGTTTGCAAGTAGAATTGGAACATGAAATTTAAGGATGCTACCTTTACTACTCAAGCAGCGGCTGAGTTTGCAGAACATGCAAGCCTAGCTTCCAGAGCTGTTGTAGAACTTTCAAGCCAATATTGTGTTGATGATGGTGGTTCATGCTACTTAGGTTTCAAGGATGAAAGGTTGGAACATGGGCAATCATTTCCTGGAGATGGTAATGGTAATATTTTTGTTGGCAGGTAGAATTGGAACATGAAATTTAAGGATGCTACCTCTACTACTCAAGCAGCGGCTGAGTTTGCAGAACATGCAAGCCTAGTTGCCAGAACTATTGTAGAACTTTCAAGGAAATATTGTGTTGATGATGGTGGTTCATGCCATTTATTTTTCAAGGATGAAAGGTTGGAACATGGGTTATCATTTCCTTGAGATGGTAATGGTAATTTTTCTGTTGGCAGGCCGAATTGGAACATGAAATTTAAGGATGCTACCTCTGCTGCTCAAGCAGCGGTTGAGTTTGCAGAACATGCAAGCCTAGCTGCCAGAGCTGTTGTAGAACTTTCAAGGAAATATTGTGTTGATGATGGTGGTTCATTCCACTTAGGTTTCAAGGATGAAAGGTTGGAACATGGGAAATCATTTCCTGGAGATGGTAATTTTTCAATTGGTAGGAAGAATTGGAACATGAAATTAAGGATGCTGCCATTGTTGCTCAATCAGCGGCTGAGTTTGCAGAGCATGCAAGCCTAGCTGCCAGGGCTGTTGGACAACTTTCAAGGGAATATTGTGTTGATGATGGTGGTTCATGCCACTTAGGTTTCAAGAATGAATGGTTGGAACATGGGCAATCATTTCCTGGAGATGGTAATGGTAATTTGTCTATTGGCAGGCAGAATTGGAACATGAAATTTAAGGATGCTACCTCTGCTACTTAAGGAGCGGCTGAGTTTGCAGAACATGCAAGCCTAGCTGCCAGAGCTGTTGTAGAACTTTCAAGGCAATATTGTGTTGATGATGGTGGTTCATGCCACTTAGGTTTCAAGGATGAAAAGTTGGAACATGGGCAATCATTTCCTGGAGATGGAAAATTTTCGATTGGCAGGCACAATTGGAACATGAAATTTAAGGATGGTACCTCTGCTGCTCAAGCAGCGGTTGAGTTTGCAGAACATGCAAGCCTAGCTGTCAGAGCTGTTATAGAACTTTCAAGGCAATATTGTGTTGATGATGGTGGTTCATGCCACTTAGGTTTCAAGGATGAAAGGTTCGAATATGGGCAATAATTTCCTAGAGATGGTAATTTTTCTATTGGCAGGCAGAATTGAGCATGAAATTTAAAGATGCTACCTCTGCTTCTCAAGCAGCGGCTTACTTTGCAGAACATGCAACCCTAGTTGCCAGAGCAGTTGTAGAACTTTCAATGCAATATTATGTTGATGATGGTGGTTCATGCCACTTAGGTTTCAAGGATGAAAGGTTGGAACATGGGCAATCATTTCCTGGAGATGTTAATGGTATATTTTCTTTTGGCAGACAGAATTGGAACATGAAATTAAAGGATGCTACCTCTTCTGCTCAAGCAGCGGCTGAGTTTGCAGAACATGCTAGCCTAGCTACTAGAGCTGTTGTAGAACTTTCAAGGTAAAATTGTGTTGATGATGGTGGTTCATGCCACTTAGGTTTCAAGGATGAAAGGTTGGAACATGGGCTATCATTTCCTGGAGATGGTAATTTTTCTGTTGGCAGGCAGAATTGGAACATGAAATAAATGATGCTGCCTCTGCTGCTCAAGTAGCGACAGAGTTTGCAGAACATGCAAGCCTAGCTGCCAGGGCTGTTGGAGAACTTTCAAGGCAATATTGTGTTGATGATGGTGGTTCATGCCACTTTTCAAGGGTGAAAGATTGGAACATGGGAAATCAATTCCTGGAGATGGTAATGGTAATTTTTCTGTTGGCAGGTAGAATTGGAACATGAAATTTAAGGATGCTACCTCTGCTACTCAAGCAGCGGCTGAGTTTGCAGAACATGCAAGCCTAGCTGCCAGAGCTGTTGGAGAACTTTCAAGGCAATATTGTGTTGATGATGGTGGTTCATGCAACTTAGGTTTCATGAATGAATGGTTGGAACATGGGCAATCATTTCCTCGAGATGGTAATGGTAATTTTTCTGTTGGCTGGCAGAATTGGATCATGAAATTTAAGGATGCTACCGCTGCTGCTCAAGCAGCGGCTGAGTTTGCAGAACATGCAAGCCTAGCTGCCAGAGCTGTTGTAGAACTTTCAAGGCAATATTGTGTTGATGATGGTGGTTCATGCCACTTAGGTTTGAAGGATAAAAGGTTGGAACATTGGCAATCATTTCCTGGAGATGGTAAATTTTCTATTGGCAGGCACAATTGGAACATGAAATTTAAGGATGCTACCTCTGCTGCTCAAGCAGCGGCTGAGTTTGCAGAAGATGCAAGCCTAGCTTCCAGAGCTGTTGTAGAACTTTCAAGGCAATATTGTGTTGATGATGGTGCTTCATGCCACTTAGGTTTCAAATATGAAAGGTTGGAACATGGGCAATTATTTCCTAGAGATGGTAATGGTAATTTTTCTGTTTGCAAGTAGAATTGGAACATGAAATTTAAGGATGCTACCTCTACTACTAAAGCAGCGGCTGAGTTTGCAGAACATGCAAGCCTAGCTGCTAGAGCTGTTGTAGAACTTTCAAGGCAATATTGTGTTGATGATGGTGGTTCATGCCACTTAGGTTTCAAGGATGAAAGGTTGGAACATGGGCAATCATTTCCTGGAGTTGGTAATGGTAATTTTTCTATTGGCAAGTAGAATTGGAACATGAAATTTAAGGATGCTACCTCTACTACTCAAGCAGCGGCTGAGTTTGCAGAATATGCAAGCCTAGTTGCCAGAGCTATTATAGATCTTTCAAGGCAATATTGTGTTGATGATGGTGCTTCATGCCACTTAGGTTTCAAATATGAAAGGTTGGAACATGGGCAATTATTTCCTAGAGATGGTAATGGAAATTTTTCTGTTTGCAAGTAGAATTGGAACATGAAATTTAAGGATGCTACCTCTACTACTCAAGCAGCGGCTGAATTTGCAGAACATGTAAGCCTTGCTGCCAGAGCTGTTGTAAAACTTTCAAGGTAATATTGTGTTGATGATGGTGGCTCATGCCACTTAGGTTTCAAGTATAAAAGGTTGGAACATGGGCAATCATTTCCTGGAGATGGTAATAGTAATTTTTCTATTGGCAGGTAGAATTGGAACATGAAATTTAAGGATGCTACCTCTACTAATCAAGCAGCGGCTGAGTTTGCAGAACATGCAAGCCTAGCTGCCAGAGCTATTGTAGAACTTTCAAGGCAATATTGTGTTGATGATGGTGGTTCATGCCACTTAGGTTTCAAGGATGAAAGGTTGGAACATGGGCAATCATTTCCTGGAGATGGTAATGGTAATTTTTCTGTTGGCAAGTAGAATTGGAACATGAAATTTAAGGATGCTACCTCTACTACTCAAGCAGCGGCTGAGTTTGCAGAATATGCAAGCCTAGTTGCCAGAGCTGTTGTAGAACTTTCAAGGCAATATTGTGTTGATGATGGTGCTTCATGCCACTTAGGTTTCAAATATGAAAGGTTGGAACATGGGCAATTATTTCCTAGAGATGGTAATGGTAATTTTTCTGTTTGCAAGTAGAATTGGAACATGAAATTTAAGGATGCTACCTCTACTACTAAAGCAGCGGCTGAGTTTGCAGAACATGCAAGCCTAGCTGCCAGAGCTGTTGTAAAACTTTCAAGGTAATATTAATTTTTCTATTGGCAGGTAGAATTGGAACATGAAATTTAAGGATGCTACCTCTACTAATCAAGCAGCGGCTGAATTTGTAGAACATGCAAGCCTAGCTACCAGAGCTGTTGTAGAACTTTCAAGGCAATATTGTGTTGATGATGGTGGTTCATGCCACTTAGGTTTCAAGGATGAAAGGTTGGAACATGGGCAATCATTTCCTGGAGATGGTAATGGTAATTTTTCTGTTGGCAAGTAGAATTGGAACATGAAATTTAAGGATGCTACCTCTACTACTCAAGCAGCGGCTGAGTTTGCAGAACATGCAAGCCTAGTTGCCAGAGCTGTTGTAGAACTTTCAAGGCAATATTGTGTTGATGATGGTGCTTCATGCCACTTAGGTTTCAAATATGAAAGGTTGGAACATGGGCAATTATTTCCTAGAGATGGTAATGGTAATTTTTCTGTTTGCAAGTAGAATTGGAACATGAAATTTAAGGATGCTACCTCTACTACTAAAGCAGCGGCTGAGTTTGCAGAACATGCAAGCCTAGCTTCCAGAGCTGTTGTAGAACTTTCAAGGCAATATTGTGTTGATGATGGTGCTTCATGCCACTTAGGTTTCAAATATGAAAGGTTGGAACATGGGCAATTATTTCCTAGAGATGGTAATGGTAATTTTTCTGTTTGCAAGTAGAATTGGAACATGAAATTTAAGGATGCTACCTCTACTACTCAAGCAGCGGCTGAGTTTACAAGCCTAGCTGCCAGAGCTGTTGTAAAAATTTCAAGGTAATATTAATTTTTCTATTGGCAGGTAGAATTGGAACATGAAATTTAAGGATGCTACCTCTACTAATCAAGCAGCGGCTGAATTTGTAGAACATGCAAGCCTAGCTACCAGAGCTGTTGTAGAACTTTCAAGGCAATATTGTGTTGATGATGGTGGTTCATGCCACTTAGGTTTCAAGGATGAAAGGTTGGAACATGGGCAATCATTTCCTGGAGTTGGTAATGGTAATTTTTCTATTGGCAAGTAGAATTGGAACATGAAATTTAAGGATGCTACCTCTACTACTCAAGCAGCGGCTGAGTTTGCAGAATATGCAAGCCTAGTTGCCAGAGCTATTATAGATCTTTCAAGGCAATATTGTGTTGATGATGGTGCTTCATGCCACTTAGGTTTCAAATATGAAAGGTTGGAACAGGGGCAATTATTTCCTAGAGATGGTAATGGAAATTTTTCTGTTTGCAAGTAGAATTGGAACATGAAATTTAAGGATGCTACCTCTACTACTCAAGCAGCGGCTGAATTTGCAGAACATGTAAGCCTTGCTGCCAGAGCTGTTGTAAAACTTTCAAGGTAATATTGTGTTGATGATGGTGGTTCATGCCACTTAGGTTTCAAGTATAAAAGGTTGGAACATGGGCAATCATTTCCTGGAGATGGTAATAGTAATTTTTCTATTGGCAGGTAGAATTGGAACATGAAATTTAAGGATGCTACCTCTACTAATCAAGCAGCGGCTGAGTTTGCAGAACATGCAAGCCTAGCTGCCAGAGCTGTTGTAGAACTTTCAAGGCAATATTGTGTTGATGATGCTGGTTCATGCCACTTAGGTTTCAAGGATGAAAGGTTGGAACATGGGCAATCATTTCCTGGAGATGGTAATGGTAATTTTTCTGTTGGCAAGTAGAATTGGAACATGAAATTTAAGGATGCTACCTCTACTACTCAAGCAGCGGCTGAGTTTGCAGAACATGCAAGCCTAGTTGCCAGAGCAGTTGTAGAACTTTCAAGGCAATATTGTGTTGATGATGGTGCTTCATGCCACTTATGTTTCAAATATGAAAGGTTGGAACATGGGCAATCATTTCCTGGAAATGGTAATTTTTCTGTTGGCAAGTAGAATTGGAACATGAAATTTAAGGATGCTACCTCTGCTGCTTAAGCAGCGGCTGAGTTTGCAGAACATGCAAGCCTAGCTGCCAGAGCTGTTGTAGAACTTTCAAGGTAATATTGTGTTGATGATGGTGGTTCATGCCACTTAGGTTTCAAGTATAAAAGGTTGGAACATGGGCAATCATTTCCTGGAGATGGTAATGGTAATTTTTCTATTGGCAGGTAGAATTGGAACATGAAATTTAAGGATGCTACCTCTACTAATCAAGCAGCGGCTGAGTTTGCAGAACATGCAAGCCTAGCTGCCAGAGCTGTTGTAGAACTTTCAAGGCAATACTGTGTTGATGATGGTGGTTCATGCCACTTAGGTTTCAAGGATGAAAGGTTGGAACATGGGCAATCATTTCCTGGAGATGGTAATGGTAATTTTTCTGTTGGCAAGTAGAATTGGAACATGAAATTTAAGGATGCTACCTCTACTACTCAAGCAGCGGCTGAGTTTGTAGAACATGCAAGCCTAGTTGCCAGAGCTGTTGTAGATCTTTCAAGGGAATATTGTGTTGATGATGGTGCTTAATGCCACTTAGGTTTCAAATATGAAAGGTTGGAACATGGGCAATTATTTCCTAGAGATGGTAATGGCAATTTTTCTGTTTGCAAAATAGAATTGGAACATGAAATTTAAGGATGCTACCTCTACTACTCAAGCAGCGGCTGAGTTTGCAGAACATGCAAGCCTAGCTACCAGAACTGTTGTAAAACTTTCAAGGTAATATTGTGTTGATGATGGTGGTTCATGCCACTTAGGTTTCAAGTATAAAAGGTTGGAACATGGGCAATCATTTCCTGGAGATGGTAATGGTAATTTTTCTATTGGCAGGTAGAATTGGAACATGAAATTTAAGGATGCTACCTCTACTAATCAAGCAGCGGCTGAGTTTGCAGAACATGCAAGCCTAGCTGCCAGAGCTGTTCTAGAACTTTCAAGGCAATATTGTGTTGGTGATGGTGGTTCATGCCACTTAGGTTTCAAGGATGAAAGGTTGGAACATGGGCAATCATTTCCTGGAGATGGTAATGGTAATTTTTCTGTTGGCAAGTAGAATTGGAACATGAAATTTAAGGATGCTACCTCTACTACTCAAGCAGCGGCTGAGTTTGTAGAACATGCAAGCCTAGTTGCCAGAGCTGTTGTAGATCTTTCAAGGCAATATTGTGTAGATGATGGTGCTTAATGCCACTTAGGTTTCAAATATGAAAGGTTGGAACATGGGCAATTATTTCCTAGAGATGGTAATGGTAATTTTTCTTTTTGCAAGTAGAATTGGAACATGAAATTTAAGGATGCTACCTCTACTACTCAAGCAGCGGCTGAGTTTGCAGAACATGCAAGCCTAGCTGCCAGAGCTGTTGTAAAACTTTCAAGGTAATATTGTGTTGATGATGGTGGTTCATGCCACTTAGGTTTCAAGTATAAAAGGTTGGAACATGGGCAATCATTTCCTGGAGATGGTAATGGTAATTTTTCTGTTGGCAAGTAGAATTGGAACATGAAATTTAAGGATGCTACCTCTACTACTCAAGCAGCGGCTGAGTTTGTAGAACATGCAAGCCTAGTTGCCAGAGCTGTTGTAGATCTTTCAAGGGAATATTGTGTTGATGATGGTGCTTCATGCCACTTAGGTTTCAAATATGAAAGGTTGGAACATGGGCAATTATTTCCTAGAGATGGTAATGGCAATTTTTCTGTTTGCAAAATAGAATTGGAACATGAAATTTAAGGATGCTACCTCTACTACTCAAGCAGCGGCTGAGTTTGCAGAACATGCAAGCCTAGCTACCAGAACTGTTGTAAAACTTTCAAGGTAATATTGTGTTGATGATGGTGGTTCATGCCACTTAGGTTTCAAGTATAAAAGGTTGGAACATGGGCAATCATTTCCTGGAGATGGTAATGGTAATTTTTCTATTGGCAGGTAGAATTGGAACATGAAATTTAAGGATGCTACCTCTACTAATCAAGCAGCGGCTGAGTTTGCAGAACATGCAAGCCTAGCTGCCAGAGCTGTTGTAGAACTTTCAAGGCAATATTGTGTTGATGATGGTGGTTCATGCCACTTAGGTTTCAAGGATGAAAGGTTGGAACATGGGTAATCATTTCTTGGAGATGTTAATGGTGATTTTTCTTTTGGCAGACAGAATTAGAAAATGAAATTAAAGGATGCTACCTCTTCTGCTCAAGCAGCGGCTGAGTTTGCAGAACAGGCTAGCCTAGCTACTAGAGCTGTTGTAGAACTTTCAAGGTATAATTGTGTTGATGATGGTGGTTCACGCCACTTAGGTTTCAAGGATGAAAGGTTGGAACATGGGCTATCATTTCCTGGAGATGGTAATTTTTCTGTTGGCAGGAAGAATTGGAACATGAAATAAATGATGCTGCCTCTGCTGCTCAAGTAGCGGCTGAGTTTGCAAAAGATGCAAGCCTAGCTGCCAGGGCTGTTGGAGAACTTTCAAGGCAATATTGTGTTGATGATGGTGGTTCATGCCACTTAGGTTACAAGAATGAATGTTTGGAACATTGGCAATCATTTCCTGGAGATGGTAATGGTAATTTTTCTGTTGGCAGGTAGAATTGGAACATGAAATTTAAGGATGCTTCCTCTGCTACTCAAGCAGCGGCTGATTTTGCAGAACATGCAAGCCTAGCTGCTAGAGTTGTTGGAGAACTTTCAAGGCAATATTGTGTCGATGATGGTGGTTCATGCCACTTAGGTTTCATGAATGAATTGTTGGAACATGGGCAATCATTTCCTCGAGATGGTAATGGTAATTTTTCTGTTGGCTGGCAGAATTGGATCATGAAATTTAAGGATGCTACCGCTGCTGCTCAAGCAGCGGCTGAGTTTGCAGAACATGCAAGCCTAGCTGCCAGAGCTGTTGTACAACTTTCAAGGCAATATTGTGTTGATGATGGTGCTTCATGCCACTTAGGTTTCAAATATGAAAGGTTGGAACATGGGCAATCATTTCCTGGAAATGGTAATTTTTCTATTGGCATGCAGAATTGGAACATGAAATTTAAGGATGCTACCTCTGCTGCTTAAGCAGCGGCTGAGTTTGCAGAACATGCAAGCCTAGCTGCCAGAGCTGTTGTAGAACTTTCAAGGTAATATTGTGTTGATGATGGTGGTTCATGCCACTTAGGTTTCAAGTATAAAAGGTTGGAACATGGGCAATCATTTCCTGGAGATGGTAATGGTAATTTTTCTATTGGCAGGTAGAATTGGAACATGAAATTTAAGGATGCTACCTCTACTAATCAAGCAGCGGCTGAGTTTGCAGAACATGCAAGCCTAGCTGCCAGAGCTGTTCTAGAACTTTCAAGGCAATATTGTGTTGGTGATGGTGGTTCATGCCACTTAGGTTTCAAGGATGAAAGGTTGGAACATGGGCAATCATTTCCTGGAGATGGTAATGGTAATTTTTCTGTTGGCAAGTAGAATTGGAACATGAAATTTAAGGATGCTACCTCTACTACTCAAGCAGCGGCTGAGTTTACAAGCCTAGCTGCCAGAGCTGTTGTAAAAATTTCAAGGTAATATTGTGTTGATGATGGTGGTTCATGCCACTTAGGTTTCAAGTATAAAAGGTTGGAACATGGGCAATCATTTCCTGAAGATGGTAATGGTAATTTTTCTATTGGCAGGCAAAATTAGAACATGAAATTTAAGGATGCTACCGCTGCTGCTCAAGCAACAGCTGAGTTTGCAGAACATACAAGCCAAGCTGCCAGAGCTGTTGTAGAACTTTCAAGGCAATATTATGTTGATGATGGTGGTTCATGCCACTTAGCTTTCAAGTATAAAAGGTTGGAACATGGGCAATCATTTCCTGGAGATGGTAATGGTAATTTTTCTGTTGGTAGGTAGAATTGGAACATGAAATTTAAGGATGCTACCTCTGCTACTCAATCAGCGGCTGAGTTTGCAGAACATGCAAGCCTAGCTGCCAGGGCTGTTGGAGAACTTTCAAGGAAATATTGTGTTGATGATGGTGGTTCATGGCTCTTAGGTTTCAAGGATGAAAGGTTGGAAAATGGGCAATCATTTCCTGGAGATGGTAATGGTAATTTTTCTTTTGGCAGACAGAATTGGAACATGAAATTAAAGGATGCTACCTCTTCTGCTCTAGCAGCGGCTGAGTTTGCAGAACATGCAAGCCTAGCTACTAGAGCTGTTGTAGAACTTTCAAGGTAAAATTGTGTTGATGATGGTTGATCATTCCATTTAGTTTTCAAGCCACTTAGGTTTCAAGGATGAAAGGTTGGAATATGGGCAATCATTTCTTAGAGATGGTAATTTTTCTATTGGCAGGAAGAATTGAACATGAAATTTAAAGATGCTACCTCTGCTTCTCAAGCAACGGCTGACTTTGCAGAACATGCAACCCTAGTTTCCATAGTTGTTGTACAACTTTCAAGGCAATATTGTGTTGATGATGGTGGTTCATGCCACTTCGGTTTCAAGGATGAAAGGTTGGAACATGGGCAATCATTTCCTGGAGATGGCAATGGTAATTTTTATGCTGGCAGGCAAAATTAGAACATGAAATTTAAGGATGCTACTGCTGCTGCTCAAGCAACGGCTGAGTTTGCAGAACATACAAGCCAAGCTGCCAGAGCTGTTGTAGAACTTTCAAGGCAATATTATGTTGATGATGGTGGTTCATGCCACTTAGGTTTCAAGGATGAAAGGTTGGAACATGGGCAATCATTTCCTGGAGATGGTAATGGTAATTTTTCTGTTGGTAGGTAGAATTGGAACATGAAATTTAAGGATGCTACCTCTGCTACTCAATCAGCGGCTGAGTTTGCAGAACATGCAAGCCTAGCTGCCAGGGCTGTTGGAGAACTTTCAAGGAAATATTGTGTTGATGATGGTGGTTCATGGCTCTTAGGTTTCAAGGATGAAAGGTTGGAAAATGGGCAATCATTTCCTGGAGATGGTAATGGTAATTTTTCTTTTGGCAGACAGAATTGGAACATGAAATTAAAGGATGCTACCTCTTCTGCTCAAGCAGCGGCTGAGTTTGCAGAACATGCAAGCCTAGCTACTAGAGCTGTTGTAGAACTTTCAAGGCAATATTGTGTTGATGATGGTGCTTCATGCCACTTAGGTTTCAAATATGAAAGGTTGGAACATGGGCAATTATTTCCTAGAGATGGTAATGGTAATTTTTCTGTTTGGAAGTAGAATTGGAACATGAAATTTAAGGATGCTACCTCTACTACTCAAGACGCGGCTGAGTTTACAAGCCTAGCTACCAGAGCTGTTGTAAAAATTTCAAGGTAATATTGTGTTGATGATGGTGGTTTATGCCACTTAGGTTTCAAGTATAAAAGGTTGGAACATGGGCAATCATTTCCTCGAGATGGTAATGGTAATTTTTCTGTTGGCTGGCAGAATTGGATCATGAAATTTAAGGATGCTACCGCTGCTGCTCAAGCAGCGGCTGAGTTTGCAGAACATGCAAGCCTAGCTGCCAGAGCAGTTGTACAACTTTCAAGGCAATATTGTGTTGATGATGGTGGTTCATGCCACTTAGGTTTCAAGGATAAAAGGTTGGAACATTGGCAATCATTTCCTGGAGATGGTAAATTTTCTATTGGCAGGCACAATTGGAACATGAAATTTAAGGATGCTACCTCTGCTACTCAAGCAGCGGCTGAGTTTGCAGAACATGCAAGCCTAGCTTCTAGAGCTATTGTAGAACTTTCAAGGCAATATTATGTTGATGATGGTGCTTCATGCCACTTAGGTTTCAAATATGAAAGGTTGGAACATGGGCAATTATTTCCTAGAGATGGTAATGGTAATTTTTCTGTTTGCAAGTAGAATTGGAACATGAAATTTAAGGATGCTACCTCTACTACTCAAGCAGCGGCTGAGTTTACAAGCCTAGCTGCCAGAGCTGTTGTAAAAATTTCAAGGTAATATTGTGTTGATGATGGTGGTTCATGCCACTTAGGTTTCAAGTATAAAAGGTTGGAATATGGGCAATCATTTCCTGGAGATGGTAATGGTAATTTTTCTATTGGCAGGCAAAATTAGAACATGAAATTTAAGGATGCTACCGCTGCTGCTCAAGCAACGGCTGAGTTTGCAGAACATACAAGCCAAGCTGCCAGAGCTGTTGTAGAACTTTCAAGGCAATATTATGTTGATGATAGTGGTTCATGCCACTTAGGTTTCAAGTATAAAAGGTTGGAACATGGGAAATCATTTCCTGGAGATGGTAATGGTAATTTTTCTGTTGGTAGGTAGAATTGGAACATGAAATTTAAGGATGCTACCTCTGCTACTCAATCAGCGGCTGAGTTTGCAGAATATGCAAGCCTAGCTGCCAGGGCTGTTGGAGAACTTTCAAGGAAATATTGTGTTGATGATGGTGGTTCATGGCTCTTAGGTTTCAAGGATGAAAGGTTAGAAAACGGGCAATCATTTCCTGGAGATGATAATGGTAATTTTTCTTTTGGCAGACAGAATTGGAACATGAAATTAAAGGATGCTACCTCTTCTGCTCAAGCAGCGGCTGAGTTTGCAGAACATGCAAGCCTAGCTACTAGAGCTGTTGTAGAACTTTCAAGGCAATATTGTGTTGATGATGGTGCTTCATGCCACTTAGGTTTCAAATATGAAAGGTTGGAACATGGGCAATTATTTCCTAGAGATGGTAATGGTAATTTTTCTGTTTGCAAGTAGAATTGGAACATGAAATTTAAGGATGCTACCTCTACTACTCAAGCAGCGGCTGAGTTTACAAGCCTAGCTACCAGAGCTGTTGTAAAAATTTCAAGGTAATATTGTGTTGATGATGGTGGTTTATGCCACTTAGGTTTCAAGTATAAAAGGTTGGAACATGGGCAATCATTTCCTCGAGATGGTAATGGTAATTTTTCTGTTGGCTGGCAGAATTGGATCATGAAATTTAAGGATGCTACCGCTGCTGCTCAAGCATCAGCTGAGTTTGCAGAACATGCAAGCCTAGCTGCCAGAGCAGTTGTACAACTTTCAAGGCAATATTGTGTTGATGATGGTGGTTCATGCCACTTAGGTTTCAAGGATAAAAGGTTGGAACATTGGCAATCATTTCCTGGAGATGGTAAATTTTCTATTGGCAGGCACAATTGGAACATGAAATTTAAGGATGCTACCTCTGCTGCTCAAGCAGCGGCTGAGTTTGCAGAACATGCAAGCCTAGCTTCCAGAGCTATTGTAGAACTTTCAAGGCAATATTGTGTTGATAATGGTTCTTCATGCCACTTAGGTTTCAAATATGAAAGGTTGGAACATGGGCAATTATTTCCTAGAGATGGTAATGGTAATTTTTCTGTTTGCAAGTAGAATTGGAACATGAAATTTAAGGATGCTACCTCTACTACTCAAGCAGCGGCTGAGTTTACAAGCCTAGCTGCCAGAGCTGTTGTAAAAATTTCAAGGTAATATTGTGTTGATGATGGTGGTTCATGCCACTTAGGTTTCAAGTATAAAAGGTTGGAATATGGGCAATCATTTCCTGGAGATGGTAATGGTAATTTTTCTATTGGCAGGCAAAATTAGAACATGAAATTTAAGGATGCTACCGCTGCTGCTCAAGCAACGGCTGAGTTTGCAGAACATACAAGCCAAGCTGCCAGAGCTGTTGTAGAACTTTCAAGGCAATATTATGTTGATGATGGTGGTTCATGCCACTTAGGTTTCAAGTATAAAAGGTTGGAACATAAGCAATCATTTCCTGGAGATGGTAATGGTAATTTTTCTGTTGGTAGGTAGAATTGGAACATGAAATTTAAGGATGCTACCTCTGCTACTCAATCAGCGGCTGAGTTTGCAGAACATGCAAGCCTAGCTGCCAGGGCTGTTGGAGAACTTTCAAGGAAATATTGTGTTGATGATGGCGGTTCATGGCTCTTAGGTTTCAAGGATGAAAGGTTGGAAAATGGGCAATAATTTCCTGGAGATGGTAATGGTAATTTTTCTTTTGGCAGACAGAATTGGAACATGAAATTAAAGGATGCTACCTCTTCTGCTCAAGCAGCGGCTGAGTTTGCAGAACATGCAAGCCTAGCTACTAGAGCTGTTGTAGAACTTTCAAGGTAAAATTGTGTTGATGATGGTGGATCATTCCATTTAGTTTTCAAGCCACTTAGGTTTCAAGGATGAAAGGTTGGAATATGGGCAATCATTTCTTAGAGATGGTAATTTTTCTATTGGCAGGAAGAATTGAACATGAAATTTAAAGATGCTACCTCTGCTTCTCAAGCAACGGCTGACTTTGCAGAACATGCAACCCTAGTTTCCATAGTTGTTGTACAACTTTCAAGGCAATATTGTGTTGATGATGGTGGTTCATGCCACTTAGGTTTCAAGGATGAAAGGTTGGAACATGGGCAATCATTTCCTGGAGATGGTAATGGTAATTTTTATGCTGGCAGGCAAAATTAGAACATGAAATTTAAGGATGCTACTGCTGCTGCTCAAGCAACGGCTGAGTTTGCAGAACATACAAGCCAAGCTGCCAGAGCTGTTGTAGAACTTTCAAGGCAATATTATGTTGATGATGGTGGTTCATGCCACTTAGGTTTCAAGGATGAAAGGTTGGAACATGGGCAATCATTTCCTGGAGATGGTAATGGTAATTTTTCTGTTGGTAGGTAGAATTGGAACATGAAATTTAAGGATGCTACCTCTGCTACTCAATCAGCGGCTGAGTTTGCAGAACATGCAAGCCTAGCTGCCAGGGCTGTTGGAGAACTTTCAAGGATATATTGTGTTGATGATGGTGGTTCATGGCTCTTAGGTTTCAAGGATGAAAGGTTGGAAAATGGGCAATCATTTCCTGGAGATGGTAATGGTAATTTTTCTTTTGGCAGACAGAATTGGAACATGAAATTAAAGGATGCTACCTCTTCTGCTCAAGCAGCGGCTCAGTTTGCAGAACATGCAAGCCTAGCTACTAGAGCTGTTGTAGAACTTTCAAGGCAATATTGTGTTGATGATGGTGCTTCATGCCACTTAGGTTTCAAATATGAAAGGTTGGAACATGGGCAATTATTTCCTAGAGATGGTAATGGTAATTTTTCTGTTTGCAAGTAGAATTGGAACATGAAATTTAAGGATGCTACCTCTACTACTCAAGACACGGTTGAGTTTACAAGCCTAGCTACCAGAGCTGTTGTAAAAATTTCAAGGTAATATTGTGTTGATGATGGTGGTTTATGCCACTTAGGTTTCAAGTATAAAAGGTTGGAACATGGGCAATCATTTCCTCGAGATGGTAATGGTAATTTTTCTGTTGGCTGGCAGAATTGGATCATGAAATTTAAGGATGCTACCGCTGCTGCTCAAGCATCGGCTGAGTTTGCAGAACATGCAAGCCTAGCTGCCAGAGCAGTTGTACAACTTTCAAGGCAATATTGTGTTGATGATGGTGGTTCATGCCACTTAGGTTTCAAGGATAAAAGGTTGGAACATTGGCAATCATTTCCTGGAGATGGTAAATTTTCTATTGGCAGGCACAATTGGAACATGAAATTTAAGGATGCTACCTCTGCTACTCAAGCAGCGGCTGAGTTTGCAGAACATGCAAGCCTAGCTTCCAGAGCTATTGTAGAACTTTCAAGGCAATATTGTGTTGATGATGGTGCTTCATGCCACTTAGGTTTCAAATATGAAAGGTTGGAACATGGGCAATTATTTCCTAGAGATGGTAATGGTAATTTTTCTATTTGCAAGTAGAATTGGAACATGAAATTTAAGGATGCTACCTCTACTACTCAAGCAGCGGCTGAGTTTACAAGCCTAGCTGCCAGAGCTATTGTAAAAATTTCAAGGTAATATTGTGTTGATGATGGTGGTTCATGCCACTTAGGTTTCAAGTATAAAAGGTTGGAATATGGGCAATCATTTCCTGGAGATGGTAATGGTAATTTTTCTATTGGCAGGCAAAATTAGAACATGAAATTTAAGGATGCTACCGCTGCTGCTCAAGCAACGGCTGAGTTTGCAGAACATACAAGCCAAGCTGCCAGAGCTGTTGTAGAACTTTCAAGGCAATATTATGTTGATGATAGTGGTTCATGCCACTTAGGTTTCAAGTATAAAAGGTTGGAACATGGGCAATCATTTCCTGGAGATGGTAATGGTAATTTTTCTGTTGGTAGGAAGAATTGGAACATGAAATTTAAGGATGCTACCTCTGCTACTCAATCAGCGGCTGAGTTTGCAGAACATGCAAGCCTAGCTGCCAGGGCTGTTGGAGAACTTTCAAGGAAATATTGTGTTGATGATGGTGGATCATTCCATTTAGTTTTCAAGCCACTTAGGTTTCAAGGATGAAAGGTTGGAATATGGGCAATCATTTCTTAGAGATGGTAATTTTTCTATTGGCAGGAAGAATTGAACATGAAATTTAAAGATGCTACCTCTGCTTCTCAAGCAACGGCTGACTTTGCAGAACATGCAACCCTAGTTTCCATAGTTGTTGTACAACTTTCAAGGCAATATTGTGTTGATGATGGTGGTTCAAGCCACTTAGGTTTCAAGGATGAAAGGTTGGAACATGGGCAATCATTTCCTGGAGATGGTAATGGTAATTTTTCTATTGGCAGGCAAAATTAGAACATGAAATTTAAGGATGCTACCGCTGCTGCTCAAGCAACGGCTGAGTTTGCAGAACATACAAGCCAAGCTGCCAGAGCTGTTGTAGAACTTTCAAGGCAATATTATGTTGATGATAGTGGTTCATGCCACTTAGGTTTCAAGTATAAAAGGTTGGAAAATGGGCAATAATTTCCTGGAGATGGTAATGGTAATTTTTCTTTTGGCAGACAGAATTGGAACATGAAATTAAAGGATGCTACCTCTTCTGCTCAAGCAGCGGCTGAGTTTGCAGAACATGCAAGCCTAGCTACTAGAGCTGTTGTAGAACTTTCAAGGTAAAATTGTGTTGATGATGGTGGATCATTCCATTTAGTTTTCAAGCCACTTAGGTTTCAAGGATGAAAGGTTGGAATATGGGCAATCATTTCTTAGAGATGGTAATTTTTCTATTGGCAGGAAGAATTGAACATGAAATTTAAAGATGCTACCTCTGCTTCTCAAGCAACGGCTGACTTTGCAGAACATGCAACCCTAGTTTCCATAGTTGTTGTACAACTTTCAAGGCAATATTGTGTTGATGATGGTGGTTCATGCCACTTAGGTTTCAAGGATGAAAGGTTGGAACATGGGCAATCATTTCCTGGAGATGGTAATGGTAATTTTTCTATTGGCAGGCAAAATTAGAACATGAAATTTAAGGATGCTACCGCTGCTGCTCAAGCAACGGCTGAGTTTGCAGAACATACAAGCCAAGCTGCCAGAGCTGTTGTAGAACATTCAAGGCAATATTATGTTGATGATGGTGGTTCATGCCACTTAGGTTTCAAGTATAAAAGGTTGAAACATGGGCAATCATTTCCTGGAGATGGTAATGGTAAATTTTCTGTTGGTAGGTAGAATTGGAACATGAAATTTAAGGATGCTACCTCTGCTACTCAATCAGCGGCTGAGTTTGCAGAACATGCAAGCCTAGCTGCCAGGGATGTTGGAGAACTTTCAAGGAAATATTGTGTTGATGATGGCGGTTCATGGCTCTTAGGTTTCAAGGATGAAAGGTTGGAAAATGGGCAATAATTTCCTGGAGATGGTAATGGTAATTTTTCTTTTGGCAGACAGAATTGGAACATGAAATTAAAGGATGCTACCTCTTCTGCTCAAGCAGCGGCTGAGTTTGCAAAACATGCAAGCCAAGCTACTAGAGTTGTTGTAGAACTTTCAAGGTAAAATTGTGTTGATGATGGTGGATCATTCCATTTAGTTTTCAAGCCACTTAGGTTTCAAGGATGAAAGGTTGGATTATGGGCAATCATTTCTTAGAGATGGTAATTTTTTTGTTGGCACGAAGGATTGGAGCATGAAATTTAAGGATGCTACCGCTGCTGCTCAAGCAGTGGTTGAGTTTGCAGAACATGCAAGCCTAGCTGCAAGAGCTGTTGTAGAACTTCCAAGGCATATTGTGTTGATGATGGTGGTTCATGCCACTTAGGTTTCAAGGATGAAAGGTTGGAACATGGGCAATCATTTCCTGGAGATGGCAATGGTAATTTTTATGCTGGCAGGCAAAATTAGAACATGAAATTTAAGGATGCTACCGCTGCTGCTCAAGCAACGGCTGAGTTTGCAGAACATACAAGCCAAGCTGCCAGAGCTGTTGTAGAACTTTCAAGGCAATATTATGTTGATGATGGTGGTTCATGCCACTTAGGTTTCAAGGATGAAAGGTTGGAACATGGGCAATCATTTCCTGGAGATGGTAATGGTAATTTTTCTGTTGGTAGGTAGAATTGGAACATGAAATTTAAGGATGCTACCTCTGCTACTCAATCAGCGGCTGAGTTTGCAGAACATGTAAGCCTAGCTGCCAGGGCTGTTGGAGAACTTTCAAGGAAATATTGTGTTGATGATGGTGGTTCATGGCTCTTAGGTTTCAAGGATGAAAGGTTGGAAAATGGGCAATCATTTCCTGGAGATGGTAATGGTAATTTTTCTTTTGGCAGACAGAATTGGAACATGAAATTAAAGGATGCTACCTCTTCTGCTCAAGCAGCGGCTGAGTTTGCAGAACATGCAAGCCTAGCTACTAGAGCTGTTGTAGAACTTTCAAGGCAATATTGTGTTGATGATGGTGCTTCATGCCACTTAGGTTTCAAATATGAAAGGTTGGAACATGGGCAATTATTTCCTAGAGATGGTAATGGTAATTTTTCTGTTTGCAAGTAGAATTGGAACATGAAATTTAAGGATGCTACCTCTACTACTCAAGCAGCGGCTGAGTTTACAAGCCTAGCTGCCAGAGCTGTTGTAAAAATTTCAAGGTAATATTGTGTTGATGATGGTGGTTCATGCCACTTAGGTTTCAAGTATAAAAGGTTGGAACATGGGCAATCATTTCCTGGAGATGGTAATGGTAATTTTTCTATTGGCAGGTAGAATTGGAACATGAAATTTAAGGATGCAACCTCTACTACTCAAGCAGCGGCTGAGTTTGCAGAACATGCAAGCCTAGCTGCCAAAGCTGTTGTAGAACTTTCAAGGCAATATTGTGTTGATGATGGTGGTTTATGCCACTTAAGTTTCAAGGATGAAAGGTTGGAACATGGGCAATCATTTCCTAGAGATGGTAATTTTTCTATTGGCAGACAGAATTGGAACATGAAATAAAGGATGCTGCCTCTGCTGCTCAAGCAGCGGCTGAGTTTGCAGAACATGCAAGCCTAGATGCCAGAGCTGTTGTAGAACTTTCAAAGCAATATTGTGTTGATGATGGTGGTTCATGCCACTTAGGTTACAAGAATGAATGTTTGAAACATTGGCAATCATTTCCTGGAGATGGTAATGGTAATTTTTCTGTTGGCACGCAGGATTGGAGCATGAAATTTAAGGATGCTACCGCTGTTGCTCAAGCCGTGGCTGAGTTTGCAGAACATGCAAGCCTAGCTGCCAGAGCTGTTGTAGAACTTCCAAGGCATATTGTGTTGATGATGGCGGTTCATGCCACTTAGGTTTCAAGAATAAAAGGTTGGAACATGGGCAATCATTTCCTTGAGATGGTAAATTTTCAATTGGTAGGCACAATTGGAACATGAAATTTAAGGATGCTACCTCTGCTGCCCAAGCAGCGGTTGAGTTTGCAGAACATGCAAGCCTAGATGTCAGAGCTATTGTAGAACTTTCAAGGCAATATTGTGTTGATGATGGTGGTTCATGCCGCTTAGGTTTCAAGGATGAAAGGTTGGAATATGGGCAATCATTTCTTAGAGATGGTAATTTTTCTATTGGCAGGAAGAATTGAACATGAAATTTAAAGATGCTACCTCTGCTTCTCACGCAACGACTGACTTTGCAGAACATGCAACCCTATTTTCCATAGTTGTTGTACAACTTTCAAGGCAATATTGTGTTGATGATGGTGGTTCATGCCATTTAGGTTTCAAGGATGAAAGGTTGGAACATGGGCAATCATTTCCTGGAGATGGCAATGGTAATTTTTATGCTGGCAGGCAAAATTAGAACATGAAATTTAAGGATGCTACCGCTGCTGCTCAAGCAACGGCTGAGTTTGCAGAACATACAAGCCAAGCTGCTAGACCTGTTGTAAAACTTTCAAGGCAATATTATGTTGATGACGGTGGTTTATGCCACTTAGGTTTCAAGGATGAAAGGTTGGAACATGGGCAATCATTTCCTGGAGATGGTAATGGTAATTTTTCTGTTGGTAGGTAGAATTGGAACATGAAATTTAAGGATGCTACCTCTGCTACTCAAGCAGCGGCTGAGTTTGCAGAACATGCAAGCCTAGCTGCCAGGGCTGTTGGAGAACTTTCAAGGAAATATTGTGTTGATGATGGTGGTTCATGGCTCTTAGGTTTCAAGGATGAAAGGTTGGAAAATGGGCAATCATTTCCTGGAGATGGTAATGGTAATTTTTCTATTGGCAGGCAGAATTGGAACATGAAATAAAGGATGCTACCTCTACTGCTCAAGCAGCGACTGAGTTTGCAGAACATGCAAGCCTAGCTGCCAGAGCTGTTGTAGAACTTTCAAGGCAATATTGTGTTGATGATGTTGGTTCATGCCACTTAGGTTTAAAGAATGAATGTTTGGAACATGGGCAATCATTTACTGGAGATGGTAATGGTAATTGTTCTGTTGGCACGCAAGATTGGAGCATGAAATTTAAGGATGCTAACCTCTACTGCTCAAGCAGTGGCTGAGTTTGCAGAACATGCAAGCCTAGCTGCCTGAGCTGTTGTAGAACTTTCAAGGCAATATTGTGTTGATGATGGTGGTTCATGCCACTTAGGTTTCAAGGATAAAAGGTTGGAACATTGGTAATCATTTCCTGGATATGGTAAATTTTCTATTGGCAGGCACAATTGGAACATGAAATTTAAGGATGCTACCTCTGCTGCTCAAGCGGCGGCTGAGTTTGCAGAACATGAAAGCCTAGCTGCTAGGGCTGTTGGAGAACTTTCAAGGCAATATTGTGTTGATGATGGTGGTTCATGCCACTTAGGTGTCAAGAATGAATGGATGGAGCATAGGAAATCATTTCCTGGAGATGGTAATGGTAATTTTTCTGTTGGCAGGCAGAATTGGAACATGAAATTTAAGGATTCTACCGTAGCTGCTCAAGTAGCGGCTGAGTTTGTAGAACATGCAAGACTAGCTGCCAGAGCTGTCGTAGAACTTTCAAGGCAATATTGTATTGATGATGGTGGTTCGTGCCACTTAGGTTTCAAGGATGAAAGGTTGGAATGTGAGCAATCATTTCCTGGAGATGATAATTTTTCTATTGGCAGGTAGAATTGAACATGAAATTTAAAGATGCTACCTCTGCTTCTCAAGCAGCGACTAACTTTGCAGAACATGCAACCCTAGTTGCCAGAGCTGTTGTAGAACTTTCAAGGTAATATTGTGTTGATGATGGTGGTTCATGCCACTATGGTTTCAAGGATGAAAGGTTGGAATATGGGCAATCATTTCCTGGAGATGGTAATGGTAATTTTTCTTTTGGCAGGTAGAATTGGAACATGAAATTAAAGGATGCTACCTCTGCTTCTCAAGCAGCGGCTGACTTTCCAGAACATGCAACCCTAGTTGCCAGAGTTATTGTAGAATTTTCAAGGCAATATTGTGTTGATGATGGTGGTTCATGCCACTTAAGTTTCAAGAATGAATATTTGGAACATGGGAAATCATTTCCTGGAGATGGTAATGGTAATTTTTTTGTTGGCACGAAGGATTGGAGCATGAAATTTAAGGATGCTACCGCTGCTGCTCAAGCAGTGGTTGAGTTTGCAGAACATGCAAGCCTAGCTGCAAGAGCTGTTGTAGAACTTCCAAGGCATATTGTGTTGATCATGGTGGTTCATGCCACTTAGGTTTCAAGGATAAAAGGTTGGAACATGGGCAATCATTTCCTTATGATGGTAAATTTTCTATTGGCATGCACAATTGGAACATGAAATTTAAGGATGCTACCTCTGCTGCCCAAGCAACGGTTGAGTTTGCAGAACATGCAAGCCTAGCTGTCAGAGCTATTGTAGAACTTTCAAGGCAATATTGTGTTGATGATGGTGGTTCATGCCACTTAAGTTTCAAGAATGAATGTTTGGAACATGGGAAATCATTTCCTGGAGATGGTAATGGTAATTTTTTTGTTGGCACGAAGGATTGGAGCATGAAATTTAAGGATGCTACCGCTGCTGCTCAAGCAGTGGTTGAGTTTGCAGAACATGCAAGCCTAGCTGCAAGAGCTGTTGTAGAACTTCCAAGGCATATTGTGTTGATGATGGTGGTTCATGCCACTTACGTTTCAAGGATAAAAGGTTGGAACATGGGCAATCATTTCCTTAAGATGGTAAATTTTCTTTTGGCATGCACAATTGGAACATGAAATTTAAGGATGCTACCTCTGCTGCCCAGGCAGCGGTTGAGTTTGCAGAACATGCAATCCTAGCTGTCAGAGCTATTGTAGAACTTTCAAGGCAATATTGTGTTGATGATGGTGGTTCATGCCACTTAGGTTTCAAGGATGAAAGGTTGGAATATGGGCAATCATTTCCTTGAGATGGTAATTTTTCTATTGGCAGGCAGAATAGAACATGAAATTTAAAGATGCTACCTTTGCTTCTCAAGCAGCGGCTGACTTTGCAGAACTTCCAACACTAGTTTCCATAGTTGTTGTACAACTTTGAAGGCAATATTGTGTTGATGATGGTGGTTTATGCCAGTTCGGTTTCAAGGATGAAAGGTTAGAACATGGGCAATCATTTCCTGGAGATGGCAATGGTAATTTTTCTGTTGGCAGGCAAAGTTGGAACATGAAATTTAAGGATGCTACCGCTGTTGCTCAAGCAACGACTGAATTTGCAGAACATGCAAGCCAAGCTGCCAGAGCTGTTGTAGAACTTTCAAGGCAATATTATGTTAATGATGGTGGTTCATG